>NC_053188.1:13711418-14936891 GCF_905163445.1 Pararge aegeria
TATCTAGGTTTTTAATTTTTTTTATTCATAAATATATAGTTCTTGATAGAGTTAGTATAATACAGAAATATACCAAGGCGCGTAAGGCCACTAGCACTTGCTTGAGAGTGATACTTAATGCACAAATGTAATGAATGTTTTCAAAAAGTATTTTCAGAAATTGGATAAATATTGATATCTTATTATGGGAACAACCTGTATATGCCTATGCGACGCCTGCTGACGGCGTATCTGTTCACCTACCCGGTTAAATTTTAATTTTTTGTTTAACATTAGAGGGTTGTGGAATGTCAATATAAACTCATTGGAGTTTCCGGACATCAAGTCACCTATGTTGTTGAAGACAGTTAAATTAAGTCGCTGCTAAACGATAAAAAAAGCGAATGCACCGCTTTCATTAACACGTTTATTTATTTGTTTGTTGCCTATGCTTATTTCCTATATTTAAGGTTTTAGATATAGGAATTAAATATTTAAAGTTATAGGTCGAAATTTGGATGAAGTGCCTTTCAAGACCTATTTATTTCGATTCCTACGAATAAACTCATTTTAATAAAAATCAATTGCCGCGATAATCAAGTCTCCCAAGAAATGACTACACGTATTCGAATATTATTTGTATTGCTGTTTGAATACTTTTCAACAGATTTGGGGAAAAATACCATTCTAAATGAACCGGAAAAAAAATCATGCATGGGCCGATTCAGAAATCTAGCTCAGGACCTTGTGATCTGTAGGCGACATGCGAACCCTGTGGGGCTTAGACTAGAGTTTAGTAAACACTAGTTTACGTTTGTTTTATTTACATGGCGAGAGCTCAAGCTATTAAGAATTTGCACAAAGTCCTTGGCCGCGACCTCCGTCTCTTGTTGCACATTTATAATAACACGCCACTTGGCGTCATACCACGCAGTGTGAGTCAAATCAAATCCATCTATTCATTAACAACAATGCTAAATAAGTCCACCCTGCAGTTGCAGAGTGCACTTATCCAGTTATACCTAGTTAGCTTAGTTAGTTAGGGGTTGATGGGGCAGCAAAGAGAAACAATCGAATATAGCAAAGTTATTATGCATAATTTTCTTATCCATTAATGGCACATGTGTTAATAATGTATAGATACAAGTTGGCATAGTCTTTGGGTAATCAACTTTTTTTTTGTACAATAAACACATCGCCATCTAGCCTTAAAGTAAGCGTAACTTGTGTTATGGGTACTAAGATGACTGATGTATATTTTTTATTAATAATATACATAAACACTTATAACATACATATAGACACCCAGACACTGAAAAACATTCATGTTCATCACACAAACATTTTCCAGTTGTGGGAATCGAACCCACGGCCTTGGACTCAGAAAGCAGGGTCGGCCGTCAAAACTTATCGCATTTTTGCTAAAAACCATCTTGCCCCGTAGTATGGGTATAGATGGGATAGTGAGAAAATGGCAAGGTGCTGTAAGCTGTACGAAGAGTTTTTAGTATATTGTAGTTTACGTTTGTTCTCTTTACCCTACTTGGGTGAGAGCTCTAGCTATTCAGTACTTGCAAAGGAAAGGCTGAATCAATAAGAAACGTTTACAGTGCAGAAACAAAGCCCTCAACCGCGACCCCCGTCACTTGTTGAATTAAGATAACAGCACATTTATATCACGCCGCTCGGCGTTACGCCTCGTGTTGTGAGTTAATAAAACTTATACTTATAATAAAACTGTAACTGGAAGATTTCTGTACATTTAATATATTTTAGACCGGGGGATGCTTTATAATCGATACTGAGTTCAAAACAGATTTTTATTTAATTTTTGTCTGTTTGCCTGTCTGTCTGTCTGTCTGTCAGGGCAGTATGGAGTTATGGATGGATGGATGTATGTATGTATGGGGATTGATGGACAGCCATTATTATTACTTAAAATAAAGTCTGGTAGGCTAAATGTCTAACTGTTATGGCACAATAACCGCTTTTTGTTATAATTCGTTAATAAAAACACGGGCACAATCTTAAGATTTTGACGTTCCTATCAGATCTTTATCGTAAAAATTGATTATGTACCTGCAAATTCCTCATTAAATTATTCAAATTGGACCTTTCGTTTAGAAGTTACGACGGGTATAGAAATGCTTAAAAATATTTTAATTATATTTGATGCAGACGAAGTTGCGCGGGACAGCTAGTTACTAAAAAAAAAGTTAAATGATTTTACTAATGGAACTACCAGTCGGAATAGAAATGCATTTCATTTGATTTAGTTTTTAAGATCCTCTACTATATAATCGTTCAAGCCCACCAACCCTCACTGGAGCAACGGCGGGATCTATGCGCTAGAACCCTCGTACTTGAGCCCAGCTGTCGGAAAGTAGGCTGATGATAATGGTAATATTGATTACAGCGAAGCGAGAATATAATTTATCCTCTTTAGAGAATACAATCCGGTTTTTTTTAATTCGTCTCGAATTGTTGGTTCGTTTTTTCTTTGAATATCCTGACATTCCGCCATTTGTCTACATTTGCCAACCTCCTCTTTGGATCCTCTTTACCAATTTGAGATAACTAGGTCCGTAACCATTGGTTTGGACCTGTGTGTCTTTGTCAGTCAGCCCGTAAATCGGCACTTTTCGTTTCTTATACCTATTTAAAATATATTGATAGTTAAACAAGCGAGTTTTTGCCATTATTGATGAACTGGAAAATTTCTAACTAGCGGTCCTCTGCGACTTTTTCGCGTATGAGTCAAAAGTTAAAGAGACACAATTCCGTCACACATTGTTTTGGCGTAACTTTAACCGTTTACTTACGCATCGGCGGAATAATTTTTCCCGTTTTTGCAATATTTTTCATTGATGCTCCGCTTCTATTGGTCGTAGCGTGATGTTATAATAGAAGCTGTAGTAGCCTTCTTCGATAAATGAGTTATCAAACACAAACGTATTTCTTTAATTCCAACCATTGGCGACCGATTGGCGCAGTGGGCAGCGATCCTGCTTTCTGCGTCCAAGGCCGTAGGTTCGATTGAAAATGTGTGTGTGATGAACATGAATATTTTTCAGTGTTGGGTGTTTATATGTATATTATAAGTATTTATGTATATTACTCATAAAAATATTCATCTAAGTACCCATAACACAAGCTATGCTTAATTTGGGGCTAGATGGCGATGTGTAAATTGTTGTAGTATATTTATTAATTTATTTATTTATCGTGATTAGCACGTACAACCAGACCAACTCTTCAGCTTTATAATATTTAGCATACGTCATGTGACACCGACGCACGTGTGACGGTACACGTGTCATTGGATCGAGTGGCGTGTTATAAGTTTGTTTCCGCCCTTAAAGATGTCTCGGAAATGTAAGAATTGGTTTTTTCTTGTACTACTGTTGAGATGAAACGGAACTCTTGACACAGCATTTCTTAAAAAAAATAGGATGAGAACAGAGAGTGGGTGTAAATATACTTATGTTATACTAACCGATGCAATGTTACTGTTTTAATTTACGAAGTACCTTTTTAGTTAATAGAGTATTGTTTTTAGTCGCATTCCTGTTTGAAAACTGCACGATTATTAGAATTTGATTTCTGGACTTTGTGTTGTTAGATGATAATTTTCCTACGATTGTATCTAATCGCGAGTCATGATTTTGTATTTAATGGAAGTCCAATTGACTGAACCTGGGATCTCGTTACAAGGGAGATCGTCAAAATACTACATACCGATACTCTAGCGGTTGCGGTTCACTTGACTTCCGCCACGCCACCTCTTCAGACAGTATAATATGACCCACACTTTTGATAGAGCTCATAATCGCGCAAATGCTTCTAAAATGGGCTACAAATCACATTCTTTTTGTCGTTGGCAACATTACGGAGCGTCAACATAGTAGCACTCGTAGCCATCTAAGCGAAAAGCGAGAGCCTTTATTCGATAATAAGCCTTTAATCAAAAAATATTACTTAAGTTTGAAGTTAGGTAGTGCGATCGAACTTGTTCCTCACGAAAGTCCAGTTAATAATATTCACGTGAGTTCAGGCGTCAGTTATACGTAGCCTAGCGGTTAGGAATTCGACGGTTAGCGGTTGGTTATCAAAAGTTTAATTATTTACCAACATTATAAAATTACTGTAAAACGTGCGAAGTTTATCAAGCGCGTGGGCCAGCGTGGGCCACTACCATCACAATCTGGGAGATTATCCTCCTCTTTAGTGAGCTAGAAATTTTAACGATTGATTAATAGTCTTCTTTTTGGTAACGTTATTATTCTATAAAGTGTATCAGTAAAATAAATAGGGCGGTAATTATTTAATATTGGTATTGGTTAACATATTGATTTTAATATGATTAAAATTAATTGAATAGAGTCGCCGTCTATTAACGAGTTTTCCTTTCAAATATTTAAACAAGAAAGAGAGACGAACGGACGAGGCAAGTTAAATAAAAGCTTTTAAAATGTCCCTCAAAAATGTAAATGAGTTTGTGTGTATTTGCTAGTTCTCTGTGGGAAACATCAGTTGTGGATTTAAAGCAAAGCTTTATAAGCATTGGCACACAGGCTGCGCCTCGCCGCAAAAGCGCCCGCCTGCAAAATAGACAATACCGCTCTCTCCACTTCTCCCCTCCGTTGTTTTTTTTGTATAGGCTAGTAAAGTATTTATTTGTTATGCTATCCTCAAAGTTGTTACTTTGAGTATAGCTTGCGTTGTGCTATTATTGAATCTCGAATAATCGATAAATTCAAAAAACGACTGTTCAAATATCTCATCATCATATCTTGGCCGTAGCGATTGGATTCAAAGGCATGTAACAAAAAATTAGGTATGCAACCGTACAAAACACAACTTATTACACACAAACTACCGCGAAGGATATGCTAGACTCGAGAAAGAATAAAAAGCAGCGTTGGATTATTCTAAGCATTATTGTATTTTATGAACTGTCTGTGAGATATTGCTTTAGCAATAAGCCCGCCTTTGCACATAACTGTATATATATTATACTTATACAGTTGTGTGCAAAGTGGGGTGTGTTGTGTGCGGTCTTATTACAAATACAAGGCGGAGTAAATATACATATATATATCTACTTCTTCTTGTGTGTATCTTGAATTGTTATCGAGTTTTCTAAAAAAAATAAAACTGGTAAAAGGCAGCCTTTATTACATTACGGTAACGATTGCATCCGTATCTACAACTTTATATACGTCTCATCACCACCACATCATTGGAGCTGGCAGTGAAGTACCTAGTAGTAATAAGGTATTACTACTAGGTACTTCACTGACAAAAAAAGCGTGTTATTTTGTTATGCCGGCTTGTGATTTCAATTGATTGAATAGAGTTGTTATCTATTAACTACTTGAGAGGGCATCGATTTAAAAACATTGTACAAAATATATATTTCTTGATTTTTAGTTGGTATTAAATTTATCACCCAAGGTTTCTTTTGTTCTTACATCTTTATGTAGGTACATAATGGGCAAGAGCGGAAGAATCTAAATTTGAAAATGAAGTTACCTGCGGATTAAGTTTTTATTATTAAATCACTCTGTAACGTACATTACGTCACCCGAGATGGAGTAAGTTTTGTCGAAAATGGAAAATCGTATATTTTTTACAATGTTATAACTACTTTCTTCTTCTCACCCATTTAAGGTCTGCACCGGATAGTTTTTCGATTATTGTGAAAATTTTCTATATTACAAAGGATTATTTATTCATAATTATATTACAAAGGACGAACTGACAGGTAGACAAAAATATAAAGAGGTGATCGCTGTTTGCCACCTTGAGATGCCGGACATGTGGAGTAGAGGGATTTTAAACTTACATCTTTTAATGCGATAAAAAGTTGTAAGTTTATATCTTTATTTTCTATGCAATATTACTTTTTAGGCAAATTCTTGATGAGATAACTGGCAACGATGGGCAACACTGGTTCGTACAAAACTGTAGCTAAGTTAGGAATAAGGATTTTCTTTGCGCAACCGTGTATAAGTCAGACGTTACAATCAATCAATCAATCGATGACTTGATATTTTTTTATTCCACCACAATTTAGCCTTTGATTTCAATCTCACCTTATCTAGATGATACGGTCTAAGAAAGTAGCGGGCTAATCTGTTAAGGGTATGATAGTTTTAAGCCGGGGCAACATTTAAACGGCACATTTTTGTCTGTAGGGTGGCCGCTAGCCACGGCCAAAGTCTTGCACCAGACCTGACCAAATAAATTTCAGAAATTCTTATTTCCCAAATTGCCCCGGTCGGGGATCGAACCTGGGACCTCGCACTTATTATACTACAGCGCTAAACGCTGCGTCATGGAGGTTGTTCAAAATTATACCTAATCATTAATCTTTTTAATGCTTTATTACAGACGATTTAAAATACATGCACTAACTTTTTTTTTTATCTCGTATTGGCTTATGTTTGCTTTTAAATATTATTTCAGATGTTATTAAAATGTGAGCAAACTGACGAAGGAGCAATTCTCAAGGCGAATAATATATTCGCAATCTGAACTTGATTTGATTCGGTCCCTCGCAATTGCACTATTACTTTCGTTCCAGGGTTTCAATTCACTTCACCCGCTTCCTTTCCATATTCTTTTATTTGCCTCGATAGCTTTTGTTATCGTCGACGGTATGATTTGTGGACATTGGGTAAACTTTTTTTTCTGCAAACTGTTATACTTAAGTAGGAAGAAATTTGAAAGAGATCGCTGTGTTATATTAGTGTGGCTAGCTTCCAAATATTTATCTTGATTTATAACGTTATTTGCTCTTTTATTTTCTAAAAGTTTACCTAATCATTCATTTGTTTTCGTAATGAACTTTGATATGATATTTATAGATATTTATGTAATATAATAATATTTATTTATTAATTTACTAGACGTGCCCTGCGGCTTCGCCCGCGTAATTTTGGGAGGCAGCGTACTGCTACATAGTCTACACCTATAGTCATTTATGAGATTTTTTCACAAACATTTTTTTATCTTACGTAATTTTTTTTTCAATGAAAAGTACACTATATTATTTCTAATACCTCCAAGAATATGTATAAAAAGTTTCATGGAGATCGGTTCAGTAGTTTTCGTGTGAAAGCGTAATAAACAAACTTACATTCACATTTATAATATTAGTAGGAGTAGGGATTATCTACAATCTAGTATATCATAGACCATCATCATCATCATCATCCATTTAAGCGATTGCAGTCCACAGTTGGACATAGGTCTTTCGTATGGAGTTCCAAAATCCACGGTCCTGGGCCGCTTGTATCCAGTGGCTTCCAGCGACTCGCTTGATGAAGTATGTCTCGTTAGCGGCGTACTGGGTTTACCGGCGCGGGGTCGCCATTCCAGTACCTTAATACCCCAACTCGGTTCTCTGAGCTCCGCCTACTTCAGCTTCACAACTCGCTGAGCTGTGCCGGTAACTCTAGTTATTCTACGGATATCCTCATTTCTAATTTAAGCACCTAGAGACACTCCTAGCATAGCTTTCTCCATCGCCCGCTGAGTGAGTCTGAGCTTTCTTATCAGGTAGTAAGCGACTACGTTTTAGATCCGTAAATCATCACAATATTATGTGATGAAAGATTTCATACGCGAAAATATCTAAAATGCACATATGTATATACACCCAGCTGTGAACGCTGTAGTGGTAATTGGGAATTTATAATTTCTGAATTTTCTACGGTCTGGTCGGAGGCAGACACAGACAAACGCTAAACAAACTCTATATTCTACCTTATTTTATGCCATCTTCCTACTTTATGGCCTTCCTTGGTCATAAACTATGCACGCCACAGTATGGTGAACACCACCAATTTCCTACATCCGGGCATATTATACTGCAAAAATCATAATAACTACGATTTGGAAAACGCGCTTATGCCTATTGTTTCTTTTTTTTTTTCATCGCCACTCAAAGTTCAAACCATAGCCGCGAGGCACGCTGGGCCTGTTAAAGAAAAAAAAAGAAAAGAATAAACTGACTAAAAGATCGTCAATGACTTCTTGTCCTACTTTTTAATGCACAAAAGAGGTCGTCTAATATTCGTAGATACTAAACGTGTTGACGTATGCTGCCCATTTTCATTAAACCTAGGAAACACTGAAATCGGATAGCATATGATTTGGGTGATGCGTAGAGAAAAAAAAGTACCATCAACTCTTAGATAGATTACCAACGACGTAAGGTGCCATCTAAGACTAGCTTTGCATCGCTTCTTTTCTCGCATTAATTTGAATAGAAAATTAATTTAAATAGAAATTTTGTTTAATAAGAATTAAGACCAAGTAGCAATTTCAAGTGAATTCAGTCGCCCAATAAAATAAATAAATTAATTAATTGCCTGCCTCTTAATTTAGCTAGAGCGTTCAAACAAACACACAAAATAACAATAAATAAGGCACGACACATCATAAGACTTATGACTATAATAACTAAGCATTGCACTAGTTGCACAATTTACTATTTTTGTTATACAACACCCGAAACTACTTTAAACTTTATAACAATTTACGCGGCTTTCCTAGGGTCTTGAATATGAGCTAGCCGCCTTTAAAAGTTATCGTTCTTGTTGTACTCAATGACAAGCAATATCAAGTTCAAGAAAACCAGGTTGCTCTTCTAATAATTTAAAATGACATTGTGAGATGGCGATAACAAAAAAAAAAAAAAAAAAACACCCGGCTAAGTTTGTTGTGGGCTTCTTCTTAGACCGGGACGCGTTTGGAACCCTCGTAGCTTTAGTTTTAAGTTTACGAATGTGGTTATCGCCATCAACTCACTACCGTGTAATTCTTATGTACGCATCAAAAGTGCCACCTGTGGGCCTACTTGAATAAAGATATTTTTGACTTTGACTTTGACTTTGAAAAAACCACAACGATTAAGGTCAACACGCGACTTATGATTTGAAATTTTCAATTTATAATTCGTTGCATTATTATATAACATTGCTTCTATGCGCTGTTCTATGCCAAATGTAAAAGAGCACAAACAACAAACCTTTTTTCATCAAATTTTTTGAATAGGTAACCTTTCGTTCGCTAAAAAATTTTTGATCACACCTTAGTTCACCACCAAAACAATTTGCACCTAATTTGAGCTAAAATTTAACTAAATTTACTAGAAAAAGACAAGACAAAATAATAAACTCCCAACTATCGTAACTATACTAGCAAATTATCATAACACGCGTGAAGTTTTTTCAATTCGCTCGACATCTTTACGAACTTCAACTCGCAATGTTGCATTTTATGTCCATACTAAATTAATTAATAATCTAGATTGTCTCTGCTAAATACATTAAAATTTCTATGTGTGAAAGCAGTAAAATAAAAGCCTCATATAAGCGAAAGAGTGTGAGCAAGACAAAGCGAGAGCTCCGATCGTGTATGAATCCACTATCTAAGCACGATCGTGATATTTCAGAGCTTACCCATAAATATTTCTTCAATAAGTTATTCTATAATCCGGTTGCTACCGGTTGCTACACACTTAGTTCTTTTATACTTATTTTCCATACATTATTGAGCAAAATATATATTCCCTTCAACAGATCTTGACTTGATAAAAAAAGGACCACATAGGAAGTATACCGTCTCAAACAAAATATTCAAATTAGTTTAGAAATGACAGAGTTCTGAGTTAACAAAGAAACCACCTCCTTTACTCTCCTTTGTAGGTCATTTAAAAAAAATGAATTATGAATTTAATTTTCTTCTGAGGACGTATTTTTAAATTCCCTCGGGTTGTTTTTACATTAGTTCGAATTGAATAAGCTACTTTATTTTCTTTTTTATTTCAACTGTTCCCTTTAATATTTTAGGGATTTTCCAGCCCTTTGATCAAAGTTAGGGCGAAACAATAAATGTCCAAGAACTTGTAAAGTTGTTAGGAGCAATTTACTCGTAATTGCCAATAAACTAAGTTTGGGGTAAATTTCATCACAGCCCGCTGTCGGTGAAGCCATGACCACATCAAATTTCCAGACAAACAACGCGGGGAGCAGTAATTAATAATCTTATATAGGTATACTTGTACCTCCTTTGTATATTGCCCTCTACGAAAGTCATGTTTTAGGAAAATATTTCATTTGGGAAAGTTTATTTTTTATTCTACTACTGGTTAGCCCTTGACCGCAATATCATCAGGTGACCAGTAATGATGGTATTGGGCTGACCTGTTAGGAAGTATGGTAGCCATACCCCCTAATCGGTTTCTACACGACATCACAACGGAACACTAAATCGCTTAGTGACACGTATTTTTCGGTAGGGTGGCAACTAGCCACGGGCAAAGCCTTCACATAATTCAAAATTCAAATTAAAACAGCGCTCACCGTTGCGCCAGGGTGGTCGTCAAAGTTCTCGATAGCTTGGCTTCTTGCCAATAAAACTCTAGGTAAGTTAACTGTAGAAGCTTATTGAAAAATGATGGGGCTTATGGTATGGTTTACATCCGTATGTTGTCAATACCCCAAAAACTCGCACAAAGCGATTTGCGTCTTCATTTTTAATACCCAAAGCTGGCATTTGGAACGCCCTCCCAAGTTCTGTGGTTCCTTTAAATTATGACTGAATAGGCATATTTTTCGCACCCCATCTTAGGCCACATCTGCACTTTCCATGAGGTGAGATTGAGGACTCCCTACAAAATACCTATGTCCAGCAGTGGAAGTCTATCGGTGGAAGTGGTGATTTTTTTAAAATTCTTCTACAATTTAGCTCTTAACTGCAATTCTACCTGGTGGTAAATGATGAAGCATTCAATATTATTTTGTAATTAGGTTATACGTTGTATAACTAATTAGTTCAATGATTTAATTTAATAATAAATCATTCTTTGTCATTCAAGTGTTAAAGCTGCACCCCAACGGGGTTCAAATGATTACTAAAATAAATTAAAAAAATATATTCTAATATTACGTGCACGCAGTGTGCACTGTGCCATATTAATTTCGAAAGGTTTTGTTGTTTGAATAAAATGACGTATGCAAAATAATCAGTAATCCTTGCATGTATATTATTCCTTTATTTCATAACAAATTTTTTATAAAAAATATTAAAAAACATTACTGTGCGTTAGAGCTTACTTTGACATTTGTCGTGTTATTGGCAGTTATATTAAAGCCATAGATAGTCCTAAAGGTTTTCTACACTAAATCGATCGACGGCACGTATGTGTTGGTAAGTTAGTAACTAGCCACGGCCGAAACCTCCCACCAGATCAGACCATGATGATGATGAGGATGATGATGATGATGATTTTTTTTATGGTGCAATATAATTCATAAAATGATTCGTTCATTCATATGCAAGAATTGCTCTTTTAAACATACTAGAGGGATATAATCAGGAAGCCCGTATAAACTAACTGCAAACCGCGAAATATATTTTAATGTAGCTATTCCACAATATTTAAAATAATTCAGCGTTCTCTCGTACTGGAGAGCACTTCCGGTAGAGAGCACTACAGTCTACAGCTTTGTTGGCTCATTTAACATTAAAGCGGCGGACAGTGCTGTACCTACAAACGTTTGAGATCCTTTGGAAATTTCAAACGGAATGCAAGAAATATTAAGACAAATAGAGAGTGATACTTAATTCCAAGTTGTGTACATACTTTGGGTTTTAGTTTAGAACAAAACTTTTTATCTATACTTATATAAAATCAATAAATAATAAATCTGTAACATATTTTGTACATTTAATATATTTTGATAATTTTGACCGGAGGACATTTTGTCTGTCTGTCTGTCCGGGCATCACGCGAAAACTACTGAAAGGATTTAAAAAAAATTTGGTATAGTGGTAGCTGGCATCCCGGGTCAACATATAGGATACCTTTTATCCCGATAAATAATAAGTTTCCTCCGGAAAACGGGATGAAAATTTTTATCAATTATACTTCATATCTCCGTTAAATTTGCAACGATTTTAATAATTATTTTTTTATTTTAAACTGTATACTATAAAACATGTAGTGTCTAATTTTAACGAAGATCTGATTAATATTGTCGGAGATAAAGGAACACAACAAACACTAACAACACAAACAACACTTCACAAATAACAGCAAGTAGCAAGGCATATGGGACAACGATCGAATACTTGCGTATCATACTGCTTAATATTATAAATGCGAAAGTTTATGAGGATGGATGTATGGATGTATGGATGTATGGATGTATGTATCAGCTAAAATAATGATAACTTACTAACTCAGTATACCACGTAAAGTAATAGTAGGTTCATAGCTAGCCACGATGATTATGATGTTAGCATCACATCTATTCTATTTTCTCGATTGACTCATACGCGGACGAAGCCGCGAGAGTCCGCTAGTAGTAGTATTTATTGTATATATATTTAATATTTTATTTGTACGTTTATAAAGTATATTTTAATTATTAATTTTTTATGTTTATGTTTAATATTTAAGTATTATTTTGTGTACACCTTAACCTTTCTTAACTTCATGTACTTTGGTAGGTCGCCTGGTAGAGAGCGCTTTTAAACGATAAGTAAACTATTGCAATATTTTTTTTTGTGTTTTTTAAAGTAATTATACAGCAATTAATCCAATCATCTAACAGAGAAACTTTTGTTTTTATAATTATTATTATCATCATTTCCGGTCGACTACAAGGCACGTTTCTCCTCTCAGAATCAGAAGGGTTTAGTCCACCACGCTGGCCAAGTTCGGATTGTTGGACTTCACACATCTTTTAGAACATTATGGAGAACTCTCAGGCATGCACGTTTCCTCACGATGTGTTTCATCCCCGTGAAGCAAGTTATATTTAATTCTTAAAACGCACCTAACTTGGAAAAGTTAGAGGAGCGTACAGACTAGAACTTGGTTATTACCACTTGGCCACCACCGCTTTTATAATATCAGGGTAATGTTATAATATAATATTAAGGCGAAATAGATTGTAAGTTATGGGAAGAGTCGAAAGCAGTGTTAAATCGTTCTTGTAACATAAGACACGTTATGTCGACCTTTTCTACCCACTGCCGTGTGTTAATAATATGTCTCAATTTGAATACTTGTATTCCACGTGTATCAAATTACGGAAAATTCCAATATTGGAAAATGGTTCGAAAATTACTTGTAAGATTTGATCCAAAAATACCTAACCCAACCATCCTCCGCCTATTAATGATCCGCTGTTGGCATGGGAGTACCTAGAAATATAGCAAAAAATTTATCAACTCTCTCATAAAATGTATGGCAGCCAAGATACAGACACAGATTTCGCTTTTTATAGGCCTAGCGGAAGAGGAACTTCAGGTTAATAACGTAAAAGGTTAACTAAGTTTGGTTGAGTAATAGATTGTTAGTTCAAACTTAAGTTTTTAGCTCAAATTATAAGTATATTGAGATATATACTGTTTATTTTTCAAGTGGTTTGCTACAGAATTCCATGAATAAGATCGGCGTGTGAAGGTATGAAGTATGTGAAAATTCTCGCGGGATGGAATGCTACGACATTCTGAAACGTAGCGGAACGTAGCAAGATATCGGTAAGGCTTTGACTGTATGAAATATCATAAATTTGTGTATTTATAAAATTTTCTTTTTAGATATTATATTTTTTTTACTAAAATAATCATCATCTTCATAATCATCAGCCTAATTATGCCCCACGGTTGGGTTAAGAAGTACTCTCGAAACATCGTAGCGTAGCAAATAGAGTTAAATGGAAAATATAGAGCTTAGACTAGGTGACTTATATAATCGGGATATGATGATTACACTTTATAATAATGGAATAAAATGAGAATGCTGTAGGGATAAGTTAAGGTTTCCTCCACACAAAACCGCTAACTTTAATAAAAGTGTTATAAAAGTTCACAAATAGTTAACTGTTAAGTATTTTTTTTAATAGTTATTGTTTTTTCATTTTTCATAAATTGCCATATGTACCTAATGGATTTGCGCCATGTTTGCAACGAGAAGGCACAATTGTAAACACATGCCAAATAGTACCTATTATAGTTTACATTAGAGTAAGCAGCTGACTGTAAGTTTTGCGAACTACTTAAAAGTACATATTATCTTAAGTTGACGTACTGGTTATCCTAGCTAGGTGTTTTTATGTTAAGGTTTACTTAGCTTTTCCATAACAAGCACCTTAAAACGTTAGAAAAATACATAAGGTTCTTGGAAAGCTACTTTGACGATGTAGTATAACAGTATTCATGAGAATAAATAAATTACGTTCAACAATTTATTTTTGGATCATCTCTTTTAAGGAAATAAATGAACAAAATTTTCATTTTCAAGAAGGATTCGTGGTGACAATCAAATCATCAGCTGTGATCACATACAAGGTCAAACAGGACCACAAATTACTGCGGCACCAGACAAAATATTAGGGTACAAGACAATAATCGTCAACAATAATTCACAAACGCGTTCACTGGCACACAAAAACATGTGTGAAAGTAATAAATGAATTCCTTACAATTAGTTTTTATCTAATATAACTGTACGTTATTATATAAAAGAAATGACAACACCTCTAAAAAGTAATTGTGATACATTTTAGAGGTGTTTTTTTTTAAGGGTGGCGTACTCCAACCTAACCTCCACCATTGATTGCGCCACAAAGATGATCGTATCACAAATAATGATCATATATACAATTTCCAAGATGATGAGTTTGACCCGTGTCCCCGAGCATAAATACACGCTCGGAGGGGAGTGCTATTGTTACGGTTGACTACATCTCTGTAGCTCCTGAATATAAGTAATAGTTTACGGAACATCGATATGTCCCGTCTGATGGTTAGTTCATCAACCATTGTGTATAAACAATGCAAGAATTCGCAGGGTATGCAAGGAACACGTCCCAAAAAGTGCTACCCCGCGTCCGTAACCTGTAATAACACCGCCCACAAGGCCCTTATGACCGCAACAAACTTTAGAGCGGTTAGCTCTGTCACGATGTCCTAGTTTACAAAAATCGCTTTCGAGAATTTCTTTGTACGAAGCCATGTTGCACCTGAGACACCATGCTAACCTAATTTTGAAAGGCTCGCGTTTTGTACTCTTTTGGAGAGTATACAAACATAAAACCTTACTCAGTTAACCATTGCATTTAGGTGCTACGTCAAACAAATTGCTATAAGCTCAGTTTATAATCTGAGACATAACATGACTAATAGTGTTTCGGATATCGGGTATATATCGGGTATATCCTATATTAATATATAGTACTGGTATACAAGATGGCACATCGTGCCTTAGGCGGTGATTCGATCAAGTGCCCGTTCATCTGTGATGAACCAATTAATACCTATATTTCACGTTATAGTCATGGTCTAATACTTCCAGACCAATACAAAGGATAAACGGAACATTAAGAAAACCCCCGTCAACTTATTTTTGGATCATCTCTTTTAAAGAAATAAATGAATAAAATTTTCATTTAGCGTGATTTCGTGTTTCAATATAGTGTGTATTATAAATTAATTATCATTTAGTGGTGGCGGCCATCTTGGATTAGAAATATTTCATAGTATATAGTATTCTACTGGTCAAAACCCATTCATTTCAAACTCATATTGTTGGAGTTGTGAAAAATATGTAACCCGCCCTTTTGGAGGCAATGACTATCTATCACCAACATTGATAACAATCTTATTTCCCGATCCCAATTCGAAGTCGAACAAACTGTGACGACCTCCCTAGAAGCGGTAAGCGCTGGAAGTGCGAGGTCCCCGGTTCGATGGCCGGCAGGGGCTATTTGGGATTTGGCAATTTATAATTTCTGAATTTTAAGTGATAAGGTCAGATGGGAGGCTTTAGTCGTGGTTAGTTACCACCCTACCGACAAAGACGTGCCGCCCAACATTTCAGAGTTCCGGTACGATGTTACAACCGATTTGTTATGGGTTAATTATAACTGCCACATCCCTAACAGATTATCCCATTACCATATTAGACTGCATCAACGTTTACCACATATAGCAACCGCATTCAATTTTACCACATTATATTTTCACATTACGCGTAAGATTCGTTAGACAGGTAGTTTTTGTATCGTGGGAGGCTTCGGCCATGGCTAGCTACCTCTATACCGACAATGACGTGGCGCTAAGCGATTTAGCGTTCCGGTACGATGCCGCGTAGAAACTTATTAGGCGTTTAATATAATTGCCTACAGGTCAGCCCGGTATTATTTTAGACTACATCATCACTTAACATGAGATTGCAGTCAAGAGCTAACTTGGAAAAAATTAAAATAAACAATGTACGGTATTTTCAGTGCTGTAACATCAGTTGCAGCTCATACGGCAGTCTGCTATCAAGTTTATTGACAGATTCTAAATGCCAAGGGCATGTGTTTCAGACATCGATGGCATGAAAACGTCCGACAGGTCTGGAAAGAGATCGGTCTATTTTAGTATCAGTGCCTATAAAAACTGGGGCGACGTTGACATTTTATACGCCCCACATTTTATAAAAAATATAACTTCGAACAGTAAAATAACGGTTTACTATTGAAGCGGAATGTTAAAAGAGATGTCGGTAACGCAAGCTGGCATCTATGCGAGTAAAAAAATTAAATAATACTTATGTATTTTAAAGTGTTAGCAAATCTAGCCTTTGTGTGTACGTTCAGTTTAAAAATATAAATCGGCAAAATTATGCATTATCTGAGGTCGATGTAAGTAAGAGTCAAAAGTGTCAAGAAGAAAAGTAATAAAGTTAATTCAAAGTTAAAATAATTTGATTTTTCATTTTATAATGTGTTATGCTGTAATAAGAAATAGTAAAACTTTTAAACTAAAAAAAAACCATCTTTTAACGGTAGGTATATATATAGAAATAAACATATCTTTACAGCGATTTTAGACATTTATTGATACATCAGATCCTCTAACCCGAGTAGGTATATAGGGAAAAATGATCGTTAAATACACATTTCGGGATCATACGAGGAAAAATAAAGTAGGTATATTTAAATACCAACGTCATTGCCTAATAAGATTCAACTTCTGGATTAGTAAATATCTCGTAAACCCTCAATAAATAGTATATAATCTGATGCATCTAGCGAGCTATGGGTAGAAAAGTATCCCTTTTGTCACGGGATGGGAATATAAATAAGATTATATTAATATCACATCGATTGAGTAAGGGGAGCGGAGACGGTTAAATTCTGTCAATAGAAATTAAATTCAATTTAACTGATTAAATATACTAAACCGAAATCTTAAGGCTTGTGATCAAAGTGATAATTTTGAGCGCCCTGTACTGATTTTATGAGTGACTGCAGCAGGATTTTCATAGACGAAGGTCGAATCGGGCGGAGTAAATAATATATTGATTGTTAATAACTAAAAAACTAAAATACTGTTTATTTTTATTTATTTTGGAAGCCAACGTTATATACAATGCGTTAAAGTTATTATAAACATAACGGTAATATAATGATTTTTACTTTGTATACCCCATTTACAGGCTAACTCTGCATGCATCATGAAATATACACGTTCTTCAATATACAGAACCTAAAACTTAAGAGATAAATTTAAAAAAATACCAAAGATACTACAAACTATAATAAAAATAAAAGAGGATTACGTAACAAAAAGTTTTTTAATTTTGCGCTTATACACAACTCAGAGCGGAATTGTGAAAAATATCAAAATCAGCTTTTTTAAATGCACAATTGTAGGCTGAGACAATTCTATTTATCTATGAGACAATTCTATTTTAAAGAAACAAAATCATATTATTTATCTCTATTATGATAGAAAATAAAGAATTCGCATGGTTACAACTGAAAGAGTTCGAGGATTTGATATTTTTTTCTCATATACTTATGAGATACATAGTAATCATATACATAGTATTAAAAATATTTGCATTAACTAAGTTACTTTTCATAAGTTATAGATTGTTATTTATTTAACCGCCAAAAAGATGCCCCGATTACACTCTTTTTAAATCTTTTGTTTCATTTGAAAGAGCGACAATTACGACGACAGCAGGTTTAATTACCGAAACCGGTTTTAATTTGTTTTGGTTTCCAAGCCCTGTTTTAAAGCATACGAGATTCTCCTGGCAAGAGTCTGCACTCTTATCCCATTACCCAAAATTATCCAGCACGTCATCTATTACTTTAACTATGAATGTTAATGTCCATTCATGATACCAGAAGGTTCTGCTCCTACCAGAGATTATCGTTCTTTCAACTTATTAATGTACTGATAGGGTTAAACCCTGTGGTTGCATAAATCCTATACCTTATATTAAATAAATAAATAAACTATGATAATACACACATCGCCACCAAGCCCCGAAGTAAGCGTAGCTTGTGTTATGGGTACTGATGTATAATTTTATAAACATAAACAAAAACACATCACACAAAAATTGACCAATTGTGGTATCCGACCCCACGGCCTTGGTCTCAGAAAGCAGGGTCGCTGCCCACTGCGCCAATTGGCCGTCAAAATATGAATTCTTTTACATGATGTCTCATTTTGCAAGGCCCGGATTTATTTAAAGAAATATATAATAAGCTTCATGAAAGTTGAATGATATAAGGTCAATATAGAGAGATAGTAAGTTAGGTTAGTAGTTGATTAGGTACATTGCCGATGATGAAAGTTTAAAGAAATTATAAATTACACCGTAAGTATAAATTCTCTTGCTTTTCGCGGAGCTTAATTAAAAGCAAATGAAGCAAAATTTTTCATAGCAAATAATATACTCACCTATTAGGGGCTTATTAGGGGAATTATAAAAAGCAAGTAGTAATCAACTAATTAATATCTCATAAATTTTTTCCTCTAGAGTAAGGAAATTCAGCTGAATCACGGTTCTCCTGTGAGTAAAAAAGTTGTGTTTAATGAAGCGTTCATAATTTTTTAGCTAATTATTAATTGGGCATCGTAAGGCCTCTTATTTTGTAGTCATGTATTTTAGTCTTTCATAATTTGTTAGCATCATTTCAGCTTGCCGACATCTACTGCTGAACATAGGCCCTTCCCTAGAAGCGCCATCCGACCTGGTACTCCGGTTTGCTCATCCATCCATTGGTGGACTCTGAATGCCTCTGTCTAGTGGGAAAAAACGGTTTGACAATAAGCGTGACGCAGTACCTTAATGTAAGTAAGGTCATAAATATAAACTTTATTCAATATCTATACTTATAATAAAACTGTAACTGGAAGATTTCTGTACATTTAATATATTTTAAAAATGTTGACCAGATTTTTCAAACAGATTTGTATTTAATTTTTGTCTGTCTGTCTGTCTGTCTGGGCATCACGTGAAAATTACTGGACGGATTTAAATACAATTTGGTATAGTGGTAGCTGATATTCCGGGTCAACATATAGAATACCTTTTATCCCGATAAACAATAAGTTCCCTCCGGGAAATGGGACGAAAGTTTTTATCAATTTTACTTCATAGCTCTGTTAAATTTGAACCGATTTTAAAAAATATTTTTTATTTGAAAGTTTATACTATCAAGCATGTAATAGTCTTATTTTTATGAAGATCTGATAAATATTGTCGGAGATAAAGGACATAGAACTTCACAATAACAGCAAGTAACAAGGCAACAATCGAATGCATGCGTACCGTCCTACTAATACTACAAATGCGAAAGTTTCTGAGGATGGATGTATAGATGGATGTATGTGTTTACGTTTCAACTAAAATAATGACAACTTACTAACTCAGTAAACATCGTAGAATAATCGTAGGTACAAAGCTAGACACGATGATTATTATGTTAGCATCAGATCGATTCTACCTTCTCGATTGACTCATACGCTGACGAAGTCGCGAGAGTCCGCTAGTTTTAATATAAAATCATCAGTAAAAAAAGAAAACAGTTACTTTGTATGCAAAACTTTGTATAGGACTACATCCTAGTACTTTATTAATAATGGCTGTCGGCAAATATTTTGCGTGCAACGTAACGGATTGTTGAAATATAAATTAAATCCTTATCATATTCTGCGAGACCCAAGATCCCAACACAGGTAAATATCTTTTGCAAAACTTCTTTAAAAACAATAATACCTATCTAATACTACAAACATAAAAAAGGGTTTTATAGGATCTCTCACTGAATTGCCAAACTCAAAATGTATTACATATTCTAAAGCCATGTTTTGGTGAGGCCGTAACCGTCACCTACGGACAGAGGTGGAGGTCTACGAAGTTAGATACATTAAAATCCGTAAGCTTTTGTAATGTTTATAAATACTAACAATTTTAAATGCTATTTTACATAGTACAAGGTGTCTTAGAACAGGGGCGGAAAGTATGTAATTAATTGAAAATGAAAGAATACTCTGTGAAATATTGATAAAATTGATCTATAGCTTGCAATGTGGTGCAATTTGGTTTTAATAAAAAATTACTTCATATTTTTATATTCTTTTTAATGAGTTTCTTTTAAACTTCGCTTACACAAATCCACATCTATATTATATATGTATAAGTGTGTATTCTTTCTGTATATGAGCTTCTAATGTAAAAACCACTGAACCGTTCTTAATGAAAATTAGTTTTACGTGTAGCTTATATTCTAGAGATGGGTAATAAAATACCGTTTACTAAAGAGAAAATCAGAAATTAAACGCAAACAAAGTCGCGAGCATACGCCAGTCCTTAACATTTAACGTTAAAAGTTATATTCTGCTATCACCTGCAGACCCTCGTAAAAGTTTCTTTTACTGGATTTCATGTCCGCCGTGCTCGTAAACCTTAGATCCTCTCAATTTAGATTGCCTCCTCTTAAATTTACAAATAGACATTATTGAGAGAATAGAATGCCTATTAGGTAAATATATTTTGTTATTCACAAAACGATTTGAAACGTTATGGGGCGTTAGCACAAAGAGTTGACAATGAGATTTAATATGCTAAATTACAGCTGTATTAAGTTTAAGACCTATTTTAGAATACTGTTTAACTAAATTATCCAATCAATCTAAAATACGGTTAACTTAAGTCGGCCCTTCTATTTGTGTTTTGAGTCGGTAAGGCTGTGTGTGGCGTTTCAAACTGCCTCATACTTACTGAACCCATTTTTGTGTTATGCACAATTTAATTTCAAATGACTTCTAGAGATTTTAAGGCGCCCAGGACCGGACGCCTGGGGCGCACTTTTCCCTCCCTCTGCATACAAAGAAGTAGGAAATAATGTTGAAGGATGCATATATATATTTCATAACGAATCAACCTGTAAAAATATTAAATCAAAAGAAGAATATTTATTGTTCCATACAAACGAATTCAAAAGTGTTTAGTTATGACAACCCTATTGAAGATAAAAGACCGACACGCGCGTAGTACTAATGCTACGCGACGCGAACACGCGTAATGTGACAGGAGTCACATGATTTAAATTTTGCATGTGATGTTAGTTAGGCTGTTTCTGATTTCTTTCAGTAAAAACTAGGCAGTCGTTTAATCAAAAACTATTAGGTTTCCGATTTCACAGATAAGTCTCAGAGATAGTACATAAAGTAATCTCTAAAGCCTGCGAAGTATTATTTACATCCTTTTTAAATAAGCTGCGCCTAACCTTACCCGCTGTGAGTTAGTCTGTACACGTTATGCTTTTTATTGCAATTACGTGTACCTACAGCTTTATTCATTGTGGGTAACACCGGGGGACGCAGCTAGTATAAATCTTATTTCTAGGAAGTTTGCGTTGGTTAACTATAGCTATAGTTATAGCTCGTCGACGTGAAATTCAGTTTCATTCTCATTCATGTTTTTTTCCGGGCTATGTGTTAATCCCAGGATACCATATCTCCAATTCTAATTTCAGAAAAAGATTCAGAAAAAATATTTTTGTACTTGCATGTTGAAGTACTCGTAGTAACAAACAACCACACTGCCAAAAAACCTTCGCCGTTATGATATTTTGACGGCCGATTGCCGAAGTGACTCTGCTTTCTGAGTCCAAGGTGGTGGTTTTGATTCCAACAACTGAAAAATGTTTGTGCGATGAACATGAATGTTTTTCAGTGTCTGGGTGTTTTTCTATGTAAAATAAGTTTTTATGTATATTATTCATAACAAAATTATCGTAATATATTTATTAACGTTATTTATTTGTGTTTATCACGCTACACTAATGAATTACAGGGATTAAAATAAAATATCAAAAAACATCGATAAAAATTTATTGATATATTATGACGACTGGAAGTCACATTCGTCTATTAAGCGTACGTTTCTCCCAACGCCGTCTCCTTTGATTATTATCTGCTATACAATGACAAAGATAAATTGTTAATGGTTAACATTTGATTACAAGACTGTCCAACGAGACGGGGCGGGGAAAGCGGGCGCGCGGGGGGCCGGCTTTAGGCACGGCGTGGAAAGAGCGCGTCCGTTCATTACAAATACTTACAATTCTCTAACTAACAATTAATCTAATAACTTTTGATTTCTAATATCGAAAAATTTACAATGAAAATAGAATTTACTCTATTATTTATAGATATAACGCAGAGCGGACGTCGGTCGTGAGTCGACTCAGGACGACCGGCGCCAGCGTCCAGCGTTCAGTCTATCACATTAAAAGATTCATAAATATAGTAAGATACATCGAGCGTACACGGCTAAGAAGTTATCTCCCATCACCATCTGAGAAATATATCAGGACTCTGATTCTCTATGGCATTTTGTTATATCTATGCGCGAAATTTATTGTACACACGATTCAGTCGGCCGGACGAAAATAAGTAACGCGTGTGTCCGAAGGTAGATTATTATAAGGTATATTCTAGAACATCAATTATAGTTCACATTGTACATGCGCGAGCATATCAGATTAGCTCTCTGATCTCTTCAGCCCGGCCAAGTAATATCGTGCGACCCGTATAATTTAACCTTGATACAATCATACAAGAACTGTCTAATTTGACATCACAAATAGTAGTTACAAGTGTGTAAAGATTTGAATGACAGCAAATAGGGGCCCAGTACTTGACAACTATGTAATATTTAAATTTGAAATGCCTACGCGAAAAGGTCTTTTAGTGACGAACAAAGCGAGGCGTCACATCCCTCGGCCGATTCTTCCTCCTCAGATCTGTTCACGACCCAGCGCTCGTCTTCTCTGCGTCCCGCTCGACTCGTGCTAGGTTTTGGTTGAATTTCACTCTCGGTTTTAGCTATCGTCTCTTTGGCAATTTTTGCGCCGGATGTTGAAGGTCCAGTATTTGCTGTATTACCACTGCGGAGGAAGACTTCTATAGCGCTGCCGAGTGCACTTGCGTCCACCACAGATCCGGTTGGCCTGTCCCAAACTACGGCAGCTGTGTCGCCGGAAGCCGGCTTTGAGTCAGGTGCGAAGGTCACTCTTGGTTTTCGCGGTTCGTTTTCCTTCTTCTTAGTTTCTAGGGTTTGATGCCGTCTAGTGAACCAAGTGGATCCAGATTCTGTTAGTTTTTCACGCAGTGCTGACGCGTCGAAACTGCTGGATCGCATCTCTGCTAGTCGTCTTTTTTGTTCGGGCTTACCGCACCGATCTATTTCTGTGGCTGATGATGTTAGGGCATTGAGCATGAGTTTGAGATCTGTATCCGTGCATACAACCCCAGCGCCGCTGCGTGGTGGAATGGGTGGGGGCATTTCTGATGCACGGCGACGAGCGGGAATGGGCGGTAACGGTGCACCCACGTAGTCCGAATGCCTACGCCCTCTGTTCGTGTACCTCACTGAACTGGTACTAGGCGATCGTTCATCCAGAGGTTGCACTTCGCAAACCTTTTCGTTGGAAGTGTTCCATAGACGCATACGTACTTTGCGAGCTTGGACGATGTCATCCATTATATCCAGTTGGAGATTATGCGTGCTGCCAAGTGTATCGGTAGCCGGTGGACCTGTAAAAAAGGTTTTATGTAATCTTGTTTACAAAATAATTAAGTTTTTTGCCCCTATCTCCAAGCAAGTCTCAATGGGTGGTGGCCTGAGATTACAATAATATAAAAAACAAAGTAAAATTAATATTTGCTATTTTTTATTACCCTTTTTCGGAAGTTAAGGATTAGATCCGGTCATTGCATTCTTCATAAATGTTCCAAGGAATGTTTCAGTAGCGATTTTTGAAATGAAATCAATTAATTTAATCATGCTATTGTTCAAAAGAACAAAAGCATGATTAAATGAAGTAAAATAAATACTTTACATTTTTTAATACTCGCTGCAGAGTCCCTCCGGCGCCCTAGGGCGGGGAACGCTGCGATTGATTCTCGGCGACCTCGTCCAAATAGTGCCTGAGGCACTCTCGATATTGTTACTACGGAATGTCTGAAAAGAAAATGGTATTGTAACATTTTGTAACGTACTGTACACACAAATTGTAAATTTTTACATTTTGATCTATACTAATATTATTAAGCCAAAAATGTGTTTGTTTCATCGGTTGAACTCGAGAATCTCAGGGTGCTCCCAATGTTCATTCAAACTGAAAAATATTAATACAGTTTTTCTGACCAATTTCGTTCACGGTTGTGCAAAATATAATATCTAGGGATATTATATATTGCACAAGTGTGTGATTATTAGTAGAGTAGTAATATATTGCACAGGTGTACTATTTGTTCCCTCATTCTCATTGTCCAATGGCATGGCAGCTTTGACACAACACAACTGGAAAGAGATCAGACGCAGGACGAACAGCTTAGTCCCTGTGCTTCTCCAAGGCGCAGGGGTGAAACCATCACCTCCAAATTCCAACTGAGAATTTCTTATAGAAAAACCCAATACTATTTATTCATTGTCCCGATCCGTAGTTCGAATCCGGGACCTCGTGATCTGCAGTTATAAAACATCACGCAACGAAAAATAATAATACCCGAATACTTTGACCCCTGTTATTAGTCTAGTTAACAAGAGCTTTTTGGACCAACTTTTTTCAGTAGTCTGCAAAAATTATGATCGAGGTGTCATTCGATTTGGAATGACCTCTAGATGATTTTTGAAAAAAAATAAGATCCGCTTGTATAAATTGTAAAAGTTATTAACAATTAACTAAAAAAAAAGGGGGCTTTAGTTTTTTGCAAATATCTCAAAAATAAAACACATATTCAAGAGGATGAAATTTCCTAAAAAATGTTTTGATTTCCGGAATTGTAGGATCAGTATTTATTATTTTCCCAAAGGGATGAAAATACATTTCACATAGCCTTTACTGATAAAATTTTCGCCGTACTGATAAAAATTTTTATTCAACTGTATCAGATCATAACGTGATGTACCAAAAATAGCCTCTTAAAGTAATGTACTACGCTACAACCTTAAGTAATACCCTAAAAGTAATGGAATATATTTAAGTAGGTTTTTTCTTCAAATTCAGCAAACTTCAAACGCGGGTAAAACCGCGCTCTTCAGCTAGTTAGAAATACATTTTTGGCACAATAATGTTATAATAGCTTTGTTGTTTTGTGTATACATTGCGGTTAATGCTCGTTTATGATACCTGCTAAATTTAATTGGTTTGCAAATATATCATTTACAATTATTTGTGTTATGTTTATAGCTGTATAATTATTCTATTCCATTTCTTTTCCTCATTTGTCGATCTCCATGGTGCAGTAGCGATGTTATAACTGGGAGTTTCGTGTTTGTTTCAAAGTTTGATAAAAGCAAGGAAAGGAATGACTGACCTAGACCTTATCACGGGTTTCCGTCAGTCTTGATACAAGCGCAAATATAAAACTGATAACATATAACAGAAATATAAATTAAATAAAAACTTACTTAACATAATGTTTAGTACATTACCTACAGTACCAACCTAAATAAAAAAAAAACTTTAGGCAAGATATTTTTGAAGTGAGTACTTAATAGTAAGTTAGTCTAAACCGCCACCATCTGGGGTGATCGGGTCGGGTGAACTCGGGACCCCCGAGTGTACCCGTAAATTATTCGGCATTTTGACGCAGCGGCCATCTTGGATCGATTTTCATCATACATAGCTAAGTCCCGAATAATTCACGTTTCAGAAAAAAAAGCAAAAGCAATTCATCCGTTCGGGATCTACGTTGCGACAGAAAGACAGACACCAGAAACATAACACCCCGTTGTTTGTGCATCGGGGGTTAAAAATGAATTGCTGTTCGTTAATCTCGCCGCTGCCGGGAATCAAACTTATAAGACCACACTGCTATAGTATCTTATAAATATATTTCTTGTGTGCGAATATTTTGGTATGCGTTTGATGGCATCCTGGTTTAGATTCACAAATCAGCCCGACAGATGGCGCTGGGGTCCGCTATTTATATATAAATATGTCACGCCAAAAAGTCAAGATATATTTTTTTAAGCCTCACCTTCGACCACCTGGCTGCGGTGAGGCCTGGCTTAACGTAGCCAGGAATGCAGCTTCACGAGCCTCGCGTGCTGCCCCTTCTCCCCGCTCCGAAAGACGGCGTACCTATCACAATGGGTACCTTTATGAAATCCTTACTAATTTATAAAAATAAAACTGTTTGTTGGTTGGTCCTTCCGATATGCCCTTACTTAGCAGCCAATAATCTCGATTTTTGGCTTAGATTCAGTAGAAAGGACGGAAGTAGCATTGGCGGGATTTGTAAAAAACCGTTATAAACGCTGTTTGTTCCCAATAGCCGATTTTTACCATTTCTTCGCCAAGATAAAGATTATCTATAACGATATAACATAGGCTTTAATAAATTAAAAAAAAAATGGTGATCCTTAAGAAAGTTGCAATAATGTAACCCGAAGAAGCAAAGTTCATTACTGTTTCTACGGGATGCTTAAACACAAAAATAAACAAGGACGAAGTCGTTGACATGTCGTTGAAAGGACAAAAATGCTTTCTTCTACTACAGCTTTTTCCAGTCTCCATTGGCGCGTAGGTAGAAATTATATCCGGCGCAATAATACGTGTACTAATATACGGCGGTAAACTTCTTTTATTACCTGTTGCTGTACTTCGGCAGATGAAAACGTTAATTTTATACATCAGGAAACATAATTTATGTCATCTGCCGTGCGTATCAGAGATAGCCGTGCTGATGGTAAGTTGGAAACCATTATCTAGAAACAGTGCAACACTTAACATGGACTGTCCTAGAAACTGCCGCCCTGTGACGGGTGTTAGGCCACTTGTAATTATTCCGGCAATCGCGCCCTTCAGACTGGAACACAGCACTGCTATAGAACTATAAATGGCGGTAATTCTTTCCCGGACGAGCTCTGTCACCAAAAGCTAGGTAATTTATCATTTAATGATAATTCATGAAAAATAAAGAAATTGATAAACGAGTAATAACGTATGTAGTCATTTGAATGTAGGTTTATAATAATTTTACACCACCTATTTGTTCTCGCTGTTGTTGTCCTAATTCTAAGGTTGCCGGGCAGAGATCGCGTTTAAGCGATAAGGCCGCCTTTTGTATTCTACTCCAGTCTTTGTGTTTCTCTCTATTCGCCCTTTATTTTTCTAACTTTGTAGTGGTGTACAAATAAAGAGTTTAAAATTAAAATAAATAAAATAATAATATATTTTACTGTCTCACATCGGTAGCCTCTTGGCTCTATCCGATTTGAATCTTTGGGCAATATTTAAAATGTATCTTGCTAAATTATAATTTCAATTTTAAATCCAAAGTCCACCTGTCAATGGCGATAAAACGACATAAGACAAGACTTAACAAACCTTCGATCATATTATGTAAGTAAACATCTACGATTTTTATTTTCCTCCAATTTTTTTGGAAAATTACCATTTCTTCTACAACTATTACACAGTATGTTGCATCATGTATAGCTACGCTATCCCTATTATTGTTCCAAAATATATGCATACGGCGAAGATTTTTTAGTTTTTCTTTGAGTTCAATTAGTGTATTAAAAAAGCATGTCACATGTCCTCTTCAGTCCTCTTACCTGACTAGCGGTAGGTCCGGAGGTGCACGCGGGCGTTGGTAGTGAGTGTTTGCGTGTTTCACCACCACGCCACGGCGACAGATGGTAAGGGTCTGGAGGGGACTCCTGGTCCTCAGAGTACCCACGGATCGGGACGGGCGCATGGTAGGACGTCTCGGAGTCTTCCACTCCGCTTTCCTCCACAACGATCAAAGGCTCGCCGCCTCCGACGATCGCCATTGAACCGCGCCGCATCATAGCTGTTGGACAGGTTCTATTTGAGTTTTCGATGACGCCATATCACTCTTCCCTGTCTGGTTAAAATATTAGGAGTAAGTCAACTACGGATTAAGAGATCCTGAGTTTGTTTGGGTTGGACCCAAAAATGGACAAGTATCTATGGGTTTTCTGTTTGGGTTGTGAAAGAATTTGGAGTGAGGAAAGTGGAAAATTATTCACCCCGATGCCTCGGAGATCACGCTAAGCCGTTAAAGGTAAAATTTATCTATATTCATGTTGTTGAACCCTGTCTTTACGCGATTTTTGTTGTTACTACTCATCTTTCCGCGAATAAGGTAATATATCGGTGAAAAGGCAGCAGCGTCATCTATGGCACTTCTTCCATCTATTATCCATACTACCATCACCAACTCGTCTCCCTGTGACATAGTCAAACCCTACCGTTAGGAGAGGCTGTCAGTCCAGCGATGGTAGATATTTTGTGGGCTTTTGATTGATATATTGATGTAGTTGAAGAAAAAATAGTTAAGTAACATTTTCTCTTCTGTTTTTAATCAGTTTTAGGTTAAGTAGATATTTCCCAGCTCTAGTGTTGTTCAATCTTTTTCTATAATATAATAGGTCGGAATTTCGAACACGAATTGATCCATAGATAATATTAACCTGTGTTCATCGAACAATAAAGCCCATCAACCCGCATTGTGGGACCGTGAACGGAATTTATCCCAAAACACAAACGGAAAAAGTGGAATGATGACAACATCCAAAAGTTTCTCAAAGCTGTTCAAGTCAGAACGAACGTTGCTCCAGAATAAACGATTTCGGCAAATTCACAACCAATTTCAATAGAAACGTTCAACGATTGAAAATTACTTCAACTATTTGCTAAACGATTCGCTGGCGTTGACTAAAATGTGATATTAGATAAATTAAAACGGTCAATTAAGTGAGTGTCTAAACACTTTATCTCAGTTATCTGAAGAGATTTAGTTGATAAGCTATTCCGAGATTGATTGTTAAAAGTTTAATTCATACTTGTTCATGAAATATTCACTCAAAAAATGTGGTAGCTATATAATGTGGTAACTGGTAAGTAGTTTTGTATATTGCTTTACGGATTGGTCTAACTACGATATCTACATGTATATTTATTATAATAGGTCCCAAAGTAAAATCTTAATCTCCTAATCATTTGCGGTTACGCGCCATTAAAAATCTTTTCTTACTTTTCATCGTTTTCAGAGCAATGAGAAAATTTAGCATTCACTCTTCAAGATACTATCGCTTGTAACATTTAAAGAGCATATTAGGTACATAGCTCAATAATGACGACTTTTAGTACCTTGTTTATGTTTATTTTTATTATCTATATGTTCTTAAGTATTTATGTATGATTGAGTATATATTACTTTATTATTTTTTATTTATTTATTATATTTTTCTTATTTGTGCAATTTTGTTCATGTATTTGTTTATGTATTAGGTATTTGAATGTAGGTTTATAATAATTTTACACCACCTGTCCGCTCTCGCTCATCTTGTCCTAATCCAATGGTTGCCTGGCAAAAATCGCTACTAAGCGATAAGGCCGCCTTTTGTATTCTACTTCTGTCTTTGTATTTCTATTGTTTTTTTTTGTTTCCTAATTTCATAGTGGTGTACAAATAAAGAGTTAAATAAAAAATAAATAAATACTTTGTTTTTTGATGATATTACTAAGACGTAACTAAGACGTATTACTAAAACTTAAACAAGTTTAGTGATTAATGGGGAGTTATTGACTTATCATTATATACTTATCACTTATCATTTTTGCATCCCAGAGATAGTCAGTGGCTAATTTAAAGCCGGCCAGATCAACTTTTCCTACGCGATTCCTTAAAAACCTAAACAAACTGGACCAAGTCGCAGGCAAATGCTAGTTGTTACTATAAAAGAACTTAGCTTCTGGTTGTGCTGTGTCGTTTACTCTGGTTCTTAATTAATTGCATTATTGTCAGTGTTGGTGATCACGTCTTGCAACTTTTATTACGCCGGAAGCGGGAAAATAGAAATTCTTTGAACGAAGTCGCAAGCAACACAGCTTCTTATTAATAAAAGAGTAATTTGAAATACCTATGTACGCTACTTGAGTCTAGCCTGCGAGACACCTGCTTTCATTTAATTAACAGCAGCTCTGCGGGCGGTTCTGATTATGAATAGTTTTCTTAGCGTAATTTTAGCCAGTTTTTAGGAATTTCTTGCTTTAATATTCAAGTTATGGCATTGGTTTATACACAAAATTTAAAACAAGCAGTGCAAGGTCGCAGTTCCAGCACCTTGGGACACCAAAGTCTGTTAACTAATATATAATATATTTTATATATACTATCTTTATATATATATATTTCTTGTGTGCGTGTGTATGTCACTGAACTCCTCCTAGACGGCTGCACCGATTTGAATGAATTTTTTGGTATACGTTTGGATGGCACCCTGGATGGTTTAGATTCACAAATTAGCCCGACAGATGGCGCTGGGGTCCGCTAGTTAATATATATAATCTAATATATACTTAAGCATATTATAAATACTCTAATATGAGTAAATAAATAATAGTCGCCTTTACTGAAAGAGATAATGAGCCTCAACAGCATTTCAAAAATGCCCAGTGACTCAGATAGTCTTATGTTCATTGAAGGTGCATTCCACAGTAGCTTTGACAATAAACGCGTGCTTGTAAAACTTCATTTTGTTGAATTTAGTTAAATGAATAATCGTTAAAAGTCTGCTTACCTGTTTTAAGAGTGTTCTTCTAAAGCAACAAAAACGTTACGTTACGTTTACGTTTTCTACTCTCATATATAAAAAAAATCAAAAAGTTCCCTAACAAAATAATGTTAAAATATATTTTTCTACCATAACGATAAAAGCCATAAATTGGTGAAAATATCCTTGGTTGTATCACCAAGGATTTTTAACTTTTTTATTTAATGGAACCCAAATGTAAAGCCCGCCATTTTTAGAGCAATCTCGTATAGAAGATTAGATAATATTGTGTATGACTCCAACACAAACACGTTTTTTAATATCCCATATTATGCAATAGATTCACAAACTAATATTTTTAAACCTATTAAAACTTCATTCGAGATAAACTATTTAAAGTAAATTCACATAAAAAGAGCTAAAGTAATTTGTCGAGTAAAAGTTTACGGAAGCATAGTGTTAAATTATTGTGTATTCACAGAGATTCTGAATCTATTTATCAACAGGTAGACCAAACGTCAAGGCTTCGTAGTTAGGGTTGCCATTAGTATATAATGCAAAAGTAATTTGCAGTTTACGGAACCGTAGTATTATTGTGTACGTAATAACAGAGCTTCTGAATCGATACATCAACAGGTACGTACGTCAAGGCTGCGCAGATAGGGTTGTAAAGAAATGTATAATATTAATGAGGTGGTGTGGTATGTGTGTCCGATTGTTTGTTTCATAAACTACTACTATCATTATTTAACATATTTAACTTTATAGACAGAGGCAATTTGAAGTAAATTCACATAAAAATTCTAAAGTAATTTGTAGTTTACGGAAGCATAGTGTTACATTATTGTGTAATCAGAAGTGATTCTGAATCGATATATCAACAGGTATGTATGTCAAGGCTACGCAGAAAGGGTTGCCACTGGTAATGCAAAAGGAATACATAGAATAATGTTATAAAATAATCAAATACATGTGTAAGTGTGCTTGTTTGTGTATATATACTATGTTTGTCTCATCGCTGCACCAAGTTTGGCGGATATAGGATACTTTATATCTTTATTGTATGTTTCTTATGGGGTTCATAATTACATATTTTGTTTTGTAATATATGTTACCTATGTTTGGAAATCTTAACGTAATTTAGTAGAGAGATAGATTACACCCTGGACAAGGAATATTTTATATTCGATAAATATTAGCATATTGCAAAGATAATATTTTATTAATTTTACAGCTACATACTACGATGCGCAGGCGCAGCCGCGAACACAGCTGTTAAATAATATTTCTCCGAGGTTTCTCATTTCCGACTACAATAATTAAGCTTATAACATTAAAAAAAAACATAATCTATATTCTGAAATTATAAATTGTAACTTTTCATGTGTGTCATGATTTTAAATTTTATACTAATTAGAAATGCGAAAGAGTGTTTAGTTGTCCGTTCTTACTTTATGCCCAAACTATGTAACTATGATTACGAGAGTCACATAGGCTTTTTATCTTAGGAAAATAATTTAAATGTTAAATATTTGCTCAGTTTAGTATGTAGTTGTAGCCCGCGGGCTGGAAACAACCAAGGCCAGAATACCATTAATTTTCCGGCATTCTGTTTATAGCGATGATTAATTAACGTAAGCAAAGTGCATTATTACTGGCCAGACGACCGACTGGTGCAGTGGGCAGCGACCCTAATTTCTGAGTCAAAGGCTGCGGGTTCGATTCCAACAACTGGGAAATTTTTGTGTGATAAATATGAATGTTTTTCTCTGTCTGGGTGTTTATCCGTATATTATAAGTCATCTTAGTATCCATAACACAAGCTACGCTTTGGGGCTAGATGGCGATGTGTGTATTGTCGTAGTAGATTTATTGTTTATTATTTATTAAATAATTTAGTTCATTTGTAAGTATATTTTGCGGTTTTGAGTCTACTTTTACGAAAAACCAGATACAAAACCTTTACCTAGCTACTGTTATTAATACAGAAATAGGTAAATAAAAAATACTATAAGCAGAGTTTGCTACAGGATGTTTAATAACAATGAGTAATGAGTAGTCATCTTATAAGTATTCATAAGAAGACGAAGATAATATAGCCTGTATGCTTTTTAATCATTCTGTAATAAATTGTCAAAACACTTCGATGCTAAACACGATTTCTATGATCTTATTGTTAGCAAAATTTAACGATTTTCGACATATTTATGACCATTCGTGCAAAAGTCGTAGATTACTATTACAACAATAAACATTAACTTACAGCGGGAACCATTTTCGTAAATCAAAATTTATGAACCTATAAATTATGGTTTACGAACAAAGCATATTTTATTTGTATTAATAAATTTGACATAAGTTTTCTTCTATTTTGTGCTTCAGGAAATGGTATTTTTACATTTTCTTTTGAATTATAATTTAACATTGAGTTATAGGATTTTATATAGCGGATAAAAATAATCACGCTGCATTTTTAAAAACTAAAAAACATGATAATTCACTAAAGTAAACAAAAAATACTGATAAAGGATATTCATTAGCCCGGGAAAACAGACGATTAACGGGATAATTCAGAACGAGGGATAATCCAGAACATTTACAAATAAAAACATTATCTTAGTAAAGGCATGAAACAAGCATGCATGTATTATTTCCCCAGACGAGTTCTTCCACAAAAAGTGCTACTAAAAAAATTATTAAATAGCTTATTTTATTTTATTTTATTTTTTTCTTTAATTGGAAAACCAACAGTTGTAGATACTAACTAGTTCACAGATTGATTGACTTAAAACTAATAACAGGTTTCCACAGATTAGTCTTATATAAACAAGGGTACCTGATAGAACCCAGCAAAAACGCAGCAAACTAAAACAAAGTGTTAAGTTTACCTAGCATGCAACAGTTTATCTACTAAGTTGCGACGTACACTATTCATATTACCATAAAATAAGTCAATTTCGGGGTCATTGTAAACAGAATTAAGAAGGCGAGAGACACGGATTATAAAGTAATTAAATCTATTCTTAGTTTTAGTTAAGGGTACGTGCAGAATCTTTTTATGCCTAGGTAATCGCGAGGGTACAAATAAATCTAACTTAGTAAGTAATTCCGGACTATCTATTGACCCTCTAACAATGTTAAGTAAGAGACAAACGTCGGCAATGTTTCTACGTGTATGAAGGGGTACAAGGTGTAAATCCGAACATGATATTTCGTAGGAAGTTTTAGGAAGGTGAAATTTGTGCTTAAGGAATCTAATGAATTTCTTTTGAATACTTTCTAATTTATTGATATAAATGTGATACGCAGGATTCCATATTTGGCAAGCATACTCTAGTTGACTACGGACCAGTGAACAGTAGAGGATTTTGATGGTTTTAATTTTTTTGAATGGTTTACTAACACGTATAATAAAACCTAAAGCTTTAAATGCTTTGGTCACAATAGCATCTATATGATAATCAAAAATCAGTTTAGTGTCGAGGAGTACCCCGAGATCTCTTATAATATCAGTTCTGTTAAGGTTTTGATGTTTTAAAATGTAGTCATAGAGAAAAGGTTCCCTTTTCCTAGTAAAAGATATAGAGTTACACTTTAAGACATTAAGATCAAGTTTATTTTGAATGCAGTAATCATCTAATCTAAACAAGTCAGCTTGTAAAAGTTCCACATCTTTAACATTATTGACTGTACGAAATACCTTCAAGTCATCAGCAAAAAGTAAAAATTTTGAATGTATAAAGCAGAGATCGATATCATGAATAAAAATAGTGAATAAAAAGGGTCCCAACAAGGACCCTTGGGGCACACCCGACGGTACTGCCATCCAATTTGATTTAAAACCATTTAACACAACTGTTTGAAGTCTGTTATTAATATAAGAAGAAAACCAGCGAAACAAATCTCCTCTGGTCCCAAGGGAGGCCAGTTTTTTTAGAAGCAAGATGTGGTCAATCCTGTCAAAAGCTTTGCTATAGTCAGTATATACAGCATCAACTTGGTCACGACTATCTAACTTATCAGTAAGAAAATCTAAGAATAGTGCCAAGTTTGTGACCGTTATATAAAACAAAATGGTAAAAATGCAAAGGCGCAAAAAGTTAAACTTTTTTCTGTCTTTAATCATAATCCTGTAATTAATCTAATATATATCTAGGCCGTGGCATCGGAGATTAGATTCCACAGCTTTGAGACGCATATTAATTAAAGTCCGGCGGCGTCTTGCGTCTTGCAAAGCTGTAAAGTCGGAACTTCGGGCACTTCTCTGACTTAATCTAAAGTGTTACTACTTCAAATAGCTTCAAGCATTAATTCGTAGCTGTTATCCGCAACTTTATCAGTGCGCATGTTTTTCAAACTTTTAAAAAATCCCCTTTTTTCCCATGCTCAAAAGCATCCTTTTTATATCCAGGATGACACATATCTCTTTCCCGCGATAATCTTTAATTTAGCGTGATAATCTAAATTCTATTATATTCATTATATATCAAATTTGAATTCTAGATCTGTAGGATTATTATTGCCATGATTGGTTTCGAAGTGAAGCTTTTCATAGGGACAAATTTTTAAAATTTCTGAGTGCGATATACCCTGGTGCTTGATGCCAGGATAAAATGTCTATGTCCAGGATTGAAATGTATATATATGCCAAGATAGGTGCAGTGGTTAAGCCGAACATATGTACGAAAAAAATAACAAACAGACTCACTGTTTTATTTATAATATTAGTGTAGGTATGCGTTGACATACCATCACTAATCCGCGCTGGGCCAGCGTGGTGGACTATGGCCCTAACCCCTTCTCATTGTGGGAGGAGACCCGTGCCCTGTAGTGGGCTGGTAATGGGTCTATATGATGATGCGTTTTATTCCTTGATAAGTTAGCAATTTTCCATGAATTTTCCAACTGTCCGCAATTAACAAACAAACTAACATAGGAACATTGTACAATACATTATTAGCAAATTTAATTACAATCCCTTAAGCCATTTTAGCATGGTATTCTTTATTAAATTTAATTTTAGCCTTTTACACTTAGGAACCAACAATCTTTGTACGAAATTTAAACTCAAACGTAGATTTTGTCACTATTGGTTACATAAACAACAACAAAAAAAAATATCGCTGTTTTGTTGCATGAGAGAAGCATAAACGGACCAACATCCTTTCGCGTTTTTTGAGTGGGGTTCCCGAACTTGGCTTGCGGTAATTTAATCGTCACGTAAGGAAAAAGCGTTAAAGAGCAATTAACTATAAAGTTAGTACGTTCGTATCCGATCGGCAGTGGTCTAAATCCATTTGTTCAATGACAGATAATAATTACACCAAGAAGTGGAGAATTTAATCGTGTGGGTGTTAGGGTTTGTAAAGCATTGTGGCAGTCTTGTAAGATTTTGGATGAGGTCGTGTATTTTGCTAGAGCTTTCAGTACTGCCTGGCTATCACTGTTTATGTTGATGTTGAAGCCTGATACCTTCATGTTCAACATAGCTGTGGCCGCTGTTGTGACGCCCACGCACTCCGCTTGAAAGACAGAGTTATTTCAACGCTTGGGCAATGTTTATGTTAAGATCCGGGCAGTATACTCCTGCGCCTGTGCCTGAGTTTGTTTGTTTATCCTACCGTATAAACGTCGATTGCAGCGGTTTCAGTTTTGTATGTTATGTTATTTACTATTGTAATCGCCTTACTTGAATCTGATCCGAGGCGGTTTTCAAACAATTTTAACAGAAGGTCTATAAAAAAATAATTATCTCGAAATAAAAATGTGGCAACCCTAGCCTGACCTAGTTTAGTGACCGACGCGCTTCTTCGGATGAAACAAAGACGTTTTACGTGTGCTTTTGTTCGCTGCGCGCTATTGACTATTTGCCATTAATGATGGAAACTTACGAATTCTTTCATCCTTCGCCTATTAGTGCCCCACCGCTGGACACAGGCATCCTCTCTAATAGAAACAAAGTATTTAGTACGTCAAGACACTCAACGAAGTTGCAATACCGGGTTTTAATTATTTATTAGCTGTTATGTACCTGTTGCAAGAGTTCTAAAACCGTAAAGAGGCCGCGTTTATTACGGTTTTTTACAATACCCGTGCGAACTTCTTGAGATAAAAAGTTGCCTATGTTACTATATGTCCTCTCACTAATTCGATGCCAAAAATTGGTTTATTGATTGGTTGGCTTAGTTAAGGCGTTAAGGAAGAACACACAAACAAATATACTTTCGCATGCATAATTTTTAGTAAGGAAGTATGGAATAGCGGTCGCTAGCCACTTTTGCCGCGTAAAATTTCTGATAAGTTTTCCATATTTAAATTTCATTTAAAAAGTCATATTGCCTTCCTCAAGAGTTCTAAAATACAATGGTAGTTCGAGAGATTAGCGTATCGAAACAAAAAAAAAATAGCACTTAACCGATAAATTAAACAGGTACCATTTATTTAAAGAGTCGTTCTTAACGTATTTTAAACCTTTGCCAATATTACTGAAACAAAATTTTTAAATAAATCATTCAAGCAGTTATTAAAATATGTCTCAAACTATTACTCATACAAATTGAATAACATCCAAATTCAAAGACGTAATACATTATTCTGGAAAGTGTTTTTTAAAAAATCTTTAAGTACTTTGAAATGTAGGAAAGAGTTGACCGTTCCTCTTTTATGTTAGATTTAGGAAGGAAACTGTAGGCGATTAGTGAATACAGATATACAGACACATATTTAGAATTATTTTTATATCAAGTTTTATTTCAGACGAATAAAGTACAATAATTTTCAGGGAGTATCCATTTTTAAAGTTGTGAGGCATAGTGACTATCGACCCATGTGTGCTGTTCTTAAGGTCAAAGTTTTCTATAAATACATAATAATGCCCGATTGAACAAGCAGAGACGTGAGAGAATATACCGATCAAATTATTGAAAATAACGTGATAATTTTTCTCGCCAAATCGTGAAGATTTGAATCTTAGTGTTTAGAAATAACAATGAATAAATTAAAATCTTTCGTAACATAAATGCCGTTTAGTTTTTAACATGAATGGTAAAAACGAATCAGTAGTGCGACTCTCCTCATGGTTGACTTTTAATTTAGAATGGATAATGCTTGTTTCAAATGAATAACGAAAGAAAAATAATTTATGTTCATTCCAAAAAGGGATGGGAGAATGGAAATTTCAAATTGGGTTACGTTAGTTAACATTAGTCTTCACTTGTACATTTCGTAACAGCTTTTTTTAAGAATTCGAAAAAGTATATAAACGCACAAAACTATGTTAGTTACGGTTATCATTACTATAATATTAATATAAATCTTTCTCGTAAATCACTATTGCTGAAAACTGCAATCAACATCGTTGCGTTTAAAAGACCTAAGCGCACAAATGGCACATAGTTTTATACTATGTAATAAAGATGAGTGATATTCAATAATATTTCGTAGTATTCTATATACTCTATTTTTTCTAACTTGTCTTATTATGTTAACGATATTTTCATTACTTTTTAATGTAAAGTACTCGGTTTTATGTAAAACAGAAGTAAAACAAATATGATAAAAATAAGAGATATTCTTTTGTCTAATCTGCACTGAGTAATGAGTTGATGATAATGGAAATTCGTTATAAATGCATACTTTTATTATTTTACTAGCGGACCCTCGCGACTTCGTTCGCGTATGAGTCAATGGAGAAGCTAGAATAGATCTGATGCTAACATCATAATCATCGTGGCTAGCTATGTGCCTACTATTATTTTACGTGGTATACTGAGTTAGTAACTTGTCATTATTTTATTTGATACACACATACATACATCCATCCTCACAAACTTTCGCATTTATATTATTAGTAGGATCGTACGCATGCATTCGATCGATGTCCCATATGCCTTGCGACTTGCTGTTATTTGCGAAGAGTTATGTCCTTTATCTCCGACAATATTTATCAGATCTTCATAAAAATAAGTCAATACATGCTTGATAGTATAGACTTTCAAATAAAAAAATCATTATTAAAATCGGTTCAGATTTAACGGAGTTATAAAGTAAAATTTTATAAAAAATTTCAACCCATTTCCCTAGAGGAAACTAGTTGATTATCAAGATACAAAGTATTCTATATGTTTACCCGGAATATCAGCTACAACTATACCGATTTTTTTTAAATCCGTTCAGTAGTTTTTACGTGATGCCCGGACCGATAGACAGACAGACAGACGGACAGACAGATAGACAGACAATCTGTTTTGGACTCAGTATCGATTATAAAGCATCCCCCGGTAAAAAAATTCAAAATATATTTAATGTACAGAAATCTTCCCGTTACAGTTTTATTATAAGTATAGTTAATATTTTCAAAAAGATCTTTACACTAAAAAGTAACTGAAAGTTTGTTACATATTAGGACGGAGAAAAAATGCAGCTCTCAGCGGTTAATAGAAAAAATTAAATTATGTAAGTGAAGGATTAAATAATTCTGGTTTGACGAGGCATCCCCTCATCTTGCCAGTACATGGTGACCTAGTTAGGTGACCCCGGCCTTCCACACCGTAGCTAGGAAATGTTACTTTGACAACTTAGAAGTTTAATTGATTTGTGGTGATGTTATGAGATCGTTGTATTATTGTGGTGATTGCAGTGCATCTTAAGAAAAGCTTTAAAACGTTGTAGGTACTTAATTTTACTTGTTTTAGGTGCAATTTTTCGACCTCCTCCTTTTGCTCACAGTGGTGAGCGATGTGTTGGGATACGTGGGAGATCTCGGGTTTATTTGGCAATTTCGCCGTGACCAGTTCCCATCCTTCCGACAAAGACGTGACGCCAAGGGATTTGCCGTTCCGGTACGATGCCGCGTAGAAACCGATTTGGGGTATGGGATTAATATAAACAACGTACCCCTAACAGGTAAGCCTGCTACCGTGTTTATTTTAATTTAAAAAAGGGCCAAAATCGCATAGGTTGACATAATTTAAAATTCACGCGGTCGCGTATTTCATAAATATCACACATTATTTGCAAATTCCGGAATAAATTTTTATTCGTCTACGCAATAAACTAGGTTGTCTTTACTGCGAAAAAGAAAAATGTGCCTAAAATAAAATCAAAGTATCACATGGACGGATTCGTGATTTATTATACATACAACCTTACTGTGAATGACTAAGCAATTCCCACAAAAACGTCCACGAACACATATCATTAAAGTAGCTCGCACACCGTCGCCTTAGTTTACACCGCATATGGAAGCCGAAAAACTGAGTTTCATCATACACCTCTAACTTTTCGGTAGTAAAGTACGTTTTAAGCAATTAAATATCACTTGCTTTAACAGCTAAAACATCGTGAAGAAATCTGCATGTCTGAGAGATCTCCATAATCTTCTCAAAGGTGTGTAAAGACTACTATAGTCGTAAAAAAGTAATAGGCCCGTTTTGACATTTGTCATCGCGACGTAACTAGTTATGGAACCATAAGACTCGGGACTCGATACTCACGATAAATCAATTCAAGTTTGTATCAGTACTTGATTGATATTATTATGTATTGTAAAGTGTTCGTTCGTTCAAAGTATTCCTTTAACTTCACAACCAATACGCGTGACTGGCTGGTGATTATACGTCCACTTTTAAACCAGTTGAAACAGAGTTAGTACTATATAACAACAAACACAAAAATCGATTCAAATCACTATGTTTAAATTAATGTCCAAAATAGAAGAGCCATAGTTAACGTAATAGTAAACAATATACATCAAACTTAAACGAGCGCACAGTCAACTTTACAAGATGAGGAACGAAAAACTGCGCAGTGCGCGCGGGGACTCTTCAGTCATGTGCCGCTTGGTCAGATACATCAACTCAGACTCATTATTTAGAACCCATTTTGAGAACCAAGCTCATTCTTTGCAGTAAAGATTACTACACAATATTTAATTTCGATATTCAGTAAAAAAATGGTTACAGCTCTAGTATAAAAAAAAAGACTGAGAACGTAACTGTTTTCGGAACGATTTGCAACAATTATAAATTGCATGCTACTATAAAGTAAGCGCAAAAAGAATACTCGCGATATATTCTTCCATATTATTTAACGTCCCAAAAAAATTTACGTATTTTTTAAAACACTGTATGTAATTGATTTTTATTTTATTGTTTCTTTCAGTTTCGTTCCAAGTTACATTCTATGGTCTTGCACAAATGTCAAAACGGGCCTATTACATTTTTACGACTATAATCTACACTTTGCCAGCATTCTAAACGCACTGTTGTGAGCTGGTAATGGGTTGATGATGATCTCTCTCTAGTCACTCCTACATTGATGAAGATCGTGGCCTTGGTCTTATTGCAACTATCCGAGGCCAGCCTAGCAATGGTAAGAAACACATGCACATGGGGTCCCCCAGTGGCCCATCGTCTGTGTAAACGTGTTAGTCATATAACTATGAGCTCGTGTGATTCTGTATGTAGTTTTTTATATGTTTCTAACTAATAAATATAGTATTTAATAAAAATAAAGAAGGACGCGCAAAGGGAACCAAAGACGCACGCGACTCTTTTCAGTTACTTAATATGCTTTCGATAACAAACAGTAATTCTAGGCAATTATTACCTGCGGATTGTTAAGTGCCTCCAGTATGGTGACCTTCTTGCAGCAGTCTGCTATCAACTTAGGTTTTAGAATTCATAAGCGGAGGATGGATATTATCATTCTCAGCATATAATGAACTAATACTCTCACTGCTCTAATATGTACATGGCTACTCTATGATGGATTAAAGAACATAGATCCACCACACTTTTTTAATTGCGGTTGGCGGATTTGTTCCGTGTGATGACGTAAAATGCTTTATATACTAGCTACGAATTTATACTATAAATACTTATATATATAATAAGAGACTTTAAACAGATACACTTTTGTATCTGTCTGTTTCTTTGTTTGCTGTTTGGCTTTTCTTTGCAAGGGTCACACACTTGCAGCCTAGAAAGTAGATTAAGTTTTAAGCCACAGAAAAAAATCAAGCCCAGTGTGTTAATAATGCACAAACTTAGACGAATTTGTTTCTATACCTAAATAAAGCGAACCAGTTGTTTTTTCCTCTGTTTGTTTGCTTGCTTGTGTAAAGCACAAACAGCACGTATTTATAGTAATAAAATGTTAGGAAACTTTTAAAACAAGGTATTGAATTCCATAGGGAATTGAAGAATCTTTTTCCTAACCTAATATAATTACGATTTCCCTTCCAGTCAAAGCTAATTTTCTTCATGCTCTTCAAACCATCGACCGCCTGTCAATGTGAGAAATGTTTACTTATGTTGTTCGGAAATACGGATATCAGTGATTTCGCGAGTTTCCTTGAGATATCGCGAAATTCCGGAGATAAACCTTTTGATTATTTGTTCATCCTGAATGAAATCTAGTGATAATAAACTTGATTGTTATTGTATTGATACTACGTCATTTAACTAGATACCTACTTAGGCAGAGTCAAATAGTATGCGCTCCAAGAGCGTACAATTTTATGCACAAGTGCGTAATATTGAGTTATAGTCTAAATCCCTCTGCTTATAAGATTACAGCGCTTAACGCTGCGCCACAGTGGTCATATAATCTCATGCATTCATAATATCTCAGGAGTTATGAATTTTCAAAAATATTTAATGACAATTCATTCATTACGACTGCATGATTGTTTTTTTAACTACTTCTTATTTTGGTCCAATTGCATTTGCATTTGTATTGGTTTTTTTGTAATCGTTTCACGCAAATGGCTATTAACACTATTCCAACGAGATTTTTTTCATCGAAATTAGCCTTTTGCTTAAATAAAATTTCAGAGATATAAATACGACCAAATTTCATTACGATCGGTTTAGCGGTTGAGCCGAACATGGGCAGCAAACGAACGAACAAACACATTTTCACGTTTTTAATAGTAAGTATTAAACATACTTTTTTCCAAATTTTTTCTCCACATAATTCTTACTTCCGTGATTCTCGCTATACTTCCCGAGAAGGTGATTACGAAAATGTGCGAAATTTCAGCTATTTCCTCAAGTAGACTAGCAGGAAGACAGAATTTTAAAGTAATCCTGTAACGGTTTTTTTTTATATGATGTGGCAAATGTGTTCCATCAAAAAGATTCTTTTGACAGTAATCGCATGAACTGTTTACGATTCTCCAGGATTTCATGATATCCCCGGGAAGTTCGCGAATTCCCTGGCATCTTCATTTCCCGAGGATATTATGAATTCTGGTATAATACATAATATCCTCAGTATTGAGCTTCTATAGGAATTTACTTTAACCAAAGCACTATGGATTATGAGCGCCTATTGGAAACAGATTATTGCCCGTACATGAAAATCTACTCTGGAATAAGGAATATGGCAAGGTGAAATCGTAAAAGAAAATGAGACGTTCTCTTTTAATAGATCATAAAGCGAGCGTTAAATGTATTAACGATCTGGAACAAAAGAGTTTTTGTCGGCTTTCCCGGCGCAGTGGTAGGGACAATTTGTGTTTACTAAATTTTCTCAGATGCGGTATGCAATATGGTGTTAAAAAAAACTTGTTCTCAGGTTTTATTATATTATAAATTCATGTATGCCCCTCATTATATTTAAAATATGGTAGTGTCAATGTAAATGCCAATAACTTGCTAGTTTTGGTTCGATCAGGGCTCTATAAAACGTGGTTAAAAAACCTGGTTGCTCTTCTAATAATTTAAAATGACATTGTGAGATGGTGATAACAAAAAAAAAACACCCGGCTAAGTTTGTTGTGGGCTTCTTCTTAGACCAGGACATGTTTGGAACCCTCGTAGCTTTAGTTTTAAGTTTACGAATGTGGTTATCGCCATCATCTCACTACCGTGTAATTCTTATGAACCCATCAAAAGTGCCATATATGGGCCTACTTGAATGAATATATTTTTGACTTTGACTTTGACTTTGTTATTTTGATTAAGATAGACAAATTTTTACTCGAATATTTGGCATAAAATTATGCGAAATATTCGAGCCTTACATATCGACTATACATAAATATGTAGGGCAAGTTTGAAATCTAAACTTTACCCTTATATATTTCCTCCATAATCGTCATCATCATCATCATCATATGAACACATTACCGGCCCACTACAGGGCACGGGTCTCCTCCCAAAATGAGAAGAGGTTAAGGCTCTACCACGCACTCTACCAGTGCGGATTAGTGGATAGTGATACGCCTTTTGTAAGCCGATTTATAGTTGTATAAAAAATAAAGAGAAAAACAATGGTCATGGGCGTTTTTCATAACAACGGAAAGAAATCAATGTATCACTATCTACCAGGTTTAAAAAGTTGTTATTTTGCAGAATTTCATAATCGGGTTAAGGGATTAAGAACTTAACCCCACTGCGCTGCTTCTGTTCAGGTTGGCAAGAGGGTGCTAAAAGCTTTAAAACACGTTAATTTTATTCTTATTGAACCTGCAGTGTTCAATATTAAATGATCGAGCGCGTTTCGTTTAAAAGCGGTCCTTGAATATTAATGAATGTCAGGAATAAAAGAATTGTGTTGATTTTTAGAAACAATTGGACTGTCAATGTTTTGAGAGTAATTTGTGATTATCAATGCCAATATCAAAGTGTATGTTTGTGTGAGCCCTATGCTCGGTTTAAATACTGCACCAATTTTGATAACATTTGGCAAGAGTTATTTACGCTTGCATCCTAGAGACGTATATGATAATTTTTATCTTGAAAACTTTTGAATCCCAGCAGGGCTTAAAAGTACTCTTCCTAACCTCATTTTTTGCGGACATGTCCGGTAATACAGGTCTTTGTCATTTGTTCAGCTTTATCTATAGCTTATAGCAATAAAGCTTTCAAAAGTAATTCTCCAAATTATAACCTTAAGGGTTAGAAAATTGCATGCAAGGGTTCTGTTTCCGAAAATTTTATTTTTTGAAAATCTGCATCGTTTCAAATTAACTAAGGCTAAAAGCGTTTTTCTTTAAAACCAACCTAAGGTTATATGTATAGTAGAAGATAAAAGTTGGTACAGAAAAAATTTTAATGGATTCGCAGACAGCCACTACTCACTATTAAGCAATAAAAAATTAATGTGAGTGAAATAATGTAATTATTGTAGATGCAGATGAAATAAACCGTTGATTTGTAAAAGTTTCGTAATGATGCTCGAGGTATTAAACTGACATCGACAGGAAAAGTCAGAGAAAAGGGAGAAAATCTGTTTAACGATGATACATGACCATTATTTTAACAATTTTGATTTTCCTTAGCGATCATTGCTTTTACTTAATGTTATGAATAAAATAACCTCAAACAGACTTATATATTCTGTTTTTTCTTAATTTTCTTATTACGTAAACAACGTTAGTGTAAATAATATTAAAAATATAGAAAAACAAGGAGCTGTAATAAATAGAAACAACGCATGCAAGATTATCCCTTTTATAAATTCTGTATAAATTTAATAAACCTCACCGAAATGAAGTGTGAGGAGATAAGATTTAAGACAAGGGCAATAAAACGTGGCAAAGTTAAAAGGCTCATAATAAAACTGAGAATGGCGTCTGGGCCCTTTAGGGATTCTTGAATTTCACTTGCAGCTGGATACCTAGTGCGTGAGGGAGACGTTGAGTTTAATTACGCTTTGGAAAACCGTAAGGGGCTGCCTTGATTGTTTTCACTTATCATTTTGCCGTTTTCAATTTCAATTTCCATTCAATTTAGATGGTTTTAGAGCACATACAGACAGTAAGATTTTGGCAGTTACAAGACGGACTTTTCGGAATTAGGGGTGGGATATAAAGGACCGTTGATCCCATTGACTTACTAAATAATATTTTTCGGTTGCTTAAAGTTGTACGTCCAACTTATTTTAGACAAGGAACATTCATACTTCTAAAAAGCTTGGTTATGACATTTTGTATCCCTATCCCTATCCCAATCCCCACTAATATTATAAAAGTCAATGTAAGTTTGTTTGTTACGCTTTCACGCGAAAACTACTTAACCGATTCTCATGAAACTTAAGTGTTAGAAGTTATATAGTATACTTTTTATCCCGACGTTAAGCTCGGTTCCTTTGGGAGAGGGGATGAAAGTGTTTGACGATTTTACACCATAACTCCGACAAATTATAATCGATTTAAATTATTATTTTTGTACTATAGAGGTAATAATATTTGTTTAATTTTGCCCGAACTTTGTATAAATCTGATGAATGTGGTTGGCAATACAGGACAGAACTCCTCAGCGGACAGCAGCAAACCCCTCATTTAAGGCTTAGCGATACTGAATACTTTATTTTTTTTTTAGAACTACAACTAAATTGAATGCCACATCAAAAAACGAAATCAAATGCAGACAAAATCGCGGGCAACATCTAGTATTATATAAAACTAACCCCGTATACGATAAAGACATCATTTTGAAACTAGGGAAAATTTGTAGGTAGATTCTTATACTGGGAGTAACTTAGTGGTCGAAATTCAACCGATTATCTAAATATATACATAAAAGAGAAACCCCTCACTGACTAATCACGTAGTCTCAGGATTATGAAGTATAAAGCCTACAATCTTGAAATTTGAAAGATAGAATTCTTTAAAGACGTAGATATCAGCTAAGAAACGTAATATAAAAATTTAAGTTTTTGGTCTCCTTTAACTTTATTTATGGGAAATCCTATTTATCCTATTTATAAAATTAACGTCCCACAGCTTTTAGAGTACTGACCCACCACGCTGCTTCATTGCGGGTTTATGGGCTTTAACGACTCTTATCAGTGAAAATAGTGCTCTTCGAGGCACGGGGGTTGACAACGCCAATTGTCTATCTCCGAACCTTAGTGAATATTCTCAGGACAAAAACGATACCTAATAATTTTTGGTATTCGAACCCAGAATTCGGGATTTAGATAGTCGATAGTTAAACGTGCCCTCAAGCGCACGGCTGCAAGGATAAGCATCGTCAATATAGTAGCTTCAGGCTTTTACTTAGGTTGAAACCTTCAAAACTAGAAAACTAGGCAGAAATACACTTACAAATATATTTATATAGACGCGTATGTTATGAGAGCATTTGCTATAAGTTGCACAAGCACTCGGCTGGCAAATTTGGCAATTATATTGTAAAAATATAATAAATACATTATAATAATGGCAAATATTACATTTTGATTCGTTGCTCTGTTAAATTATATCCAAACCAACAAACATTTTTAATATGCTTGGATAATTCAGTCTTTCGTTATGACGACGGAACACGCCGCGCCGCTCGAATACGTGCTGGCGTGCTTTAACGATTATTATGACATGTTATTTATGACAACCGGGAGCGACGGATTAAACTGCTCTCCGAGTCACGGAGGTTGACAGAGGCCATTTTCTTTCTCCGTGCTCCTTCTGACTATTTCTAATCGAAAAAAAACCCAACACCTTTTTCTCTTGTCGACCTGGGCCTCGAATCGAAATTCGTAGTTGTGCATAATAAACTAAACTTATAAACCAACGAAGCAGTTACTAAATTGCTCATTCAAGCCTTCAAACCGCCAAATAGCTTGCATTATGTTAGCTTGTATATATTTTATTCCCTGTATTTTTGTGATGTACATTAACAGCGCGTTCATTCATTAATTCATTATTACATATTTAAAAAAAAATTGCGGAATAAAAACCGACTATGTTATACAACTAAATAGCAAAAAATAAGTGTTTTCTACAACAACAAAAATTGACAAATAAAATATTGAAACTTACTAGGTATTAATTAATGAACAGGTATAGATCATATATTTCATTGATGGAATATGTTACTAATGTATTTCGTATTACCTTTTACATAGTAGTAAGAAAAGTACTAGTATTTTTTTAACAATTATTCATTGTAAAGTCAACATCTCTTGAGGATGCCCCGGCTTCAAAGCGAAATTACACATTGTCGAAAATCTGTTTGGTGTGGAGTATAAGGATTGAAGAAATTATAAATAACACCATACAGATTCTCCTGCCTTTTGCGGAGCATAACAAATTAAGTTTAATGGTCATAATACCAGTAATTTTCTACATTTTAGTTGGCACCGACTTCAAAATTTTGTAAAAACAAATTTATTTCTTGCTTTTCAGTTGTATAAATTGTCAATATTCGAAGAGTTCCCTCAATTTCTCCTCGATCCTTTGAACAGATATGATGAAAATGTGATCTCATAGGAAGTATACCGTTTCATACAAAAATAAATGACAGTAATCAGTAATCAGTTTATAAATGACAGAGTTCAGAGGTAACAAACTTAAACGAAAAATACCACCGAAGTGATAACCTCATCTTTTTGTAGGTCGCTTAAAAAGTGGAATAAGCTTTAATTAAAATTGTGACATTTCTTTCCCTGTTTTCTGAGTCCTAGGCCGGTGGTTTGATTCCCACAACTGGACATTGTTTGTATGATGAACATATATGTTTTTTAGTGTCTGGGTGTTGTATTTTTTTTTTTTTTTTTTTTAATTTGGAAAACAAACAGCTATAAATAAATTGTTACCATGGATAAACTTAATTATAGATCTTACACAAGCCAATAAAGTTTTCACTATTAATTAAAATTATCATAAGTATATATGTATATAATTCATAAATTTTTCATCAGTTTTCTTAGTACCCATAACACAAGCTACGCTTACTTTCGGACTAGAAGGCGATGTGTGTAGTATATTTATTTATTTATTTATTAGTTATTAATTATTTATTTTTTTCGAGAAATGTGAAATTAATGCGCAAGTATGTAATCTATCCACTTAATTAAACCTTTGCCCCAGGCCGTTTGGTTGAACTTGTGACGCCGACGGCGAACATTTACATCGGCGCACATAGTTCATTAAAATATCCATAAACGTTTGAAACTACATTCGATTTGAGAAGCTGAAAGTTACCGTAGCAGTAGAAATAACGTTTGCACTGCAATTTGCCAGCCGAGTGCTTGTGCAACTTATAGCAAATGCTCTCATAACATACGCGTCTATATAAATATATTTGTAAGCTCTTTAGAACACCATTAATTGGCCTGTGTGTATATAAATCAGTATGTAAACCTAATAACAACTATCCTAATAATAATAACAACTATAATAACTATCCACAACTATAATAACTATCCACTATCCTAAGTCCAGCGACGTGCATAGAGGGTATGCACAGGGTATGCAGATGATATAAAATGGAAAAAATCTCCAGTACGTGTTATAAAAAACTTAAGGATAGGCATTGTAAGAGTTATAAAAAGCCCACTCTTAAGTATTTATAACTCGTACTGGAGATTTTCTTCATTTTATAACATCTGCATACCCTGTGCATACCCTCTATGCATGCCACTGCCTAAGTCTATAGCTGTTTTCTTGCTCGGTAAAATGCTATTCTCTCATAGAACATAGGGCTACAGCACAGTTCATGAGCATATACCGACTTGTGTGATTTATAATATTAAGTATAGCGTCAGAATCAATGAACAACCCATTACCGGTCCACTACTGGGCACGGGTTTTCTGTCCGAATGAGAAGGGATTCGGCCGTAGTCCACCACGCCGGCTAAGTGCGGATTGTTTGACTTTATACGTCTTTGAGAACATTATAGAGGACTCTCACACGCGCAGGTTTCCTCACATTGTGTGTCGGTGGCTAGTATTATTTTTTTTTTTTTTACTATGACAATACACACATCGCCATCTAGCCCCATTGTAAGCGTAGCTTGTGTTATGGGTACTAAGATTACGGATGAATAATTAAATGAATAATATACGTACATAAATATAGTTAATAATAAAATAAAGATTACAACACCCGGAAACAGAAAATCATCCATTATAATTATTATTAAATTCTTTATTGCACACAAAAATCAAAATACAAAGAGAAACACATTTACAGATAAAAAATAATAAAAAAACTAGTTTAGGTGTGCAAAGGCGGTCTTATCGCTACAGCTATCTCTCCCAGACAACCTTTCGAAAGTAGTTCTTATAAGGAACGCGGCAATAAAAATATTGCTAATTAAACTACATGGTATAAATACTAATACTACACATATACCTAATTATTATATATAATATATATTGTTGTTGTTCATCACTGAAACTTTTTGCAGTTGTGGGAATGCCACAACATGGTCACTGCCCACTGCAATAATCGGCCGTTAAATTACAAACGTAGGTATATACAGTTAGAGGTACGTGCCGGGCAACGATCTGGGTCTCCTCGCAAGGGAGACCAACGCTCTAACCTACTGGCTAACACCGCTATAAGTACCTATATAGCATATTGATATCTTATTATGTGATATTAACCGTTAAAAATCCACCATTTTTTTATTACACTAGAAGCTATCTAGATAATCTAGTCTAAGATGGTAACGGGCTAATCTTTTTAGAGGTATGGCAGTTATATTTAAACCACACCCCTAATCGGTTTCAATGCGTCATTGTACCCGAACGTTAAACCGCTTAGCGGAATGTCTTAGTCGGTAGGGTAACTAGCTAATAAGCAGCTAACCAAACCAGACTAGAGAAAACACGAAAAAAATAATACTCCAAATTATTCCTGAAGGGAATCGACTGCGGGGGCTTCCAACTTAAAACCCCCGCTCCTACCACAGCGCAAAGAATTCGTCCAAAACCTACCCGCATTAGAGCAGCTTGGTGGGTTTATGCTCTAAATCCCTCTCCTGAGTATGGTGTTAACGATGACTATATTATTCGCCGTAACATGGAAAGAACATCAAAATCTACTCAAGAACACCTTTATGTGAAATCATAAAAGGGGAACGAGGTGTGATCCTCTCAATAGAATATGAAACGTGCGTTGAGACTACATTAACGGCTTGAAACAAAATACCTTTCTCGTATAAATATTGGTTATTCTCGAGTTCACGATGTAGATGATGAGATGACAACTGAATATTGGTTATGCACATTAGGTTTATGCAATTTACTTAACAATTGTTTATGAATTAGGTAGAGAACGGTAAGCTAAAGGTCTCACAGACTGCTCAAATCAACCCATTACCGGCCCACTACCAGTGGCGTGCACTTCATACATGCACAAAAGCACTGCATACCCAAATTATTGGATATAACTCGTATTGGAGGGGATTTTTTTCCGTTTTATGCCATGTACGTGCTTTATGCATACCCTGGTCAAAAACCCTGTGCACGCCACTGCCCACTACAGAGTACGAGTCTCCTTCCACAATTAGAAGGGGTTAAGGCCCTAGTCCGCCACGCTGGCCCAGCGCGTATTGGTGGACTACACATGCCTTTAAAAACATAATGGAAAACTCTCAGGCATGCCGGTTTCCTCACAATGTTTTCCCTTCAACGTTGAAGCAAGTATTTTAATTACTTAAAACACACATAACCGCCGCTTACCGTCGTAACCTCAGTTCACCGCTTAAGTTCAGTTTTATTATATGAATATAAATATCATATGTGTATATTTGAGAGCGGTGATAGCCTAGTAGTGAGGACATCGGCTTAACTTTCAGTGGGCCAAGTTCGAATCCCAGCACAATTCTCTAACCTTTTTAAGTTTTACGAGCCCTGCCAGCACGAGCAATTTGATAATTCAATTGAGTTTTTCTGAGAAAAAATTTCCGAGTTTTCTTTGGTTTTATCTGGTAGGAGGCTTCGGCCGCGGCTAGTTACAACTCTACCGTCAATTAGTTTTCCGGTACGATGTCGCGCAGAAACCGATTTTGCACTAAGTACGACACACAACAACAAACACACCTTCACATTTATAATATTAGTAAGGATTAATTCGAGCCGAATCTATTCAAATACTTAACTCATTCCATGTAAAATGTGCTTATAGTTTTAGTTTTTTCTTCTTAGCAGAAAAGATAATGTTCTCTACTTATATGCGATTCAAATTATTCATAAACAATGCGCAGGTGGCCTAGTCGCTAGCTTTTACGTTGTTTTTCTTTAACCCTTGTATTATAAAACATCTTATTAAAAACTTACACTGTATCTAGTAGAAGTAACATACTGTTTTTAACAGCAACTAAGTAAATGCAAGCGTTATTTTGTCGTGTCGTAATACATGTTCACTTTTCTTTCGTATTACAAAAGCGACCTAGTTATTGTATTTAAAGTCTAAATATTCATTAGTGATCTTAAAACCTACTACGAAGAAGGTCGGGCTACTTAAAAGCAGAAAAAAGCAGGTTCCTATAAAAGTTTTTAAGTCTGATTTAATATTTATTATTAAAGCCGCCCGGTTTTAATCCGGTTTTAGATTTCTGTAATAACTAAACTTCTCCTTAGGGTTTTTATTTAACAAAATGTCGAAGTCTAATAAATAAAATTGGCCCAATAGGGGTTTCATAAAAGTGGGAAGTCGAACATAGACTGTTTAACATATTACCCTGACGTACTCCCGTAGTAGGGTCTAAAATCCATAGTTCCACATTGTCTTAGTTTGCTATCTACGTTCGGCTGGCGGTATTTTAAAATAATGAAAATAAACGCAAGCATTTGTTGTAGAAACTCCAAGGTTTACGTCTACGGTAAATTGAAACTATCAACAAGTACTTATCATGCTACTAGTAGTATAAATAACTAGTACTTATCTTGTGACTATAAGTGTTTATTTAAATGATGATAACAGTCCATGAGTAAGTCAATCAGATATCTTAGTACTCACTTGCTTCGCTTACTTTGGGCTAGATGGCGATGTGTGTATTGTCGTAATTTATTTATTGATTTAATTTCAGCTATCATTTTGCGTTTGGCTTGAAACCATTACCATAGGATGCCCCGTTGTATATAATCTCAGTTTTTTTTTAAACATTTGGGCCTAATTCCCTTTTCCCTAATTCAGAGTTTCCTCAGTCAGAGGCTTTGTTTAATAGTATTATAAAGTGCTGTTTCACCCAAGAAGCCTGCGAGAAATCGGTCGGCCAAAAATATCTAAAGTATATGTAGATACATGTCTGTAACTCGTGGAATCGGTAATAGGACATTTATAAACGTCTGGAGAGTAAAGTACTTACTCATCTGACTGGAATTAATGTATCGCTAAAACTTTATACTAAGTGCAAGGATCTTTAATAAAATGAATAGGTAAAGTTTCTTCATTAAGTTGCTCGTATATAAACTTTGCGCTATCACTTTGAAGTATTTACATTAGGTGCGGTAGGTGTAGGTATTGCTTCTTTGGCGTAGACTACGAATGAATACGTTATGACTTAAACGATTTCAGTAGGCATAGATAATATGTATTTACTTGCTTATGTAAATCAGGTAAAATATGGTTTAACAGCCAACCATAGAATTAAGAACGTAGAGAATCCGCATTCAGCCATTGTTTCATGCAGTGCATTGTGACTAAAAACAGAAAACACGCCCCGTATACGTCTCACTTCACACGCAGAATGTTGCGCAGAATATCGTTAGCTCTCAATCTTTTCCCATTTTCTTAATTTTATGGTTCTAACATTAGAGGTAAAATAATTAATGGCAACTGCTCAATGCCGAATAACCTATTCGAGTAACCTGTACTAAAGTGGAGTGGTTTTTGATGCTTCAGTTTTAGACGTGTACGCGGATTCTGTACGTTCTTAATTCTGCGCAGCCAACATATTCTATAACGAATCCGGTATGCAAATGCATCGAGCTTCTTTATTTAATTACTATTGCAGATACTATGCGAGTACTAATGCGAGTACCAAATTATTTGAATCCACTTTGAAATATTATCCTATATAATATTTGACGGTCGACGCGACGGTTCGATTCCCACAACTGGAAAATATTTATGTGATGAACATGAATGTTTTTCAGTGTCTGGGTGTTTATCTGTATATTATAAGTATTTATGTATATTATTCATAGAAATATTCATCAGTCATCTTAGTACCTATAACACAAGCTACGCTTACTTTGGGGCTAGATGGTGATGTGTGTATGGTCGTAGTATATTTATTTATTTATTATTTACTAGCTGTTGCCCGCGACTTCGTCTGATGTTGTTTTTTGATGTGGCATTAAATTTAGTTGTAATCTAAAAAAAAAAAGTAGTCAGTATCGCTAAGCCTTAAATGAGGGGTTTGCTGCTGTCCTCTGAGGAGCTCTGTCCTCTATATCCAACCACAGTTTGGGCAAAATAAAATTAAACACATAAGTATTATAACCTCTATAGTACAAAAATAATTATTGAAATCGGTTATAATTTGTCCGAGCTATAAGTTTAATTTATTTCTAACCGAATCAAGTAAAGTAAGAGGGTAAAATTTGTTTTTTTTTAAAGACTAACGACGACGACTAATATATCCACTTTAGTTGCTTTTATGATTATTATCCTGAGCCTAATAATATCACACTTCAAAATTATGAAGGAGTAAGTATTAAAATTAAGAGCATTTATCACATGTTAATGATACTAACCGACGGCTTAGTGTGATTTCCGAGCTCGAGTGTATGCGGGAGTTCCCAGGTTCGACTCCCGGCAGGCGCAAATTGGGAAATTAAAATTTCTGTCTTTATCGGGTTTGGTCTGGTGGAGGCTTCGCCCATGGTTAGTTATCACCACAAAAGCGTGCCATCAAGCGATTTAGTATTCCGTTAACACGCGCAAACTGATAAATAGGAAAGTATAGGCGGGATCCTCCATGCACACATATTTCCTCCCTGGATAATGCTTCAAGGGAAAGGCTTTTTTTTGGTAAAATCAAAGTCTATTAAAGATATTTTCTTGAAAATACTTTTGAAAACTGACCCTATAAAATGACCACCTATTTTCGCCACTTTAGGGAGTTCAATGACAAATATTTAAAAAAAAAAAATGAAAGAAAGAAAGGGAAACCTAGACGCAATCTATCATGCTAAAAATAATTCCATCGGCTCAGTTTTCAATGTGTACAAGGGAATACGAAACGTCGATTTCGTCTAATATTTTTTTATTGGTAACTCTACTCTCTACGGGACAAGACAAGCTTAGCGTTGCGCTGAGCCTGTCTTGTCCCGTAGAGAGATGTTGGCAATAAAATTCAAAATTCATTCATTTCAAGTAGTAACTTAAACATCAAGTCAGTCTTTTCGTAATGACTAACATCGGTTCAGAAGGCAGATTCCACCGAGAAGAGCCGGCAAGAAACTCAGTTTTTTAATAATAGTTTTTTCAAATACAATGCAATTTTTTTGCAGCTACGCGTATAATAGCCGACAGACTTGCAATAAGTATTTACTGTTATTAATGTATTTTGATATATTAAAGTATACATTAGTTCATTGTTATTTTAATTTTTTTATATCTAGATAATGTATCTGTTTTTTTTTTAAATTTTGCAGTCTGTTATCCCTTTGTTGTCCTTATCCTAAGGTTGCCTGGCAGAGATAGCTGCTAAGCGATAAGGCCGCCTTTTGTATACTGCTTCTGTCTGTATTTTTTTTATTATTCTATTGTATTTTTTGTGTGCAAATTATGAGTATTAATAAATAAATAACATATTCTTACGGGTATGGGCTAATATAACTACCAATGACTAACGAGGGCCTGTGAAGTAGAGGGCCTGTTATTACAACAAAAAGCGTGCCTATGTATGTAGTCGATACTAAAAAAGAGATTGTTGCAAATAATTTTTCCACACAATTACACAATTTAAACTAAACATTTTGCCCTGATATACTCCGCAAAACACGAGAGTATCTGTATGGTGCAATTTATAAGCGAAACGTGCGTAGAGGTCACATTGCCGAAGATCTGTTTGGTGTGTATAAGGATTGAAGAAATTATAAATGACACCACACCGATTATCCTGCTTTTCGCGGAGTATAGCAAATAAATTTTCATAATTTAATATGGAATTATGCAAAGTAACGCCTGCTTCTGATTAACATTTTGCCTGTGAAGAGATTTTATGTACTCAGGAAATGTGGGATGTAATCGCGAATTGACATCCTTAAGCTTTAACTCGTAACTATAGCTCTGAAGACCATTCCTTAATATTCTTTATTGATTGCTAACTACCTTACCGCTTAACAGGCTAGGCCGCTCTACCATTTTAGTCTCCATCATCAGTTAACATCTCAAGTACACTCGAGACTGCACTCAAAGTCTAACTTATAGTGTAATAAAAAATGTCTTCGGTCTTCCCCGTAACGCACGTATCCCGAAGATTAATTTCTTTGATCATGACAAGATTACGATGTCGATAACCCGTGAGCCAAATTAGAAGCGTAACTCGATCGAAAGTATCGTCGAAGGAATTCCGAACCCAGATACGCACGAAAGAAAGGATCAAGAAAAACAAGGGCGAAAAATGAGTACGGATACAAAAGTAGCATAAATAATTAATTGACTCGTGTGTGCCACCGGATCAACAAACAAAAAACCTTCTGTTTTTAGTTTTCTTACTTTATATTGAAACTAGTTGTTGCCCTAATTTTTTGTATTTATGTGAATGAATGAATGAATGAATGATTACACTTTTATTGTACACCACATAAAGTACAGGAGAACTGTAAATAAAAAGTTAACATAACTTTGCGGCCTTATCGCTACACATCTCTTCCAGGCAACCGTAGTCGTAAAACACAGCTCAAGACAGGTCACAGGTGGTGCATATAAATTTATTTATATACATACAAATAGTATATATACCTGTTTTTCTTTTAAAAACATGACGATCTCTTGCGCTGTGAAAAACAAAATCGAATTTATTCCACATCCTACATCTTTCATCTTCGGGTTATTAAACAGCCTTTAAGCTATTTTAGATTTTAACACCTACAGTGATAGCTATGCCAAATATCATCCAGATTAGTTTAGCCGTTCTGGCGTATTTGAGTAACAAAGATCTATGAATAAATTTATATTAATATTAGAACCATGCACAATATGCCATATCATCGACTCAACTTTGCCTGAGGTTTTATTATTCCACTACAAGTTAGCCCTTGACTCCAATTTTACGTTAGGAGAAGATGCTATCTGAGATGGTAACGGGCTAACGTCTTTGGGGGATGGGAGTTGTATTGAGTGCACACTCCTAATCGGTTTCAACGGAACCGCTAAATTGCATGGCGTCACGTTTCTCTCGGTAGGTCAGTAAAGAGCCGCGGCTTACGCCTCCCATCAGATTAGGCCAGAAAAAAATCAGAAAATAAGATAAAATCTAGGTAGGGATCTATCTAGCTAGGGATCTAGCCCTGAACCTTCCAATTATAAAATCACACCGCTCACTTTGCCCCACGGAGGTCATCAAACCGTTCGGAGGTTTCAAGAACGGTACGTTGACGATCAATATGTTTGATGTTCTTGAACAGTTCTTGAAATCACACGGCTGGCAATGATAACACGTAGTGAAATATTTATAAACTGTTACGGACTGGCAGCTATATAAAAAAAAAAACTTCAAATCAGTCACCAAGCGACATCATATCGGAATGCTAAATCAATAAGCACGTCTTTGTCGGTTGGGTGTTAACTAGCAACAGACCATTCTTTCTCAGAGCAGACCACAGAAAATTCTGAAGTTTTAAATTCCAAATTGCCCCTGCTTGGAATCGAACCCCGGTACTCCCATTTGTAAAACAGTGCTCACCGCTTCGCCAGAGAGGATGACAAAACCTTCGGAGGTATTAGAACGGTACGTCAAAGACATTAAAAATGGGCAATAATAAAACGTGGTAAAGTTAAAATGCTCATAATAAAAGGCGCAATGGCATTGAACGCCTCTGGGGACCTTAAATATCACTTGACGTGAAGTACTCGTAGGAACGTGGCTCGCCTTCGGGTTTAAGGTTTAATTACGCCATTAGGAAAGCTCTTGAAATATATTCTTTATTTATCACTGCGCTGGTAATGGTGGTACCTAGTATAACTTTTTTTTTTTTTTTAAATTAATGAATATGCTACGACAGTACACACATTGCCATCTAGCCCCAAAGTAAGCGTAGCTTGTGTTATAGGTACTAAGATAGCTATTGAATATTTTTATAAATATATAATACATTTAATACTTATAATATACATATAAACACCCAGACACTGAGAAACATTCATGCTCATCACACAAAGTTTCCAGTTGTGGGAATCGAACCAACGGCCTTGGACTCAGAAAGCAGGGTCGCTGCAAACTGCGCCAATCGGCCGTCAATTTGTAATTTGTTAGTTTATCATCATCACTCTCAGCCCAATTGCACAGCTACCATAGGCAGGAGATAAAATTATATCCCCTGACAAGGGTTACATTTATTTATAAATATATTTATCGATTTATGAGCGGAAGCGGTGATAGCCTAGTGGGTATGGCTTTGGCTTTCCTTTCGCGTAGACCGTATTCGATCCTCGGCACGCACCACTGACTTTTCGGAGTTATGCGTGTTTTTAATTTAACCCATTTAAATATCACTTGCTTTAAATGGTGAAGGAAACTATCGCGAGGAAACCTGCATGCCTGAGAGTTTACCATAATGTTCTCAACGGAGTGTGAAGTCACCAATTAGATCTTGGCCAGCGTTGTGGACTACGGCTTGATATAATGATGATGATGGTATCTTTTGATATAGAATGTGTAACCGAATTACGAAATACGGTTGAAGGGTGCATAAGTATATTTCATAAGGAATAACCCTGTAAACTGTACTCATTATTTGTACACCACTATAAATAAGGTGTTTTAGGATTAAAAAACCAACAGAGCTACAGCTAGTACCAATAGTTTTGCAAACCACGCGAGAGTTTTCCACAATAACGGAAACAAAGTAACGTACCTATATTCATAAATGCCAGCCTGTACTTACATAGGGAATAAACAATAAATAATGTCAGAAAATCGATATACCGTGGTTACGTGACTTATAAAATGGTTCAATCCGAAACTTTGTATATACCTACAGCTTGCTACAAACCGAATCAAGGGATAGACAGCAATAAGTGTGAAAGTTTGTGAACAAATAAGGAAGTCCGTTTATCAAGTATCGTCAGGTGAGTTGAATGGAATGAAAAGCACGTAGAATCACGTTTAAGACCCAAAACATATATATTGATGCTAGCTTTGACGCCGCTTTTGTTTCGTTTTAGTTTTTGAAAACCTTTCGGAATCTGACCTTCCTGGCGCAACGGTGAGCGGTGTGAATTTAAGTAGGAGGTCCAAGGGGAAATTTGGGAATTTGTAATTTGACCACACCAGAGAAGCTTTAGTCTCTGGTGTATATGAATAAAATGTAACGGACTATGTAATATAATATTTTAATCTCTTTTCAGAAGTGCCACTTCTGTGTAAGTTAATTGCACAGGGTTTTTTAAATGTTCTTAAGGTAAAAATAATAAACTACGAATCAATTTATTATCTAACAAAATATTTGGCTTCTATACTCTGAAAATATGTTATTTTTGACCTTCTGAGAAAATGGCTACCCCTTGTATATACACCCTTGTAATCTTGAAAATAAAAACAAAGTTACCTCTATCGTACCTATCTTTGCAGTATGGGTACTGGGTTATTTATTAAAAGTTTGGGATAAAATACAAAATGCTGTAAATATGTTTAGAACTTATTTTTTTAGTTATTTTTCATTTTATTCCGGCAACTATAATTTGCAAAAAAGTGGAAATAGTTCTAAAACCGATTGCATTCATGTCACGATCTTAAATGTGGTAACAAAGGCTATTTTTAAATGCCGTGAACGGTTCCCGTTATCATTTTTCTGGTATAATTTTTTTTTTTTTTTTATAAGCTTTAGTCTCTGGTGTATATGAATAAAATGTAACGGACTATGTAATATAATATTTTAATCTCTTTTCAGAAGTGCCACTTCTGTGTAAGTTAATTGCACAGGGTTTTTTAAATGTTCTTAAGGTAAAAATAATAAACTACGAATCAATTTATTATCTAACAAAATATTTGGCTTCTATACTCTGAAAATATGTTATTTTTGACCTTCTGAGAAAATGGCTACCCCTTGTATATACACCCTTGTAATCTTGAAAATAAAAACAAAGTTACCTCTATCGTACCTATCTTTGCAGTATGGGTTCTGGGTTATTTATTAAAAGTTTGGGATAAAATACAAAATGCTGTAAATATGTTTAGAACTTATTTTTTTAGTTATTTTTCATTTTATTCCGGCAACTATAATTTGCAAAAAAGTGGAAATAGTTCTAAAACCGATTGCATTCATGTCACGATCTTAAATGTGGTAACAAAGGCTATTTTTAAATGCCGTGAACGGTTCCCGTTATCATTTTTCTGGTATAATTTTTTCGCAAGATAGATCCTAAATGATGCAAGCTATAGGTGTATTATAAGGTTTGAATTTCATTATATGTGTTGAATTTCAGTTGATAAGCTGGAAAAAGGTAACAAATTAGTAGATTGTGTTACAAGGACATAAAATAGGTTTTATGACGAGTATGATATGAAAAAAAATTATAAATTACACACTCTACTTTTTACTTTGAGATTCTGCGAGGAAATTTCTTCGAAGTCTAATCAGTTCCTAAATCAGATCGGTAGTTAATATTTAAGTTAACGATAAAATGGGTATTATGACCGAATTAATAAGCATTGCTTTTTATATGGATTGCGAAGATTTAAAATATAAGTATTACATGAAATAAATTATTTCTAAAAAAGACAAAATATCTCCACATAAAAAAGCACCACTTTTTTTCTCTATAAGGGACTATATTTCACAGGAAATCTTCCTACTCACAATTTAAAATATTTTTATAATATTAAATACTTAATCGCATCTGAGGTTACTTGAATCGCATCTAGGTTACTTGAAAATAGTGTATATAAATATTAAATAATTTTAACAATACACCTTTCACAATGCTCCCGAAATAATGCTTAGGTTAAATAAAAAAACAACTACATAATAATAAAAACTCAGATAAAAGTCCCATATTTAAAAATTTAAAAGGAATAAAAAAAAATCTAGGTACATACTAGTTTAGTGATTTCCCGCCAATTTCTCATATTCTCCGGAGCACAGACTATACACGTCCATCATTGTCAAGTGACTATGCCTACCTTTTTATTTTTTTGTCGTTCCTAAAATTTAATTGATGTATGTGAGTATTTTTAACATCAAGGAATTATATATGAATTTTAACAAGAAATGGACGAAAACTTTGTTATAAACTAGAAAAAAAGAAAATTAAAATACAACAAACAACGTAGGATTTATATTATATTCTTTGCAACAAAAAAAATTGGGACCTAAATGTTAGGTATGCTTTAAAATCCACTAGGACTCAAAGCCGGAAAGTCAATTATAACCTAAAATTTTGTGCTCAAGTGTATAAAATTAAGTTTTAGTCCGCCTACACATACTTAGTCTAAAGTACGACTTTAATAACATGAGTAGTGTAAAAATCATTTCATATTTATAATATAAAGTCAAAACTAATAAGTGTTTGACAAAGTTTAATAAAAACACTAAGTCTCTTTACTTTGCAAGTTCAGAAGTGATGTAACTGCAGTGGTGCCCGTCGGAAATGGTGACTCGTGTTTAATTTCCCAATCGAAATTACGACGTGAATTGAATCAACGGTTTTAGCTTATTGACAGATTACTGCTCAAACAGTTTGGTTTAATCTCAATCAACCTTTGTATATAGATGTTTACAGAGTAGTACAATCACCGATTTATAGGAAAACTTAATGATATTTTTTCATTTTGGCGAATATCATCTAAGATGTGTATTTTATAAAAAGAATAGTATTTCTTAGCACGATCAGATAGATGAGTGTCTGAATGTAGAAAAGAGCTGTAAATTTAAAGAAATAGGTATACTTACTGTAGCTTTACAAAATATCTATAAAAATATAGTATATGTACGACAAACCATTGCTCTTTATAAAAGAAAAGTGGATATAAACACCCGACTTATTCGAAATGGACATCAGCATACCGTGTGCGAAACGTAACCAGAAATATTTTTTAGGATCAAGCTTTTGTAATTCGATTCCAAAGTAAATTTGGAGCTCCTTAAGCGTAAGTTTAAACAAAACACATTTAATAAACCGTGGTTACTAAGCGATTGATTAATTTCTTAACGACAAGGCTGCTTGGAAGCAGGCCGCTCCGCTCTCATCTCTCACAACATTAGAATTCTAAAGATTGTAAATTGTAAAATGATGTTGCAAAAGAGCAATCTGTTATCAATTGTGAATAGTAAAGTGAATAAAAATTCAAGTTTTAAAAAAATATTTTAAATTGCAAAGTTGTTTGAAAATCTCTGAATATACTTGTTTATTTATTATTTCTGTAATAAATATCCCACCAAAAACATTGTGTACAAAATTAGCCAAGTCTCGATGGAGCTGCTTATTTATTTTTAAAAAGTATTGAAATATACATAAAGTCGTGCCAAGTCTAAGGTTCCTTACTGCGATTTCTTTATTATTATAGGTAATTTTGTGTAACTTGGCCGTTGATTAGTATATGTGGTGGTTAGAGGAAAAGGTTAGGTTGCAATATGTTGCCGACAGTAGTATACGAAAGCGATCTTGTGGTGTCTCTGTATAACAAGACTACGTTGGGTTGTAGTGGGTATTCTGGCTTCTTGTCAGGGAGTCTAACAACGAGTAATGGAAGTAACTAAGATAATTTTATATATTTATATTTAAATATAATATTTACTTATTTAATGTATATTGTTGTTTGGTGTCAGAGAACTGTAATTTCCAACAGAGTGCGTAATTAACTCGTAATTTAGTGAAATAACTTGCAGAATAAGTTTCAACACTTACTCTCTCGTTAGTAGTAGGTACTACTGCTAAGTTATAGCTAAAAGTGGCTAAGTTAAAGCTAAAGTTCAGTATCTAGTATTCAACTATTACCGATAAATGCAAAAGATTTTATCTTGGTTTGACTTTTTTTTAAAAGGCACTTATCTACTACGGTTAGTAAATTTCTGTGAAGAAATAGTTAACTTATGAAGCCTAATATTGACTTATTATGCCATGTTTTTCGGAAAGTATAACCACGTATTCGACTGCCTATAAGCTGGTTAGCCTATATCTATAGATACTAATAATATTGTAAAGAGGAAATATTTCTTTGTTTGTTTGTACAGAACGAGCCCCGAAAATACTGGGCGGATTTTAACCATTTCTTCTTCAAAATGAAGCTGAACTAACCGGAAGTACATGGGCGAAAATTTATTTGAAAAAAAAAATCGAGGTGTTTAAGAAAATTGCAATAATGTAACCCAAAGTATGCCTATACAACTCAGTACTAAGCATGCGCTGAGAAAATATTTGTGAAAAATGAATAAAGCAATTATTATAACTTACAAAAACGTCGCGAAGAAATATAGCTAACTATCATAGTTAGGCGCTATGGCGGATTTTGTGAACTACAATTTTATTAGATCGCCGGTAGAAACAAAAGTGGGTTACATTATCGCATCGCATAGTATCGCCGTATTAATTCTTATTAAACTAAATAGTTTTCAAGGGTATTTATATTATATACCAGAAAAAAACTAATTCCTGTATTTCATTCCAAACGGATATTTAATTAAGAAGTTATCGCGAGTTTAAAAGTTAAGGACTACACCTAAACAAAACAGTTTTATTGAATGAATTATTTTTAGATACTTAAAAATATAAATAGAACTACACCTTAGGCTTAATTGAATGCCGCATACCTCTCAATAATAAACTGTAATATAACTGGGATGCTTTAAGAAAAGTTAATAAAGCTCACATAATATAAATATTATACAGAAATATTATAAATATTAGAAATTTTTCGTCATCTAAGGATAATGTAATGTAGATTTACCTATTATTATGTAGTAAAATAAAGTAACAGTCTGATAATCTCCCACCTGGGATATCAGAAGTTTGTGAATAATATATCGAGGGTCCTTTGGAGTCAAGAGAGAGTTTCGCTTTAATGGGTTTGGGTATAAAATAAATACCTTATTGAGATCCAAATACATTATACTAATCGTTTTCCTGTTGAGAATTGAGAGATAAAACTAAGCAAAACTTAAAAGTAAGCTTTGAAAATAATGCTTCGTTTTTAGTAAATCGGTACAAACGATCCATTTTGGTGCGGTTTCGTCCATCTGCCAGAATTATAAATTGCAGTAGCCATCCGTGATCCTTATTGCAAATGAAAATCATAGATATATTTTATGGACAACATTATAAAGTAAGTAAACGCAGTTAAGGGTGTTTTGCACGTTTTAGAATAGTTTATTTATTTTAACGTGGTGGTAGCCTCTGAGTGTTTAGGGCTACTGCGTCAGTTTCGGAGACAGCCGAGTTCTTTCCACGGCACACATCTCTCAATTTTCAGAGCTATGTGCATTTTTAATAAATGTATCTTGCTTTAACGGTGACCAATCGCGTGCATACAGGGTACGCACTAAGCGGGCAGATTATATAAATTAATAATAAAATCTCCAGTACCAATTATAAAAAACTAAAAGCATTGTAAGAGTTATAGAAGCCATGCAAAGAGAGTATGTACAGGGAATTAAGATTCATACTCTCTATGCACGCCACTGATGGTAAAGGAAAACGTTGAGAGGAAACCTGCACGCTTGGGAGTTCTTCGTAGTGTTCTCAAAGTCCACACTTTTAGTCAAAAGCCTGCGTATTCTGAGAGTAGACTCGTGCAGTCGGCCGGTTTTTAAATGATGAAGATGATTTATTATTAACCGATTTCTAAAACTGGAAGAGGTGTCATAGTTTTTAAAGTATTTATTTAAAATTGGTTGAGAACATGAGACAGTCAATTACTTCATTATACCTTTAAAACGCGCGAGATATTAAAATATGGTACCAAGATTGCGAGTTTTGCTCCCGCCGGCCTATGGTGGGTTACACGGTGGGGTACAGCAGAGGAGTGTAGGATCCTAATTATACGATTTATTAAAGCGTGCGCAAGTGAAATTATTATAGGTGTAAACTTCTTTTATTTTTATTGACAAATGTTACTAAAATTAAAAAAAAAAGCGTTGAATGTCGCGCGACGCGACGTCTGCCATATATAAAACATGTTTTTGTAGAATTTATAATTAACATAGAAACATCAAGTAATTTTCGTTAGCAAAATTATTTTTTCTTATTTCTTCCTCTTAATTTTATACTTAAGGATATAATTTAAAAATAGAAGGCATGACGGCATCGGAGAGCGTCATGCCGTTTAACGTGTCGTCATAGGGGTCCTTATTACTGCCAAGGCGCGAGTATAGATGTTTTCTTTTGTTACATTCTCGTGGTCATTACAGTTGTGTGTACGAACCACGCGCATGCGTGCACTACGTGCCGTCTATCTACTTAATGTCTTTCTTCTCTCTCACGTAACGGGAGGCGCTTAAACGTGACGCGTCAAGCAATTGCACTTTCAAGTATCATCCAATATATTAAAATCGAATAGCCGCCTCAAAAAATTAACTTCAATAAATAAAACTTTCCCAGTACTCAGTTTCTCAAAAACTAAACGTAAGCTGTAACCCTTAATCTTTATAACATAAGAAAGGTACTTTGACAGACTAAATGGTCTTTCGTCGCACAGCAGAAACCACTGAAAGGTTCGTTGCTAAATTTGGCATACATAAATCTATTATAACGTATTAAAAAACATCCCTTAAGAAAATTAAACATAACGACACGAAGTCATGATCGATGATCATAAAAAAATCCTAAATCGAGACTAAATAAATGAGCATAAACACATCATATTATTACTGCAAGTTGTCGATTAGGTAGAAAGTCCAGAGACTATCCCGGATGGAGCAACAGGTCAAGGTTACAATATTATTGCCGTGTAAATGACCCACTTTCAAATCAACTATACAAGTTGTAGTAACAATGAATATAAACTGTACACTCCCCACACTGAAAAAAGGTCTAACAATCCTACAACGGCTAAATACAGCTAAGAACAATCGTACTTAATCGTTCAAATAAAATAACCTAAGGTATCTAAATAAGTAATCTAAATAATATCCAATCTTTTGATAAAACTGAAACGCGTAAAAACGATAAGTGATTATGGTAAATTCGCAAGAAATAAAACCGAATAATATTAAAGAGCTTTTATCAAACACGAGAGGGAATTCAGTAGCTGATTATTCGTCTATTAATTCCGGCGGCAAAGTCGATTGTTTGATAAAATGGATTGAAAAAGCGCTGCGGCCGAGAGGTCCCCGCGGCATTTCAAAGTAAAACTTCGGTAAATGAATAACGTGAGATTCGTAAAGTTGCTTTTAGATGTTTCAACTTTATTGAGAGTGGAATGGTTTTTTGTTGTTGTAACAATTAACAAAGTCAGCCCTAGTTATTTGTGAGGTTGCTTTTGGTACGAAAGATCACAGGTGCAATTTTTGTAAATTTTGTCTTTTGAAACCAAAAACTTGGAACTCACATTATTTAAAAAAAAGTTTTTGTTTGATGTTTCGCGGAGTCCGCTTTCAGTTTCATATGAAAACCAGCCGAACAAAGTCTACCGAAGCTGAAGCAAAATGTTTTCTTTGTTTACGTTTAAAATTTTATAATGCTTGAGACATTCTGCCTAACCTAAAATATTGTTTTAAGATCTAACTTTTATACCTACTAAAATTGCTACTGAAGTAAAGCCATTATTTTGATAAACTTAATATAATATCAATAAATCAATAAATGTAACGTTAACACTTTGGTATCATCGCAAAAAATTTAAAATAATTTCTCGAAAGTAATAAAAATGTTTAATCGAATTTATTAGACGCTTAGGTTCGGTCGGCAAAAAAGTGCCCAATTTTATAATATCCTTTGTAAGCCTAAGCAATTTTTTTTAAATCTTAAAGACAGAGTTAATTCCATTATTTCAATGTATATAGGTATAATAAATATACATAAATCTAACAGTTAAATAATCGTTTAAATTAAAAAAAATATACTCAAAAAGGGGAATATCTTAAACGACGTTTCCAAACTACGACATACACTGACTGACATTCGAAAGTGAAACAATCGGAGACGGAAAAGCGCATGCAAACACCGAATATGCCGCGAATAATAATTGCGCGCGTCCATTATGAAATTGTTGCTAGGATTTGTGCTTCGCGCAATTAGTATCCACAAGGGTAAGAGGGATGAGGTAGGGTGTGGGTGGGTGAGAAGGGTGTGGGGTAGGGTTACGTGCTTGTAAGCGTGGCGCGTACCGACGGGTGCGTGGTGTGAGTGCGCGGCGCGGCGTGGCGTGCTCTCTAGACGGCGGTCGGCGATCCACTGCGCGGGATCGCAGCCTCAACCCGGCCCGCCGCCCGCCCAGTCCCGCCCTTCGTAGCCCTCGTGCACGAACACAACCCCTATACAAGCCAGGTTGCCTTCTCACTGACCGTGTGCTCAATATTGTCGCATTTCGATCGCGAACACCGCGGCCGATGGAGCTCAAACCACCGTTCTAGTCCCTTCCTAACTGTTATGTTACCGGGATACATTTAAACTTGTCGATGCACCTAATGATACATACCACTACACCATAGTTCGCATTGTCTAGGACGCTTATCTGAAATTAGTCTATTCCTGAAGCTCTAATACGGAGGTTCTCTAAATGTCACAATAAAAAGTAATTTGTTTAAGTGTTTAGTTAAAGTTGCCTTACAAATTAACTGTGAACTAATTTCTAAAGTTACTATACTTTTTTATATACCTACTTATTTAATAATTGCTTATTAGGCCTAGGTTCGGATGGCAGCAAAATCTCATTAATGGATTCATTATTGTCAAATACAGTTACTAGTAAGGTAACGATCGCCGGCGTTCGTACGATCACTGGCGGCTGGGTGATAGTTGTGCCACTTTGTGCAACTTTGAACTTCGATGTGTGATTTTGCATGATTCAAAAACGAGGGACATGGACATAATCTGGTATACTTATATATGTGAGGCTGAAATAGTTTAGCGTGTGTGTGTTTTAGATGACACGGAGATGTGTGGGTGTTGATTTGCATATTATAAGTATTTATGTATTTTATTCATAAAAATATTCATCATATACATTAGTCATATACCCGTAACATAAGCTACGCTTACTTTGGGGCTATATAGCAATGTGTGTATTGTCGAAGTATATTTAATTTATTATTTATTAATTTCCTTTGAAAACGAACAGCACCCGTTTGATTATTTTTCAAAACACGGACGAAGTTTAATGCTATAATAGCTAGTTTGATATTAGAGTGGAGGTAAAAAGTAAAGTTTTCTCTTAGTTTGTGATTTTTCATCTAGCCCAATCAATTAGGTATATTTCACCCTTACTTTCACGTGAACAGGGTCACCGGTTATTATAATGGTGAAGATCCGCCATTTTCTATTATTAACTAAAGCTTGGATAGAAGCAGGTGCTACCTTGCGGTTATTGTTTAACTAAAGATTAAACAGAATAATGTCTTTGATACAATTTCTTAGAACCGTTTGTGAGACATTATTATTAAGTTGGGATTGATAAATAAGTTTACATTATAGTTTACATTATAGCGAGATTAAGGCTTAAAGTTTTGTAACATGAATCAATATAAGTTTATTTAATTTAGAAATTTATGGAAAAAGTGATAAAGCTATAATATTAATATTAATATCTGCTTCAGGAATAATGCATTGACGGTAATATTATCAATTATTCTTTTAGAAGTTACTTTATGGCAGTAGTACTATATAATTTGTTAACCTTCCATTCGACGCAGCGGTAAACGCCCAGAGGAATTTATAATTTGGCAGTGGGCAGTCACCATGCTTTCTGATTCCAAGGCTGTGGGTTCGATTCCCGCTACTGCAAGATGTTTGTGTGATAGACATGAATATTTGCTTTGGTGTTTATCTTTATATTATAAGTATTTATTTTTATTATTCATAAAAATATTCACAGTCATCTTAGTACCCATAACACCGGTAACGCTGAGATGGGGATGTGTGTATTGTCTTAATATTTTCACTTATAATTTTCTCTGGTCTGGTATGGTCGGCGTAGCCTATTTACCAACCTACCGACAGATACGTGCCGCTAAGCTTTTTAGCGTTCCGACACGATGTCGTGTAGAAACCTATTAGAGGTACAGGTTAAATATTACTGCCATAATCGCTGAAAGGTTAGCCCGCTACCATCTTAAACCACATCATCACTTACCACCAAGTGAGATAGCAGTCAAGGGCTAACTTGTAGTGGAATAAACAAAAAAAAATGTCTACTAATTTTATACTTAAATACGACATGTATGGAAGAAGAAAAAACACATTGTTCTTGTTTCATGCGGGCCCAGAAAAATGAATTTAAGTATTCTAATAAGACAGGTTGCTCTTCTAATAATTTTTAAATCACAATGTGAGATGGTGATAACAAAAAAAAACCACGATAAAAATAGTAGAATAGAATAGAATAGAAAACTTTATTGCAACACAACACAATAAACAACACAATAACAAGGAAAACAGTAATAGTATTTAGTGCTTGGGTGCAAAGGCGGCCTTATCACTAAAAGTGATCTTTAAAAGGCTGGAAAGTGGATGGTGCATAAAGTATTTAAAAAAAAAACTTACATGAACATACATACTACATTTACATAATAAGTACAAAATTACCGATATAAATTTATATATACCTACTATAATACATATTTATTCTATTATAAACTTACATAGTAGTTTAAGAAAAACTAAAAAATCACGCTTTTATAGATAAACTAAACTAAAAGGTAGCAATTAGTTTAGGTTTTTTTACCAAGCGTGTTTTTTAGTTTTATTAATGCACAGACTTTATTTCTTAGAGGTAGCTGTAAGGCGCATATATTACTTTTTAATGCAAAGTTCTTATTTCATAGATATATTTAATGAGCTGCCGAACGGTATAGGTTCTGTTCCTTTTCATCGATAAATTCATTATTCTGTTCCTTTTCAATGGGCCGGTGAATGATACGTGTAAGCTTATCTTCAATGCACGTTGTACTTTTTTCTCTCATAGGATGGAAGAGCTTTGAAATAACAATTAGTAACTGTAAAGTCAACATCTTCTTAATAAAGTGGTGGTACTAACACAGAAGCTGAATAGTCGGGCTTGCGTTACAATAAATATCTCTTTAAATATTAGCTTTATTATCATTATATCAACCTATTACCGGCCCACTACAGGGCACGGGTCTCCTTCCACAATGAGAAGGGGTTAAAGCTCAGGTCCACCACGCTGGCCCAGTGCGGATTGGTGGACATCACATACCTTTGAGAACATTATGTAGAACTGTCAGGCATGCAGGTTTCAATTATACTTTTTTTGAGTCCGGGAAAACGATCAGGGAAAAAGCGCGTATGTTATCGCGTGCATCAGGTCGTAGAAAATATAACATCAAAATGTAGAACTTATCAAGACAAAGAGATATCATAACGACTTATTGGTTTAGGCAAGGGTTCGTGTATCATGTTACCTGTCTAACTGACACTCTTTGAAGTGCTTTTCTTTAGTAAAAGGTTAAAGAGGGAAAATTTTACCTTTATGTATTCATCGGATACAAAATTGATAACTTACCTGTAACCTCTGAGCAATTTTAAACTATCGTTTCCCGCAACGTCGCGTTCTATTTCTGAGAAGTAAATTCTTTCCAATAAAATTTTAATCCTCCATTCTACATAATATAACCCGTTACCCGAGCCGCCGCGTCGCGTCATCCACCTTTGTATCGCTTACCGAAATATTTTTCTTTTTGCTCGGCTCTTAAGGATCGTAGTCTGATGGTGCATAACCTATGAAATAAAATGAATTATACGAGTATTTCAACCACAGTAAAGACGTGTTTCCTAAATTCAATAATTTTTAATAGGGCGTCGAAATTTTAAAGAACGACTACTTATCTACTGCTTGTAAGTAACGCGAGGTATCATTTAATAATAAAAAGTCGATATAACATTTTGTTTTTTTTTAGTTTGGTTTTTTTTCTGACTTTCTATCTATCTATCTCTATTTTCAGATTGTTAATTAAATTCGCCATTTCATTATTCAAAATGATATTTTATATTCGTATTATATTTTGTTCCCAAAGTACATAAAAAATATGGTGTAGTGTATGGTAGGGTCACCACTAGCCACGGCCAAAGCCTCCCACCAGACGATACCAGAGAATTCAGAAATAATACAATTACAAATAACCCCTACCGGGAATAGAACCCGGGACCTGCAAATTAAAATGACAGCGTTCAGCGCTACGCCAGGGAGGTCGTCCTAAAATGAGCGACACTATTACCGATTCAATATACCTACTTATTGGTACGATGTAAATAATTAATTTTGTATATCAAAATGCTCGCTTTCGTAAGATGTATAAAGATAATTTTCTGGGAGAAACATTATATATATTAATGAAATCTTGAAGAAGCGGGGGTATTGAATTTATCTATGGCTGGCTATGTTCTATGGATAGCATGTTGATGGTCTAGTGGCTAGCATGTTAAACTACGATGAACTGGGTTCGATTCCAGTATATAAAAAAGGCCAATCGGAATTTTGTTGTGTGACGAACATGAATGTTTTTCAGTGTCTGGGTGTTTATCTGTATATTATAAGTATTTATGTATGTTATTCATAAAAATATTCATAGTTTATCTTAGTACCTACGATGTGTGTATTGTCGTGGTATATTTATTTTATTTATTTATTTTATCATCATCATATCAACCGTCTACCGTTACACATCGTTCTTTTGTAGAATCAGACCAAATTCTGCGCTGACAAAGTCGCGGGTAGCTGTAATATATCCATAATATAACAGTTATACAAGAATAACGTTTTGAAAGATAAAATGGCGCGCGTACTTAGGTGTAAAGTTTCGCCATAAATGTGAATTTCAGTGACACCGCCTGAGAGCCTGTCAATTTTCTCGAAGCGATATTTTCGTTTGACTTCGCTGACGCCGAACTATTAGAGAAGTATTTTGAAAGGAAGTCTTTGGAAAAATAACTGGGTTAGATTTTATAGTAAATCTAGCAGTCTCTCGCGAGTGAGTCTACCTTCAAAGATAGACATATGCCGTCGCGGGCTTTTATTTAAAAAAAATTAAGGGAAACAACTTTGTCATGCATGATCTTATCGAAGTTTTAACCGTTTATGCAGCGGATGCAGCGGAAGCTCTCAAAAGGAAAAACTCCCGAAACATTCTTCATTTGTGCTATGCTTTTATTGGTCTTAGAGTGATGATATACATTTACATTCCTTTCTTTACATTGAGTTCCTTTTTGGGGATTTGACTTGTTACAATTTTATTATAATTACCTAGTAGGTTTATGAATTTATATATTCCCAAGCGCTGCCTAATAGCTGGCTTCGGGAGTGTATAGCGCAGTCTCATAATCTATTTCCTGGTTTTATGGATATATGAGGCAGATATGAGGAATGTTTAATATTTACACAAACTTTGTGGAGTTGCAGAAACTAAAAATACCAACCTAGTCATGTTAAAGTATAAAACAAAAATGATAATGTTGGACTCTCTCCTAGCTGCGACACGCGGTTCGACTCGCGGTGCTAAGTCATCTGTTTGCTTTGTTAGGACGTGAAAAAATTACGCTATTTTATATTTGATGTAAAAATATGAATGTTCCAGTAAGTGGCCCATTTTACTGTTTTTAACTAAACGCCTTTTAAACTTAATCTATGCCAAAAATCAACTTGAAAGGTTGCTTAGTTAGGGCGTGAAGGAAAGACAAACAAACAAACATACAAACACCCGTTCGAATTTAGAATATTAAAATGGAAGTTATGGTGTAAAATGCTCCTGTGGTTGACCCAACACTACAACAACTAGTTTGATGATTTTCCACGACCGAAAGTGGGCTATGTTCCTCTCTGTCCTTTAAACTGACTCTACGCCAAGAATCATCTCGATTGATTACTTAGAGCGTAAAGAAAGGACAAAAAGTCGAACAAAAACTCACTTTCCCATTTATATTATTAGCCTCAATGTATGGGTGGGTTGAAGGTAAAACCCCCAAAACTCCCCCTTCACTACAGCTTTGTTGCAAATTTACATCTATTCAATGTACATTAGTGCTCGCAATAAAATAATCAGCGATAGCATTAACCAAAACAGCCCCAGAGTTCAAACTATCACAGGAAATAAACATTGAATGTAAATAACCAGTACCATTATCGTCAACATCATTATTTCAACCGATTGACGTCCACTGCTGGACAAAGGTTTGATGGCCGACTGGCGCACTGGGCAGCGACCCTGCTTTCTGAGTCCAAAGCCATGGGTTCGATTCCCAAAACTGGAAAATGTTTGTGTGGTGAACATAAATGTTTTTCAGTGTTTGGGTGTATATCTTAATTCATAATAATATTCATCTTAGTACCCATAATACAAGCTACGCTTACTTTAGGGCTAGATGGCGATGTGGGTATTGTCGTAGTACCTATATATGTTTTTTTTTATAGGTAGGCTTTTGTAGGGTGTAACAAACTCCACGATTCTGGGCCGCTTGTATCCGCGGCACGCCGCGACTCGTTTAATAACGTTTGATGTCATTTGTCCACCTGGTTGGGGGTCCACCAAGGCTGCGTACCGGTGTGGGGTTGCTATTCCAACACCTTGGAACCCCAACGCCCTTCGGTTCTACGAGCTATGTGCCACGCCCATTACACTTGAGCTATGTCGGTAATTCTAGTTCTTCTACGGATCTCCTCATTTCTGATTTGATCCCGTAGATACTCCTAACATAGCTCTTTCTATCGCATCGCCATTGTTGCAGGAACAACAAAAATATTATTGTTATGAACTGTCTTCACACGAGCGCTGTGATATTATTAGATAGATCCACCACAAACGGAAATAGTCTGCAACTTTGCGGGAGAACTTTACTCGTATCTACCGTAGAGACAGACGGCCGGACTGATAGCATCGAAGTTAGTAACTTATTCCAACAAGTTTTTATTTAACTTTCCTCGTTAGTATATCTATCAGGTTCAAAATTCGTACTCCATTTCCCAACCACTTTCTGGCATCCGATTGAGGAGAAGTTTGATATAAGTACTTATTAAGGACTACGTAAACGATAACAATGCTTGGGTGTAAATTATTGCTCTAACCAGGTTGCTTCTTAAATTGTCTTAAATGATAATTGGAAGGTGAATGGTGATAATAAAAAAAAACATCCGACTAAGTTTATTGTGGGCTTCTTTTTAGATCAAGGCGCGTTTTAGTTTTTCGTAGACGAATTTAGTTATCGCCATCAACTCAAGTCATCACGCCGCATCATTGGAATTATCGCTCAGTAATAACGCCTGACAAAGTATTTTTTAAATATGTGCTAAAAGTGCACCAGGTTCTAAACCTGTAATAATATAAAATAATTGAATTTTAATTGTAATATATTTTTTTTTTTTCATTTTAGATCTTAATTCATAATTGTTTTCTTTTTAATCACTGAGATTAAAAAAAAAACAATTATGAATTAAAATCTAAAAAGTAGTCTTTTATATTTTTTTTATTTTAATCTCTAAATTTTGTTTAATCTCTTATGGAAAAAATTATTTTATTTTATTTTATTTATTTTATAAACAACAGCTGTGTGTTGGAAACGTTTAAACATCGAATTTCAAAAAAACGTTTAAACAAGATTTATTATTTACTTAAAAATTGATCCAAAGACTGGACTTTTTGATTGTTCCTCTTACTCAAAAGCCTAAAACAGGGTAGTGTGATGCGATTTTTATAGGCAATGTTGGTTTTCTTTTTCTATAAGCTCCTGACTGATTTAGATTTTTGAAGTTATACTTCTTTTAGCGCGTTAGGGAAAAATTATGAAGTAAATTTTTATGACGCGCGCGCACACCGTTACAAAAAACCGACACCTTGATGTTGGCTATAAGGTTTGATAGTGTTAGACTTTCAATTGTCAAAGTCTGCGGGCGCATTCCGGTGATTCAATTGATTCAATTGTACATAAATCTGAAATTATAATGTTGGTTGTCCGATAATGAGTCTAATAGTATTCCAAATTTATACATGTCTATTAAGTCCATTTCTTTAATAATTCTTTAAAATTTTTTTTTGTGATATTTAAATAAACTTTATTTAACTAACTAAATAACTAACTGATATTGCCTTATAATAAAACTTTTAATGTATTAAATTCCTTTAAAGAGAATTTAAATTTATATCTCGTTACGCTATGGATACTAAAGCGTTTACATAAGTACACACACGTTTTTTTTATTTGTAAAGGTTCGATGTATATCTCCACGATCACATCGAAGGACAACTAGTTCCGCAAAACACTACATATTACACGTGTAAGTTTTGTTTAGCTAAATGCAATTAAAACTATATTGCTAACTAATACATTGGATCTGTCTCCATAGGAAGTATTATTTTTTCGCTGCCTTAGATGATAAAACAAATAAGAGCATACCTAATTTAATTTTTGTACAAAGTTAAATTGGTTTGGAAGAAAAATCTATTATAATTTGTAGCGGTGGAAAGCTTCCCGCTCCTGCTTTGAAAAGTTTTGATGTAGGTAAATTTTACACCAATATGTTACGCCGTTGAATTTCCATTTGCGCGACGTAAAGTTTGGCGGAACAATGCCTATATAATGTTCGAGTCAATTTACTAATTTACCATATAAAGTTAGTAACGTTTTAGATTTTTCAGAGTGCTGGCGCTGTCTCACTTCTCATCGAGTTCATGTGGTATGTCAGACATACTCAATTTATTGGAAATTTTGGAAGTTAAAGCTTCTTCAGCCGCGTTAAGCGATTTCTAGTTGGGGGAAAACTTTTAGGTTCGAGTCAGCGATGAACTTGACATGCTCGCACAGAGTACCCATTAAGTACACTTCAGTTTTTTTTACATGTCTTATTATGTAAATAATAAAAGTATATCTCTTTTTATTTCATTTCTTTTTCTACTATCTTTAAAACATATTTTACAGTAAAAAGTAATAAAAAGATTGTTCGCAAAATAGAGTATAACTATTGTGTTTTTCTGTCAAGAAATTCTCCAGCCCGGAAATAGAAATTAAGCGTTGTGCCGCGGAGAGCACGTTAAGCTGTCGGTTGCATTTACTATTATACTTATGTCTAACTACCTTTAAATTCCCTCAGCCCGCCTTCTTATTGGAGCAGCTTGGTGGTTTTGACTTAGAATTTCAAAGGCTAAATATAGTTTTTTTCGTAATAATATATATCAATTATATTAGTGCACTATAACAAAACTGTATTTACTTATTTCTTTTAAGATTATATAACCATTAAAATATATAGAAACAAAATACCTAAAATGTTTTAGAAATAAAACTAAATAAAGTCCAAAACGTCGCCAAAAGCACCGCAGGCATAGTATTGGATAGAAGCCGGCGTTACTTTGCGAAAATCCATGATATATTATGAAAATTAAGCTTAATTGGTTATAACTTATACTCCGCGAAAAGCAGGAGAATCTGTATGGTGTAATTTATAATTTCTTAAATCCAAAGTATAAACTCCACACCAAACAGATCTTCGGCAATATACCCTCTACGCACGTTTCGCTCCGAAACCGGAGCATCCTCAGAAGATGTTGACTTTACAATGAATAATTGGTAAGAACTGCTTAACGTAGAGGGTACATTAAACGTGTCTAAAATGCTGGCAGCATTCCTCCTTCGAATGGCCCAACTAATTCTTTGGACAAGGTAATTGCCAGCTCTAGGATCACCGGAAGGCTCGGTTCCCTTTTTGGCAGTTGCTTAAAAAGAGCTCGAGTCCCATCGCCGGCCCGACTTCCCAAAAGTCATAGAGTCCAGGAGAACAGAAATGAAACTGCTATGAACTTCCATGGTTTAGAAGAATTAGAAGCTTTGAAACAAGGCATTAAAAATGTATAGACCTCTCAGCATGTAAAAACAAAGCGGTTTGTATATCTGAGATTATCTACGAAAACATTGTCTGGGATAACTAAGAAAGGAAATTAGCGAATAATTGAGTAATATTATGATGAAGACTCGCTATTTTATCGTCGCGTTGAATTTTTTCAAACATTCCTTAACGACAGCTTTTTAGTAAAATATTTACTCTTGAACACACACTATTTATATACTTGATGAATATAATATGTGATAACGACTATGAGAATAAGAGTTATCGTTGCGCCGTCTGAGTTTCAATGCAAGACTAAACACACCAAATGGAACTTTTGATGCGTAAATCACATAGATATTGTGTACCTACATGGTACTAAGATGATGGCAATTACTACATTCCTGAAGCTACGAGGGTTTCAATCACACCCTGGTTATGTTATCAAAATCTCATATTGTCAAAAGCAATCTAGTTGGAGCAATGATTCCCACCCAAACTCTTTAATCCTTTATAACATAGAAGGATTTTTTGATAAGCTTACGTTTAATATAAACTTTGAACATTTAAGATCGGAATCTCTCAGGGCGTTAATGACAAGCTCTGATCGTCATTAAGTACGTGACATTTATTTGTTGGATAGTAGTTTATCAAACAAGAGTGCTGTTTGTAATTAATAGTCGCGGAGTATTAGGCCACTTTGGAAGTTTAGTTGTTTATAGAAACGTGTAGATATGATACCTATGGTGTTCAAATTCAAATTCATTTTAAACGAACTCATATAAAACTAAGCACAAAATACAGATTAAGCCAGTGATTTGCACACTTAGTTTTTTTTTTTTTTTTACACTTGGAATTATTTTGACAGTAGGTTTCCTCTATAAGGTAACTGCGCACTAAAATAGTGCGAGTAGGGGGTACTGAAATAGGGGCTTTAATAGGGGTTTTTATGTGTCATTTTTCGAGTATATATTTATGAAACTTGGCTCTAAATTAAATTAATAACTATGTGTTTTACAGCTTTTGGAAATTCTATCACAAAGGGTTTATTTATTTATTTATACTCTTTATTTGTACACCACTCAGAAAAACGAGACAAAAAAAAGAACAAACACATGAAGAATGAAGCAGGATACAAAAGGCGGCCTTATCGCTAAGTAACGATCTCTGCCCGGCAACCTTAGGATTAGGAAAACTAAAAAGAAAACAAATAGGTGGGGTACACTATTTAGTACATACATACGAATATCTACATACTAACACATAAACCAGACTACACAAATAAAAAAATACTATTGATAAATATAAAAAACGCCTATACTATATAATAATAGTCGTCTTTACTGAGCGAGATAATGAGTTTTAACAGCATTTTTAAATATGCCCAATGACTTCGACTTCTTTTTTTCTCGACACAATTCAGTAGCTTTGACAGTGAACGAATGCTTATAAAACTTCGTTTTGTGGAACGGCATGCTCAAAGTCAGCGCACGACTCGATCTAAGTTCAGACTGCACTCCAAGAAATATAAACTCCTGCTTAAGATAAAAAGGAGTCTTAGGATCTTAGGTTTCAATAGGGAATGAAATATACAAAAAAATCTATGTTATTACCGACTGAGAAATCAACACCAAGCCTTAACCGCTTGTCCTAGAGACATCAATTTTAAAAAGTGTATTCTCTGTACATCTACTTAGGCGTCTCTACGAAGATGGTACTGCATCTGTAAAGACAGATGACCAATTTTCGAAACACTTTCAACCTAAGGCTGGGGTTTGTCAAGGATGCATAATCTCGCCACTTCTGTTTAATATATACACAGAGCTTATTATGAGACGCACTCTAGAAAACTGGACAGATGGAGTTGTAATTGGTGGCCTAAAGATTTCCAACTTGCGCTACGCGGATGACACCACTCTATTCGCATCTAGTGCCCGCTACATAGAAAATCTCTTGCAAAAGATGGAAAGCATCAGTCTAGAATTTGGCCTGAAGATCAACCGCGCTAAAACCAAAAAGATGATTGTCGACCGTATCAACAACAACACGCCGGAACACAAATTGCGAACTGTGATGTAGTTCAATCGTACATCTATTTAGGTGCGCAGATCTCCAATAATGGTGGCTGCATTGACGAGATCAAGAGACGAATGGCAATGTCTAGATCGGCTATGGACAAGTTGCAAAGGATATGGACGAATCGTAATATAACGAAAGCCACAAAGATCCGACTAGTTAAAGCACTGATGTTCCCCATATTTTTCTACGCTTCGGAGACGTGTACCCTGAGGGAGACTGAGAAGAAAAAAATAGATGCTCTTGAGATGTGGTGGAGGAGATTGTTGGGAGTGACCTGGAACATGTACCGTACTAATGAATCAATTCTTGACGAACTCAGCATCAAACAGCGCCTTTCTTCCGCAGTTCAAGTGCGAATTCTTAGTTTCTTCGGTCACGTGTCCAGGCGTAATGACGTGTCCATTGAGCGACTTGTGGTTCAAGGTAAAGTAGAAGGTACCACAGCACGCGGAAGATCACCGATGAGATGGACGGACCAAGTGAAGGCTACAATCGAGGCTCCTCTACATGAATGCGCAAGAAAGGCAACCGTTAGAGAAGAGTGGCGAAGTATTGTCAAGCGAGCCACAACACCGAGATGACGACCACGACCAGTCTGTGAAGACTGAAACGACTAAGAAGAAGAAGAATTCTCTGTACAGTGTAGGTATCCTCATAAAAGGGTTTTTTGAAATTCCTTTACAAAGACAGTAAAATAGGGTGTTTAGTATTATGATGTGCAATATTTAAACACAAACCAGTTTTCTATTTTTAATATTGGTCTATCCGTCTGTTGGCGCATTACGCGGAAACTGCTGGAATGATTTGAGTGCAATTTAGTATATCTAAGTATAGCTGAATCATATCGTATACTCCGGTTTATGTTAAAGCTATTTTTATCCCATAAATTTTGCATGATTTTGAGGCCTGGTTAAATCAACTGTCACTACGTAATTCTTTAAAATCCTCAACAAAAGGATGAAGTCGCGGGCGGGAAACTATATATTTCAATCATGTGTCAGATTTGAGTGGAGCTGACAGCCTCCGAGCAACTATTAAAACACACTGAAAACTACACAAATTTCTCACTCTAGTTATTTATCTCTATGGACGAGTAGTTGAAGTTAAATAGCCTAGAAAGTTTAAATAGAAAGGACACGTGTTTAATAACTACGTTCCCCAATACAGCTAGTGACTATAATAATGTAGCGCCAGCAAAGACAATTAATGTTCCATGCGCTACGTACAAAACAAACGCTCTTTCATAAATTAAATTACGCTGAAAACCGTTTAATTGTGCCTACCTAGTACCTACATAATCCATTTACCTGGAAATACGATGAGGGAATGAGAATATCTTTGTATGTATATAGTTGACTTTTCCATACATTTATATTATTTTCAGAGTTTTTAGTCATCTTTATAGAAGGTTGGTGTATAGTTTTTTTTTGTAATAACATATTACTTACCATTCCACATTTTTTCGTCCAAAATCCCTGAGTGTCTGAAGACCAAAGTCTACGAACCAAGTCATGCACTAAAGTTAACTCATCATAGGTCGTCCCTTACGCTGGAAACAAGCAGCTCATGGCTGTTGATTTAAGAAATCCCTACATAAGAACTATGTCCATGAATGGACGTCAATTGGTTGCAATGGTGATGATGAATTACACATTTATTAAATAAATATATTTATTTAAATAAATTTCACACACACACACACACACTCACACACACACACACCCAGAATACCCCACACAGACCTACAAAATTAATTCTTTAGTTATAGTTTAATTTTTATACATAGGTTAAACATAGGTTTCAAATAAACAAGCGCCCTAGCCTCTGTAACTCAGGTTTTCCTTCCGCAGAGGTTAGGGCATTCATGTGATTGTTATATCCATCATTTTTAGCCTGAAAAAAAAAAAAAAAAAAGAATTAGATTATTTTGCCTTAGTTTTAGTAAATCTAAGTAAGTTTTGGTATGAATTGCTGTAACTAGAAAGCTTCTTGATTAATTGAGTGAAGCGAATATGTAATCACCTGACAATATCGAAGAATAAAAAAATAACCGTAGAAAAATGGCCAGATCCTTAAAGAATAACGAATGATGTGTTGACAGCTGGTTGCATCTTATTATTAATAGATGATTAAAAACACTTTTTAACAACGACTTCACTTTGGGGGGGCACCGAGTTCGAATTCCATCACGCACCTCCAACTTTTCTAAGTGATGTGTGTTTTAATTAATTCAAATATAAGTTGCGTCAACGGTGAAGGAAAACATCGTGAGGAAACCTGCATGCCTGAGAGTCCTACATAATGTTCTCAAAGGTTTGTGGAGTCCATCAATAAGCACTGGGCCAGCGTGGTGGACTACGGTCTTAACCCCTTATCATTGATATGGGATGATGATGAGAAGATATAAAGAACAACACTTTTTAACCTTATTTTACAACAGACAACTATTCCAAACCAATGGGCAACATCAGATATTATTTTAATATACAAACAGGGGGATGCAAAGCAAATATCAGCCTTATATCTTACAATTTACATTTTACAATGTTTATTTTGTGTTTATTACAATGTTTTCGCGGCGACGCTGCTGTTTCAGTACACCGGGTAGCAAAATTATTGATAGAAACCAACTCATTGAGCTAGCAGGCTGTAAAAATAATTACTGCACACTTGAGGTGCCTGGATTGAGCCTACTTATTTAAATAAATAATTAATATATGTTTTGATTTGAGTGTTTATTTAAATTTTTATAACACTTGTTTTTATATCAAGCCTCAAGGACAGGCCTCAAATATGGGAGACGGGATCTAAAATTATGTAAATTTTTAATAACGGTTAGAGTAGCTACGACGCCCCAGGTGCAAAGCCGAGTTAGTTTGTGTACTTTAATAACAGTTCAAATTTTTTATGGCTCTTGCAGCGCGCCTTTTGAATTCATTACCTGACAGCATTTTTACATACTAACCTCTCGGTTTTAAATTCGTTTCTGACACTAGAAACCGTGAATATTATTTTTATAGCTTACTTTAGCTTTAGCAGTTTTAATTTTAGCTTACTTATCGTTAGCATTAACGTAATTTTATGTTGCAAAATTTATAACGTTGTTATTATTATAACGAAAAATATTAAATAGAATATTAAATATTAAAATTACTTGAAAGTTTTTAGTAAATTAGTTTTGTTTATGGAAAGATTTCGGAAGATGTTTTATTAATTATTTTGTAATTATTTAACTCTATTTATCCATATATTGATGCCAATATTAAGAGCCGTTTCCGTGATACTTGAGATATAAGAATATTAACTGCTGTCATTTTAATTACAAAAAAAAAGAAAGTGTGAAACCAGTATCCAACTGGTTCAATATTCAAATTTAAAATTAAAATTCAAAAATGTTTTATTTATGTAGACACTAATTTACTTATCACAGGCACTAATGAAGCGTTCATATGCTATCATACTTATGTAAATTATGGTAATAACTGCGATCGTTAACTTAAAACTAAAGCTAGGAGGGTTCTGGTCTAAGAAGAGCCCACAACAAACTTAGCCAGGCATTTTTTTATTTTTATTATTATAACTCTTTATATAATCCGTCTACCTCGTGGGGTCTACCGAAAGGTCTACGAAACGTTAACCGATGGACGTTGGGGTGCAAGGTGCTGGACACCTTGCACCCCAACGTCTATCGGTTCTCCGAGCTATAAGCCCTGTCCACTGCAACTTTAGCTTGGCGACTCCCTCAGCTACGTCGGTAACTCTGGCTCTTCCACCCATTTTCTTCCAGCGGGTTTCGTACGAGGCGACAAAGGGAATATATCAGCTGTCCGTTCCCAGGAACAGACATCAGCGTCCCCCGTTCTACTACTACTATCTACTGCAATCACCAATTGGTCTGCCTATCATGGTAATTATGATTAAATCCTATTAACGCCCCACTGCTGATCACAGGCTTCGGATAGGAGACTATAGATGAGACGGTTTTAGGGCATAGACCCACCGTGCTCCTCCAATGCGGGCTGGTGTGCTTTAACGGCTATTCCCACAATTAAGTGAAGTGATAATAACCGGGACCGATGGCTTTTACGTGATCTCCAAGGCTTCCTAACTCCAGCGAAAATTATTTAGACAATACTCTTATTATTTGAACCGACCCGGGATTCGAACCCATGATCCGTTGTTGAACATGCCAACCACAACACCAAAGAGGCAGTTGTACCAACTGGGAGTAAATAATACGTGTGAGTTATTAAAGCAAAAGCCAATCTAATGAACATGATTCAATCAGCCAAATGAATCCCTTTAGTCACGGCTATGTGACATCAAATTATCGAAACTGTCAGAAACAGATTGAATAACCTTCACCGTTATTTGTACACTGAGGGCCGCCATCTGCTCACATTGGATTTTTGTGGATTTTTCCTCCTCCACCCGAATAATGAGTTGACACATTACGAGTAAATAGGACATTTATAATGGGGTATCTTGGTTCTATAGCAATTATATTTTTTAGGCATCATGACAGTAACAGAGAATCGCTAAAATATTGTATTTATATTTAATAAAAATACTGCAAAATCTAGCGATCCGCCATAACAGGGGAAACACTGAATTCAAAATTATGACATATAAACATAATTCTGTACCGCTTGAATTTCGAATGTCTCTGCGTATATCGTGTATTTTGTGATTTCAATGTATCAGTTGCTAAGTTTTTGTTATCAATACCAAATTCACATTGCCGTGCATAGAGGGTATGCAGATGATATAAAATAAAGAAAATCTCCCGAACGAGTTATAAATACTTAAGGGTAGGCTTTGTAAGAGTTTAAAAAGCCTTCAGTTTTCTGGTTTTTCTTCGTACTGGACATTTTCTTCATTTTATATCATGTGCATACCCTGTGCATACCCTCTGTGCACGGAAAGCCCATGTTCGTAGTGATACGTTAATAGGCTGATAATTTTGATGATGATGAGACGGATGAGGGTAGTTCATGTATAGTCTATACTTTTTAACCAAATAGTAAACATTTTATGATTTCTGATTCTTTCTTAATTAAAACTATTATGTAGGTTATCTGGAAATAGGATAGGTTTGCTTGAATAAATTTTTACCGATTTTTAAACGTTAATACCTCAATAACCGGTTGAGCTGTACTTAAGAATTTGGGGTTCTAGTTAATCTTAGGTTTGTACGGGAGCAATGGTGATACGCTCGACCGAGGTCCGAACATTCATTTTTGGAAGTTGTATATATAGGCATCGTGAACACTTCGCTAGCGCGATGCAGGATTCTTTTAGCGCCACCTAGTGTAATGTTGAAACCGTTACAGGGTTTTCAATAAATAAAACACCTTTCATTTGTTTATCTTAAATAAACTTTGAGTTATTAATTAAAATAAATAATAATACAAGTAAGAAAAATTACTTTATGAGGAATAAACTTATTATTTCTGTCATAATTATTTAAGTTGCTGCATTCCATTTTCATAATTTGACGGCACATCTTATTTAGTCGACGCGCGTTACTATCGCACTTCTACAGCGTGTTGTGTTATGTCATTAGTGCAGTATACAAATAGATACTAAATAAAAATTTAAAAAAACCACCCACAATTAATGTACTATGTACGATATATAAAAAAATAATTTGAACCCACATTGAGAACGGGTTAAGGCCGTAATCCACCTCGCTGGGCCAGAGCGGATTGGTGGACTCCAAACACGTTTAAGAACATCGTGGAGAGCTCTAGGGGCTGCAGGTTTCCTCACAAATTTTTTTCTTCACCCTTGAAGCAAGTGATATTTTAATTGCTTAAAAACGCACATAATTTAGTAAAGTTAGTGGCCGGCACCCCGAAAGTGAAGTAGAAGTCCTTCCAACTGGGTTTCACCGCTTTCCTTATAGTTATTCGGTGTAGGAAAACATCGTAAGATAACCTGCATGCCTGAGAGTTCTCCATAACTCTCAGAGGTGTGTGAAGTCAACCAATCCGCATGGCCAGCGTGGTGGACTATGGCCTTAACCCTATCGAGATCTGTGCCATGGTTTGGGTTGAACATGGGTTGAACATGGTGATGATGATGACACTTGGAGCTGTCTTACTTCAACTGCCGTCGTTCGGGCTGTTCGATTTTTAAAGTGTATTTTCCACTGACCTAATTTCTCGTCAGAGGCAGCCCTAATTCTGTGCAAAGGATTAGATATTTGATCTGCAAAGGGACGTAGTGCGCAGGTAACTTTTCATTATCGAACGTTTGGGAGGCTTTATTCACAGTTTGCTCTATTAGAATGTGTCATGAGAAAAACAAACTGGAGTGTTGATTGGGCCTAACGAGAGTTTCGATATGATTTATTATCTTTACTGATGACGTTTCTGCTGTTAATTATTTTTTTACAACGTTAGTAGGTAAAGAATATTAGATAACTAATGCCATTGTGACGACCTCCCTGGCGCAGCGGTGAGCGATGTGATTTAAAGTGGGAGGTCGCGGGTTCTGTCACCGGCATAAGGAATTTGGGAATTTTTAATAATTTTTTCAGATCGGTTTCTGGTTCGGCTTCGGCCTTGGCTAGTTACTATCCTACCAACAAAGATGTACCGTTATGCGATTCAGCGTTCCGGTACGATATCGCGTAGAAACCGATTAAGTATGGGTTAAATATAACTGCCATACCCCTGCACAGGTATATCCCGCTTCCATCTTAGACTGCATCAACGCTTACCATCAGGTGAGATCAAAAATAAAAATTGAAAATTAACTGGGGGATTTATTGGGCCTAACGAATTTTTTTTTTTAATTTATTATCTTTACTAATGACGCTCTTAATATTTTTTTTGTTAGTAGAGAATATTAGATTACAAATGCCATTGAATTGCACTTACGAATTGATAAGCAACGTTAACATTATGTCCCATGCTTCTAGGCAAGAAGTTGAGTGCATGTAAATAGGACAAAAACCTTTTAGACGCAGCAACTTCACGGTATACTTGCTATATCTAATACCTAGATATTGTGTTCTTCTGATACTACTAAATGAATGCTGAATGCATAAGGATAGATTATTAATATACAATAGTTTGATATAAAATAATAGTAATTCGTTCAAGGGAAATTGTATATTATTTTATAAAAAAATACTGGATGAAATCTTAGAGATGTCTCTCAATAAGTTCAAAGTTTATATCAAATGTAAGCTTAAAGAGAAATCCTATTATGGTGTGAATTGCTCTAATTTCGTAGCTAAATATTGATTGAATGTGAGATGGTGATAACAAAAAAAAACTACACGGCTAAGTTTTTTGTGGGCTGTGTGCGATTGACCAGGGTGCGATTGAAAACCTGGTAGTTTTAGGTTTAAGTTGGCGAACGTAGTTATCACCATGACCTCACAATGATATGAACGTATATTTCAACGCTTCATAAGTGCATATGACAGGCCTACATGAATAAAAAAATTCGAATTCTGGAAGTCTAAACGATACAACTTGTGGAATGTATTTATATACTTCAAAGATGTGTGTGACAAAGTTGGGAAGGCAAAGGTTTTCAGGAAAAAAGACCTGTTGCTTCCTCAACCGAATCTTCAAGGTTGTCAAATTTGAGTTTCCTTTTTTAATTTACTAAAAAACAGCTAATCACAATTAATAATGTTACATACAGAAGCTGAATATTTATAAAAGTACTATAAAGATTTGTTTTTATTCAATTGCATAGATGTGCCGACAAAACAAAATTGAATTATTTATGAATGATTGTTTAACGAAATTGAATGAAAAATACTTGAATTTATGTGCGTCTCTGATTCATCAGAGTTATTCCTGGGGGAGATTGCCCCGTCATCAACGTTTTTTTTCCGTTCGCTGCCTGTCACGTCGATCCAAAGCATGTTTACAGATTACAATCGAAATCGTGCGTGACATAAATATTGATCATTCATTTTACTCGACTTAAATATCAACCCTCGCCTTCGGCTCGGGTGAAACAATCTTTTTTATCAGGGATGGTTATCTCTGGTAAAAAATATTGTTTTATGTGTAGCACAATACTATAGCTTTCCAGTACATTATTAATATGAAGGATGGTTGTAGAGTATAATAATAATAAATTGTAATACTTTTAACCCGCATCGGATTAGCAAGGAAGTCCTATGATTTGTGATTGGGATTTAGAAATCACTCTCTAGAGGAATTTACGATCGGAATTTATCCTACAGAGAGATTTTAATGGGCTGAGGTTGGAGGATGAATATTTATTCAGCATAATATAAAATCTACAAATTTAAAATAAAAAAAAACCCCAATTTCAAAATAGTGAAAATTATTCTACTAGTCAAGGCCTTTGATTTGATTCCCATATTGAGAAAGTTGTAAAAAAACTAAGTCGCCAATTTGTAGTGGCGGCCATCTTAGATTTAAATTTTTTTATAGTGAGTATTCTTCTAGTCAATCCCTTCATTTGCTACCCATACATCTTGGACAGATTTTCATCAAACTGCTAAGAACACTCCCGATCTATTCACCTTTCATAAAAAAAAATAATCAAAATCTGTTCATCCGTTCAGGAAATACGATGCCAAAGACAGACACACGCCCCCCGTCAACTCCCCGTTGTTTTCCGTCTAGGGTTAAAAACGATAGTATATCATCGTGATCGTGACGAAATTTGTCCTATTATAGGTGTGTAGGTGAATCGTAGGGGAAGGTCGAAATTCTACTATTGAGACCTGTTGCTTCTTTATAGAGGTTTTCTGTGTATTTTTCTTTTCTAGGGTATTGATGTCGATATGGATCGAGTTTTCAATGATGGAAGGTTTCGAATTTAAGTATATTAAGTTTGTTAGTTAACTGCTTGTTGGTCTAGTGGTTAGCATGTTAAGCTATTCATCACGAGATCCTTAAAGTTTTTACAGACAAATTCCATACTAGCTCAAACCAAAATCAAACCCCTGATCTCGTATCTCCCCCCACAATGAGAAGGGGTTAAGGCCGTAGTCCACCACGCTAGCCCAGTGTCGATTGGTGGACTCCACATACCTGTGAGAACATTATGAAAAGCTCTTATGCAGGTTTCCTCACGATGTTTTCCTTTACCGTTGAATCTGATATTTTAATTCGTGCGTGCTGAAAGAAATAAAAATATGAAATTTCCATAAACTATGTTTATATAGACCATGAGCAGTCTGAATCAACGAATACCATTAATAATTCAACTGGAAGTACGAATCAAAAATAAAAGCGATAAAGAGAGATTGGAATATGTCCGAATGAAAGATTTATAATTACATTATAATAGCAGTATAACATTTTTTCATTTATAAAAGAATAACCATTTATGTAAATTGAAATAATGGCATAAAAATTAAATGATAAGTAGGTATTACGGATGAGTGAAAAAGCAAAGCAAAGAAATTAAAATTACAGAACGAAATCATTGTTTGACTTCTAAACAGGAAACATCTGAACCACCTATTTATGTTATTTTATGCCTTGAGTTTCAGTAGTTTTTTTGTTTCAATTTGTCGCATTTAAAAGACTTTACTTTTGAGTCTAAGTCTTTTTCACTTTTAATGCCTTTATACATATTGATTATAATAAGTTTCCTTTTCGCTAACTTGTAAATTAGGCTCCGAGGGTCCAAAAAACCCACTCTTATCTAAGGAAAAACCCGATATTTGTATTTTGTCGAGCGAGGACACCGAACGACGTAGTAAAATACCCTTTAGTGTTAATAATATTGCACAGGCACAGACAACATAAGTTTACAACAAAATATTAAACTGAACAACAAAACAATCTTAACACAAGTAAGGAAAATAGAGACAAGTCATCTCATTAGTGAACTAAAGAATACACAGGAGCTGGCTTTTCTAAGATTTCATATAATTACTTTTCTGTTCCATATTCTCTATTAAAGAGGAAACATTTTTCAAGGACTTATTATTTTCCTGCTACCTCGAAATTCCCTGTAGCTTTTTCTACCTAACTACAGGAATCTGATTAAGTGTATATATGTATGTGAAGACGTTCCACTTTTGAAAAGTAGGGTTGGGCCGTGTGTATGTATGATGCGCGTTTATGAATTTATAAATGTTTTATCGATGTTCACGCCGACGATAATAAATTCGTACGCTTATAACAACGTTTTGTTACTACTTCCTTTTTTGTTTATAACTTATCGTCGGGGTCGGGGATAATCGGTATTTTCATATTTAGAACGTGTTAAGAGGACCTTGGAAGAAGAAGAATTGAGTTATTTATCATGAGAAAAGCGAGAGTAATACCTACAAAAGATCCAGCAGTAGAATCCATCGGATAATTTGATCAAGCACCTTAAAAACCCTTTAAAAGTAATCGATGTCATTTAAATTCCAATTAGAGATATTTGGGAAAATAATAATACCTTTCCCAATGAATTGGGATTACTTTCAACGGGACAAGGGCTTTAATCAGTTTTAAGAGTCCTATCGATCGTTAAGTCGTTTATAAATAAACTGAGAGCATTGAAACAATAACTTAATCTTAATTAAATAAATGAAATAAATTAGTAATGCCTTTTTTATCCCCAGACACAATAACGGCAGGGTGTGTTTGTGCGCGTGTGTGTGTGCGTCTGACTGTGGCATCGTATTTCGTAAACGGATGAACCAATTTAGATTTTGTTTATTTTTGTTTGAAAGGTGAATTAGTCGGATGTTCTCAGCTATGTTTCATGAAAATCGAATATGGCCGCCCCCATAGAATAGCGGATCACATATTTTTTCACAACTTCGCCGTGTTAGCCTTGACTAGTAGAATAATGTAAAATGTATCGAAAGGTCGAAAGCTGGTCAGGCTTCACAGACTGTGGTGAAACCCAGGTTAACTCGCAAAAAGGTGATGCTGTGTGTGTGTGTGTGATGCGGTGGGATTTCAAGGGCATTATTCATTATGAGCTGTTACCACTAGGCAGGACCATCGATTCTGAGCTCTACTGCGAACAACTGATGAGATTGAAGCACTAAGTTGAGAGAAAGCGGCCAGAATTAATCATCAGAAGGGTTTTTCATCATTATAACGCTAGACCTCACACAACTTTAACCACTCAGAAAAAATTAAGAGAGTTTGGCTGAGAGGTGTTAATGCATCCGCCGTATAGTCTTGACCTTGCACCTTCAGATTTCTACCTGTTTCGGTCTCTTCAGATTTCTTTAGGCAGTGTCAGGTATACATCACGAGAGGACTGCCAAAACTACTTGTCGGGGTTTTTTGATCAGAAGCCCCAAAATTTCTACAGCAATGGGATTTTGTCCATACCTACAAGATGCCAAAAATTTATCGATCAAAATTGTACCTACATAGTCTAGTTAAATGTAAATATGTGAACTGTAAACTATATAAAAATATGTTTTGAAATTTCAAAAAAAATGCGAAGAAACTTTTTCCCCAACCTAATACATAAAAGATTCACATTCAATATCAGCATTATCCTACACATCCCAAAAATAAGATGCTGGTCATAATATGTCACCTCTCCCAGGATAGAGGGGGCTAGAACTATGGACCCCTACTACGGTGTTCCAATTGACCGTCTTTAAAACTGTAGTTTTAAAATAACCAATGAAAATATTATAACGAACGTACAATAGTGGAATCAAATAGCGACTAGGCAGAGTTTGTACCACAATGCTGAGCTGGGACCTTTTACTAGGTTATTTATGTAAGAGCCGGGTCGCACATAATGAAACCTAATAAAGATTTGCCTGATTCGGGCCCGATTTGGACCTACCATGCGCTTTCCAGAATGTTGGTGTGGTTATTGAGTAAACAATATCGTTTGGTTTTATCAGCATTCAGGTTGCAGGCTAAATATTTCAACAAAACCTTCGGTGAAAGGAAAACCAGAGCTATCAGTATGTAAATCGATTTAGGATGCGAGGAACGCTGGCCGTAATCTAAATATGCACTTGTAGGGGTGTATCTACATATCAAAGGATTTCGTACAGTGTCACTTAGTAACAAAAAACACATTCACTATTTACTTTATTCTCGCTAGCGTATGCCTATAGATTGATGATTTAAAGACAGCAGCACCCAACCTGGGAGAGTCCAAACCGTAACTTATATGCTATCATATGATTATTATCCTTAAAAGTCTAGCAACCTATATAAGAGCAGCAATTATACTCTGAAATAAACTCTGTACAATAAATCATTGTATTGAGATCCAACTGCAATGCATATAGCAGTTGGATCTCAATACAATGATGGCGAGTAGGTATATCTTCATAGAAAGGTGAAAAAACTATACTGATCCAAACATGCGTTGGTGCGCTTAGTTAACGATAAATATGGAAGTTTTAAGTCTTTACACCTCTTCAAACCAGGACTGTAAGGAGATCTATAGATCGTGCTTTGAATTTCCTCAGAATTTACTGCGAATGATGTAAAGCAAATTAAGATCAGAGAGCTTAATAGTAGTTGAGGTTTCTTTGACAGACTCGTTCGCGGTGCTACATGCCATCCCTATATGTGGGGGCCAGTGTAATTACAGTCCTATGCTTAACACCTACACCTCAGATTGATGGACATAGTGTGGCACTTTGTAGGAAATGTACCTTGCACGCACTTTGGAATGTTTCCCTTTTTTAGACTTACCAGGTTAAGGTCTTACGTTGAGTGAAAATCACTTACAAAGTAAGCCATCCACTTCAATCTTCCTTATCATCATCATCTTTTCCTCAAGCAGCTTTTTTTTTATGAACGATAGGCCAGCGCTTGACGACAGTCATGACAATTGAAAACAATGATGAGGTTGGAGCACGCTTGCCTAGAAGAAGACTATACCTTGAAGGTACCCAAACTATACGTGTCAGGAAAACAGTTGCCGGGAGAGCGTTCCACATCTTAGCGGTACGTATCAGAAACGTGCATAAAAAACGTTTCGTGCGTGTTTATGGAATATCAACCACATAAGTATGCCACCGCTTAGGGTGTCTCACTGTTCTGTGGTAGAACGGGGAAGGTGGAACATGATTGTGGAGTTCCTGAGCACACTCACCGTAGTATATCCGGTAGAAAACCGATAAACAGGCATCATTGCGTCGGTGCTGACTTCTAAAGACTCACTCGCCTGATCTCATCTGTCCACCTCGTTGGGGGCCGACCTACACTGCGTTTACCGGTGCGGGGTCGCCATTCCATCACCTTAAGACCCAAACGTCCATCGGTTCTCTGAACTATGCGCCTTGCCCATTGCTACTTCTGCTTCGCGACTCACTAAGCTATGTCGGTAACTCTAGGTCTTCTACGGATCTCCTCATTTCTGATCACGTAGAGATACTCCTAGCATAAGTCTCTCCATCACCCGCTGAGTGACTCTGAGTCCATATCAATCTTACTATAAAAAAATGAGATTATCGAAAGTTATGGACAAAAACTACTTAAATCGATTTGAGGCTCTACGTGTGGCCTAACTCGATTGAATCCATTGTGCGTTAGGTAGTAACTGGAAATCCAATGACCATCCGAAAAGCCAATTAGTTCTGGAAAACTGCCGTTCGGAAACTCGTGCGATAGTGGACAGAGAATATTTGATAGAGTTGACTGCAAACCCTAAGCTGATTACTTTGTGATCATAAACGATGCTTTTTTGGAGGGTTTGCTTTTAGTGCAGGGTGGTGAGTCTCCTACACATACCTCCCTGGCGTAGCAGTAACCGTAGCAGTCTCATAAGTCCCGGGTTCAATCGTCCTAGGGTCATAGCGGAATACCAAATCTACTCTATATATAATCCCTTATTTATATTCTCATCAACCCTTCACTATTATAGGGTGTGGGTCTCCTCTAAGAATGAGACGGAAGAAGGCAAACGTTTTATATATTGTACGTCTGTCTGAATGCCCGGGCATTCTACGAAACGGTTATAGCGATTGGCCACCACGCTGGACTGGTGCGGATTTGAAGACTTTTAATATGTTTGTATGTATGAAAATAACTTTACGGAAAACTCGCAGGTATGCATTTTTTTTCGCGTGTTTTCTTTCACCGTAAAATAAATAAACTGATATTTATACCCAAAAGAACTCTATTAATACGTATAATACTTAACAAGGATATCAGATGGATAAATATTTATCAAATCCGGCTGGTAGTTCCGGAGATTAGCGCTTTTAAACAAACAAAGTCTTCAGCTTTCTTATTAGTACAGATCAGCAGAACACCACTTACTTGGGTCAGATTTGATTCGACTCAAACAAACTTACTATTATAGTCCAATGAAATTGGGATTGTTAGCCGAAAGTCACGGGTCACGGAATCGCCAAATTTAAATGGTGTGCGAATTATATCTTATTTCTATTCTATTCACAGTTCTAACTACTAAAAACAATTAAATGAATCGTCGTTATTCTTTAGTTCTTAATACAGCCATTGAAAAATGCTTGTATGATATGAAATCTAAAATTTCTGGATTGGGAGAATTTATTATAATTTCAAATAATCTTAGAAACCAACTAACCTTAAACCAGGGGGATTCCTAACCAATTGAATAATTTTAGAAGGCAGCTAACCTTAAAACAGGGTCAAATCTTTACCAATTGAAATAACTTTAAAACGCATTTGCACGTGTGTGTATAGACGTATGCGTGAATTGTTTGTTCATATTATCTAAGACATTAACCTCTTTGCTAATGCCGTGCTACAGTTACACGTGCTTTCCAATCGGGCATGCCAAAAGGGTTTTATATAAACTATTCCCTTGGGCTAAGTTTAGTAAAATTTAACTTGGTATTTTACTAACCATTTATGATCCAAGTCGGTCGAAATAAATGAATTTTATTTATTTAATGATTAGGTTGCTTGGAAACACAACGCGCTGCTATAATTTCTCGCAAGATGGAATAATTATTGTAATAACGATGTTGAAAAAGAGCAAATTACAGCGATTTTATATTATTACATATATTATTGCAACGAGCGCATATGTTGTATAAAGAAAACGTCATTATTTTAGTCCGCACTTATCAATAACGCCGTTCAAACGCTTTATTATCGTCACCTTTCTCGGAATTTAAAAAGACTTATATCTCTTACCGTAATAAAATCCCAACGCTTCTTACGATGACCGAGTTTTATTAGTATATAGGTAATCCGTGGATAGGATCGATTGGGTCGGAAATAGAACTGTCGAAGCTCCTTTGTGAAGTATCTTTTCTGTCAGCTAATATGCAACGGTAAATAAATAGTTGTCGTACGGAATATTCTTTATGTTATTTAATAAGTGTGTGTTTACAAAGTTAATATTTACTTATCGATGTATTGAATTTACAGTGCTCAACTGAATCTTATACGCCATTCTTGGCGCAGCGCTGTTTAAAGTGGGAAATCCCGGGTTCGGTACTCGGTGTGAAAAAAATTGGGAATTTTTAATTGCTGAATTTTCGACGGTTTGGTGGGAGGCTTCCACCTACCTTAGAGTAGTGTTCCGGTACAATGTCTCGTAGAAACCGATTCGAGGACCCCCTAACAGTTAGCCCGTTACCATCTTAGACCGCATCATCACATACCACTAAGTGAGATTGCGGCTAACTCGTTGTGTAAATAAAAATTGATGATGATGACGACAAACTTATGCCAACGGTCACAGGTTTTATATTAAGGGACGTTGGCTTCCCAAAGTGCTGGAAAGGCGACCCCACACCGGTAAACGCAGCGTTGGTCGGCTTACAACGAGGTGGACCGTAGACATTGAACAAGTCGTCGCTAGAAACAAGCGGCCCAGAACCGTGGATATGAAACTCCCTACGAAATACCTATGTTCAGCAGTGGACGTCAATCGTTAGAAGTGATCATGATGATGATGATGATGATATGATGATGATATATGATAGATGATCTCCTCTTATTCTATTATCAATAATTCGATTCGAGGAAGAAGATAAAACACTACCTTTAAAAAACATTTATTAATGTAGTGATAAATGTGCATTATTGTAAATAACGAAGAATGAAATAAATGTTACCTTTATTTTGATTTACAAGACAGGACAAAAAAGTCTTCCCAATCTTTTGTGAAATTCGGTGCGTTCCCGTAAATATATTGGGAACATTGTTACGGCTTCGCAAATATAAATATATGAATACGTAATGACGCGGCAGTGAGAAACGGTTGAAACGAACGCAAATTCAGTTATCTGATAAACCCGAATCTAATTATTGAACCGACGGGATATTGACAATAGTCCATTTTCGGGATTTCATGATAATAGTACCTTCTTTATAATCAAAATGTATATCTAAGGAAACTCGTAATCAATCACTGGATAATTGATGAATATCTTTTGCCAGATTTTGACCGCGCCTTGGCTCACGTTCATTTCTATGGAGCTTGGAGATAAGCTTAAATTTTTGAACACAAGGATATTATTCTTATTTATTATAGTTAAAAATATATTATTTTATTTAATTCCATACTGTCTGAGCAAAGTAAATTGACTTTAAAAAGATTAATTTGCACTGGAATCTTGGTATGTAGATATGTATTCACGTTACTATTATAATGTTTACCTACACCGATTTGTTTTCGCTCTTGTTGTCCTAATCCTAAAATTGTTTGGCAGTGATCGCTTCTAAGCGATAAGGCCGCCTTTTGTGTTCTACTCCAGTCTTTGTGTTTCTCTCTATTCGTCCTTTATGTTTCTAACTGTGTAGTGGTAAATAAAGAGTTTTAATAAATAAATAAAATAATGCTGTGTGTTTTCCTACTGAGTGAAAGTGAGGTTGGAAATTTAGTGAGGATTATTATTATCATAGCTAATTGTGCGAAAACGTTTTCGAGCTGGCTGAATTCGATGCCCAGCATGCACCTCTAACTTCTCTGAGTTATGCGTTGTTTTAATTTAAGAAATTAAAATATCACTTACTTGAACGGTGGAGGAAAACATCGTGAGAAAACCTGCATGGTCGAGAGTAATGTATTATTTTCGCAAACGCGTGGTAAGACTACCAATCCGCACTTTGCTGCTTTTGGCTGGACTAGGCCTAACCCCTTCTCATTCTGAGAAGAGACCTGTGCCCTGTAGTGAGGCGTTAATGGATTGACAATGATAATTTCTTCTTTAGAACGGGGCTACTTTTTATTTAATCTATTATAATGTTGGCGAAGATCTAGTGAAGATTAACAGAAAATCACTTGCAGTTAGTCCAATAGTTTACATAAATCGCTTAGATACAAATTGTGTTATACGTAGATATCCGTAAGTAACAGACCTTGTTTACGTAGAGCGCAGCTATCTGCCCAGAACTCCCAGGCTAATTCAGTTTGACTAATCCATCTTAAACAGACTTAGGTAGCCGCTCGATATTTAAGGCGACATTCCACCAGAATAGAGGAGTGTATTTTTATATGTAACCTTTACGATGTGACTGTAAGGCCAAACCTCGGCGTACTGACGGGGGGTTGGATTTTAAGTTTGATCACGTCCAGATGACGTAAGAAAACTAAATCGAATTTAATCCTGATTACCTTTTTTATATTTATCGCAACACCCTTCAGCAGTTGTTACGTAAATAATGACCTTCTTATTTGGAATCTTAGGGAGATTCGGCTTTTCGAACTATTGAAGGTTACTAGTACAAACAGGTTTACTTGACGTTACAAATGTGGTTAGGTTTAAATGAGGCCTTTGTAAAACCAATGATTTTAAGCTCTAGTTAAGTGTCTTACGAAGAGCAATATATTGCGGAGACATCTAAGATAATAATACGACAGCCAGTGAAAAGCTTTAGTGCAATGTGTGTAAAAACATTTAATGCAATCCCAAAATCATCCGTATTACCGTATCAAAAATTTAAGAATACATTAAAAAAGTGACCATTGAGCAATGTATTTTATTCAATTGATGAATTTCTCCAATTTAAGCGTCACAACTAGATTCTTTATTTAAATTGACCAAATTTTGTATGTTGCCTGACCTGACATGTTCATACAAATAAATACATTTCATTTCATAACATGTAAGAACCGAGAAGCCTGTTTCTCCGTAGGTATATGTCGCAATAAAATGTTGCGAAGTGATTTCATAAATTTCCGAATTTCTAATGAAGTATATCATGGGTTCCATTACCTTATTGTAAATAAGTATTGTAATAATAAAAATACTACACGCTGAACTACGCGGTCTCGAAATAATGAAACAAAAGTTCTTTTGTGTAGTTAGAAATAAATAACCACGAAGGCTGTGGGGCGGGAACTTCACTCCGCTCTGCTCTCGTCAGACTGTTAAACCAATTACTTACCGTTTGTTGTTCCTTTATTTCGAGTTTTGAGAAAAATCAATATAACATCGACGTTTTGTTTGTTTTAGTGCCACTACACATAGGTACGTCGAATAAAAATGTCGTCATATTGGATTTGTGGTTTCTGTAGACATTTAACAAAATCCATGTGGTGATGGCAGAACAAAAATCGGCGGCATGCTTTAATTTTTTTTCTGATATGTGTGTAACTGGTGGTTAGTACTTTGGTTAATATACCGTAACCGAGCTGATTGGCGAGGTTCGGAAACTCATTATCATTTAATTAATTTAGGAGTCTACTAATTACTCTGTACATAGTTTGAATATTAAATACGTTACAAAAGCACGGCCTTGACTAAGCAAAGTAGGTACCTATTTGAATTGTTGATGATAGATCTAATTCTTGATAATATGTAACTGGTGGTTGGTAATTTTGTTAATATACCGTAACCGAGCTGGTTGGCGAGGGTCGGAAACTCATTATAATTGAATTAATTTAGAATCTACTAGTTACTATGTACAATATGTATGAATAGTAAATACGTTAAAAACTTGCACGGCCTTGACTAAGCAAAGTAGGTATCTATTTGTATTGTTCATATTAGATCTAATTCAACAAAGTTAACTACCTCGTTGGTCTTTTGGTGACCATTTTATTTATACCATGAGTCCCGTGTTCGATACTCAGGTTGGACCAATGAATAGTATTGGGTTTCTCTATTAAGAAATTCTTAGTACCAACACAGAGTTTGCAGATTGGTGTTTTATTTACTCGCGTGCATGTATAGAGCTTGTGAGGCTGTCGTAAGAAAAATTCCAATACCGAAGTAAATATTTATAGCTACGTATAATCGTACGACTAGTACTGAGAACATCTTCGTGAATATGAAAAATTATACGTTTAGTTATATTTACATCGTAAAAAATTATGAAAGGCGATATACTGATAAGCTTTTTATTCTACAACCGAGCTTGAATGAAGCAACGGAAAATTATCAGTGTAACCAATTCTACGTGACGGGGCAAATGGGCGAGGCGACGGAATTATAAGACACGTGTGAAGAACAAAGTTGTATTAAGAATTTACTTAGAATTACTTGACAGTCAAGAACAGTGTCCCTGGCGAAAGCACGTCCTGTAGGTTTCACTAGCAAGGTTCCTAACTACAGCGTCCGGCAAGTGTCTTCGAGAGGAAGACGTTTGCTGAAGCACTGCAGGCAGGTACCGCTAGTGATTTAAAATGGCGGAGTGATCGACAATGGTTGGCCGTGGCACCGTCTTGTACTGTGTGAAAAAATCTCTTTAGCGCGATTTACATTTCACGCAACTACAACTAACGCCATCTAGTGTTAGCGGGTCAGTATTGCGTTTTATTGTAATGCTACATGAGGACATTTAAGTAATACAGCATTTATGATATTCGTAGAACCTCTCTTGCATGCATAATAGGACCATGCTTTATTCAAAACTGCAAACACGTCTGTATTTATTTGGGCCATGCATGCTTAGAAACTTTAATTTTCTGTATTGCGTGCTATACTCAGAAACTTATACAACGTGTAAATGAAAACCGAAATAATACTTCACAGGCTTAAGTGGTACATTATGTACTATCGCCGAGACTTATCTGTGAACCGAAACGCTAATAGTTTTGAAGTAAACCACAGGCATAGTTTTTACTGAAATAAATTAGATACAGCCCTAACATGACGTGCGAAATTAAAATCATGTGACTATTGTCACTTTATTAGGTACGCTTCGCGTAGCGTAAGTACTTACGTATGTGCGTGTCGGACTTTTATCTTCATTAGGGTTGTCATAAGTGAAAACTTAGAATGTTTTGAATTCGTTTGTACCTATAATTGTAAGGGGATGGTGATAACTTTGTTCGCCAACTTAAACCTAAAGCTACGAGGGTTTCAAACGTGCTCTTGTCTAAGAAGAGCCCACAACAAATTTAGCCGGGTAATTTTATTTTTGTTATTACCATCTCACAGTAAATTTATATTAAGCTATGAAGTTAGAGCAATTCACACCCAGACTTTTCTGTCGTTTAAGTAATCCTTAACATTATAATAGGATTTTTCTGTAAGCTTACGTTTTATATAAACTTTGAACTTATTGAGAGACATCGCTATAGTTTAAGATATTCAAACCATTTTTTTGTCCCCTCATCTTGCGAGGCGGCTAATTTTGCTTTGAGATGAACGCCGGCCAAGTACTTGAAAAGGTTTTCCGATTTTCCGATCATGTCCGTTTTCTAAGAATTTCTAAATTGAAATAAACCCTACTAATTTGTCGCAATTTTTTCCTTTGAAATTCAATGCCACTATTTCGATGTTATTATTGAATCAATAGTTAAATTTCGTGGACCGCTGACATGTAGGTTCTGATCTTCAGGAATGTTTAGCAGTAGTGCGGCTCTGTGGATATTAACCTGGCCACAGAATCCAAAAAGACAAATCAAGCCAAAAAAATATAAATACACCCATAGTAACATAAAAGTAAAAAAAAACATCGTAATACTACTTTGACGTGGTCAAACATCTGAATACGATAAATACACAAAACTATTCATAGTAAAGCTATTTTAGCCGAAATGTACCTACCTACTCCTAATAGAAAGCTGCTAAGAAATCAGCTTATTTTAGAAACTTTTAAATATATATTTCGTAGTTTAGTAATAATGAATTATCAAGTTATATCTTTACATTTGGATGATTTACGTTTATTTACTTTTAGCTATGTCTGTAGCTTGATTGCTAGAAACGGGCACAGGCATCGCGGGAGAAGTTCGTAATTTTACCGAATACCAGAAATTTTGCGGAGACTAACTTGCTGCAGACTAATGATCGTTTTAAATATCGTCCAAAAACGCAATGCCTAAGTAGGTAACGCCTAATCAAAGATCGATTTTTATTAGGCAATTCATAATAATCTAGCTTGTCTTTGATTCTGGCCATAAGGTATTTTGTGTTTGTATTAAATTATATTTTATTTTTCGCATAAAAAGGAATTATATTTTTTTCATCTATCAAGTGTTAGTGTATAAGTTCACTAAACATTACGCACCGCTACGTAGTATCATATTAATCTGTACGAACCGCGGAATCGTTGTCTTAACTTTAGATGGCGCCTAGCGTCATTGTTCATGATTTAAGAGATGGTGAAACGTTTTATTATATAAGCATCTTCCAAATCATTAGGCGTCTGATTTAAGCGTTTCCTAGGTTTAGTGAAAACGGGAATATCAAAATAAAAGAACAAATTCATAGAAATAGAACATTTATTTTAAAAATTGAAGTGTATACATTATGGCACTTAGTTCCAGCCATTGGAAAATACCTTAAATCATAAGTTTACCTACTTACATAAATATTGTTATTAGACAACTATAAATACTGCATACAAAACACGTATTATTCATTTAAACACACCTACAACACATCTTTGTGGATTTATCACGTAATGAGTACCGTGAAATCTTACATCTTTGCCCGCTTTTTGTTTTTCGATCTACATTTTAGCACCATTCACATTTGGCCTTATAGGTAATCTAAGATTCTTAGAAGTCAACTGAAGATATTTACATATTATCAGGTATCGATATTGTAAATACATGAAAGATTTCTGTAATGTTGACAAATTAAGCTACATTAAATTTGGCTTTCAGTCAAGTTTCGGTATTGTGCAATGTTGCCTGTCACAGGCAAAGTTGTGATAGTTTCATGGTAGATTCTTATTTTCATTGATGCATTTTTTTATTATATTTCTAATACATTGTCTACTAGGTCTCCTAGATTTTTCCAGAGATTCTGAATTCGCTGAATTTACTATAATAATACTTTTTTTTAACTTTCATTAAACGACTAATTTTCCGTCGCTTACAGCAGTACGCAATGTAAACAAGGCGTAAAAATACTAAATCTCTACGAAAAATGCTTTGAACAGAACTGAATGCGGACGTCTCGTGCCAAACATACGAAATCCCAACTCCATGGGCATATTAATACGAACTGATTTTAACCCAAATACAGTTAGGTAAAATTGTATTTAGGATACTCCATCAATACGTCCAACTGATTTGCAGGCGTTGCAACAATACTTTTTAAAAGGTGGTACAACGCAGTTCCTCTCGAGCTGTTCTCTTGTGAAGAACTCGCAGTATTGCGTGGCGTCCTGCGCTGGACATGCTGCTGGAGGGCAGCGGCGTAAACGGCAGCGTCTGCGGCGTTCACGAGGCTTTGTGCCGCAGAGGGCATCGTTTGGCGCTGGGCAGACTAGTGGCCGGTGTGACATTCCTCGACCGCAGGTTGTAGAGCACTATACCATAAAAATATGATCATTATCATCATTTCAAACAATTAACGTGCACTGCTGGCTATAGGTCTTTTGTAGGGAGTTCCACAATACACATGTGTCTGGTACCCAAGAAGTTGAACATTGCCATTCACGGGCGACAACATCTTGGACACCCTGGGGAGATTTGTATGGCGTATATATTTGGAAAGATTTTTCGGATATTTTTTCTTTTTTTGACACATTGTAAATCATCCTAGTACTTTATGAGTTTTTTATAACTAAAATACTCACGTAAGATTGGTTGAGGAAAATGTATTTGGGCATGTCATCAAGTGTATCGTGATGGCAATATGTGTGGATGGATATCTGTGGATGGATATCTGTGGATGGATATCTGTGGATGGATATCTGTGGATGGATATCTATGGATGGATGCTGTTGGATGGATATCTGTGGATGTGGTCCTAGCTAACAGGAGCACTCTCACTTATCAGGTCCGCAGAAACATTAAGAGTTACAAGGACTATATAGGTTCGTAGGACCAGGTGAGAGGGATTAAGAGCATCGAATCGCTGCTCAAATACGGATTGGCAGGTGATTGACGACTATTATTACCGTACGTTTGTGATAACTAACCAATGTAACTAGGATTGATGATTTACGTGCTCTTTGAAGCAAAGGAAATTATTTTTTTAAATCTTTGATTGAGGTAACGTTTAGAAATGGCTACGTTTTGAATCTGTACCATGCAACTTATTTGGGCCGGCGACGTAAATTTTGATACCTACAAATCGTATTATCATTATTAATCTTAACGTAGGCTGTTAGAAATGTCTTATAGAAATGTTCGTTCGTAAACCTTCTAGCTTTTGTTTAACATTACAGTTCTTTTGCATAAGGCTAGACTATAATGTAGGTACCTGAGTCCAAGGCATCTCTTGCCAGTAAACCGGACAGGGTATTCGGCTGCAGGGCTGCTTCTTAGTTGGTTTAGAGGGAGGGCAGAGTGACGGCGATACACTTTGCCTTATCATATCTCTTCTTGTTATTAAGCTGCAAAGAAAATAATTGTCATAAAAACTACATTATACAACAAATTTAAATGAGCTTACTTTGTAAGCACTTTTGAAACGTAAAGTCTGTCGGCTTGTTAAGTCACCTTGCAACCCACTTCTACTTTAACTAACTATATATAAATATATATATATATGTGGGATATTATAAAGAATTGGGGCGAAACACTCACATTTTATATTTCTAGATGCAAACAAAAACAAAACACAGCGTACATCTTTTATTATATTTGACAATCACCTCTGACATTACATCCTTCAACGGTTGACATCTCGAGTGACAATGCTACCAAAGTACAACGACAAAAAAATAGTTGTTGTTCGAATCTCAGCACGCACCTTCAAAGTTATGTGCGTTTCAAGCAATTGAAATAACATTTTTTATTATTTCCTGAGAATGAACCCGGGACCTCCTTTATAAGACAACAGAGCGAGGTCATCGACTTCGATGACCTCGCGCTGTGGTCCTTAACTACATAGTTTCCATGTTAGAATCCTAAACTACATAGTTTAGGATTAGTTTAGCACAAAGAACTCGGATGCATTGTGCATTGTCGGATGAAAAGGATTTTAGTTTTCCAAATCACTTAAATGGATATACCTAGTTTAAAACTGCGCAGAACCTAGTTCGTGCCGAATATTAAGTTCGGGAAGGGGATGGTGGACGGCACTCGCATTCATTTTCATCGTTTGTTTTATTCTATCCTAAAAGCATTAAAAATGGTTCTATGCTAAAAGAAAAAAAAATAGTTTTCAATTGGTAATAATTCGAATCAATATATATAGTTTAGTGCGACGCTGACGCTGCGGGCTTAAGTTGGAGGTCCCGGGTTCGAATACAAGCTGTGGCAATTTGGGAATTCTTAACTTCTGAATTTTCTCTTTTTTGGTCTGATGGAAGCCTTCGGCCGCGGCTAGACATCACGCTACCGCCAAAGAGTTGCCACTCATCGTTTTAGCGTTCCGACACGACGTCGCGTAGAAATTCGCCACTTTGTGGTGGCGGCCATTATTATGGATCGTTTTTCATCAAACAGAGCTAAGAACACTTCCCACTAACTCACCTGTCTAACAAAATCACAATCAAAATCAGTTCATATGTTCGGGAAAACGATGCCACAAACAGACAAACATACTCACACATCCACTTCAAACTTATAACCCCGTCATTTTAGCGTCAGCGGTGACAAAAAAATAATAAAAAAGTAGACAAAATTACAAAAAAATTTGGAAAATCCAAAAGTGCACGCCTCATAATCTAATTTTTTACATGTTAATAATTACATGGAAATTTAACGACAGTGAATTGAACGCTCATATTAACTAAGAAATTATGTCGTGTGTTACTTTAGATAATTAAAAAAAAATTATTCCGATACGATCACTTTTTCGACCAATTTTGATGCCACATACACCCGTCCATACACGGACGTCCAGAAAAGATTATGTTTAATGTTATTATTTACTATGTTAAACAAAAAAATTGTTATTGAAATGTATTTTATGTGCCTGACAAATTATTTGACTTGACATTAGTGTACTCAAATTAACCTGTAAGTGCAATATAAATAACAAAAAATCAATTTCAGCTTCGAGAAAACTGCTGTTTTTGAAATGTCGAGAGTAGAGCACAACCTCAACGCTTCGCTTATGAGGCGTGCAATATCGCTTTTATAATATAAGCATGGATTTCTAATATATAATTTGTCCATAGAATTACGAACATACATAACCCTCATTCAGGGATTATTGCATACAGTGCAATGTGTCCATAAAACGCGAACTCGCCCCGCATTTATCTCACCACGCACCCGCGTAATTGCGAGCTCAAAAACTTTCCCATTTTCTCCACTTTATGGTATTTAGCACATAACACATTAGAGGTGAAATAATTACTATCGTTATATTACTTCGGGAGCACTACCAAAAGTGGAGTGGTCTTTAATGCTTCAATATTAGTCGCGTACACGGTTTCTGTGTGTTTTTAATTCTGTGAATTTATGTGGTATGTACTATTACCGTTCCAATAAGAAACTGGCCTAGAAGGAACTCGGCCTTATAGAAACTACCGTCTTCATAAAATGCTAAAAAGATCAAATAAGATAATACGAGAACATTACTTTCTTCCTTTACAGCAGACGTCGACTTACAAACTGAGTCAGTAGACATGCGAGATCTTTGGCATGTTATTGGAAATCGCGTTCTGTATGTAAATTTATAAGTAGCGAAACCTATATGATACAATAAGATGGGGAGCACACTTGTAGATACAGTACAGTGGTATTCCGGGATTTTCTTAAAGATAATTTTTGATTAAGATGGATAGATTTTTAATTTTCCTGTAGCCAGGCGCCATTTTTTTTTTTTAAAGGTACTTATGTCCTTTTTTATACTCTTGGCAAAGTAGATGTAACAGAACAAGAGAATGCCTAAGTTCATGATGTCAATAATTCCTCTTTTTATTTAACCGGAAAAAAGGGGGAGATTCTCAATCCTGTTGCATTTTTACTGATGTTTGTTAGCGCATCTGATTTATAAACTGATATGCTTTTTTTAAAATAATTGCATACCTTCCCACTAAAAAGCGGCAGAAAAATTGACAATACCGACTTTGTTATAAAGCAAGAAATAAATATTTTCTCCATCATTTTAAAGTCGGCGTCGGAATTTTTTTTTAGTGATAGTTACAACGTGTAAACGACTACAAATCTATCTTTTCAATTCTTTCAACATAAGTTATTGAAGACGAATTTAATTATTGCGAACCCAATAATCAATGCAGAGAATTAAAAAAAATGCCAATGATATTATAGTGACCCAACCGTCCTAGGACCCTACGATCCAACGTGTCGTATAGTGTACATTATATGTACATTTGATACTCACAGATAATAAACTATAATTAAGAGTATGATGATCGGTTCAGTAGTTAATGCGGGAGGCAAAGAAATCTTAATAATTCAAATCGGGCAAGCCGTTTCTGAGTTTTCAATGAATTAATTCATTTTTATTATAAAGTTTCCGTTTTGAGTAAAGATAACTATTGAATGAATGAATACACGTTCATGAGCCTAATTTTCTCCCCCGCTGGGCAAAAGCCTTCCCTCTCATAGCAGAGAGGATAAAATATGTAGAGCGTGAACAAACTAGGTGCTCTAATGCGTGCTCTAGTTTTTGCCCATGACTTCGTCTACGTGGATTTGTTTTCTCGGGATAAACAGTAGCCAACTAACTCGGTCTAGCGGTGATTGCCTAGTTATTAGGGCTTCCTCCTCCCTTTTGTGGGACGGAGTTCGATCCCCGGTACGCACCTCTAACTATTCGTGAGTTATGTGCGTTTTTAATTTATGCAATTAAATATCACTTGCTTAAACGCTAAAAGAAACCGTCGTGAGGAAACCTCAATTTTCGTTATCGCATTGAAACCTTAACTGACCACGTAATGCATTTATGACGTAAATTTTGACCTATCTACAAACTAGAATAATTATAAATGTTTACATAGATTGTTTTGGATAGAAATACTAGAAGCGTAATTTTGCGGATTTCACAATGAACATTAGGTCATAGATCGTGTAATTGAGTGAGTTACGTTCGGAATTTTAACGAAAATCCCGTATGAAATGCATTTTAAATTCGATCTTTTCAAGGCGTTAGTGTGTTTTCTTCCTAAACACAGAGTGAGGCTTTGATTCGTTTATCCATCTACATAGAATTTACATTCTAAAGTCTATGTACCATCCGCATTCATAAAACGTCTGACTGAAAGCTCCCAGAGTCAACGTGTTTGCACTGAGTCTATGTAATAAGATCGTTTCTATTTATTTTTTAATCCTAGGAGGGGTTATGTTATCGAAACATGAAATCTTATTATGCTAAATCTGATAACGATGAGAAAAGTTTTTGGAAATAGCTCTGACGTAGAACGATGTATTGAAAAGAAAATAAGGTACGCGCTCGAGGCAAACACGGCATTACGTCTTTAGGTGGCCCCGACATGTTCTAGATTCTAAACTAAGTTAATTGTCTCTATATCCGCCGTTATACCCCTTAACACGTCTAAAACTATAACAGAGCAACTTATGCTCGTTATCACTAAACCTAGGAATAGCCCTAAGAGGATGCCTAGTGTCTTCATTTAATTTCATTTCGGTGATTCCTAGAGGTAAACAAACGTTTCACGAACCATTTTAAATTTTTTGAATTTCTTATGTTATATACGTATAAAGACTAACGACTTTAGTCGTATATAACATAAGACTTAAAATATTAATTGCTTTATTCTTTTAATAACCTTTTATCGAAACGAAAAATGAAAAATATGATAATACAATAAGTAAGAAAAAGCAGACTGTTGACTATTTTATTTTAACATAATTGAGATGATACAACTTTGAGTTTATAAATAAATAAGTTATGCTGTAATTTGGTTACAGGGAAAAGTTTGTTTCGATAGAATGATAAAATCAATGTCAATACTGTAGTATAAAAAGCAAAAAAAAAAAACAATGTTGTTCAAACAATCTAATTACAGTTAGCCATTGACTGCAATCTCACATGGTGGTAAGCATGGTGGTAAGCATGATGATGCAGTCTAACTCGGTACCGTGCTTACCTGTTAGGAAGTATGGTCGATTATACCCATATCTCTAATGAGTTTCTACGCGGTAACTAGCCACGGCCGAAGCCTCCGACCAGACCAGAATAGGGAAAATTCAGAAAATAAAAATTCCCCAATTGCCTACCAGGAATCGAACCCGGCACTACTAACCACCACCACCACCACTGCGCAGGATGTCGTCAAAAGCACACGATTATTAAATTCCTTAACGACAAGGCTGCTTAGAAGCAGGCCACTCCGCTCTCATCTCTCACAAAACAGAAAAATTCTAAAGTTGGTTAAACTATAAAATGATGCTGGAAAGAGCAATCTCCTGAGTTTACAAACAGACTGACTTGACGTTTCAAGAAGTGCATAGAAACTAGGCCTACTGGAAATAATTTAGAATTTAGAATTTTGCTTCTACAAGCGTTTAACGCTAGGCTGCATTATCACTTATCACAAGCGCTAGTCTATATTTACATTAAAAACAATGCAGTTAGCTTTTATGGGAAAAAATCAAGTTCAAAAGCGAGTACTAAATTATTAGTACTTCATTATACGTGTAAAATGTGACACGTGCAACACAAAAGCTTATATTACAATAAAAGCGGCGCATAAAGCAAAGTATGATAAAATACGGCTCAAATACCTCACGTTAGCTGGAACACAGAATAGCTGTCTCTCCTGAATCCCCCCATCCCCGCAGGTGGCACTGCATCCCTCCCACTCACCCGTCGCCCAGGTGAAGTTGCAACTGCGAAACAAAACGCATCTTTATTTGTTTCTATTTTTAGGTTTTCGAACCTGGTAATGGGAAAACGGGACGCTTTATAGTATCGCTTTGTGCATTCGTCTATCGGTCCATGTACCTACTTGCTTGCAAAAAAGTCAGAGCGTGTCTTTCAAAGGCTCTTTTTCAAACATTTTCCAATAAAGAGGCTACTAGATTCGGTGCATTTTTTTAAAGTATCTTTGTTTTAAAGCTTTATAATGGTAAGGCAGATTTGAAGGTTCCGTATGCGAACTGTGCAACCGAAATATATTGCTAAGTCCGTCCATCCGACTACGGGCTGTATCTAATGAAGAATTTTTTTTTTTTTTTGCTAAAAGTTAGCCCTTGACTGCAATCTCACCTGGTGATACGTGACAATGCGGTCTAGGAAGGTGGCAGGCTAACCTGTTAGGGAGTATGGTGGTCATACCCCTAATCGGTTTCTAAGTGACATTGCACCGGACCATTATCTCGCTTAGCGGTACGTCTTTGGCGGCAGAGTGGTAACTAGTCACGGCCAAACCGTCCTACCAGACCAGACCAGAGAAAATTCAGAAATAATAAATTGCCCCTGCAGGAAATCGAACCCGGAACCTCCTACTTTAAATCACAGCGCTCACCGTTGCGCCAGGGAGGTCAACGTTCTGTTGTAAGAAATAATAAAAATAAATAAAATAGCAAATAAAGAGGGTGATACCATAAACGTTTAATTGCTGTTATTGCACTCTCATCTTAATGTTAATACTATAGTGTTTTGTATTGCACATTGGTACGGAACCTTTCACGTCCAACTTGTACTTAGCCTGTTATTAGAGTACCCAATAACTTAAAACACAACTATCTTATTAAGTATCGTGTTACCTCATGTTATGTGAATAAGTATTTTGAAATGGAGACATGGTTTTAAAAGCATCGTTTTTTTACTTTCCTGGACCGGTAGCGAGAGCTTTGGTCTCGTAAATGGTTCCAGGTTCGATCTCCGTCGGAGCAATTTGGGAATTTATAATTACTGAATTGATTCTGGTCTGGTCTGGTGGCAGGCTTCGGCCGTCACTAGAAGCTAAGCTACCGCGTGGAAACCGATAAGGATTTCGGGGTATTAATTTAATACCCTGAGAGCCCTGAGAGCCTCTCTTGAGATACTCTGAAAAGTTTTCCTTTGTACAATTCATGAATCATATGTTCACAATTACAATTTATGGTACATAATATATACTTATAATAAAACTGTAACTGGAAGATTTCTGTACATTAAATATATTTTGTAAATTTTGAACGGGAATGCTTTAATGGATACTGAGTCCAAAACAGATATAGTTAATTTTTGCCTGTCTGTCTGTCTGTCTATCCGGGCATCACGTGAAAACTAGGGAACGGATTTAAATAAACAAGGCAAAGTCGCGAGCAACTGCTAGTATTATAATAAATGTAAGAACGCTTCTTATGTGCTCACGAGAGGTCTATTTGAATTTGTTGTGAACCAACCTGTCACCTGTAACAAATAGTCGGGAAGCTGAAGTGGCAATAGGTGTGGCGAATAGGTCGGAAGAGTTTGCAATGTGGCGGATCAGAATACAGGTGTCCCCACTCAACCTGTACCCAGTGGCGTGCATAGAGGGTATGCACAGGGAATGCAGATGATATAAAATAAAGAAAAGCTTAAAGGTAGGTTTTTTATAACTCTTACAAAGCCTACCCTTAAGTTTTTTATAACTCATACTGGAGATTTTTTTCATTTTTTATCATCTAACCGGTCAGGGCATACCCTGTGCGTACCCTGTATGCACGCCACTGCCTCTACCTGCGGCCGCAGTGGCGTGCATAGGGTTTTTGATTACGGTATGCATAAAGCAGGTAGATGGAAATTTTCCCCTCCCATATGACTTATATATAATAATTTGGGTATGCAGTGCTTTTGAGCATGTATGAAGTGCACGCCACTGCCTGCGGGTGTCGTGCGAGGTGACTAAGGAAATATAACGGACAGCGAAGAGCAGCGCCCTCCGTTCTACTACCATCTACTGCGACTACCAACTGTCACGTTAGGAGAGGACTTTAGTCTAGCGGTGGACTTTTATAGGGCTGCTCGAATGGCGATCCCGCATAAAGTAAACGTATCCGCTGGTCACAGGATGCGTGTGGAAATCTCTGCATGAACTTTGTCCAGAAGTACTTCGTTGATACATTGATGATAAGCAAACCTGTGCGTATTGCAGCGCTCGTATCGCGACGGGCCGCAATGCTGGTCTCGTGGGCAGCGCGGTCGCACCACTCTAAGCCCACCACCGCAAGACGCCGAACATGGACCACGCTCACTTGACCACCTAAAACAATTTAAAATTACAAGTTCTAAATTCACCAATATTAATTACCTGTTTTATTTATTTTTATTTATTTATTTATACACATTATTCGTACACCACAAATACTAAAAAAAAAAAACAATGGACACAACAAAAATAAACTTAAAAAGTAGGATACAAAGGGCGGGACTTAAAGGGTAGATACCGATTGGTTGGGTGTATTATTATATACATACTTACGAACAATCACACACTAATACTTATCAAGATTACACACATAAAATACTATTAATAATAAATATAATCATTACTCTAGACAGTTTCACTCTAGACAGGGAGATTTTTATCGTCGATCATTATCAGCTCTTTTAATCCCAACCGACCCTTTAAAGTTTTGACAACCCTTTTAAGTTTTGGCGACGGACGTTTGAGTTGGAGATCCCGGGTTGGATTCCCGGCAGGGAGATTTGGGCGTTTCTGGTCTGGTCAGCTGTAAGTGACATTTTTTTTGGTCCTCGTCTAGTTCTCAAACAATAGTTTTTATCGGTACATAACGAATGTAAACTCTTTAAAAAAAAATAATGATCAAATAAACGAAAACTGACTGGCAAATTTATCTACTATCATACGATCTCGAGAATGAAATTTATATTCCTGTACATAATCAAAATTTCTCAGTAAACAGAATTTGACGAGGGGAAGACACTAATCCCCTTGAATTTGTGACTGAACAGAAATAAATTTGCCTTATCACATGATATGAGATTTTTCGGTATAATTCAGGAAAACGTTACGAGAAAGTTGTACTGGTTTTATTATATCTAATAGAGACTACACAACGAAACCCCCAATTTTGTAGCATATTATAAAGTTTTATCTGATTAAATTCTAGTATAGATAAGACTAATATAGTCTGCAATAGCACCTATCTAGGCCATTTTTATCCCAGAAAAATAAACGTTTACAGTGGGATCTGTATTTAAAATAAGTACTTACTGTAACCATCTAAACATTATAAAAAACGAAATTTATTTAAATGTCATTATATATTATTTTTATAACAAATCACCGGATAAAATCTTGAAGATTTATCTAAATAAGTTTTAAATTTTATAAATCGTAAGCTTACGTAAAAAATACTATTATAATAATGTAAAGAATTTCATTAACGATAAAAAAGCTTACGAAAGGCCTGTGTGTTAATTAATCTGACTGTATGAACCGACTGTAAGATACTCGTAGTTAGACCTTACAAGCCAGCTAAGTTTGTAGTGGGCTTCTTCTACCACCGGGGCGCTTTTGGAAATTAATTTCACGTTAACGAATATACCTTTAGCTATCTAATATCCTCACAATATAGGAAATAATATGTGAGAATTCCTCGAGTAAAGAATGAATGTCAGAAAATGTTTAATTTTTAAATATATAAAATTTAAATTTAAAATAACATTTTAACATACTGCAGAGTTCAGGTACATTGTTCTCCTAGCCAAGCCCTTTTATTTTATACCCATATTGAGGGAATTGTGAAGAAAAAAAATGTGATTCAACATTCTGTGTTGGCGGCCATCTTTTATTTTTAATTTGCCATAGTGTATAGTAGGTACTCGACTAGTCAATCGCACTCATTTGAAACCCATAATGAGGGAGTTATGAAAAAATATGTAATCTGCCATTTTGTTGCGGCAATCCGCAATTTTCATCACACATTGAATCAACTAAGAACACTACCGACTATTTCATCTTTTAAACAAAACACAAAATCAAAATTCGGTTTAACCATTCGGTAAATACGATGCTTTAAACAGACATACACACACACCCACACAGCCACAGACACATCAAACATATATATATATATATATATATATATATATAACACTCCGTCGTTTTTGCGTCGGGGGCTTTATATATCAACTATAAAAGTTAGTTGAAAAGGATCATATACTTTTTATGTTTTGCCTACTTGAATAATGGCTTTTTGATTTGATTTATTGGATGTTAGACATATAGTATGGAAACTATATCATTCGTCGGAAGATAGCCCAGCCAGGATATTAAGTCATGAATTAAAACAAAGTATTTCGCTCGCTCGCTTTCACAGCGGGCTATTTGGAAATGAAGAAGCGTAGATAATCTAACAGCAAATATTATGTCAGTAATTTCGCAGTAAAATAGCGGTCTTTGCGATTGCGCTTGTACTCTTGTCGTTTCAAGCTCAAAAGGATTTTACTTGGCAAGTTTTCTTACGTATTACGACGTGCTTTTTAAATCTTTACATTACTACGTTTTATTTCGTACTATTGCTGCACAAACAAACAATTACACCAACACTGAGTTCATTGTTGCATACTTCATGCAGTTTATTTTGCATACTTCCATAAATTAAAATTCAAAAAATGTTTTATTCATGTAGACCTTATCACAGGCACTTATGAAGCGTTTATACATTTAACATGTTACACTAATATTAGTGATGGTGATAACTGCATTCGTTAACTTAAAACTACAGCTAGGAGGGTTCCAAACGCGTCCTTGTCTAAGAAGCGTCCACAACAAACTTAGCTAGGTTGTTTTTTTTTGTTATCACCATCTCACAGTCTAGTTAATATTGAGCTATGAAGTAAGAGCAATCATACCCAAGATTTTTTATCATACATGTAATCCTTAATATTATAATATAATTTTTCTATTAGCTTACGTTTTTTATAAGCTATGAACTTATTGAGAGACATCTCAAGGATTTCATCTGGTATTTCGTTATAAAATTATATACAATTATCCTTAAATGAATTAGTAATTTTATGCAGCCTAGTAAACGACACTACAAGTTTATGTTTACTTCTTATATTTTTATTGTTACAGTCCACTTTATTTTTAAATTTTCAAATATGTATTGATTATGCACCGTCACAATTTTAGCTTCTTTGAATGTACCTCTTAAAGACTCTGTTGGGCCCAATTAATATACTGCTCGAACAGCCCTCTTCTGCAGTACAAAAATAGAATCAATATCAGCAGCATTACCTCATGCCGAAGGACATATTGCTGTGAAAGTTACTAAAATACACAAGCCTGGCAGTTTCTATATCTGTCATACTACGTATCTTTTTAACAGACACAGAGCTAAGTCTGTTCGACAATTTATTTATATAATGTGGGCCCCATTGAAGTATAGCATCTAACGTTATACCTAGAAATATTGTCGTATCCAAATGAATTTTGAATTTGACTGCTTGACTATTTCGTATCACCGTTTCCATGCACATGGATTGCTTGTCAATTTTGCTTAACGTTAATTTTATCAGCCTTTCAACAACGGAGTTTTTTTCAACAATTGAAGCGTGAAAGTGACATTGAAGTTGTATACATTTCATTTTGTTCATAAATTCGCCAAACTGCGCCTTACCCAATCTCCTACTATTTCAATGTAAACGTTTGACGTCATAAATGTTGATGGGGGTGGTGGGAGGAGGGTGGACAAAGGGATCAGACAAGAAAGGTCACTTTGGCCCGATGCTCTTTAAACACTTTGCATAAACAAATGGTTAAATATTTTAAGATACATCTGCCTATACACCAGTGATGTATGTTAAATTTTTAAAGAACTGATAGGTATAACCAGCAGTGGCGTGCACAGGGTTTTTGACCAGGGTATGCATAAAGCAGGTACATGGCATGAAATGGAAAAATTCCCCTCCAATTCGAGTTATATAAAATAATTTGGGTATGCAGTGCTTATCTGCATGTATGATGTGCACGCTACTGATAACCAGGGATGAATTTACGTGCGAAAGAACTCAAGTAACACCATCGGTTGTGCATTAGTGACAACCAATAAAAATATGGCTGTCAATATGCTATAACTGGAAAAATCGAACGCCAATGTAACAGATTTTAGATTCAATTAATTTTGTATGCAGATGGCAGGTCGCGACCATCACGCAACGTTCATGAATAATTTTCTAATCAGCGGGCAGATCGGTTTAGTAGTTTAGAAGCAAAAAAGAACATGCCTATCTAATATAAACACTTTTTACTAGCGCAGCTTAGGACCGTGTCATGACAGGATTCGATTTCAGAACGTTGCAAAGTAAAAGGCGACCTAAAATATTATTACTTGCTAAGTGCAAGTCTACTTCCACTTATATTTTTGGGAAATTTTGTTTGTATTGTTACAAAGAACCTTAATACTAGGAGCGTCAAGTTTATAATACTTAACGTGTTTGTGTCGGGAGAACGTTTGTACGATGCAACAATTTAATTCCGGGAATAAGGATACTTGATACGTTTCTAGATTTTTCCGTTTGTTTTTTCCGAGTTAAAGAAGTTATAGGCCGCGGCCTAAGATATCTATAGCATTATTAAACCTTACTTAGCAACTTATCAACAGGATACCGATAGATTGGATGTAGAAAATGAACGTAAGTCGACGTTTTTAATAAAAAGAAAGCCGCAAAATAGAATTAAATAAAGAAACATATTTAATGATGTGTGCCATTTTACAAGCTTATTTAATAACACAGAAGCTTTGTGTTACGACTTCGTTAGGCAAATGTTTTGAGTGAATGTTTCAGCAGCTTTTCGTTTACATTATTCACATGTTAAGTAACTCGAATACCTCTTCAAACGAATTCGTTTGTAATTAACATGTGAATAGAGATATAATTCTATTGCTGGGGGGTGAGCCTTTAATACTTTAAAGTTTTATCGAAAAATGCGAGTAGGGGGTAGTGCAATCGTGTCTGTTTTGTAGGGGTCTAAAAGAACAAGAACCCTTAAACGATCGCTGTCAGGACTTCACTCAGCGGCTTCCTTCTTAACTATTACTGATGACCTCCTTGGTGCATTGGTGAGCGCTATTGATTTATAACTAGAGGTCCCAAGTTCGATCCCTACAAGGATATTTTGGGAATTTATAATTTCTGAATTTTCTTTGGTCTGATCTGGTTTGGTGGGTGACGAGGGTTAGATACCAACCTACCGAACAAAGTGATTTAATGAAACCGGCTGAAACATAGCTCTCATATACCTAACAGGTTAGCCCGTTACCATTTTAGACCGCATCATCATTTACCATAGGTGTGATTGCAGTCAAGGGGTAACGTGCAGAGGAATGGAAGAAAAATTACAGTTTCACAAAAGGAGACCGCGCCCTCAACGCTATATCTCTTACCTGTATTCCATTGGCCTAGTGCGCCCAGCTGGTGTAGTGTAATTAACTGATACTTCAACAGCGGCCGTTTCGTCGACCGGTATCGGATGTTCGGGGACAGCCTGCAAAACAAATGTAATAATAATATTGGATAGAAGCAGGCGTTACTTTGTGGAAATCCATGATATATTATTATTATTACCATTATTCATTGTAAAGTCAACATCTCCTGAGGATGCTCCGGTTTCAAGGGTACATTTTTAAGGGTACATTGCCGAATACTGTTTGGTATGGAGTATAAGGATTGAAAAAATTATAAATTACACCATACTCCTAGATTCTCCTGCTTTTAGTATAGCAAATTCATCTTAATTTTCATATATGTTATAATATAATAAATGCTAAAGTGTGTTGTCCTTCCTTTATGCCCTAACTAAGCAACAATAAAAAATATTTATAAAATACTCTATGTATTTTATAAATATTTATATTTATAACATTCATGTTTATCACACAAACTTTTTGCAGTTTCACAGTACGGCCTTGGACTCAGAAATCAGGGTCGCAGCCCGTCAAAACCTATCAAAAAGTACAGAAGATAAACTAGACAACTTTTTTTTCTTTGAAAGCAAACGGTTCCAACGGGAGCCGGGTAATATCCCCGGCGGCCTAATAAAACAGGTTCTGTTACCTAAATCCGTACATGGATTCATAGCTTAACCGATTTCAGTAAAATAGACATAGATAGAAGATAGCTGGTATCCTGGAGACAGACAAAGGATACATTTTATCTCGGGAAACTATCAGTTTAAAAAATATGAAAAGACACGTAAGCTTGACCGATTATCATCACATTTTGGTGCCCAGGATCGTATGGTATTTTTTTACCGACCAAGCATATGACGTACCTGATGGTAAGTAAAAACCATCGGCTTTAAACAGAGCAACACTGGCAGGGTATACAAGGGACACGTCCTGCAACTTGCCTGTGCCGTGCTCCCCGAGACACGTGGGTGAACAATGCCAACTTCCTGCCTATTTTCTGGGCTGGCACTGAAAATTGCTTAATATAAAAAATTCAACAAGTTCTCAACTATAACTGGTAGTTTTCGGAATTCGGATTGTAGAATATATTATACAAATATACATATTGTTTCATATATCAGAATAAATCAACATAAAAGAAGCATCGGTGTATGAGGACAGTGGAGTTCCTAATTAACTTCAGTTGAGTTGAAAGCGTCCGTGAATAATTAACTGCCTCCGGACCCCGGGATCCTCATCGTCGAATGCCACGCTTCGTTTCACGTCACATAGTTCGCCCGCTTTTGTGCTCAAATCATATATTTTGTTAGTTCTTAAGACATCATTTCGCTTATTTCCCTCGAGATTAAACCTTATAACAATACTGAGCTTGAATACATTGAATGTATGAGCGAATATATGCCAAGCATATGAAACATTTTCAGGGATTTTGGTGTGCTAACAAAAATATATGAATATTTAGCAAACGGAGGCTTGGAAATCCGTGAACTTACGTACTTAGTATTTGATTAAAAGGGTATATTTACTAGTTGTCTGGGTGGGCTAAATTAAACAAAATTAGATTCGGTTATGTACTACGTAACCATAAAATAAAGCATAGGTACGCAGGTGTCATTTAAAAGTATTAAATAGATTTTATTTCGCGTTAGTAGTTATATAATACAGGTAGAATTTGTATACATCTAAATATATAGGTAGAGAATATGTCGAATATGCCATAACTGGAAAAATGTTTGTGTGATGAATATAAATGTTTTTCAGGTTGTGTTAAATATTATAAGTATTTATGTGTACTATATTCATAAAAATATTCATCAGCTAACTTAGTAGCCATAACTCAAGCTATGTTTACATTGGGGCTAGATGGCGATGTGTGTAGTGTCGTAGTATGTATATATTTATATTTATTTATTGTATTTATATTTATGATATAATATATGTTTATCAGTTCATTTGTAATCAGGCCACTCGAAACTATGAAAGTAGTTTTTACTAGTACTAATATAGGTGCTAAAGATTGAAAGAGATGATACGTCTTATCAGCACTTGTAGACAAACTGTGCGGATATACAGGCTTAAATTAAAAATACCAGAAGCTCTCGGTCTTTATTTGTTTCCATAAGAACTAACTTTTTTTTAAACTCGATTGTTTGTGAAATACTACTCTGTGATGTAACATCAGCAACAGCGAGCGAACTACGACTCTATCGTGCGTCACTGACCCGACTACGCGATGTTGTCGAATCACATGGATTTGGTTTCACAGTGTAATGTCACTTTACAGAAATATCACGATTTACAATTTTTTGTTATGAAATTTGCAAAGTGGTAAAACAAAAGTTGTTAGTTTTTATTTAAGGAACTACAAAGACTTTCTGTAAGAAATGGGATTCCTGGTATTTTTGGTTAACCCTGTATAAAAAGCAAGTTCGTACTGTAGTGTGTTTCAAAGTTTTGACAACCACCAAATAGGATCCATCCGACGAGAACATACTCGACATATCATCATCATAATGTACTAGAGGCCATACGGGGTGTGCCCATAATCACCACGCTAGGCAGATGGGTCAGTGATCCTAGGAGATGCTAGTAGTAACACAGAGTACGTTGCTGCCCGTTCTACGTTATTTTCCCTTAGTCGCCTCGCACGACACCAGCTGTATACTGATACGCCGAAACCACGACTTCGCGATATATAGAATACTAGAGGTCCCTCGGGACTTTGTCCGCGTAAAAGTCATCCTTAAAAGATAGACATATGCTGTCCAGTGATGAATTACGGATCAGAGACATGGTCGCTAACTATGGGCCTCATAAGAATCACTCAGCGGGCGATGGAGAGAGGTATGTTAGTATCTCTACGTGATCAAATCAGAAATGAAGAGATCCGTAGAAGAACTAGAGTTACCGACATAGCTCAGCGTGTCGCGAAGCTGAAGTGGCAATGGGCGGGGCACATAGCTCGGAGAACCGATGGACGTTGGGGTCTTGGAGAACTGGTGGACGTCGGGGTCTTAAGGTGCTGGAATGGCGAGCCCGCACTGGTAAACGCAGCGTAGGTCGGCCACCAACGAGGTGGACAGATGACACAGGCGAGTAGCTGTAAGCCGATGGAGGCAAGCGGCCCAGGACCGTGTATTGTGGAACTCCCTACAAAAATCTATGTCCAGCAGTGGACGTCAATTGGTTGAGGTGATGATGATGATTATGATATGCTGTCCCAGGCTTTCTTTAGAATTTTTAAAGGGGAACAACTTTTTCATACGTGATTTTATTGAAACTCTAACAGTTTACGCAGCTACGTAAGCTCTCAAAACCCTGATTTTGAAACATTCTTCATTGGTGCTAGGCTCTTATTAGTCCTAGCGTGATGATATATACTCTATAGCCTTCTTCGATACATGGGCTATCCAACACTAAAATATTTTTTCAAATCAAACTCGTACCTGTATAAATGAGTCATTTACTTGCAGTATAGATAAATAACCTAGACACCGACTGCAGCGCCATCTGTCGGGCTAATATGTGAATTTAAACCATCCAGGGTGCCAAACGCATACAAAAAATGTCATTAAAATCGGTTCAACCGTTTAGGAGCTTAGTGACATACACACGCATAGTAGAATTATACATATAAAGATATGTAAATCGATATGGCTTTTGGATTGTATATATTATACGAAATTTTATTCATTTTCCCAGTTTTTAAATGTATGCCACTTTTCCCCTTACCCTTAATATAACACAGTAATTCTATTTGGCGAAATTCTGGGTCAAATGTTAAACACATTAACACTGACGTCGTGTTCATATTACAATACGTTATACGGGTAACACCGTACACGTGAAATTGCGTATATGTATGTATTTATGTCAGCGTAGCGCCAGATTTAAGGCGCGCTAATATTACTAAATACTATATTCATCATCAAATTTGCGACTAGTATTGTATAATATAGAACGTTAATTAAAAAGATTGACCACAAAAAATATATCATTTGACTCGTATATTAATAGCTGATTTATGAAAGATTTGCAATGCGTCCTTAACCCGGCGTTTCTTTCAAAAAAATATGGCATTCAATTTGTGTTCAACATCAAGCCTACTTTTCTAGACAGATTTAATATGCAATAGGCATATCCAGTTGAGAAAGCTAGTTTTTACCAATGGGGTGCGATAGTTTCCGTAATAATAATTAGGAAAAACTTTAGTTCAACAACTATTTCCAGAGGTCAATACTTTTAGAAATTTGGTGAGAAAAATTAGATTTTTCATCTTTTAAGGAATTCTCTTTTCAAACTGGAGTTTTTTTGCATGTTCAACATGTGAAAAAAGCCCGGCAACTCTCTTTGGAACAGTGTGATGGGCAGTGTCGTGCACAGAAATTTGGACCAGGGTAAGCATAAAGAAGTAAAACGGCATAAAATGGCAAAATCCTCCTCATTTGCCAGTTACATGAAAATGTTAGGGTACGCAGTGCTTTTGTGCTTGTATGAAGTGCACGCCACTGGTGGTATATGGGTATATGCTTTAAAACCCTTTTTCAAAGAACAAAGTTTGTAGTAATTTTTTGTAGTTAAACAGACTAAGCAGACTGCCAACCTGATGATAACTGGAAAACCATCGCCTATAAATTAAGTAACACCTCGCAGGGCATGCAAGGAACACATACTAAAACGTGAAAAGTGGCGTGCATAGAGGGTATGCACAGGATATGCAGATGATATAAAATGAAGAAAATCTGCAATACGAGTTACAAAAAACTTAAGGATAGGATAGGACCGGAAAAACTTAATGCAATACAATGTGTTTGTCTTGTGCGAGGTTTCGGCCGTTGCTAGTTACCACCCTACCGACAAAGACGTGCCGCTAAGCGATTTAGCGTTGTCCTTTGGAAACCGATTAGGGGTTTGCGTTTGATATAACTGCCACATCCCAAAATGGTTAGCCCGTCAGCATGACTGCATCGTCACATACCAACAGGCAAGATTGCAGACAAGGGCCAAGTTATTGTGGAATAAACAAAAAAAATGAAGCTTGGCGGTAGAAATAAGCATGGTATCACTTCAACGACTCTGCTCGACGAGCTCTACTACTTGTTTTGTAAACAAACTCACCATAATCATCAAATCGCTGTGAAGTCGAGACGTGGACGTTAAGAACACATCGTTCTCTGTTTGCTTCCATCGAAGTAGACTGCCCGCAGCTATAACCTCACCCTCCCACGCGAAGTGGTCCCCTTCTTTGATATCAATTACATTGCTATCAACTTCGATAATCTGAAGGTTTTGCGGCACGTTTGGGTCGTATTTCAAATAGTTATCTTGTTTGTGTTCTAGTTCGACGCGTTTGGAGTGTTTGATCAGCTCGAGGATAGGACGGTCACGGCGGCGTTCTCGTATAGCGATGTTGAGAGCTATGGGCGTCCCGATGTGTACAGACAGCTGGTTTGCTTCGTGAGGAATGACAGTTAGCCGTGTCCAACCTGGTGAAGAAGATGAAGAAGAATTTTTGGATATATTATAACTTTTTTTTATTTGGATAGTTTTAAAATAAACAAGCGTTGAAAAATCTATTTATTCTTACTGGTCTTCTAATGTAAACAATTTTTCGTTACTGTTTCTTTAAGTGTAAACTTTACACGAAAAGTAACAATAACGAAGTAGTAAAGTAACAATATAATGGCATATTAAATTTTTAACAAAATAATAAAACACAGCTACGTATAGGAAATCTCATTCTACTGTTGTTTTTATTTATATTAAAAGTCTCGTTTTTTATATTTTTAGCCAAACTTTCACTAAAAAGTGAGAATGATGGAAAGATTGTTAACATTATAAGACAAGCAAGAAAAAAGGAAGTGTAGGTAGGTACGTACTTTGCAGAAATCCATTATATTAAAATTTGCTATAATATGTACCTAATCTGTGCGGTGTAATTTATATGAATTTCTTTTGGGTTCCGTACCCGAAGAGGGCTCACTACCAAGCCTTTGCGGGTCGTTTGTTCGTCCGTCTATCCGTCTGTCCGTCTCTCTAACAGCAACGGACTCATAAAAATATTGCAATATGGGGATGAAATTTACACAAAATGTGTATGTCTATTGCCGCTAAAAAATTGAAAATGCATTAAGTCTATCAGCCCGTTGGGAGGTTTCGGCCGTGGCTAATTACCATCTTACCGATAAAGACGCGCTGAGAAGGGATAAAGCGCTCCGGTACGATACCGTATGGAATTAATATAACTGCTATACCATTACCAAAGACAAGTTAGGTAAGTTTGCATTTGCGTTAAATGTCGAATGCGGTTAGCGAACTGTTGGCGCTACACATACATCGAAGAAGGTATTGGTGGGTATTCTCGTCACTTCTAGGTCAGTAAGAGTCACAAACCCCCTTCGAAATGAGGCTGGATAGTATTTTACATTTCCAGGAGGGATGCGTGAACGCAGTGAATTTCCCAGCGAGAAAAAAAAAAGGTTGCAACAACTGCTATCTTGTAGAGGAATAAAAACCACTGGTGCAGTCTAGACTACCTGCACGGCTTAAATAGGCAGGAGACAGAAATTAAATCCCCCGATTATAAAACGTATAACAGAATTACGAAATAATATTGCATAAGTATATTTCATAAGGAATCATCCTGTAAAATATTAAATCAAAAGAAGCATATTTATTTTTCCATACAAACGAATTCAAAACATTCTAAGTGTTAATGACAACCCTATTGAAGATAAAAGACTGACACGCGCATTGTACCTACGCTACGCGACGCGTACAGTACCTTCGCTAAGCGACACGTACCTAATAAAGTTTTAGGAGTCACATGATTTCAATTTTGCATGTGATGTCAGTGCTGTATCTGATTTCTGTCAATTAAATACTATGGCAGTGGTTTATTCAAAAACTATTAGGTTTCTGGTGTCACAGATAAATCACAGAAGCAGTACATAATGTACCTTGAAAGCCTGTGAAGTATTATTTCGGTATTCATTCACACTTTGTGTACCCTGTCAAAGTATAAAATGAACGTGACCACATGCCGAAGCACTGCAACAGGGAATAGGAGAAGTTTACCCCCGTTTATTGTTACATGTATATTATTTGGACATGATTTTCATCTGTGTGCCAGTGCTCAGAGAGCTGATAAAGCTGTGGTAAAACATAACATTTTGTCCTTTCCCCAGAGAGATTAAAAGTCTCCCGTCCATGCTAGCCGTGCTGTAAAAAAAAAAAGAGTAGGTACCTTTGCCAAGTTGTCTGGTATATAGATGTGTGTTATTGTTGCAGTATCCATCTGGGCACCAGTTGCAGGCGGGGTCGGAGCCGTTGCACTGGCCTTGTACACATGTGCCCTGTGATTCATGTTAAGAGGATATCAAACAATTATATTTATTACATGAACAATACATATTTTTTACTTGTAATTTTATTCGATTGATGTGTATTTTTTTCTCAGCGTCAGTCTCGAGGCAGCTGTGGAATAGCACGCTACCCTAAGATTCTGTGTTTGAACGATTTAAGCGGTAAAATCACTACTCAAATTATAAAGAAAAAATATAATGAATCTTCTTGGATTATATATATTAATTGATGTTCCATTAACAAGTCTTTAAATAGATTGATGTAACCTAATGTCCATTAAATAAGCGCTCTTTACGTAGGATTAAGCACGTGTACCGTTTTCGGTATACGGTTAATTATCAAGATTCTTAAATCTATCAATGTGTAGGTTACTTAAGACTTAGGCCTCATCTCTAATAAGAAGATAGAAGGTACTTATTTATGTGGGAAGAATCATCTAATGATAATGGGCGACTTTGGGATTTCTTGTACGGCACAGAGGATATCTTGTCAAAAAATTCCGATACCATAAAATGTTTGGTCCAACCCAGAAATCGAACCCTGGAACTGGACATACTCATCACTAATCTATTGAGGTCATCCAGTTTATATCCAAAACTTACTGAAACGTGTAATCACTTCGCGATTGTTTCAGTTTTTAACTCTGTAGCCTAAACTCAATTTATATTTCCGAATTGCGAAAATCGTAATCCATGGTAGGTATGCCAAGTTGTACGATAACAAATAAATTACCAGCCGATAATATGGCTCATCGTCTGTCATTAAAATGCAAATGTTTTGTTAATTATTTCTGAATGTCGAGATAATAATGACAACAACAACTTCAAAATCAATTAAATTATATTAATGGTAGCTTAAAATGACGTAGAAACATTATTTTATTAGTTAGGACTAGCATAACGCTCATTTGCGATAAGGAATACAAACTAAAAACAAGTTAGTTTTTAGTTAACTATGCTTAAATCTAAGTACAGAAACAGAATCTAGACTTAGTTACAATGAAGAGATATCTCGAAGATGTAAGTTTAAAGGCGGGAGAGAAAATGTGACTATATAGCTTTATAGACTTTTCGTTATAAAAATATTTTCTATACTCGTTGGTAATATATAAATTTCGTAGAAGAACCAAAGTTACCGAAGTAGTGTGGAGATTCGTAGAAGAACCAAAGTTACCGACATAGCTCAACGAGTCGCGAAGCTTAAGTGGCAATGGGCCGGGCACATAGTTCGGAGAAAGGATGGACGTTGGGGTCCCAAGGTGCTGGAATGGCAGCCCCGTACTGGTAAGCGCAGCGTTGGTCGACCCCCAACGAGGTGGACAGACAGTCGCAGGTAGCCGTTGGATCCAAGCGGCTCAGAATCGTGGAACTTGGAATTCCCTACAAAAGACCTATGTCCAGCAGTGGACGTCTATCGGTTGATGTGATGATGATGATGATGAATATATAAATTTTAAATTAAAAACACCCCCGAATTTCAATATCGTGTACATTATTTTAGTATAACTACTTCCTTTCATTTGTAAGCCGCCATTTTGTGGCAGCTGCCATCTTGGACCGATTTTCATCAAACATAAAATATGTTCATCCGTTCGGGCGCTACGATGCCACAGACGGACACACACATCCAGACACATCAAACATGTAATACCTACTCCGTCGTTTTTGCGTTGGGGGTTAATAATGCCCTTCTGAAATTTTTCCATTTTGAGATGTATTCTCATTGTCGCAAGAGTACAATTAAAACAATGCGCTACATTATTTTAATATATTACTCTTAGGCATATATAACTATGAGAGATTGTCAATTGTTTTCCTAAATTAATAAGTACCTGGTAGCAAAGATCGAATGGGCGCTCATAGCTGCAGGAGGTTCCATCCGGCAGAGAGCCAAAGCTCGAACCTTCACCGCCGGCATAGTCAACGCACCATATTTCACAGTGCTTGGATTCTGTTAAACAAATAATATCAAATACACAGAATTAAGAACATACAGACATCGTGTACACGACTAATATTGAAGCATCAAAAACTACTCCATTTTAGATTGGTTTTTAGAACAAACGGTTAGTCACTGCATACCATTTAGCAGTTGACAGTTATTTTACCCCTAATGTTCTTAAGGTTCACCATAAAATGGGAAAAAAAAAATTATTATTCGAGATTTGCGCTCACAATAAATACATAAAATGATTATTTTTATTATTATTGCACACGTGAAAACAAAATACAAGGAGAAACACATTAAAAAATAAAAGACAATAAAAAACTAGTTTAGGTGACCTACCAACATTCCGCGGATGTATAGAGCGACGCGCGCGGGGCTTTGTTACTTTTTTTGAACACTATAATGGATGGGATTCTGAATGTTCTTAATTCAATGATAATATATAGTATAGCATTGTATATTATATAGTAGCTATGTCAGAAGACGTTTCCGCTGCAGTGGCTATGTTCTGTTACGATGAACTATTGAATGGCTCTCAAAGCGACTAGAAGCACTAGAAGTTGTTAAACAAGGAACAACAAAGATGTAGCATTCGTTACGAGACACGCAAGGAGCATGTCTTGCGCCCTGTGTCCTGTGGCGTAGGTGTTTAGCCTAATGTGCCTGTAATTACACCGGCAGCCGCGTCCGGCTCACAGCATTGCAACACTGCTGCTTGGTAGCATACATATCAACATGGCGATAGTACTTAACCGGACGAGCAAAATCAATAAATAATAATCCCTACTAATATTATAAATGCCAATGTAAGTATGTTTGTTACGCTTTCACGCAAAAACTACTTAACCCGTCCTCATTAAACTTCGTACACATATTCTTGGAAGTAATAGAAGTAATATAGGATACTTTTTATCTCGACATTAAGCTCGGTTCCTTTGGGAGGGGGGATGAAAGTGTTTGACGATTTTACACCGTAACTCCGACAAATTATAACCGATTTAAATAATTATTTTTGTACTATAGAGGTTATAATATGTGTTTAATTTTTCCCAAACTTTGTGTAGATCTGATGAATGTGGTTGGAGATAGAGGACTCATCAGCGGACAGCAGCATAACCCTCATTTAAGGATTAGCGATACTGAATTCTTTAAAAACAAAATCAAAGGCAGACGAAGTCGCGGGTAACAGCTAGTAATAAATAAATATACAACGACAATTCACACATCGCCATCTAGTTCCAAAGTAAGTAACAAAAATAAATAATAAATAAATAAATATACTATGACAATACACACATCGTCATCTAGCCCCAAAGTAAGCGTAGCTTGTTTTATGGGTACTAAGACGACTGATGAATATTTTTATGAATAATATACATAAATACTTAGAATATACATATAAACACCCAGACACTGAAAAATATTCACGCTCATCACACAAACATTTTCCAATTGTGGGAATCGAACCCACGGCCTTGGACTCAGAAAGCAGGGTCGCTGCAAACTGCGCCAATCGGCCGTCAAAACAAGCTCTACTCCTACTAAAACTGCTATCACACCTCATAGTAAGTGATGGTGCAGCCTAATATGGTAGCGGGCTAACTTGTAAGGAGTAGGGTAGTTATCGGTTTCGACGAGATATCGTACCGTAACGGTAAAGCTCTTGGAACGTCTTTGTCTGTTGGGTGGTAACGAGCTACACCTACGCGTAAGAGTGTCAAATTTAAATGTATAAATTTCCAAATTGCTTCTAGTGGGAATCGAATCAGAGACCTGCTCACCACTGCCAGGGAGGTAGTCAAAAAAGCTAAAACCTTTCACCAAACATTCAAAGTCAAAGTGAATAGTTTATTTATTTAAATGACCTATAAAACTTTAAAATTACATGAAATACAAACATTTTTTCCGCTTCAGTGAGGTGATGGTCATAACTATATTTGTTTCTACGATACGCAGATTAATGAATATGCATCGAGTTGTATCCATATTAGGTTGCAGAGCTGAGCTTCACATTTGATTTGCTTAATTCAAGTCTGAATACATTAGCAACTGTCATCAGCAGTTAAGACAACGTGGCGATTTGAATTCACGGTTGGCATTACATGATTAATTAGGCTCTGTGTTTATTAATTAACTCAGGATATTAGATTATTAGAACAACACAGCTAATGTTTAGAGCTGTTGAGCAGACGGCCGATTGGCGCAGTGGCAGTGACCCTGCGCAGTGAAGTCCAAGGCCGTGGGTTCTATTCCCACAACTGGAAAATTATTGTGTGATGAAATATTGCATAAATTATTTTCAGTGTCTGGGTGTCAGTATCTATATATTAGAGATTATTTATATAAAGTATTCACTAGTCATCTTAGTACCCATCACACAAGCTGCGCTTTATTTGATGCGAGACTGTGATATATTTATTGTCGTAGTGTATTTATTTATGGTTTTTTTTTATACCTTCGGGATGTAAGTATGGGATGAGATGGCTGGCTTTCCGGAAGCATACATCAGCACGCATGTCCCTTATCGTACCGCAAGCATTTCCGGACCAACAAGTGGCTACCTGCGACCCGGCGCCTTCGCATGCGGTTTCTGACGTAGATCTGGGGAAAAAGGTCTCTTAAGTTTATTTTACATTCCACTACAGTCTGAGCTATAGCTGAATTCTCACTTCATAATGCCGTCTAAGGGTAGCGGGCTTACCTGTGAGGTTGTAGCAGTTATGTTAAATCCATACTCCTAAACGGTTTTTACGTAGCATCGTAAGGTGGTTAGAAGTCACGACTGAGAGTCCTACCAGACCAGACCAGAGAATATTCAGGCATTAGAAATTCCACCTAATTAGTTTCTCAAGGCTATTTTCTCAATCGTATCCGAAAGCTAAATCGCACAACAGTTTTATTAAATGAATACACCTATACAGCATCATACCTGAACGCTAAATATCTTGGTGACACATCTTTTTCAGTACCGAGTCAGACTAGAGAAAATCCAGAAATTACAGTTTCCCAACTTTGTGTCCCTAGGGGGGGTCGATATTGCGTAGTAACACTGCGCCAATGTTTGGGCTAGCTGATATTTTTATCCCTACCATATTCATTTTCCTACCACCTGAATATTTCTGCCACAAACTTGCAAATTCAAGAGCCATCTCCATTCTACGGTATTCCCGCAAAAGTACACTTTGAGATTGTTCAAGGTCATCAATCAGATCAGGATCAGGATCATAAATTCCTTAAAGTTTGCAATGCTTTATATTTAAGTAGCTTAGCTTAGCTACGTAGCCGTAAAAAAATAATAAGCTTCATACTTAGTAAGTATTCGAAGCTATAGATATTCATATGTACCCTTTATGTCGGCAACGCCGCATACGTGAACGTAGACCGTAACCGCAGTCAGCATTACATTTGCTCCAATCACTCCACTCCCCCCATTCTGGCTTAGACGGCGCTTCCTTGTTCCCTTTATTGTCCACAGCGTGTCCGGGCATCGGCTCACAGACTCGGTCAACGCACCACTTAACAAAAACAGGAACTAATTAGTATAGCAAGTAACGTACAGCAAGTAAACGATTAAGAAAGAGCTATCAGGAGAATAACAAAAGAATGGCGGAAGAAGCAAAATCTTTCAAGGTTATTTTCCGAGTGAATAAGCGTTATCCTCCCACGGTCTATAGAAAACAAGAATGAAAAATTCTGCGAGTATTTGCGCTTGAATTCTTAGCAGCTGCTTCATTTTAAAACGATTAAAGTCAGAAGTTGGCAGCATTCAAAGATTACTTTCTTTGTGTTTATCGCGCGTTTTCCAGCTGAACTTTATAAGCTTTTTTTGGGAACAATTCCTTTACTTTTCTAATAGGTAATTATTAAAAAATTTAACTCTAAAGTGAATTTTGTTACTTTTCTATACTAATGTTTTGATGGAATATATATATAAATGAAGTATTTGTAAATATACTACACTAAGTACTTGTAAGTATACTAGCAAGGCTAAGGCAGGCACTGTTGAATGTTTTTTTTTACGACAATACCATCAATACACACATTACACATAGCCATCCAGCCCCAAAGTAAGCATAGCTTGTAATATGGGTACTAAAATGACTGATAAATATTTTTATGAATAATATACATAAATACTTGTAATAAACACCCAGGCACTGAAAAACATTAATGTTCATGACACAAACATTTTCCAGTTGTAGGAATCGAACCCATGGCTTGGACTCAGAAAGCAGGGTCGTTGCCCACTGCGCAAATCGGCCGTATTTTACAGTTGTAGTGCGTAACGTATTCAAAGAATAAATATAATGATTGAAACTCTTTGGTTGGATATATGGCTCGGAATAACAGTACATTAAAAAGGGAAAAGTTAAAAGCACTAGTGCGTAAAATCGAAATTTTCATACGATAAACAGCTACAGTAAGCACCACGTTTAAGAACTGTGTTCAAAATAATAATTATACGGATAGAGATATGACCTTTGGCCACACGCCAAGAAGGACACCTAAACAAAGAGACGCGAAATGAAATCATAAAATTAACAGGTTCATCGTGACGGCACAAAAACCTTCATAATTATAAAGGATGGTGCCAAAAACAACACAAAAGTTGACTGTCGAGGTCGTTAGGTAAATCATGCTTTGTTTACAAACAGTTCTGATTGACAATATTATTAAACACATCATGAAGTCATCAATTTTGTGAGTATAATTTATCATCATGTTGAATTATAATTGCATCAATGATATTCACTAGCTCTGCCCCGCTGTGTTACCCGCGGTAAATTACGTGTAGTTCAGACTAATTCATCGCGTCGAGTGAAGGACGATATTTGGTTTAAAAAAGGGAATATTCTACAGGAATATTCCCTTTTTAAAAATTTAAATTCCTAAGTAGTTATTTTCTGATATGGTCGTTGTTCTTCAAATCAAGTTCAATTTGATGTTTTTTCAGGACCGAAAGTAGGAGTGAAATACCAGGATAGACCATCCTTTACAGTATATAAATATATCAACTGAACGGTTGCTGAGCTACAGCGAGAAGGAAGGACTAACAAACAATAACACTTTCGCATTTATAATATTTAGGATAAAATTCTTTCCATGCAAAGTTTTTTACTGAAACTTGTTTCTCTAGAATAAACACAAAAAAGCTCTAATTTAAACTTATTATATTCGCATTTGACTATTAAAGTGCTATTTTGAAAGCTACGTACATTATTTACCTCCATATTTGTGTCTATGTGTTAATAATTTCACTCTTTAACTTGACAAAGCTACACGCGTCCTGTTTTGAAAAGAAGCTTACAACTAACTTGGCCGGGTTCGGTTATTAAACTAAGTACATTGTTAGAGTAGTTTATTCCCAGGCTTTTATAATAAGATAGGGTTGATACGTAAGTCATATATTTTTAAGTTAAACATGAAAATCGAATGTTAGGTTAATCATATCAACCTATTACCGGCCCCCTACAATGCACCGGTACCTCCCCCAATTAGAAGGGGTTAAGGCCGTAGTACTCCTCATGTGGAGGCGTGTAGAGTCCACCATTCCGCACTGGGTCAGCTTGGTGGACTACGATTTAAACCCGTGTCATAGTGGAAAGACACCCATGCCCGGTAGTAGGTAGGTAGTATAGCCCGATAATAGGTTGATAGGATGATGATGGTGATACATGAGTATATAGTTAGTTACACATATACGTGATAACTGGAACCGATGCATAAAACGTTTTAATAAATTAATGCGCGCACACGGACCCTAAAAATCGTTGATGGAATCCCAAACAATATGGATATTGCTTTTTGATACAATTTGGAAATATTGACGTGGGCTTTAGCAATTATGTAGATGAAAGTGTTCCGAGAGATAAAATAAAATCGGAAAAGTCGTAAATCCCTCACACCTGTTGAACTTGTCACAACCCTAGAAAACTGGCTCTGAGTTGAAGCGAATAGGAGAAAATTTAATACTTAATTCTGCAATGGATGAACAAAAGCAAAGACTTCTGCTTCCTTAAAAGGATTCTTTAAAGAGAAAACTGATTTTATTCGTTTATAACGCTAGACTGAGTTGCTAATTGTCTTTTTTATTTAACTACAAGTTTGCTCTTGACTGCGAACTCACCTGATGGTATGCCAGTTATATTAAAACCATACCCCTTTGGTTACTAGAACGGTCAATCGGAAGAGTGGTAACCAGCCACTGTGGAAACCTCACACCAGACCAAATTGCCTCTGCCGGAAATCAAACTCGGTACCTACCTCTCACTTATTTCTACCTCACTGTGCCAGAGAGCTCGCCAAAACGACAAGAGGTTTTTTGATGAGTTCTAACTACGAAAAGAAACTTATCGTTTTAATTAATTTTCTTTTGAAAGACTGTTGAATAATAATGATTGAATTAGCTCTTAATAATTTATTCTGTCTGTAATTTGTTTATAATGAAAATGGAATGTAAATTTAACAACCAAGTACAAACTTCGAAACCTGCAGAAATAGATATGAGCTTAGCGGTTTGATGGCCCTGACCTCAATTTACAGAATGACCTATATTCCTGTATTTTTTTAATATGGAAAGCGGTAGTAAATCACGACCTAAGTATAAAGTATCTCCAGTACTCAATTTAGAGATCTGATTATAATGATGAGAACTTATAGATATGATTACAATGAAAAGAAAATGGACGTTCGTGTTATTAACTTATTAGATTTTTAAAGTACCTGCTTATTTATCCACTTATGATTTTTGTAAGTAGCAAAGTTATAAATATATTGGTTAACAAATTTTTTTTTTTTTTTCTATCAGTTATTTAAATACTTTTTTTTTAAATCGTCAACACTGAAATTATAACAGAAAAATAAAAACACTATCAAAATTTATAAACAAAAACCACTCCTCCGCTTGCGGGGCTTTTTAGTACCCAAGCAACCGGCGTTCAGGGCTCCAGAGTGAGGAACCTCCTCACAATACGCGCTGTTTCAAAGACTCCTGCCTTCTGATCGAACAACCAAGCGAACGCTACTTAAGCTGTTTGTCAAAGCTTTTCGCAAGAAGATCATTGACTGAAACGACGATCGGAACAACAGTCGACTCAACACCCCACATAGCGGTAATCTCGTGAGCAAGGTCCAAGTATTTAGATACTTTTTCCTTTTCAGCTTTCACCAGATTATCGTCATGTGGAATAGTAATGTTAACAGTTATTGCACAGAGCACTGATTGATCGACTACCATTATTATTATTATAACTTATTAACATTTAATTTAGTTTTTGATATAAACCTGTACAAAACATTTGTCAACCCCATACAAATCTTAATAACAAGACACTAGAAGTGTTGAGTACCATATACCCACTGGCGTGCATAGAGGGTATGCACAGGGTATGCAGATGATATAAAATTAAGAAAATCTCCAGTACGAGTTATAAAAAACTTTAGGTTTGCCATTGTAATAAAAAGCTTACCGTCAAGTATTTATAACTCGTACTGGAGATTTTCTTCATTTTATATCATCTGCATACCCTGTGCATACCCTCTATGCACGCCACTGCTGATATACCACGCCTTCCTTATTATGAGACGATAGTTTGCTATAGTGGGCCTTTAATCAGTGATTATGATGATGACGATGTATATAGAATATAAGTAAAATAAAATAATAAATAAATAAATACTACGACAATACACACACCGCCACCTAGTCCCAAAATAAGCGTAGCTTGTGTTATGGGTACTAAGATAACTGATGAATATTTTTATGAATAATTACATAAATACTTATAATATACATATAAACACCCAGACACTGAAAAACATTCATGTTCTTTACACAAACATTTTTCAGATGTAGGAATCGAACCCACGGCCTTGGACTCAGAAAGCAGGGTCGCTGCCCACTGCGCCAATCGGCCGTCTAATATATATAGCGTTCTCCTCCTTTTTAGATGTCGGTTCATAAAACGTTGCTGAAAACAATGTTATCGAATTAAATGTCAGCACCGTTATTTTTGGGCAAATAATGGAAACAACGCTTGCACGAGCTGACTGCTGATATTAATTTTACTGTGCAATTTGGGCTGTATGTTTTATCCATATATTATTCATTTTGTTTGTTATTACAGCGGTGGTAGCTTAGTGGTTTACACTTCGGCTTCGCTTTCGGGGGTATTCAGTTCTAACCCCGACCCCTCTAACTATTCCGTGATATGTGCGTTTTTAAATTATATTTAAGGAATTAAATATAACTTGCTTTACGGTGCTGGATAAGATCGTGAGGAAATCTGCGTGACTGGAAGTTCTCCGTACTTTCAAAGACGTGTGAAGTATACGCACCCGCATTTGGCCATCGTGGAATACATCCTAAGTCCTTGTTATTGTGAGAGGAGACCGGTGCCCTGTAGGTGGGCCGATAGTGGGTTTAAAATGATAACGATGATTCATTTAACTACGTTTAATACTATTATCCATAGAATTAAGAATATACAGAACCCTCACTCATTTTTAAGCTCATTAAAACATTACAGTTAATATAATAACTGTCAACTGCTAATGGAATACTAGAATGGATAACCCCATTCTTCTCTCTAACCGCCTGTTTGAGAAACATTACTAAAGTGGAGTGGTTTTTGATGCTTCAATATTAGTCGTGTACGGTTTCTGTATTTTCTTAATTCTACGTGTTACCTATCTGCTAACCTACCAATGTTATAAAAATTTCCAAAGACGCCAAACTCAAGTAATACCAAAGTTTTAATCCTTTTTTTAGCATGATTACCGGCAGGTAATCAAAGTAGCATGACGCAGGAACTCGCTCATATTTCCCGAGATAATAAGATAGCCTTTGTGCGCTCTTCCAGACTAAAATCTAATTTGTTAGATATATAGAGAATGCAACAAATTTCAGCCAAGTCGGTTCAATCGTTGCGATGTGGTTGAGTAACGAGCATACAAATTTTCGCCATTATAATATTCTAGCTTCTGCCCGCGAATTCGTCTGCGTGACTTTAGTATTGGTTCCGAAAATAAATGAAAAATGTTAAAGTAATAGAAATTCCCGAAAAAACTCTATTTCCTACGGGAGAACACGCTTAGAGCGTGATAACGAATAACACTCGGACGAAGTCGCGGGCGGAAAGCTAGAATGTTATAAAACAACAATTACATTATTAAAAAATTATTGTTGTGTAGCAATTATTTATGCTTTTCCCACGGGAATATTTTGTAAAACTTCAAGACGCGTGGCGTAGATTACAATAGTTTGTTAGTTGTTACTAACTAGTTTTTGCTTCAACCGTTGTCTGCATATTAACATAACTAGCTGACCCGTGATACTTCGTTGCACCAAATCGGTTATTTTCGGAAAACACGAATAAAATGACATTTTCTAAAATTGAATCCTAGCTAGATCGATTTGTCGCCCCCGAAACCCCCCTTATACTAAATGTCATGAAAATCGTTGAAGCCGATTCCGAGATTCCAATTAAATATATACAAGAATTGCTCGTTTAAAGATATAAGATATCATAATTCAAAATATTTAATTCATAGAAAAAATAAAATATATGAAGCAAATAGGTACGTTCTATATCGATAGAGGATACATTGACTTAATATTCCATTCAGTGTTCTGTATCCAATTCTTTTGTTTGAATAGCGAAAATGTGGCGAAACGGATGTTTTATTTAAGGTACAAAGTGATTGGCTTAGTTTTTTTATCCCACCGCATGGAGGAGTGAATGATACGAGTTTGTTAGACCCCCGCTCGGGGTTATGTACTTACATTTTATGCCTAACAATAAAAAATGGAAAAGTTACGAGCGCTAGAGTCGTTTTGTTTAAATTAAATAGTTCTCTTAACTATTTCTTTCAATACAGGAATAGTTAGTATAGACAAAGTTCAATATAATGTAATTTATTGCATTAATTATTTGGAGTTGACAATAAAATAAGAAAAAATAAAAAAACATATAGTTATATTTATAACTAGTGAGCCTATAAAGATAGTAACATATTAAATCAATTTCAGGGGTTATACTTCAAGTTAACTATCATCACTAATTTTAAAGTCATCGTCATCACACATCAACCAATGACCGGCCGACTACAGGGCATGGGTGTCCTCCCACAATAAGATGAGGTTAAGGCCACCACGCTGGCCCAGTATGGATTGGTGGACTCCATACACCTTGAAAACATTATGGAGAACTCTCATGCAGGTTTCCTCACGATATTTTCCTTCATGCGTCGAAGCAAATTATATTTTAATTGCTTAAAACGCAATTTCACTCGGCTCGGGATTTACTCGGCTGTTATTGCTTACAATACTCTACATCTATTCAAAACAAACACGTTACAGCAATATAGTTTCAATACCCCAAACATTTGTATAGTTATGAGTAAAGTTGGGTTTGTAATATTTGCACGTACTTATATGTAAATATACGAACAAAATTTGTGATTAAAACATCATCTATAAAATATTATAAATGCGAAAGTTTGTAAGGATGGATGGGTGTTTTTTACTCTTTCACGCAAAAACTACTGAACCAATTTGACTGAAGTTGAATGGCGATAGATTATAACCTGGACTAACACATAGGCTGCTTTTTATCCCGGCAAAATGTTCGGTTCTTGAAGGATGCATGAAAAATAATAAAACCGCGTATGAAGCCGCGGGCAACATCAATAAAATCAGACTGCAAACAGACAAGCATCACTTACTAGTTACTACCATGACATAAAGTAGTGTTATTTTAATATTGGTGACGATTTATTTCAGAATAATGCTTATGTTAAGGACGTCAAGATATGCCGAATAAGCTGTCATTTATAAAAAAATACTGCTTAAAGACAAGGTAAGCTCCCAGCAAGACTAGCACAGGCTCTGACAAGGGATAAAATTGACTTGTCCACCGGCCAAAGCACGGTAATAGCGAAAATAAGAAGCTTCATCACATCAACCCATTACAGGCCCACCATAGAGCACGGGTCTCTTTCCACAATGAGAAGGGGTTAGGGCAGTAGTCCATTACGCTGGCTCAGTGCGGATCGGTGGACTCCACACACCTTTGAGAAATTTAGGTGGAACTCTCAGGCATGCAGGTTCCACACGATGTTTTTCTAAACCGTTGAAGCAAGTCATGTTTGAATTACTTTTGAAAATGAAAAGTTAGAGGTGCGTGCTGGTATTCGAACTTGACCTTCCGAAAGTTAAGTCGAGCTCCTACACACTGCGCTATCACCGCTACTTCGCTGTTTCATATTACACGTAAATTATTCAGAGTGGATAAAACTGTAAGTACTGTAATTATTGTTGTGCAGAAATTATTAAGGGGGCTAATTACCAATGCTTAAGGCAGTATTCCGTCGTAGGACCGTAGTCCACCAAGCTAGTCAAGTGTGGATTGGTAGACTCAACAGAATATTTTTAAAAATTGAGAACTCTCAGGCATGTAGGTCATCGCGTCGTTTTCCTTTACCGTCAAAGAAAGTGATATTTAATTTCTTAGAAAGCAAATAACTGATCAAAATGTAACGCAGCTGTAATCGGGATTATAGTGATTGCATTATGATAAGTAAAAAATACTAACTTGACTGACTCCACAAGGTGTTCCTTCAAGAGGCGGTGCTCGTTTAGACCGGCATACGTGGGGCATTGAGCGGTGTGCACACCACAGTCGAGCGCAAGAAGACTTCACTTTCACCGACTTGCAAACTGAGAATCTGTTGAAATAAAATAAATATGATATAAAACCATAATCATCCTTAATCAATTAGTGTCCGACGGCTGCTTGCAGTCAATAAGGAGAAAGACTCACCGCGGTGTTTAAAGATTATTAGCACATGTTCTAAAATCCAGAGACAAGGCTTATGACCTCTGAACGAGCTCGTCATATCTTAGGTAGCACTCCAACAACACACCGCCACTAGACAGGTTCCGAGTGGTGGTGACAGGCGATCAGTATACAATTGTCACCAACCGCGGGTGTCGTATGAGAGTTACGAGCTGTTCTGGCCTGAACTATCGCTCGCGACCTTGTTCAGGATGCCCAGTTCTTAACCGGCAGTTTTAGCCTTGGATTCGATGCATTTTCCAAAGTTGAGATTGGGCGATATATTAATACCGTCCAAACTTCTTCATTCAAACACTTAATTCAATTCAAACTCGTCGTCTTTTCTATCTTCTTTTCCCATCTGGTAACTGTCAGTGGCCTTCTACCCAAATAAGCTAGTATGTTTAAGGTACGTACGAATGCTAATCTATTCCTGAAGTTTTTGGCCCTAGGATCTAGGACTATTAGGGAAAGTTCTACACTCGAAGGGTACTCCCTCCCTCCCAAAAGTCTAATTACTATTATTTGTTTGACCACTTCACTTTCGTAATGCTAAATAATGATCTTATTAGTAAACGGGGAGTCCCAGGTTCGATCCCTGGCACGGGGGCAAACTTAATGATTTCTGTAATTACTCTGGTAGGCGGTTTAAGCCGTGGCTAGTTATCACCAAGCAAGCAAGACGGCAAGAGATTTAGCGTTTCGGTACGATGGATAGCAACCGATAAGGGCTGAATTTAACTAGAATAGCCGACGATAATTAATATGTATTATATAATTAATTGTTTTATTTTATTTTATAGCTCTATAGCAACACAAAGTTAAATCTTTTGCGAGAATCGAACGCAATTCTGTGATTCGTGAAATCAAGAGCTGTAATCGTAAATGAATGGACCCTTATCTATTGTTCCCAATTATTGAGGGCGCGATCGGGGCTAACGAGAAATTCCTGCCATTCGTACTTACACGTATCAATACCTAGCAACCGGGTAAGGTTTCCATTGTGAATTTAATTATACTTTAATGAATATCTTTATCTTCGCCGTTTGTCCAGACTGCATATCCCCTTACAAACCTTGTCAACGGTTGTTGAATCACGCAAACAATTGCGTATTTTTTTTACTTTCGCAATTGTCTTTTTTTTGAGTACATGCGCATAAATTTTGAAGATAATAAAATTCAATACTTTTTTGTATTAAATTAAATAATAATTATGTTTAAAATACGTTAAATCAGATATGAAAAATTAGTAGGTACACGATGAAACAGCTTATTTTCGATAGGAAATAATCCGGCCAATTCCAATCACTTTTTAAGTATGTTAGGTTATTAAATTTACTCGAAAGAATTACGTAATAGTTAAAATATTAAGAGCGTATAGTATTATGGTATTCTTGATGTGCGTGTTTATTACATTCTTGAAATATAAATAATTAAAAAAATGCAAAATCAATTTAAAAAAGTTGTATTACTTTGACAGTTTGTATTAAAAGCAACCTGTTGCCTTCCCTGACATCTGTGTAAGCTAATATGATATAGGGATTTTATAAAAGTAGAAATCTTTAATAATAAAATAGATTAAGTTATGATAGGGCTGATATATTTTTGTAAAAAAATATAATATAAATATAAATCATATACAGGATCCCTTCAACAGATCCTGACCTGATAAAAATGGGACCACATGGGAAGTATACGGTTTATAAATGACAGAGTTCTGAGCTAACAAACATAAACACTGTGGACCTTCTCCTTTTTTGTAAGTCGGTTAAACAGATAATACATAAACACTTTCAACATATGTTACACACATTCATCTTCATTCTTCATTATTCTACTAGTCAAGCATTTTTTTTAATATCGAGGAAATTGTGAAAACATTTATAATACGCCATTTTGTTCTGGCAGCCATCTTGGACTAATTTTGATTAAACATAGCTAAGAAAATTGTCAAATAATGTACCTTTTAAACAAAAAAACAAATTTAAAATCTGTTCATCTAGCCGGAAAATACGATGCCACAGATAGACAGACACACACAGACACATCAAACCCCCCAGTCTTTTTTGCATTGGGGAGGTAAAAACAACCACAAATGTCGTCCCGTTACTATTAAGTCAGATATGCTAGTCATCACTACAAACTATTTTCTTGAGGTAGAAGGGCTTCATAACAATATGATGACGCCAGAGCTTTCCTCGAAAATAAGACTCACCCACGCTTTTATGAATAAGTATAAGACTATTCGCAATATTGACTTCCGAATTCTGTATTTATTCAATAAACATGTACAGATTTAGAGTCAACCGGAACAGTTTTATAAATATTTAGATATTTGTGAAAACTATTTTGTTTCTGGCTAAAAACTTGTTTTGATAGGTACGTTTGTGGTATCTAAACCTACCATAGCGCTGGGTGTTTTATTCTCCGACTATTTGCATTCAAATATCGAGCCATTACAGCCGATTTAGCGTAACGGCCAAATCAAATATATTGTTTAAATGTTTTAAAACCTATCAACGTTGAAAAGTCGCAGTACCTGTGGTTTTCTTGGTACGTTTTTTTTGCTTATTATATTATATTTTTGGTCATGGTTGCCAAAATCAGGCCCTTTTTATACTATGAAACAACTACAAAGAGTTGAAGAAAAAACCCGTTAACAGCGTGTTTTTAAAATGTACACTTAAATCGTTAAAGGCGGATTCAATTACAGCAGTTCTGTGACAAACTTCTCGCTTACACAGCGTGCTGTCTAGCTAAAATTGTAGCTAAAATCACATTAACCGTGAAATCCGATCAGCGATTTCTTGTTTATTCAGTTGGTACGAATAAGTGTGATGCAACATTAAAAGTTTGTTAAAACCACTAGGTAACTTATGTTTTCAGACAAACCTCTCCTGTATGAGAGAGAAGGTATTTTGTGTAGTAGGAGAAGATTCTTCTTCTTTTAGCCATGATGCTCTTCTTCAGTTGGTAGGAATAAGTTGGATGCAAAATTAAGAGTTTGTTAAAAGCTAGGTAACTGATGCTCGTGACATAGTTCCTTTCAGACAAACCTCTCTGGTATGAGAGAGAAGTATTTGTGTAGTAGTAGGAGATTCCGTTTCTTTTAGCCATGATCCTCTTTTGCGGTCAGGTCTTCTTCTGCATGCTACCTACCTACTTTACCTACCTTTACCTTGTTTAATAAGTTGAAGAAGTTCATACTTTTTGTTGTACCGCATCATATGTCCACAATATTGTATCACATGTCTAAAATCCATTAGTCGGAGATTGAATGATAAATTTTTAATTCCACTATTAGCCCCTGACTGCAAAATGGTAAGTGATTGAGCAGTCTAAGATGGTAACGGGCTAACCTTTTAGGGGCAGATATATTACACCCAAACCCCTAAGTTACATCGTACCAAAACGCTTTATCGCTTAGCACGCCCAAAGCCTCCCTCCCATCAGACCAGACCAGAGAAAATTCTATAATTATAAATTTCCAAATTGCCTCTGCCTAGGATCAAGTCCGGGACCTCCCACTTAAAACACAGCGCACACCGTTGCGCTAGCGATCGTCCAATGAAGATGGAATAATATAATGTACCTACTTAATTTAATAATACTTACCCTTCGCCAAATTCAGTGCGGCACTGCTCATCCATAGTAAACACATAGTTTGAGAGCTCCTTAGCACCACCAAGTTCTACCCCCTCGTCCCGACTCCTTTCATGCAGGCACCACCATTTCCTGAAAACAAATCACTGTATTTTCATTTGACCTTGAAAAGATTGCGGACGAGAATCGGTTCAACTAATTTCAAAGTTAGAGACTTTTAAATTGTATGACCGGCCATACCGGCCATAATGTAATATGACCGGCCGACCGGCCGGGCATATTACATTGGCTGAATGTTTTGCTGTTGTTCCTTAAAGAATTCCACCCGATATCTCCTTAGAGATTCAGGGTGGAGTACCCTGTAGCTCTAAGGAGATATCGGGTGGAATTCTTTAAGGAACAACAGCAAAACATTCAGCCAATGTAATAGTTGCAATATTAACTTGTGCTCTCTTTCTATGTTCTATCCACAATGGGAAGTGTTCTAAAGATTTGTTTTCATTTATGACACCATAACTTTTCTCTAAACGTTCTTACGCGCACTTGCAATTTGTAAATACTTATACATCTACTGTGAAAACTACAATTTAAGGAGGTTAAAGAGGCAATTCCTGAAACCAACAGCAACCAAAAGCAAAGTCAAACCTGTATCATCAACCGATTAAGACTTTGAGCTGTCAATCGACCCTTGTGTGTCGTGCCAATTTGTTTTATCGTGTTAATTCTTCTTCTCCACCGTTTCCTTTAGTTAATGAGATGATGATTTTTCGTGATGAGATAACACAAAAATACACCCTTCACGATTTTGCTGCTTATTTCTGCCTATTAGTGGCATATGAAAATTACTACAAATGGTCGGGTCCTACCAGCGGAAAATTTTTAGATTGCGAAAGCTTATTATTTTCATTTCTGGGGTTCAACTTAGTTGCTTTAATTTACTAACTTCGACTTTTCATGAAACTGCTCCTTGGAGCACGAAGACCAGGCATAGTTGTGAAGCGTTGCCAGTACAGTTGGCGCCATCACTGATCCTCTGAGCCCGTCCGTTTCACACTGTCCGTCGCCATCGTGAGTGAGACCCAACCTAGAAAAAATGTAACAAAAATTAAAAATATAATCCAACATAGAGATTCATTTTACAAAAATTCAACAGGCTAGTAGATTCTTTCTAGGAAATCCAAGATTTTGGTGTCATCATTTTCATGCTATGGTTGTTTTCACGGTGGCCAAGAACAAAAAAGATACTTCGTTCGGCCATCTAATATTTCAAAAATTATAACAAATTCGTTGTCGATTTTGTAAATAACAGCTGATCCAACGAAAACAAATTGCTTACAATCTGAAGACGACTTAAAGTACCTCCTTATCCCAGAAGAGCAAGCGTGCTATTCCAGCGGGATTCAAACAAATAAACTTTGTTACGACTTAAGAGGAAAACCGGTCATGACAAAATTTTAGTAAAAAATAGCTTCTTGCATTTTGAAGAAATACTTTATACTAAAAGGGTTGTAATAATGTAATTTTACTTTAGAATAATGCCTACAGGTTAGGTTAGTGATGATGCTGTCTAAGATGGCTCGATAGCTGGATAACCTGTTATGCGTATGATATATAATAGTATTATATTATATTGAATCCATAACGCTTAATCGCTTAGCTTAGCCACGATTTTGTCGGTAGGATGGTAATTTCACGGAGCTAAGGACCGAAAGCCTTGACCACACCATAGAAATGACCCTTGCCGGGGATCTACCGCGGGACCTGTAACTTATAAGACCACAGCGCTAACCACTGCGCCACGGAGGTCGAAAAGTTCAATATAAACTCGGTGTTGGAAAACCTTTGAGAAGTATTAGTTATGAATCAAACAATTACGGCGTTGATTCAATGAAAGCCACGCACAACGCTGCGCTTTTATTAATGTTGGGATGTGGGATGATTGAATATGCGGCAGTAGTGTTACCATGTCGTATTTTACTGTGGTACAAGTGTCAATTAAAAAAAATGCCTCGTTGGTCTAGTGATTAGCATGTCCAATTATAGATCCAGGAATCCTGTGTCCGATACTGAAAAAATGTATTGGATTTTTCAGTAAAACCTTCAGCAGTAGCCCAGGGTTAGGAAATAGATGGTGTTTTATTCCCTGACCATAGAATGCACAATAAGCAATCAATCCCGGTTGGATGACCTGCTATGTCATGCTTATGTTAAGGTCATCAAATTTTACTCACTTGCTCTATGTGTATATCTCTGTAACAAATTTTTTTTTTCTTCGGTGTACAATAAAAGTGTATTCATTCTTTCGATAATCATAGCCAGCTAAAATAAAGTGTCCAACTGCCAAAGCACGGCAACAGGGAATATGAGAAGTTTAGCCCCGTTTATATATTATTATTTGGATACAGTGGCGTGCACTTGATACACGCACAAAAGCACTGCATACCCTAAAATTGAAAAATAGCCCTTATAAGAGGAGGATTTTTTCCATTTTACGCAATTTTCCTGCTGTATGCATACCCTGGTAAGAAACCCAATGCACGCCACTGTTTGGATATACACGTATATTATTTGGATATTTTTTCAATGCGCCAACGCTCAAAGAGTTGATAAAACTGTGGGAAAAGATAACATTTTGTGTCTTTCTCCGGAAAGAAAAATATCTAATGTCCCTGCTAGCCGTGCAGATGTTTGCAGGCTGACGGTAATATAAAGTGGAAGCCACTTCATACACATCTAATTAAATGTAACGTGAGTGTAATGTCAGTTCCTTGCCAGCTTCCGCTGAGTAATTACGAAATACAAAAGTGACATTAGACAGCAAAGCTCGCAAGATTTACTTCTGTCGTAAGTCTGCCGTAAGACTCGTTATCACCTTCACAACGCACTACTTCAATTTTAGAACTGCGTAAGTTTTTTTGACCAAGTAACATTTTAATTTTATATTTAACTAGTTGAATGTAGATTTATAACAATATTTACCACCTGTGTGTTCTCGCTCACGTTGCCCTACACCTAAGCCTACCTGGAAGAGATCCCTGCTAAGCGATAAGGTCGCCTTCGAATCCTATTTCCATCTTTGTATTTCTATTCTTCTTTTATTTTCTTAACTTCGTAGTGAAAAAAATAAAGAGTTTAAATAAAACAAAAAAATAATTTCTGACACGCATACGCCAATGATGTTATGAGATAGACAGCTAAGAGCATATTGTGTGAATTCGATTATGATTTAATATATAGGTGTTAAAAGATACTGGATTTTATTTTTTTTAAAAACAGACAGCTGCCATAAATCTCAATGTTCTTATGCTAAAGCAATCTTTTCGAGGCGAAAGCAATTCGAGAATGTAAAGTGTAGCGGCGTAATATGCAAAACATACCTCAAAGATTTGTTAAGTCATTTAAAAATGCTACTATAAATATATATTTTTAACGTTGTTCCAGCCTAAAAAAAATTGTTGGAACCTATTTGTTTTTCGCACGTTCACTAACGAACTACCGTTACACAAAAGTTTAGCGAATTTTAATCGACAGGAAAAATCGAAAAGTTATTTCTGAAAAGTTAGCCGCTATAAAAGGGTTTTAGATTTCATTGTTTCATGGATCAGGTGACAGGCGTGAGTTTGGCATATCCAGATATACGAAACCTTTTATTCGAATCCGTAAATAGATTTTCAGGGCCTAGTATATAAGTTATCGATCAAAAATGGTAAAAATAATAGAAATTAGATTCCAAAAACCAAATCAAAAAGTAAAATACTTCTCGACATATAAATACATGCTTATTTATAATATTAAGTATGGATATATTGAGACATGGTTTTTGTTACTTATACTCGGCTACTGAAATTTCGCAATAATATAGCTTGCATCATAACGACGTAAAAAGTGAATAAAAAAAACCGTAACATAAATCATGTTCTGCCGCTAAACAGCATTGTCGCAATTCTTTGTTCCGATCTGCAGGGCGTGGTTGACGGTGTAATTAGTGGCACACAGATCTAAGCACTTACTCCTCCAGTTGTTGCGTTTTTCATAGGCAATGATTTTCCACATACCATCAGGGATATCTGCTTGTTCCGCCAATTATTACAATAAAAAAAGTTAAAGATGAATTTATTATGTCCTTCAAAGAAATGTATTACAGTGTTTATTATGCGATATATGATGTACGATGTATGATATATGATGTATAACACGATATATGATTATACGATTATGAATATGATGTCAAATTTAGATGTTTGGTGCAACAAAGTAACCAATTTACGCCAACGTTAGATTACATGAAAACATACATTATTCGTCAGGAGCATATGCTAAGGCTACTGAAGGTTCTGAGACCACAGTAATTCATAGAACGTCTTACGTTTACTATCTTTTGTCCCTTCTTCTGGCTTTACACAGATCAGGAGATGTCAGGTGTATAAATAGTAATAGTTGGAAAACTATAATATATAAATATTTTTATTCTATTCCCTCCCACAGCCACAATTTCCACGGGTGAGTATTTTTATTCTGTCATGTTATGTTAGATTTATTTTATTTATGTACCAATATTATAGTCTGTGGTTGTTTGTTATGCGTTGCACTTCACCAAATACTTAGTGTATTTGGTAAAGTGCAACGGTATATCAATTATTATCTAAAACATTATCTGTAGTAAACTTTACCGCCAAGAAGTACGAAACTTCATGGACGAGAGCTGACCAAATGATCGTGCTAAATTTGACAAAGCATAGTTATTTTAGTACATCCTCCATTTTTTTAACGTTTGGCGACTCTAAACCGAGGTCAATGTCAGACATACCGCCTAGTATTGTATTAATAAAAACCGTTATTAATGAAAGGCAGCTTCTTCTTATAGCTATCGATATTTTAGATTTACTGTAAGATATTTCAATGTCCGTCCAAGTAGTTATCTTATTAAATACCGTAATATGACCATTTAGATTTTTATCAGTGATCGCATTATTACCTTTGTCCAATTTGAAAAGTTATTTTGGAAACTTGACCTATAGAAGCGAACAGATGTCTGTATGTACCCTGTAACTAAATAGTGATGGCCTATCTGTATATATGTCTGCCCGCTAATTTATGCAATAATAAAAATCAAGATTATTTGCTATTAAATAATTATAAACAAAGCAAATAATACAATAAGTAATTATAAAATTTATTCTCGTAACAATTGGTTAGGCAATTATTTTTTTTTAACAGAAAATGCCAGTAAAACAATTTATAGTTTCTAATGTTTAGATATTAACCGCAATGCATACAATTTAAAATTTAAAATACTCTGACTTTCAATACATATATTATTCTACTAGTCGAGCCCTATCATTTGGTACACATATTGAGGGAGTTAAGATGAAAAATGTATTTCGCCATTTTGTGGTTGCGGCCATCTTGGATTTGAAATTGTCACAGTGTATAATATGTTACTAGTCAAGCCCTTTAATTTACCCATATTCTGGGAATTGTGAAAAAATATGTAGGTAATCCTATGTAATAAAAAATCATTGATCAATAAAAATCCTATGAACTGAAATTGATTTTCATCAAACATAGCTAAGAAAATTACTCCAAACAAATCCTTTCAGGCAAAAAAAAATCAAAATAGGGTTATCATTCATTTTAATACTTAAAACGCACGTAACTTAGAAAAGTTAAAGGTGCCTGCTGGGACTAGAACTCGGTCCCCGAAAGTGAAGCCGAAGTTCTACTATAAGTAAAGTTTTTAAACTATGTAAAGTAAAAAACAAATCTGTTTACCTTTAAATTCTAGTCATGGGCCTAAAAATTGTCACGTTCCGCGGAAATTTCGTCATCTGGTATTCCTAGTCATATGGCAATTACCAACTGAAACTGCCTGTCATGAATTGATAAAAACCATCAAAAGGACCGCCTCAGTAAGCGAAACTCGTGCGTATTTTAATACTCGTATAATGGAGATGATAATACCGAGGGCTTATGTAGACGGGCGACATTGGGAATTTAACTGTCTATCTTCCGTTTAAACCTTGATCGAGAGTCAACATCAAGTATTAAATTGAAAATTACATTATAATAAAGTTTTAATACTCGTATGTTGTCGCGGACTTTATTTTAGAACTTATAAAGGGGGGCGACTTTGTGATACATGATTTTATCAAAACTTGAACCGCTTACACGGCGCACGGAGCGGAAGCTGTCAAAAGAAAAAAAAAACCCTGGTTTTGAAACATTCTTCATAGGTGCTATGCTTCTGTTGGTCTTAGCATGATGATATATAGTCTATAGCCTTTCTTGATAAATGGGCTATGCAACACTGAAATAATTTTTCAAATCGGACTAGTATTTCTTGAGATCATCGCGTTCAAGTAAACAAACAAAATCTTCAGCTTTACATATAAGTATTAGATTGTCGTTTGGCCAAGATCGGTTTAGCTATGAAGCCGAGCATAAGTATAAAAGGCTATTTGTAAATCCCCTCGAAACCCGGATTACATAGTATCCTACGTCCATCTCTAGCTGGAAAGCTTTAATTATGTGTGTCAAAATGCATCACGATCGGTGCAGGGGATGACCCGAACAAATAGACAAACAGATACAATTACGCCTTTCTACGGATTGTATCTTAACAACTTAACTTTGGAGTAATATCTGTGGAATGTCGTTGTCGATGAAATCTTTAAAACGACAGAATGTGATTTCGGTTACAGTCTACAGGGTGCCTAGTGTGAGATTTGCTTAACGTTTACTTAATCGACCGCGTGAAATTTTATTATGATGCTATTATATGGCATCAAATTAAGATCGCCATATAATTATAATACTTACTGTGGTGTATATTTTACGTATAAATATCGCGACCCTCAAGTATATTTTTCCATTTGAACAAGGTAACGCTTCCGGGGATACGGTCGCACTGTGATTGTTTTTATGGGTTCTTTGTTCAGAGAACCTACGAACTTAAGTGGCCTTAAGTATAAAGGATTACTTAGATCCAAAATAGATGGATTAAGGCCCTTTTCGCGGAAATAAAAGTCTTTAACTATCGTATTAGGTAAATTCAAATTATCTTGTACATCAACCCGGTTACCGGCCACTATCAGGCACGGGTCTCCTCCCACAATGAGAAGGGGTTATGGCCGTCGTCCACCACGCTGGCTCAGTGCCAGTACGGTGGACTTCACATACCTTTGAGAACATTATGGAGAACTCTCGGGTATGCATTTTATTCAGGTATTTATTTCCTCACGATGTTTCCCTTACCGATGAAGCAAGTGATATTTTTATTTCTTAAAACGCACATAACTTAAAAAAGTTAGAGGTGTGTGCTGGGATTCGAACTCGCCCCCCGCAAGTGAACTCAAGGTCCTACCCACTGTGCTATCACCGCTTATTTAACTTGTACACCGTAATTGACATATTATCCATCCAAAGGCTCTTTTCTTTGATAGTTTAATAGTCAAGCAACAGCTCGGGGATTCCCCTGTCCGTGTAACTATTTATGGGGATTAATTTCCTTTTAAGAGACAGTTGAGTATCAAACTTAATTCGAAACAGTAAACGTATTAGACTTATTTTGCTAGAGGCCCATACAAATAGATGGTGGTATCCTGGCATTTTAAAGAAAACGTAAATGTTAGTGATGAAAATGAGACTGAGGGCGAGATTGCCTCCCACGTATGGCCCTGCGGCTCTGTGTCTAAGTCTGCACGACAGACTGACGTAGGGAAAAATACGTAATAATAAACAATGAATGCCACTTTTATAAGTGAAACTGACATTAAGGCCATAATTTTGGGGAATTAGTTAAGTGGGAGGAAGATTTTAAATAGACAAAGAATATGATAAGCTAATACAATATTTTTACCAAAACAAACTAACTTTTAAAGTACCTATTCTACTATAAAGTTATCTCTAATTCAATCGAAATCCATTGAAGTAAAGGCAACATGTAAAAAAATATTTCACAGTACGCCTACAAATATTTTGAGTACGTATTTATGTTTATATGTTTGTGTAATAAACTTTAATATATACACGCATTAGCGCGTTTCTCATTCTCTCATATATTTAACACATCTCTCACAGCAGCCTCCCTACTTCTTTGCTTCCCCAGTATGTGAGAGAAGTGAACCGTCGCTACAATGAAAATACTGTGGTAATAAAAGCGCGAAGAGCGCTTTAAATTCTCTGACCGTTTTAGTATTGTTGCTATCGGTAATATTATTAACATACAAATTGAATAACGCTTATGGTTTCAATGCACCGAGCCATATTCATAGTATTTATTCTAGTTCAATCGCGTATGTGTCGCCTGTCGCATCGCAGCCTAATGTAGCCTTGGCCTACGAATACGCAGAACGAACGACAAACGAATATACAGATAGTCCTTAGCCTTAGTGCTCCAAAGCAATCGAGGAGTCGTTGTCGAGAATGGAAATAAAAACACAGACGAAATCTTATGAAGATTTCAATAAAGCTCAAATTTGCTCATTTGTAACCCAAAAATTCGACATATAGGATTTGCGATTCTAAAACGAGTTTTATTAGGTCCATTTTACTTTGACAATAAAAAGATAGATACGCGAAAACGACTCGAAACGACTCACGAGCAAATCATGTACTAAGGCTACTCTTGTTTAAACGCCACGCACGCAACTCAGTTCTAAAAATGTAATAATTTATATCATTTGCGTGCTTCGATAATAGTCAAGACCACATTATTTTTATGACACTACAAATTAGCCTATAAACTGCAATCTCACCAGGTGGTGAGCGATGATGCAGTCTAAGATGTTAGCATGCTAACCCCGACCCCCACACCTCTAATGGGTTTCTACGCGACATCACACGTCTTCATCGTCAGGGTAGTAACTAGCGACGGCTAGAGCCTCCCACTAGATCAAACCAGAGAAAATTCAGAAATTATAAATTCCCACACTTTATGAAGAAGAAAATCTAGTCTTTACTAATCTCTGCTAAGACCATTGTTCCTGAATACTATAACCCTGTGTTGTTCAGGAACTGAGGAAGTATAGATAAAGGCGATAACGATAAATTGGCGTTGCTATCGACGACGTAGCGTCGTTTCAGCTGACTGATTTCCATTTAAACTCGCTTAATGTTAACTATTCACGCTTCCTTAGATGAATAGTTCCCAAGCTTGACCAGCCATACGATTGATTTCGATTTCAACTCGCTTAGTATGAACTATTCCGGTTTCTTTTAGGTGAATAGTTCCAAAGCTCGACCAACCTTACCCTTACTTTATATACTTACCCTTCATACTACCCTTTATTGGAAAACAAATTATTAGCGCAGGCGGGCAATGCATCGAGTGTTTGGGTAGAATAGCGGATGTAAGTTTGTGTAGGAAAAAAATCACAGATGCGGGGTTATCACTAGTTCTTTATCACTATCAAAATAAATATTTAAAAAGTATTTTATGTATGTATAAATACATGCTCACGTTATATTTAAACGTCCACCGTAGTTTTTGAGAGGGATATCCCGGGCATATATATATTACCTTTGAGGCTTTGGAGATCGAAACGGGGGGAGATAATAATTTCTAAATAATATTCCTTCCCTCAAGTAGTCCAAAGCATATTACGCTTGGGACTATGTGACTATTGCGGCGTCGGCTGAGGCTTTAATTTTCGCCACGCCCGCCAGCATAACAAAAAATATGTTTACAGAAATAAATTAAAAATCATTCATTTGGCCAAAATAAAATAAGACATAATATTCACGTACCTACTAGACGTAAGTAAAAAATATTTTAAGTGTGTGTGTGTGTGAAGGTGACATGTTTGTGTATAAAGGCGAGAGATTCACCAAAAACTTGTGAATTTTCCGTATCCCCTACCCTCTGGCTCTATCTCTCCTACCTTGGTTATTTTGCTCTCATCTCAGACTGCACGATTTACACGTGTAATAGGCATTCCAAATATAGAACATAGTTTCTAGGGTGGCCTTTTTTGTTCGAGTACAGAAAAGGCTGAGTGGCTCCGATGAAGCACAGACCTATGACGCAACATGCAAGTTATGCATATCTTGCCATCGCTCTGAGCTTTGGCACAGTGGTTAGTTCGATTATAAATCACTAGTTCCCGGATCCGATTCCTGCCTGGTGCCCAAAACTAAAAAAAAAATCCAGCATCCAGCATTGACACAGCCTTAATTAGTGTCACCGTAATTCTAGAAGTTTTTCAGTTCCTTCTATAACACAGGTGAGACGGGATTTTTTCACAAGCCATCCGCATAGGGTGAAACAGGGGTGAAAGCTCGTTATCTAAAGAGCTAATTTGAATATAACTTTGAAATAATTTCGCAGACGCTCCCAGTCTTTGGAAGTTCAATAAACTGAAAAGTACTTACACGTTTATATTTAAATTGATGGAGCTTTCGTAATGTTCTCCGCAAAAGGTAAAATGTTATGTCGTTCCCAAAATGGAAAGCTTTAAACCTTACTTTTAGAAGCCCATCGTAAAACCTGTAAACGTGTAAAAGAACTGCGAGGCTTTGTTAAAAAATTGACTCATATACCAACGACAAAGACCTAGTTTTGCTTTCCCATTTATAATTTGTACACAACACAAAGTCCTAGACTGCTCTACGGACCTTGGTTTTCCCCACCGCTTATGATACGTTCAAATCTTCTAGATAAGCGTACACAACCTGTGATTGGATGATCACACCATTAAGCGTGATTGCAGCTAGTCTATAAATATAAAAAATAAATAAACTGTACCTGCATATTTTACATTTGTTAATAAAGCCAATCACTCAAATATTTAAGGACCTTCAAAAATTACCCTTATAGGTTATTTAAAAGGACTTAGCCATATTAGGTAGATATATCTCCCTTCCCCAGTCTACCCCACATATTTTGCGAGCATCTGGTCTGTAAAATGAACAAAGAAATTCGCGGCACTCTATGTTCGCATTGCGATTTCTGAAGTGACTATTATGTCCACCTGGGTTACACATTTGTAATTTACTTTGAAAAGATCGATTCTGAATAATTAAAACAAAAATTATCGGCTAGTACTCGTATAGCGTAATCTTTAAATTTTCTTTTATGCTATTGTTGCGTATATTATTGTTTTTGAGCTTGTGTATTTAAAAATGTGTGCATGCAGTTTAAAAAAGTGCGGTCGAACTGAAAACAGCCATTTTTGTAACTTTTCACGAATCTCAATACCAGGAGTGTAGAAATAGGAAGAGATTGCGCATGTAAAAGAATGGCTGATTCTTTAGCTGATGTTTATTATAGCGACTTAGTTTGGAATAATATGAGAAGTTTATGGCCTACCTAATTTTGAGTAGAAAAAATATCGCCTATAAACAAAGCGACATTTCGTAAGAAATGCAATCCACAGTGCCACCCTATGTCCATCAACCTGAGCGTATGTTTTAAGCCTCGTAAGCCTGTAATTACACCTGAAATCACGCCCTTCAAACAGTAAATCCCTTTTCAATTGTAAATCGGTAAGTCCATAGAATTTTGTATCATGGACGGAATCATAACGTTTGTTCTACCATACTAAACTCCAGCGTTTAAAATTCAAAGCGGTCTCGCCGGGTAATTTTATATAACACGAGCTGTTACCCGCGACTTCGTCTGCGTCTGATTTTGTTTTTATCGTATTCAGTGTCGCTAAGCCTTAAATGAGTACATGTGACTGTCAATTAATTATAGACAAATAATTTGCAATAAAATAAAATTGCGACTATAATTAAATATCTAAGCTATCCTATCTCTTAAGTTGGACCAGACTGCTCACGGTGTGCCAATTTAATTTAAAATCGGTTAAGTAGTTTAGGAGTCCATTGCGGACAAACATCGTGACAGGAGATTTATATATATTAAGATTGAAATCCGATTGCTAATTCAAAGGAAAACTTTGACGCTAGCCACTGAAACACGAAAAACCATTTACACTTTAACGGACCCATTTAACACGCACTTTTTATTGCCAGATACGAATTTAACGGTCAATTAAAAATTCCCCAACCACGATAGGGCCAGTAAAAATAACGAGGAGCTTTCCTTAAAAAAATATTAAGTCCGTTCCGGTTGAGGAGTCAGGTACCTACGCAATTTTATAACTTCACCTCATTTAATGTTAATTTATAAATAAAGCTTAGTATGTTGTAAAAGTTTTGGTTTTCCGTGCAATAAGATAGCTCCGTTTCCGTTCATAGCTTACACATAACGTATACTAATGTCTATACTTTATAGAAATGAATATTATAAAATCTGAACTGAAATATGTCATACCGATTTTCCAAAAAAGCTTAAAGACGTTTTTTAAATTTATATTTGTAATAAAAGTAGAAAAAATCTCCATACAAACTATAATTCCACGTTTCACACTTAATTATGGATTAAAAAAAATCCCTTTCATATCATATAGAATGTTTTAATTTATTATAAAAGTGACATAGTGACGAACAAGAAGAAGAAGAAGGTGTTAATTTTTTTATAAAAGGAGGAGAATAGGTAGAGCAACAATATAAACTCGTATGATACTAGAATGACACTCAAAAGTGTTCGTGTGATTATTCGTACCATTTTAGTTTTTCTATCTTTAAACTCTACAAACCTAAATAAATTTGATATTATTAATCAATAAATATACTACGATAATACACATATCACCATCTAGCCCTAAAGTATCCTATAGGTACTTAGATGAGTGATGAATGTTTTTTAATGTAGTTATACAGATAAACAACCGGACATTGAAAACCATGTCCACTACAACCATCACTCAAAAATTTTTTCAGAGCTACGGACTCAGAAAGCAGCGCCTAAGAAATCCAAATGTGTTTTAATCTTTAGCGAGTAAAACTGACAGAATGTGATGTGCAAATATCTTTCAGTCTTTAGCGGGTTGGACTGTAAATTGTAATCCCGAAACTCATTTACCTTCGTATGGATTAAGTTAGGGAATCGTAGATTAGATTAAAAAATCGAAACTAATAAGTATTTAAAAAAACCGAATGTTAATTTAGAATTGGGTAAGTGTTAATCTGTAAGTGAGCGGTGATAGCATAGTGGGCAAGGCTTCAGATTTCCTTTCGGGGGCACCGTACTATCCCGGCACGCACCTCTTGCTTTCAGAGTTTTATTATGAAAACTAAGCTTAATTTTCTATACTCCGCGAAAAGCAGGAAAATCTGTATGGTGTAATTATAATTTCTTCCACTTTGATAGTCCATACCAAACCAATCTTCGGCAATGTAGTATTTAGGTATGTTTGCCCCGACACTGGAGCATCCTGAGGGATAGTGTGATTTTTTTAAAGAAAAGTTAAAGAAATCATAATATATTAATAATTATTTTTAATAATTATTTTTTTATTTCTTATAGAAAAATGTATACAGCAGGAATCTTCTTTTGAACACAGTGATGCTCTATTGATATTTAATATACTTTTTAAGTTTCTTACTGCTGCGGGGCCCTATGAACTAACCCTTCATATACGCTTTGAGTGTGTAGTGCTGTTGTGTTATGAAATCAAAATCTCCTCAGGAGGGCGTGTGATGAGTCATAAATTAAACCATACAGATTCTCCTGCTTTTCGCGCAGGATAGCAAATTAAGCTTAATTTTCATAATACATCATGGAATTCCGAAAACGCCTGCTTCTTTCGAATATTTTCTGAGTTTTGCGTGTTTTTGATTTAATCTATAAAATATCACATGCCTTCATGGTGAAGGAAACCTTCATACCTGAGAGTTCCCCTCAATGTTCGCAAGGGCGTGTGAAGAATACTTTTCCTCACTTGGTCAGCGCGGTGGACTATTGCCTTAACCCCTCTCATTCTGATAGAAAACCCTTGCTCTATAGCGGGCCGTTAATGGGTTGATATGATGATGATGGTGAATGTAAATATAAAATCGGGTACTGTGTAAGTAACATTTGCGGATGGGTATATTTATAAAATGCTCAATCAATTGAATCGAAATAGATACGATCTGAATCTGCTCCGGGAACTGGGTCACGGTACATACCTAATCTAAACTTATTTTGGTATATCAGACACAATAATATGTTTTTCGTCTTCATCAGCAATATGCAGTATTTTATTTCAGTAGTAGAAGAGCTTTTTGTGACAGAGCTCGGTCGGGAAATTACTACCGCCACGCTTATTTTGCGGTCTGCTTGACCCGTTAATCTATTGATAAACAAAAACATTTTTATGGCTTCATTCATAAGGATCAAAATTGCAAGTTTCAAAGCTGCCTGTCCGCGGCTTAGCTCGTCAACAATTATCAATTTTCCCTCGGGAATTTCTTAATGAATCGTAATAAAAGGTAGCCTATGTTCTTTTCCATGTCAAAAGCTACATGCATGCCAAATTTCATCGAAATCCGATAAGCTTTTTTGCGTGATTGAGCAACAAACATCCACACTTTCACATTTATAATATTAGTTGGATTATTTTGTAAAACTTATACTTTATCATTATAGTCTTAGTATTTGTGTGATCTAAGTCTGTATATCGAACGCACAGCTCCTCTCTGTTCCTTATATAAATATGAGTATAGGTATAGTTTCGACAGACAAGAGACTTAGACTGTAAAACACATTATTTCCCATTCCTCAGTATTCCGTAGCGAAAGTTACCCAACTTTCGCTACAAAAGCAAAAAATAAGGAAAATCTTTCCGGCCATGAGCGTTATAAGATTTTTTCCGGCCGATGGGACTAGTCTCTAAGCTATTCCATGAAATTAAAAGAATTCCTTCTTCCAATTATGCGGATTCATTACTTAATGTTTACAAGTTGATTTTTTCTTTAGTTGTATCGTTAAAGTAGAATTAGAGACGAAAAAGTGAAACGTTAATCCTTCGGATTTTTTATCAAACATTTCGTAAGAAATACCAGTCACCCCGTCGGTCTACTTGTAGGAACGTCCAACTACAAATCACGTGTGTTGTGTTACTTAGTCAGATCAAAAATTTGATTGGATTTTCTGTGAAATAGTTCTTAATGTCAACCTAATAAGAAAATCGGCATTTTTTACCCCCCGTGCTTTAGCGAGCACGTTAAATCGTCGTTCCCGGTTTAAAGTAGCCCTGCGCAGTTTTAGGACAATAATTGGCTGACTATGGTCGTAATTAAAATACAATATTTAAACGTGAGAAAACTAAATTAATATAAAAAACCACTTACCAAAAACGTAAATATTTAATCATATAATTTTGAAAATTAAACTTAATTTGCTATACTGCGCGAAAAGTTAGCTTTTCGCGGAGTATAGCAAATAAAGCTTCATTTTCATAATATATCATGGAATTCCGCAAAGTAACGCCTGCTTCTATCCAATATTTAATCAGTGATTGAGTTGGAACAAAACGCATCTACCCAGCAGTATGTACAGAATAATTAAATTTTAAGCTGGACATCCACTATTCTTTCTACTTTCAGTACTAACTGCACTATGAACAAACAGTTCTTGGGCAGTTTCTGTAGCCTCTATTTTTCACTAAGAAGGAGCACAGAGCACTTCAAGTTCATGGACCGTTATTGCATCGGTATCATCATCCCAAGTAGCAAAAGCACACATACAACCTCTGAACAACGAAGAACCTCGATCCTCGTCGGCAAAGACGAGGCTCTGGATTTGACGACACCCAGACGTGTTTCCTATCTACGACTTCACGACCTGAAGTCTCAGTTCAATAACCATACCTTATAGTTCAATTGAGAGACTAGATCTCAAACACAGACGTAGCTTTGCGCTAACCCTAGCTCCGGCGACTCTTTTTCTTAGGTTAATGCTCTTGGATACCTTTTTAACGGACAAGCGAGGAGACGTTAGACATTAGACTTTTATCGGCTAAAACCCTACGGTGTTCCTAATTACGGTGTTCCATTAGTATAACATTTATACGCTTCTAATCGAATGAAGGTTTCGACTATCGACAATAATCTGTGGAATTGATGCACCTTGTTTAAAACCAATTTGTCTACACGTCTACGGGCTATTGGTAAAATAAAAAAACAGGATTACAGAATTTGTGACCGTAAAACGTGTTCCATTAGATCGATTTTACTTTGGCATTACAATATTTTGTTACTCAAAAACGACTCCACGATAGCGAGCAAATCTTATAACAAGCTTCCGTAAAAGCTTTCGCTCACAAGCGCAACTCAGCCGGAGGAAAACCCAACATGACGCTGGTCGACCATGCTAGAGTAAGCAGTTTCAAGCAACCCGAACTAAGCTACCGGATTGTGTACACTGTGGACTCTCAGCTTTACCAGACGAGTCTCCTGTTACACGGCACAGGAGAATTGGGTACTAATAGAGCTTGAATACTAATTAATGTCTGACAAAGGCGCCTTTGTTGCTCACACTGCAGCAATGATCACAGACAACCTACCGATGCATTCCTAAAGCGGTTTACGTGAATTAATTCGCTTCAGTAGTTTCATTAATGGTTATATTCCGATTTCTGAGGTCGTTGGTATACTCATATAACAAAATATTTTTAAATTATTTTTTATCCAAAGAATTACCCAATACTTCTACTAAAGTGCGGTCAATTTATCCGCGGACCAAATATGAATAAACAAATGACAGGTCATAAATATTTTAGATTAGGTTAAGTTAGGTAATTTTAGTATAAGAGTCTGACCTGACCTTTGCACCTCCCCGTGGTTCGAATGTGGATTTCCCCATGAAAACAAAAGGTCATTTAAGTATTATAGTAAAAACTGAGTAAACAACATATTTTCTGTTAATAACGGCCCAGTGGCGCAGTGGGCAGCGACCCTGCTTTCTGAGTCCAAGGTCGTGAGTTCGATTCCTACAACTGGAAAATGTTTGTGTGATGAACATGAATGTTTTTCAGTGTCTGGGTGTTTATCTGTATATTATAAGTATTTATGTGTATTATATTCAAAAAAAAATACTTACTTACTACTATACTTACTAATTACTTTGGGGCTAGATGGCGATGTATTTATTGTCGTAGTATATTTATTTATTTAATTATTTACAGAACATAAAATTTAATATTTATTTGTTTTTTTCAGAATACTAAAATGCTGCTTATATTATCACTTCACTAATGAACATGCTGACATTTGTTTATTTATTTAGATTTCACGCCACGCTAAAATATACGGTTCATGATCGGTTCATCATCACTTTACGGCACGTACTTAGACCGTAGTACACCAAGCTGGCCAAGTGTCGATTGATAGATTTCACACGTTTTTGAGAACCCTATGGCTTGCTGGCTTCCTTACTCTGTTTTCCTTCACTGAGAAGGTGGAATAGTGATAGAACTAGCGAATGTTCATGCAAGCGAAGTCGCGGGCAATTCTAGGATTGAATACAAAGTAATGGAAGGTTTCGAGTAACATTTTAATCAACCAAATACACTTTTTTGTGCATGTAAGTTTGTGCAATCATTCGTACTGACATATTACTTTACAAAGGGAATGTACAGTCAGCGTCAAAATCTATGGGCGTACTGGTTTTGTAATCGAAAATAATCTTATATCGCGCTATAGTTACTAATTCATCTACATTTCTTTCAGCGTTATGCGTATCCCAAATACATATATGTATTAAAGATAATAGAATATCTATGATTTAAATTAATTAAATAACTATTCTAACATATCCTAAATTTCATAACAACGGCTTTTTTTTATAAATAAACATGAAGGTTTAAATATCATGGTTCACTTGTCCCGATAACTAGAGCTTTTCGGAAACGTACAGTAGGACCTTTTTCGTTTAAAATGTGACCTATTTGAAATTGAATTTGAATTTAAACAACAAAATAGCCTTGTATAATATGTACCAACATAATTTTAACTGTGACTGTACTTTTATTTTTAGCCAGCAAAATACGAAGCCGAGACGGTTATCTAATTTACGATTGGTAGGTAGATATAATTCACATTTCCGTTTGATCATTCGGCTTTTCGACTTCAAATGAAGGAATAGATTTCCAATTCATATGCTTACTATTAACTGTAATGAAACTTGTTAATGCAGTAGTATCAAATCAGAAATGAGGAGTTAAGGAGGAGAACTAGATTTACCGACATAGCATAGCGAGTCGCGAAACTAAAGTGGCAATTGGCAGGGCACGTAGCTTGGAGACCCGATGGACGTTGGGATCTTAAGGTGCTGGAATGGCGACCCCGCACCGGTTAAGGTGGATTGGGGAACTCCCTACAAAAGTCCTATGTCCAGAAGTGGACGTCCATTGGTTGAAATGATGATGACTGAAAGTTTCGTTAAGCTTACTTAGACCACTTGGAATGGAAGTTATTTAATAATTAATTATCCAGTATACGAGTAAACCCGTGCTAGCGACTGCGATTCGCTTTTAACGCAGTTAAATAGAGAAAAACAGTCAAGAGCACTTGAAGTTTGATTAAAGGCATCCGATTTCGAGTTAAGTGCTTTTAGACCAGAATACTTTATGCCTATCTGGTGCTAGAAATATCTAGTTGATATCTAAGTAGGACTATAAAACTGTAGGTTTATACAGTTTTATAAGAAGTAACAATTAGAAAGCATTAATTATTTTGCATAGTTAACTACTAGTTTGTTTTTGTTTTTAAAGCATCCAGTAAACAGTTTATTGGAGAAATGTTTTGCAGTAACAGCAGCAAAGAATAGTCGATTGCGATTGGGTAAGCAACGTTAACTGGAGTCAGTAAATGGGTACCCAGTTTGGGGGTTTGAAGGACAGTTTAGTGTACCGACATCGGTTTCAACTTTTATAACTAACAACGAATAGTGACCGTTAAATTTAGAGATGAACTAAAATACGTATTCAGTATGCATTCAATTTAGGCGGAGTACTAAAGATATTTTGTTGCTATGTATTATGTATTGTATGTGGAAAAGTCGGGTGTAGTTTTAAAAATAACTTATTCAATTAAGTGTAGCTCTAAAATAACAGTTTTGTTTAGGTTAGGTTAGGATAGCCCTTGGCGATGGAAACGGGGATACTTTCGCCGGTCGGAGATAAGTCACACCCGGTGTTCCTGGTTTGCCTACGATGGCGTTTAGGGATATTGATGTGGTCTCAGAGGAGGGTCTGCCTCGGCGTTCCCATGACCCAGCACTGGACGGGTTGGAACACCATCGTAGGGTTTTAGTAGGTTAAAGCTCGACATAACCAATGCATCGCCCCGAGGTGGTATCCATGAGGAATTCCGAACAAAAAAACAAATGTTAGGTAGCCCTTGAATTTTTAAACTCAGAATAACTTCTAAATTCAAATGAAAAAGTATTTTACTCATATATAAATACCCTTGGTGATAAAACTACTTTTTTATATTTGTTTCTGCACTTTTGTACAACAGGCCTCTTACATTATTTGAAGCAAACATACATATATAAATTAGCTAGTAGATAACATTAAAACTTCCTCAAACAGAACTGATAAGAGTCGCTCAAAATGTACATTTTATTAATGTGTTAGTCTACTAATTGGTTTCCCTATAAACAAAGTCGGTGCGTTTACGAAACCGGTGTCTATCATTCATCGCGCACGCACAGAGAACGCTATTGGCGGCTCCATATGTTCTGCTGAGTTCAAGCATCCACAGATGTGCCAACAAGTTACCCGTCGACGTATAATTTCAGAAGCGGTGGTAGCCTAGTAGTAAGAACTTCGGCTTCACTTTCGGGCTTATTTATCTAAGTTATGTGTCTATTATGCAATTCAAATATCACTCTCTTCAACGGTGAAAGAAAACATCGTAAGGAAAGTTGCATGCCTGAGAGTTCTCCATAATGTTCTAAAAGGCGTGTGAAGTCCAGCAATCCGCACTAGGCCAGCGTGGTAGACTACGGCCTAAACTTTTGTTGCATTCTGAGAGGAGACCACCCTATAGTGGGCGTAATGATGTCCGGCTTCTTAGGCTTAGGTTTAAAAAAAAAAAACTTTTAGAGATAAGGCCGCCTTTGCACCCTTACTGAAGGTACTGTTTGTGTTTTCTTGTATTGTTTGATTGTTGTTTGTTTCAATACACAACGTACAATTTATCTGCATAGTAACAACACCTTTTATTTTTTCTGCATATTCCTTATCAGTATGTATAATTTATACAAACATAGATACTAAAATCTCTTTGAACTCTACTCTTAATGGTAGGTATGTGTTACCTGAGAAGTGTGTTTACAAAACTAGTCGCTGGTATTTGCTTACAGAACTATAAGTAGAATTTTTTTCACACGTGGCTTTTGAGACGTTCTGTCAGTAAATAATCATATCCTACCCTATCCTACTAATATTATAAATGCGAAAGTATATATGAATGGATTGATGGAGGTCTGTTACTCTTCCAGGCAAGAACCTCTCCACACATGAGAGTACATTGAAAGTCGCGCGCATCCGCTAGTAATCTATACTTATCTTACTACTATTATATATAAAGCTTAGCAATCTATGTTTGTAACTCAATCATATAAGTAACTAGCTTCTGCGCGCGACTTCGTCTGCGTTGACTTCAGAATTGGATTTAAAGCTTCTCTCGTTAACAAACTTTAATCCTACCACGCGAACTATTTGAGAAATCGGTATAGAAAGTTCAGGTCCTTTTCCATAGCATACCGAACTAAAATGTTGTCTGCGAACTAAAATGTTGTCTGCCCGTGCCTTAAACAATTTTCAATTTTCCCTGGGGAATTACTTAAGGTATCGAGATAAAAGGTAGCCTATGCCCTTTTCCATATCATAAGCTACATACAAGCCGAATTTCATCCAAATCCGTTCAGTCGTTTTTGCGTGATCGAGACATCCAAACTTTCACATTTTTAATATTAGTATCACATATTTAACCATTGACAACTAGAGCGGTTCTTTCAAGATTTGTGAATAAACCGTAATCAACGCGGACAAAGTCGCGTGCATAGTAGATAGTAGATAGTAGATCACGCCAGAACGCATTTGTTTGTGTTATTCTCATTTAAACACGTAAAACATTGTGTTTTGTGTAATAATAATTCTAACTAGACAAATTTATTTTATATTAATCTTATATTGGAAACACGATTAAGTATGTTTAAAGGACGCTAAACTGTCGTTTAAGTCGTTTTACGTTGGTACCTACATGCTATTGGAGTGTTACTATTTATAATTTAACGGTTTCGGTGAGTAAATATAGAGTTCACTCGAGCACAAATATGTTATTACGTATAATTCATTCACTGTAACATCCGTTTTTTGGCATAACAATGACGCGAGTTCGTCCGAAAGACTATTGATCAATCGGTTAATTTGAAGATGACGTAATCATGTAACATCATTTTAAACCCAATCTGATTCGTGGAAACACATCTTTAACTATCCTACGCCTAAGGATGCCCTGCAGAACTTTATCGTTATATTTAAGAATATGGTTGCAATATCTCAAATTATAGTAGTAGTTTGAGATATCGCAACCATATTCTTGAAATTTTATTAATGTATTGAGGATCTATACGTACCTGATTCATAAATAATGAATAGTCGTAAGTATGGAATATGGATGGATGTTTGTTACTCAATGATGCCAAGACGGCTGAACAGATCCAGATGAAATCAAGCACACCGATAGATAAACTATAGTCTGGAATTGATAAGCTACCGGTTTATCCCGGCATAATATATAAAGGGATAAATTTGGTTTTGTTTTTGTTTCTCGCAGAGCATCTGTTGCTCTGTCAAAATATCGTATCTTTTTTGTAGGTAGGTATATAGTGGTAGTTAAGGGGTTTGAGACTGAGATTAACATAGGAATACACAACATAGTTACATCTACGCGAATGAAGTCACGGGCAACGAATAAAAGAATTAAAAATCCTTATGTCTACCCAATACTCGGGCAAAAACAAGAGCTACACGCTTCCTCGGAAGGAACTAATACCATTACCATTATTTAGTATTACCATTTTCCGTAATAAAATGGTAATACAGAAGCCGGAAGGGCATTCAAGACATTGCAGTAAGTACAAGAAAACAGAAAAAGAAGCGCGTCGTACTCGTCAATGCGATAAAACCTACGTCGCAATGCAGGCATAGAATTAAGAACATACAGCACCCTCATTCAGTCATTATTGCATGAAGTGCATTGTGTCCAAAAACGCCCCGCGCACGTCTGACTTGTGTAAGTCAGATTTATACTTAATCATCAATCAAGTCTAATCTTAACAATTATTCATTGTCAACATCACCTGAGGATGCTCCGGTTTCGGAGCGAAACGTGCGTAGAGGGTACATTGCCGAGGATGTTTGGTGTGGAGTAGGTATACGGATTGAAGTAATTATAAATTTCACCATATAGATTCTCCTGCTGTTTGCGGAGTATAGCAAATTAAGCTTAATTTACAATGGTAAACGCAAGTTGGTAGACCCACAATTTTCTTTGGGTAGACCCTATAAAATGCGGCTTTGCAACTTTTAATGAGTCGCTGAACCGAGAGCACGAGACGGTGTCAGTTACACCGTCTCGTGCTCTCGGCAGCACGTACGAAAGACGCTATTTTCAGCTGTGAAATTAAATTGAACTAAATATACCCTGTTAGGGTAGTGCTGTCCTTTTAACACTGTAATTATGTACTGGAAAAGGATAGCGCTATTTTAAGGCTTAAATTAAATGTGTGTGTAAATGTACGCCGTGTGGTGACGGCGGATCAAAATACATTTGTCACCACCACTTCTCTTCCCGCGAGTGTCGTACGAGGCGACTTAGGGAATATATCGTAGAACAGGCGGCGGCATGCTCTGTGCTACTACTACCAAATGACCAATCCAGCGCGGGAGCTTGCCCACAAGCTCTCCGTTTGTGAGAGGCCTTTAGTGGACTGTAAGGCTGTACAACATAATTGGCATATCGAACAACTTTTACTGTAAAGTACATTTGTAATTCATCAATCATCAATAGCCTATAACAGTCCACAGCTGGACTAAAGGCCCCTCCCGTTATAAATTGTACGTAAAATTACTAAATATGGTATCTTCCTACTTACAGATGTGCCAATTCGTGAGCGATGACAAATGCGCTGGTCAGGCCTTCGTCTCTATCAATGGCAGCGGATCTTGTTCTGGTACAGACTCCCCCGACCGGGGCGAATCCAGAGGGCCCGCCGAGCGGTGCCCGCGTCAACCACACGGTTGCGTCCCACCCGGTGCTATCTGGACATAAAAGTTGGTAATTTATCGCTAAAGAACTGATAAAAAATGTTAGTTGTTCTCTTTTAGAAAAAGATCAGCATGGAGATTGAGTAATCGGAAATACTGGAGCTTTCGGAGTTTTTAGTTCGATCAGGGTAGAGCATGATATTCTTGTCATTCGGATTTGCTTACTTTATAATGCTTGCAGAAGCAGCTGGTTTTTTAGTTAATAATAATAATAATAATAAATTTTATTTCATTAACAATTACATTCATATCTTAATTATTACGCTGAGATCTCATTTTAAGCATATAATATACTTGTACCAGGAGGTCTCGCTCTTCTCTAACAAAATAACTGTATATTATTCATATTTTTTTTCGTGCTTCCATACAAACATGTGGAGTGTGTGTGTGTGTGGGTGTGAGTGGGAGTGTGTGGGTGTGTGTGTGATGGTGTTTGTGAGTGTATGCTTATGTATTAATTTATAAAATTGGCTTATTATTTATTTATTAATTTAGTTGTTCTCCTCATTCAAAAAACAAACACATGATCTCACATAACTTAGAATATATTTATTATTCGCTTTACTTGATTATCATCTCATCTCTTTTCGTTGTTAATTTTGTATTGTTGGCATAAATATTATTTCGCATGGTTACCTTCTAGTTAAACGATTAAATAAACAAATTCCTAAAAATTGTTAATCCAAGAGAGGCTACTACTTAGGCAGCAAACAAATATTAGCTTGGTAGGTCTAAGCTTTAAATCCCTCTTCCATATGAAAGAAGATACGTAGCTTTGAGATGATAATGACTACATACCTATATGTTTTCTTGTATACGTAAGCTCTCCACGTTGCCGTCCTAAGCAGGTATAGAGGTAAGCCAATCTCTTTACTTTGGCATGGTAAAATATCTTTAACGGAAAAGCTTTAAAATGTTTAAACATAAAAATACAAATAAATCATGCTAATTATACGTCAGACGAGACAAAATACTCTCTTGCTTGTTAGCGGGAAACCTACGAATCACATTAACCGGATGCCCAGTGATTTAGGTTATTCCTAGAAAAAAAAAACGTTTCACAGCGCTTATGTGATGTTTAACGACGTTAGACGCAGTCTGAAGTTACGACACCGAATTCCCTCCTATCCCCTTTAAAAGATCACTTTTAGTGATAAGGCCGCCTTTGCACCCTAGCACTAAATACTATTACTGTTTTCCTAGTATTTTTCCTTTTGTGTTGTGTTGCAATAAAGTTTTTCTATTCTATTCTATATCCATACGAAAGATGAAATATATGATAATAAGAACACCAAATATCACACCCTGTGGCAAGAGCTATAGACTAGTTACATTTTATGAGTTGCCTAGTAAAAAGCGATTGGTGACAGGTAAATGTATAGTAATCTTCGTTGATTAGGCGTTAGTGAACACGGGCATAAAAAAGGTTTCATAACTAATAGTGGAGATTTCTTAACATCATGGTAGTTTGATAAGATAAGATATTAAGGTTACCTTTAGATTAAAGTTTATTTGTTCTTAAACTAGTAGGCCCTAAATTTGACATGTTTATTTAGGTCACATAGAGGCATTTTATTGCTCTTCAAAAATTAGGCATGCATTCCACATGACCAAAAAGGATGTATCATCATCATTATAAATCTATAACCGGGGCACTACAGTGCACGTAATAAAGTGCCGTGTGATGACGGTAGATCAGATTACAGTTGTCACCACCCCTCCGTCGGGTATCAAGTCAAGTCAAGTCAAAAATATCTTTATTCAAGTAGGCCCATAGGTGGCACTTTTGATGCGCACTTAAGAATTACACGGTAGTGAGATGATGGCGATAACCACATTCGTAAACTTAAAACTAAAGCTACGAGGGTTCCAAACGCGTCCTGGTCTAAGAAGAAGCCCACAACAAACTTAGCCGGGTGTTTTTTTTTATCACCATCTCACAATGTCATTTAAAATTATTAGAAGAGCAACCTGGTTAGAGCAATAATTCACACCCAAGCTTTTTTATCGATTACGTAGTCATTTATACTATAATAAGACTTTTCTATAAGCTTACGTTTAATACAAACTTTGAACTTTTTAAGAGACATCTCCATCGTCAGAGGCGACTACGGGAAAATAACGGAGCACGAATAGCAGCGTCCTCTATGCTAAAACTACCATCTGCGATCACTAACCTGTCTGCCCAGCATGGTGATAATGCAAAAGGGTCTTTTTGAGATGACTGTTTTAAGCTATTGATGATGATGACAAGGCCCGGGTCTTCTCTGAGTATGAGAGGGATAAGGTTGTAGTTTACCACGCTGGCCAAGTGCGGATTACTGGACTTCACACGTCTTTTAGAACATTATGGAGAACTCTCAGGCATGCAACTTTCCTTACGATGTTTTATTTCACCGTTGAACCGATTGATATTTCAATTGCTTAATATACACATAACTTAGATAAATAAGCCCGAAAGTGAAGCCAAAGCTCTTACTACTAGGCTACCTTCTGAAATTATACGTCGACGGGTAGACTTCACACGCCTTTGAGAATATTATGGAGAACTCTCAGGCGTGCAGGTTTCCTCACGATGTTTTCCTTCACCGTAAAAGCAAGTGATATTTAATAGTATGTATCAAAGAAAAACGCACATAACTTTGAAAACTTAGAGATGCGTGGAGGGGATCGAACTCTGACCCCCAAAATGGAGGCCATATCCCTAACAACTAGGCAATTACCGCTTAGTAAGAACAGATAGCTATATTTTTATTATATCGATGACAAGGCAAGTCTAGGTCAAGCCAAGGCCTATTGCTTGTTCAATGATGTGCGAAATATGAAGCCTAATGCGATCTTCAACCACACAAACTTATGCCCTAAACGATAATCTTTATTAAAATTCCACTAATCTTTAATAGAAGTGCGTTAACCTGAAAAGGATATGACATTTTCAATAAATTGCCGCACAGATAAGAGATGGGTTCAATAACCATACCTCTTGTCGGTTTTACCGTGGCGTAGTACCGGTACGCTATAGCCTCAGGCCAAGACTGCTATAGTTTAAAAAGTAAAGAAAATTTAGATTTACGTGTTATTCTTAACTTTTTAAACTAAACGAATAAGATCATTGACTAACTGATTTATTATCGGACAGATCAAACAACTGGACGACTAGGGCTGAAATTTGTATACAGTCAGCTTTTATACGTAAAATAAAAGATAAAAGAAAAACATTAAAAGTTTCTCTCTTAAGCTTTCTTGTTTTTCTTCAATTAGGAGGATTCAATTCTGAACATGCTACTCTCATCGGAGCTACTTAAAATATCTTCGTTACTGCCTACACTTGATGGACACTTTATAGATATCATTTATATCTGGCATCTTTAGATAAAGGAAGCGCCAAAACAGTGTTACGGACACCCAGTTCCTACAAATTAAATTTTAAGTGAACCCTAAGCTAGAATCTTTCTAATTTGTTTCGGACACATTCCACCAAAATAGGATAAACAGCCTCGATAGCTTTGCACTTACAAGCTACAACTACATAACACAAGCTACGCTTACTTTGGGGCTAGATGGCGATGTGTATTGTCGTAGTATATTTATTTATTTATTTAACGTGAGAGAAGTCACGGGTAAAATTAGTATTCAATAAAGTCTTGGTTATAAAATCCTAAATAATTTAAAACTATTAGCATCTTGTTACGATATTAATATTTCATGAAACAATTAATACTAAGCACTTTATACCTCGGTTGAAAATAATAAACTTTTGTCTGTATTTGAAAAAGTGCTTTTAATAAAACATTTCGATTCAACATCTTCATTCGAGATAAATCTGTAGCAAATGTATACAAACTGAATAAAGGTTCACTCTGAGTGCGAAAGTATATAAAATTCTACTTTTCTATATAAATAAATAATTCATATACTACGACAACGCACACATCGCCATCTAGCCCCAAAGTAAGCGTAGCTTGTGTTATGGGTACTGAGATGACTGATGTATATTTTTTTGAATAATATACATAAATACTTATAATATACATATAAACACCCAGACACTGAAAAACATTCATGCTCATCACACAAACGTTTTCCAGCTGTGTGAATCGAAACCCACGGCGTTTTACTTAGAAAGCAGGGTCGCTGCAAACTGCGCCAATCGGCCGTCCAAAATATGTCTATTTAAACGGTTATTGATATTATAAATACTGTCCTTTACTGAATGACTTGGTTATCCCGGGCTAAAAAGAAGCCAGTAAATAAGAACGGTATTTTTTTAAGTTGTTTCGTTATTACGGGAAAGAAAGACAAACCAACAATCAATCATACTTTCGTATTGATAACATAAGCAGAAAACAATAATTAAATGATTGGGAAGTACTACGAAAGAGCGACGCAATCTTTTTTCTCGGTCGATCAATCAATCTCTTTGATCAATTGAATCATCCTGTATTGTGTTTATGGCAAAGATAAGAACATAATATTATTTTATCAATAAACGCGCGATACGCCCTGGCTTCGCACGGGTGCAATACTGATGTGGGGCTGTTTGGAATGATTAATATTATTAATGATTATTTATAACAGTTATCATGATTATTTTTAAACTTTTTAAAGGCACGCCATACGTCCGCAAACCACCGCGCTGCCAACCTGCGCCAGACGTTAGGCCCGATAGCGGCTCGGCCCTATCTTTGAATATCTGATATCCTCTTACATATTGATTTTAATGATATGCTGTAAAAGACATCTTTGATCGACATTAAATGCACGACCTACCTATTTAAAGAATAATACTGTATCGTTTAAAATAGTTTGGTACCTGACCCGTATTTTAAAATAAAGAAAAAAGACAAAAATGGCTACTGTGCGTCCTCCTTCCACAAAAACATGTACCATGTACCATGGATTGTTTTTTGATCTATTTAAGATATACAATTTTATACATTGATTCAATATGTCTTGAAGTTTTAGCCAGCGTTTGCAATGTAAGCGCACAAAAAGCGCAGTTTTGATGCGACATCATAAAATTAAGTTTTTTTTTAATTTCCGGGCTTTTGCTTCTTTAATACTACACGTAAACCTTTCTCTTGAATCACTCTATCTATTGCTGAAGCAGCATTAAAACTCGTTGCGTAGTTTAAAAGATCTAAGCGTACCAAGGGCGCGAGCGATTGTTTTTTATACTATGAGTACAGATGTAAAGCATAAAAAAGTTTCAACGACTATGATATCATATTAACTGTAGTATAATTGATACTTTGAGTGATTCGTTGTTTCGTGGAACTGTCTTTATTGGATATGTTTATCTCCTGAGTGATTTGAGAAGCATCTGCGAATTAAACATAGATAAAACTAATAACTAATTAGGATAGAAAAAATAAATAACTTTCAAAATAGTGTACTTTATTCTACTAGTCAGCCCTTACATTTGATACTCATACTGAGGGAGTTGTGAAAATAAACCGATTTGTTACCGATTTTCATCAGATGTAGCTAAGCATACTCCCGACTTTTCACCTTTGAAACGAAACAACAAAATCAAAATCGGTCCATCCGTTCGGGAAATAGGATGCCACACAACACAAACACAAGTCGTTTTTGCGTTGGGGGTTACAAAATTAATGTTTATATTTGAACTGCTTCCTTGAATAACGACAAGTATAAGGACAAGGTTGCTTAAGATCATCTAAATGAACGTTATAAGGTGAATTGTTGATGTTGGAAAAGAGCAACTTCTGAGCTTTTCGCTGGCTTTTTCTCGGTAGAATCTGCTTCTCGAGCTCGGGGTAGAGTCTCTCTGACAGACATGGCGCATCAAAATATATTTTAAGGAGTAAGCCTGCTTGAAAAAAAAAATAATTAGATATATTATTACATAGATATTATTATTACCTAAATAGGGTGAACAATAAACGATAAATAATAAAAATGCTGCTGCAAAACGCCCCTATAGATTTAGTATCGAAAAATAATATAATCCTTGTTACAAACAATACCGTTGCTTTGATTCTTCGTGTAAGACGAAAAAACACACTAACAAACATACAAAATAGTATTAGTATCTATGGATAATTAACTTAAAAAAACTAATAACTCGTACCTGTTGGTAATTTCATCAGGTGTCGGTAATTCCATTTGTTCACTGCTTCCAAAGATTTCTTTACATTCCCATACTTTATAACAGGATCTTTCTCTTCGTACATGAATAGCTTGTTGATAACGAGCGTCATGTTCGAACCCAGGGACTGGTCGTTGAAGATAGCACTGACCTTAAAAAATTACAACAATGTCTGAATAACCTAACGCACAATTGTCATTAATTGTATACAAGTTATAATTTCGACGTGGGAAAGCATAATTGTTGCAAGTATTTAATATTAAAAATATAACATTATCAACTTTAGAAGTGACTTATCTAAATGTTCTTTTTGATTTATTTCATTGAACCTTGGGGAAAGAAGAAGTAGAAGCTTTCTCATTTCAGGCTTTGTGAATAATTTTTGATACCATTTTCTTTCCGAACCTAATCGAAATCATTTTCGGTATTTAGCATACTTACAACAATAATGCTTTCTCACGTAGGTATGATGAAAGTTTCTTAAATCTTAAATTTGTGTACTTACGATGTTCATTATAGCTAAGATGTAATGTTTCACTCGCTCTCGACCGTGGAACTTCAGCATCGTATGATCAGCAACTATAGCTAATTCGAGCCACAATCCTTTCGCGCCTGCAACAATAAACACAATAATGTCGAAACCATTTAACTTTTCATGGATAACACTGCACTGGCACACACCTGAAACTGGTCTTGTGTAAGTCCGGAGTCCATTTCTGTGGTACTCGATATCTGAATGGTCGGTGTGTCGCGGGCGAACATGTATCGCTGGCATCACCTCGTCTTCATCGAAGTCAATGTCAAAGTCATTGACCATGTCACCGGTTAGGTTGTACGCTATCGGTTGCTCCGCCTGCAGCACATCCCGCCTTCGCAACACATGACCACCATCCGGCTTCGTCGGCTGCAGAACGAAATCCTCTCCGCCAACTTGGAGTAACCCGTAAAGCTGTCCCTCGCATTCCGTCACCGTCACTGTAGACTCTTCTTCGTAAAGCACACGTCCTTTGTAGAACTGGCACTGGTTGTAGTAGGGTGAGCGTATAGCGCGGTTTTCTTGCAGCTCCAAATGCCACCCGAGGATGTGAAGGTGGTGTATTGTATTTCGCGCGTGTCGGGGCACGCGGGAGTGTGAGATCGGGACTAGAAGAGGCTGTTGGGGTGGCCTCCACGCGTCCACTGCGAAAGCAGCGAAGAGCGTAGTTGCCCACAGCCAGCGCGCCATCGTCCGCGCGCCGCCGCGGGCAGCGCCTCTCTGCCTGCCGGCGTACGCCATGCGCTCACGCATCTACGCAAGTATACATTCGCGCGGCACGGAAGGTAAACGACTCCGCACTTAGATTGCATTGAGCGAGCGCCATGCGTCACTAGTAAACAAAGGGCGACGATTGCCTTATTCGCGACATGCCCATGCGTAATTAGATGTTTTATGTCCCCGGTTGGGCATACGCATGGCATACGGGTCTTGGTGATTGCATAATGTGGCGTTCAAATACCAGATAAAGTTATATATTTTTCTATTTTAAGATACGAGTAATTTTAACCAACCTTCGAAAGAGGTAGAGGATAATTATTTCAACACGTGGATATGTCTCTTAGAAGCTTTTATTTAGTTCCCGGTGTCTGTCTGTTTACTACCTAACCAAATCGTGCATGAAAATATCAATGAAATATTATAACAATATGATCTAAGTATGCAGCCGGAAAGTTGCTATAGAAAATCTGTAATGAAACGACGCAACCATCGTTTTAGGATTTGTCTTGACAGAGACACTGGATCTAAATTATGATAATTAAGTTGTTCGACTATTAAAAAAATGAATACAATATTTATACCATATGTTATTTCAGCTTGTTTTAAATTAGTTTCTTTTTTAAATTTGTATCCCTTTATTGACGGCCGATTGGCGCAGTTTTTTATTCAGCAGACGATTCTTACAACTGGAAAATGTTTGTGTGATGAGCATGAATGTTTTTCAGTGTCTGGGTCATTCATAAAAATATTCATTAGTCAGTCATTAGTAGAATTAGAATGGTTCAGGCCGTAGTTTAACAAGATGGCCAAGTGCGGATAATGGAGAACTTGCAGGCGTTCAGGTTTTCTCACGATGTTTTCCTACAGCATAAGGAAGTGATATCTAAATTATAATCCTTCCTTCAAATATAACCCATTAACTAGTAGATACCTACAAAACTATGGTTTTTTTTGGTGGCTAGCCCTAGGGCTCGTAGAAACCAGTAGATTCTCGGCCTAAAGGCGCCTAGTCGGGAGTCAGGCGATCCTAACTTATACGGTTACAGCTGAAAAGAGTAGGTTTGGCATTTGATTATACAAAATATAATCCTAAGATCGGTTTCTACACGAGACGCTATTGACAGCGTATATTTCGAAGGGTAACGATAGGTGGTGGAGCCTCCAAACGAATCAAGTCAAATCAAAAACTCTTTATTGAATGGGCCAATAACAGGCACCTTTGAAATGTTTATGCATAATTTTCATTATTGTGAGATGTTGTTGATTACCTACTAAGTAGGTAAATGCAATAACTTAAAACTAAAGCTACTGGGTTTCAAAACTCTTTCTAGTCTAAGAAGCCAGATACTTAGTCTGAATTTTATCTTTCTAGATAGAGTAATTCATAACCAATCTTTTAAGTCGATGATTAAATATATCTATGGTATATATGTATGATATATATGTTTTTCAGTGTCTGGGTGTTTATATTTATATTCTAAGTATTTATGTATATTATTCTTAAAAATATTCGTCAGACATTTTAGTACCCATAACACAAGCTACGCTTACTTTGGGGCTGAACGGCGATGTGTGTATTGCCATAGTAAATTTATTTTATTTATTTATACCATCATCATCATCATCATTATGTCTACTCATTACCGGTCTACTACAGGATAAGGATCTCCTTCCACTACGAGAAGGGTTTACTATACTATATGGACCAAAATGTCACTCAGTAGTTTTTATATTTAACAGTACATTATGCTCTTCAAACGTATTAGGTTTTATTTCATAGCTATATAGGCCTAAAAAACTGATCAGACCAGAGCTTATTATAGCGAAAATAAAAAAATAATAAACAATTTCAAACCAACTGTAGTTATCATATAATGTAAACACATTCTGGCAAATTATTATATCTGTTATTATAAATGTTTTCAAGACACGCTGACCACTTTGAGTAGATTATTATCATATTAATAAATAGGCACCGACGTCGGACTCCACCGCTAAAGGTAGAATTTCGTACCTATAGTGCTTAGCGAAACCGGTCTGATATAATCAAGAAGCGTCTCGTTCGTATTTCGCTTCAATCACTCTACAATACTCTACATGTAGGTATGCGGTCATCATTATAAAACAAGCAAAGGCCTCTGTGTAGCTACTCGTAGGTGACTGACCGGGATATTGTAAGTAATGGTAAGTGAAGGCAAATCGCTAATTGAAATGTAAGTCCATACTCGAGTTCGGTCAGTAAAGGCAAGTACTCATGACTCGATCGCTTAGCTCCATTTTCACAGTAACGATTAGGGTTTAGTAGACAATATGTTTTTGAATGTTTACATACTGGCCGATTAAGAAATTAATATATTACTTGCCTCGATGGTGAACGAAAACATCGTGAGGAAACCTGCATGCCTGAGAGTTCTCCATGATGTTCTGCAATGCTTGTGAAGTCCACCAATCCGCACTAAGCCAGCGTAGTGGACTACGGCCTAAGCCCTTCTCATTGTGTGAAGAGACCCGTCTCCTGTAGTGAGCCGGTAGGATTCTCATCACAATAGGCCTATGAATTTTGAAAACTGTCCGATGTTCAGAAGTATTTACTTTATCCGAAAATATCTTATTTTTGCATGCATTATAAGTTGATGATTCCAATTGCAAATTATGTTTTTAAAAAATATTTCCGGTTCCGGTATATCGCCGGTTGTCATGGCCATAGTCGTGACGTCATAAGCAAATTACAGCTACCTGCCTTAGTGAGTGCTTGTTTAATAGCTAATTATTATTAAATTTGTTATTGATAAGACAAAACTGAGCAATTCCAACTCCAGTTTGAAATCACAAATACCTAATAAAGGCAAATAACAAGTGCTAAAAGAGCAAATAAAAGAGAAATACCAATCTTACTCAGAATATGAAGTAAAGTTTTTCGTAATAAATGAGTCATGTATCATGAGATAAATACAATATATTTGCGATTCTATGTTATTGTCGTCATGCTTATTTGCCAGAAGAGCAATTTAATGTTGGACATGTCGCTTTACTGTGGAATTAAAAGACTTAATAACTTTTGAGAGTTAGGTACCATCTTGAGGCAAAATTCATGCCTGAGAGCTCGGTGCTAAATTTATTTATGATACTTTTCCATCTTTCATATCAAAAGTACGGATGTCGTAGAAATAATTTATTGCCTAAAATCTTAAATAGTAACTGCGCCCTTTAATGTTAAAAATGTACACAAAGTATAATATAAACTGAAAAAAGGATTGTTTTTGAACAACACACTTTAAATGGAAAAACATTTAGCAAAATATTATAATGAAATAACCTCGCTAATGCATGTGTATACATAAGGGCCGCAGCATACACGATACTCCTGATAAGCGGTATTATAGTTGCATCGATGCTGCTTCGCTTAACCGCCCGCCAAGCCATCATTAAATTGCTGCGAATGTGCGCGGAACGTAGCCCTCGCTACATCGCACTTACAAAATCATAAATAAACATGAAATGGCTACTGCTTGACATAGGTCTTTTATTTCAGGAAATTTCACACACCACGATCTTGTACTGACTGAGTAGTGAGTCAAGATACTACGCTCTTTTTTAGGATTTCAAAGCAGAGCCTTGCTTCATTTCTTATGCGTCGTATGTAGCTTTTTTACTAAGGATAGAATCAAGATATATGCTTTCAGGTTGAAAAAGTGTACTTCGATTTTATCAGGTTAATAAGAAAAAGATAATTTTTGAATTGATTGCAAATAGCCGTTGTAAGAATACAATGGCCATTTCCAATAAATTCATAAAGAATTATTTGCATTACATATACAGCATTTGCATTACATGTACAGGTTATTTATTATACGCTATAAGTTTGCTTTTCGTCCCTAACAAGATATCTCCCTGGTGGGTGAGATTGGATTCATTTCCCACCTATCTCTTCTAGTAGGGATGAGTATACACAATTTTTCCTATGTGTGTTGTGGCCCTAAGACAAAATGTTCGCAATCAAGCTTGCACTTTACGCTCGTGAGTGCTCGTCTCTATGTGGAACAAATGGCTGACTGAGTAGTGAGTCAAGACGCTACGTCCTTTAGGATTTCAAAGCAGAGTCTTGCTACATTTCTCAAGAGTCGTACGCAGCTTTTTCTTTACTGAGGATAGAATCGAGACGGTGCATGTGTTAAATGTGTGGAGGGCGTTTGATCAAATAAAAAAAAATCTTAAGACGCTATTAACAATACGTACTTCTGCGCAGGTTACACGCTTTAACTATGCTATTACTTTGCTTTACACAGGTCTCCAACCACATAGAGGTCAACCATTCCGCACTTGGTTGACAACGGCCTAAACCCTTCTCATTGTGCGAGGGACCCATTCCCCAAAGCGGGCCAGTAATGGGTTGATATGATGACACAGGTCACCTGAGAGTAGATTCCTTTTTTGCGAGAGTAATAAAGAGTAAAAATACTTTATAGTATGCATTAAGTAAAAAACTGATATATTTTACTTAATGCATAATAAATAAACATGATAAATACTATTTACGATTATATGGGCAAATTTAATCTTCTACCGTCTGCATAAATCCTGCATATTTCCTCCAACACATCTGTAAAATGCAAAAGTTTTACTAAAAAGTACGAGTACAGTTTTAAAGGTTTGCAAATAAAATCTCTGAGATACATTGACTGGCGCACAGACAGACATGATGACTAATTAATAAACGGCTTCCTCGTCTTACTACGGATATCAGAACTCTAAAAATAGGCGTAATTTTGAACAACGCATGCATGTAGGTATACAAGATTCATAAAACACGCTGATAAAACAAAACGGAATTTATAACGAAATATAAAACAATACCTCGGTATTATGTTACCGTTCCCAATTAAATAAAGCTCGTGTACGTACATTCGATACTGAACATAACTCTGCAGTCCGAACATAAATCATGTATGCATTTGTTTTTTAACCGACTTCCGACAAAATAGGTTTCTTTTTCATTCAATTGAAAAGGCATTTATTTCAAGTAGATCTCATTTCGCACTGAAATACATTGACTGGTTCGAAAAGCAGGTTCTATTGGGAAAAGTGGCAAGAAACTCGTAGTAATAAAAGTCGAGATTTTTGTGACAGAGCGCTTCCAGGGAAGATCTACCGCCGTGATTATTTCTGCCGCCAACCAGCATTGTTTCTCTCTGGAGTGAATGGTTGTTGGTTGTAATAAAAGTTGAGACTTAGCACAAGTCTCAGGTTCAACAAAAGACGGCACTTTGCTGGACTTGTTAATTGTTTATAGGCGATGGCGATTATATTTTTTTACTTGCTATCGGCCATCTGTTTGGTGCCTCAATTATGCGATATTTATAAATGAACTGCTTAGTTTTGCGGCGTCTTTTCTGTAATCCTGAAATCATTCACATCAGGTATATTTGTGGGGCAGTGCTGAAAAAACTAATAAAATAAAAATAATAAAAAACTAACTTAAAATGTCTTCAAATCATTCAAAATAAAATTATCAAAATTCTTTACAACTAACTATAAATTTCTAACACCAACAAAATAATAAAAAACTAACTTAAAATGTCTACAAATCATTCAAAATAAAATTATCAAAATTCTTTACAACTATAAATTTCTGACACCAACAAAATGGATTTATACCGAAACTAAATTAATGAACATACAACAACTATATTACTATAATACATGTATCCTTATAGAAAAAAAAATCCAGAAACATTCATACACAATTAAACTTTACAACTAAAAAGGAACATGGATAACAACTTCTTAGTGCTAATAACATTTGCTTAAACAAACCACGAACAAATTACGGTAAGAAAAACATAAGCTTTGAAGGAGCATTAATGTATAATAAATTACCTAACGACCTTAAAATAGAACAAAATTTCAATATTTTTAAGAAAAAAATCAGGTATGCAATTGTCTTTTAAAGTGACTTCCGATAGAATAGGATAATCATTTTTTTTAAATTAGTAATTGTATTTCAAAAAGTATTTTATAATCAATTTTGAAATGTCCATACCATTTGTTAGTAGTAGCTCTACCATGGTTCCCAAAAGGAGATTCTACCGAAAAGTCGACATGAACCCCAGCAGTTGCTCTTATTCGATATCTACATTCATAGATATTCTATCATGTAATAGTAATGCAAATGGAGTCTGCCGTCTTTAAGGTATCCATAAATTAAACCAAATATTTTCAGTCCGTAAAATAATACTTTAGCAATAAGGCAGCCTTTGCAAAAATCTGTATCGTTTCTTTATAGTGATATATTTATTCACTAAGAGGAAGCCTATATCCACGATTCAGGCAAATAATGACGTTGAAGACTATCTTAAAATTGATTAATGATCTAACCTAACTTCGTTTTTTAAATCCTATTTAGGTACGATTTGAACATCGCTAACATCGATATTTGACACCGATCGCTAATTAGCACGTAAATATGATGGTTTCTTGGATTTTTTTCATAACGCTATAGGTTTAGCCGTTTGTCTTTGTTCGACTTCGGTTGTTATTTCGCTAGTCTTGCATTTCAACAAACTTATCATTATGTACAGCAGAGATCCTTAAGAGCCTATTAATCTAATTGGAGGTTTCGGCCGTGGCTAGTTACCACCCTAACGACAAAGACGTGCAGCCAAGCAAAGCGTTCGTACGATGTCGCGTTGAAACAGGTAAGCCCGTTACTATTTAAATCTGCACCATCACTAAACAGAAGGAAGATTGCAGTCATGGGCTAACTTGTAGTGGAATAAATAAAAAATATTATTAGTTAACGTAATACTAAAACTGTAAATAAACGCGGTAAGTATTTATAGTTTATAGCATCTCAAAAACTTACACGGAAGTGGTATTAGTTTCAAAGACGCTCCGATTCAGCATCTGTGACAGACACGCCCCTTCCGTAATTATATTCTGACATGTGGCATTGATTATATTTTGGTCCAAGAGGACGTGGGCAATTTCGAGGAGGTGGTCTAACTGCGGATTACAAGGTCCTGAGTTTAAATCCCTTGCAAAGCCAAAATAAATAGTAGAAGTACAGCTTTTTGTAACATAGCTCGTCCAGGGAAATATAAGCGCCATGCCTATTTCTGCATAGTAGCATTGCTGTCACCAAGCAGCATTGTTTCGGTCTGAAGGGTGTTGTTGCCGGTTGTCAGTACCGGCACACGAGGCTTAGGCTGCCAGTCCACCGGAGCGGAGCGAGGCAACGGAGCCGAAAAACGGAGAAATATTAACCAATAGGATTGCACAAAATTTCCGCTGCTGTGAACCAGACACAGTACGCAACTGCGCTCCGCATTAGTCCGTTTCTCGGCTCCGCTGCCTCGCACCGCTCCGGTGGCTGGCAGCCTTAACACCTACGCCTCGGATTGATGGGCACGGCGCGGCGGTACTTTGACTGACGTGTCCCTCAAATACCTACCGAAGTATTGCTCTGTTAATAGGCGATATATACTTACCATATAGAAAAACGTTCTTACAAAGTTCACTTTAGTATAACACCCCCACAACAAATTTCACACCCTCTAGGCCTACTTGTACTGAAATACTATAAGACGCTAGATCCACAAGCGAAAATCCGTCAGAATTAACTGAACGTTCAGGATAATTATTTGATGATTGGCTCTTCATGTTAAAAATACAAAATATAAATATTTTTGTAATTTTTTTTTTTTTTACTTTAAATAAAATAATTGTTTAAAAAAAATATCAAATAAGTTTAAACAAATGGTTTTTCTTGATATATATATAATAATATTTTCGTATAAGTGTAATGTGAGAGAAATACAGTCATTTATACTACAGAAAAGAGCTGTGCGATCGATATATAAAATTAGATCACGCGAATACAAATTTAAAGAAATAGGTATACTTACAGTAGCCTCGCAATATTTTTATAACTAGCTGATCCGTGCAACTTCGTCTGCATCAAATCGGTTATTATCGGATTTAATATCTTTTAGCACTTCTATACCCGTAGTAACGTCTAAACGATAGGTCCAATTTGAATTACTATTTATTTGGATCTGATAGGACCATCTTAAGATTGTACCCGTGTTTTGATTGACAAATAATAATAAAAAGCGGTTATTGTGTCCTAACAATTAGGCATTCAGCCTCCCAGACATTTTTGTAGGTACTAATGATTACTTTAAACATGTCAATCCATCCATCCATACATTCTTACTCACAAACTTTCGCATTTATAATATAAGTAGGATGGTACGCATGCATTCGATCACTGTCCCATATGCTTTGCAACTCGCTGTTATCTGTGAATAGTTATGTCCTTTATCTCCGACAATATTTATCCGATCTTCATTAAAGTTACACAATACATGCTTGATAGTATACACTTTCAAATAACAAAAGAATTATTAAAATCGGTTCAAATTGAACGGAGCTATAAAGTAAAATTGATAAAAATTTTCATCTCATTTCCCGGGAGAAGCTTATTGTTTATCGGGATAAAAATATCCCTCCCTATACCCTATATGTTGACCCGGAATATCAGCTACCACTATACCAAATTTTATTTGAATCCGTACAGTAGTGTTCACGTGATGCCCGGACAGACAGACAGACGGACAAAAATTAAATAAAAATCTGTTTTTTTCAGTATCGTTTACAAAGCATCCCCCGGTCAAAATTTTCAAAATATATTAAATGTACAGAAATCTTCAAGTTACAGTTTTATTATAAGTATAGATAATATAATCTTTATTAAACAAAACATAAGTAATTATAAACAAAAAGTCGATTAAACAGTCGACTAACTAGAAACGGACATAAAATAGTGATATCTGCATATCGTCTGAGATAAGTACAGAAATCCTTTGTGGGGATGGGTACGTGCTTTTATAACATGATATCGAAGGTAATATTAGATCTACCTTTACCTAAGTTTAAACAATATATTAAAACACATTTAACAAATCGTGGTTACTACACGATTGATGAATTCCTTAACGACAAGGCTGCTTGGAAGCAGGCCACTCCGCTCTCATCTCTCACAAAACAGAAAAATTCTAAAGATTGTTAAACTTTAAAATGATGTTAGAAAAGAGCAATCTGCTGAGTTTCTTGCCGGCTCTTCTCAGTGGAATCTGCCTTTCGAACCGGTGGTAGAGTCACTACAAACAGACTGACTTGACGTTTCAAACGTGCTTATGAATTAGGCCTAATTGAAATAAATTAATTTTGAATTTCGAATTCTTAGAATTTTTAGTTTCGAAAAGTCCTTGACTTTCATTTATCGGGAGTAGAGCATCGCTTCAACGCTTTGCTTATGAGGCTTGCATTTATTCTTAGAAATATTATAAACGAGCTGTTGCCCGCGTTGTTCGTCCGCATTTACTATGGTTCATAGTAGTCCCATCACTCTCCGTCCCATTGATTTTATGTTACTAGTAGCTCATTGCTCCGTCCTTTCAACTTACTCTATACAAATTAAACAAGTTGATTGGTTCCTTAGGGCTTGAAAGAACCACGAACGAACAAACAAACAAACGTGCGCATTTATAATATTAGTTTAGGCGGCCTTATCGCTTAGTAGCGATCTGTGCCAGGCAACCTTTGGATTAGGACAAGATGAGCGAGAGCGGACAGGTGGTGTACACAGATTTATTTAGGTGTAGAATATTTTTACCTTTCCCAACCAGCTGGCAGTTTAACGCTGAGTTACGTACGGGTTGGGATGGTGCCTAAGTTTTTGGTATTTACTAATACGCTGTTGCAGTTCTTCTTTTACGTTCGCAATCGAACGTAACTAAATAAATAACCATTTCATTGTTAAGGACAAGAAAAAAAAAATTGGACTGGTACATTACTTATCTTTAATAGTGACCCGTGCCATTGAAAGAGTTAAACAATAAAGAGGATAAATAAACTATTCTAAAATAATCTTCAGGTATAAGATATTATTTGAATTTAACGAAACCGAAGAAGAACCGTGAGGGCACTGTAAGAAGTTTTCACCACCTGAAAATAAAGAAGTAGTTATAGTGACGTCCGCGTTTGTACAATATAGCGTGATTTACGCTAGGCCTGTCGGAAATACTAAACCCAATCCTGAACTGTCTCACGAGCGCCTGGATTTGTTTCTTATCATACATGGGAGAGCGAGTTAATCCGTGGCTCTCAGTTATTATTACAAAGATTTGATATAATAACCCATAAAGCCTGCCATTCTGTACTGAAGCCTCGTGGTGGATCAATTCTCTAATTCTCTCTCTCTCTCTCTCTCTCTATCCCTTATAAGCGCGGAAGCCTGTTCCTAGCTGTAGATCATTAATAGATTGAGATTCATTATCTTACTGTCGCATAAGCTTCCAAGGAAAGGTCGTACATTCCCCCAGCAGAAAGGCGCACGGGCTTGTTCGCGCGCGCCAAGATTAACAGGATCGATGTGCTCACCCCCGGCACCGTAACGATACCATTCTCCCAGCCTGAGTAGTACACCGCTTCACCGATCCCCTCACTCTAAAAAGTTCAAGCAGCTTGTTAAATATATCATCAAACAAATAGTCCCCATAAGGATCCTTTCGATGTCATAATCTTAAATAAATTAAGACTTAGTTTGTTTGGTTGAGTGCGCTAATCACAGGAACTACTGGTTCGAATTGGAAAAACATATTTCTGTTTGGTAGTCCATTTATCGAGGAAAGTTATACAGGCTATATCAAGGCTTTCCCCCGAATGAACGTAACCGACAAATCAAAAATTATCGAAAAGAAGGTTTAAAAAGTTTTTAAATAAACTTCATGTGCTGCTGTATAATGCTGTATTGTATAATTATATATTGTATAATTTCTTCAAATTTTTATACTCTACAACGGCAATGTACTCTCAACACAAGTTACGCTTTAGATGTTGATTTATGGAGAGGTTTATAAATATTAGGTTGTTCGGAAAGTCATTTCGTTTTTTTTGGGGAACATGAAAGACAGTTTTCGTATAATGAATAATCCATGCCTTTCAAATGGCCATAAACAGTTGAATTCGACAAATTTAACCTCTCACCGATCTCTCGTGTGGTGATTCGCCGATTTGCATCAACTAATGCCTTTATCGCATCTTTGTCAGCTTCGACCGGCCTTCCAGACCGTGGTGCATCTTCGACATCAAAATTGCCGGATCGAAATTTTGCAAACCAGTTCTGGCACTGGCGTACTGTTAACACGCCTTCTCCATACACATCCGTCAATTTTTTTCTCGCTTGGACAGCATTTTTACCTTTTCTGAAGTTAAAAAGTAAAATATGACGAAAATGCTGCTTATTGCTCTCCATATTTAAAAGGGCACCAACCAAAAACTACTGGGTAGAATTAATAGAACTTTTTCACACACAAGCCTTGCAATATCAGCTCTCAAGACATATAATGGTTATGGGGCTTAAGTGTGAAGTTAGTTTCGAAAAAACGTAATTAAGTCCTCTGGCGGGAAAAAACGAAATGACTTTCCGAACAACCTAATATATTCATCAGTTATCTTAGTCATCAGTCAGTACAATCCCATCACACAAGCTACGCTTACCTATTATTTATAAATATACACAAACACCGTGAGGAAAACATCGTTAGGAAATCTTGTTCTGGCCTGAGAGGTCTCCATACTGTTCTCAAGAGATTGTGGAGTCAACAAATCCACACTAGGCCAGCATGCAGGACTAAGGCTCCTCATTGTGGGAGGAGACCCGTGTCTTGTAGTGGGCCCGTAATGGGTTGACTTGACGGTTTAAAATAATAATATTCAGAAGGCTTAAAAACAAAACCTGAATTTTTATTTCCTCACACCATCTGCATATGACGTATTGAACGAACATGTTGTATCCCAAATAAAACACACTCATGAGCCATTTTGTCAAATTCACGTTCACTGACTGAAAATTTAATATTATTCATTAATTAATATGTAGCCTCGGGGATAAGGTAACTCGGTTAGGTAAAGGTAACCAAATTTGATACACACCGCCAAAATTTGCGGAGCATTTAAAATTAAATTATAACTCATTTCGAGGAGGACTCGTCGTTCGTCGTCGTTAGTCATCGCGGGTGTTTACTGCTAAAAGGTCCTGAGTGCGAAGTTTGAGATTTTCTACATACGTTTATTTATTCGATCACATGTAAATTAACTATTTATAAGTATTACAAAAGCGCCATCTAGTGAAAATACGGTATCCCAGTATTGTAACTAGATGGCGATCTTTCGACATGAAACATAGTTAAGTTTCCCGCATCCGAATATGTAAACGTAGGTTGAAAACGTCACACTAGTCATTCAGGAAGGCAAGCTTGAGCGCCACGAAAATATTATACGTACGAGTATCTACTCATCTTTTTCTCTTTTTGTCTCGCAGAAAAAGGACGAAGAAATACACATAAATATCTGTTACCATGACTGTTGGCCCTACAGGTCAAGGGATGTCCACATTACCACAGTTTCGTTTGTCTTATTTATCTACAGATGTCGATACTGCGGATTCGATTATTGGATCAGGCCAATATATTTATGGTATTGGGTTTTTCTGTGAAGAAAATCTCATTATCAGCCTTCAATATAACATGGCTAGGTCCGAGCTCGGTCATGATCCCTCTAATCTACCTGTCATAATAATCTTGAGACCACCTACCAACTCCTGGTGGCGAGTATTGTGCCGTAAACTTTGAAACCTTTTCATATTAGCATGATGTCACAAAGTGTGGTTAAAAGGTATATACCTTTCCATACTAAACAAATTCTCGCGACACGATTAATCCATACAAGGTTTACATTTAACGACAAATAACAGCCACGGTTGTTTGGTTGGGCAAATAGATTGCAGAGCCCTTTGTGTCAAATTTCGTCCAGGAAAGTATGTCCGCCATGCGTATTTCTGCCACAAAGCAGCATCGCTGTGTTCCGATCTAAAGGATGTGGTTTCCGGTGTAATAATAGGTAAATAAGGCTTAAACCTACGGCTTACATAGATTGGCACATTGTGGCACTTTGTAGTACGTTTATAGGTGATGATTTTCCACTTATAATCAGGTGGGTCATCTGCTTGGTCCGTCAATTATTACTACAAAAATATAAATAGGAAGTCAAACAAACTTTTGTATCCGATCACATGGAGGGAGTTGGTGAAGAGGTGCCTGATGCTTTGTTGCAAAGTAACGGGTTTACTCTGTTGAGCACACCAAGCGTTTTGGAAGCTAGTTTAGTTTTACCTTCCAAGTGAGCGCGGAATTGGACTTTGTTCGAGATTTAGACACCTCGATTAAAGTCCAATTCGAGAGCATCACCCGTGCTATCATCTGCATAACTAAACATATTATTATCCAAGGTGATAACACTGAACCCTGCGAAACGCCAGCATTAATTCGCTTGGAGTTGGAGCGAAAACCGTTGACTGCGAATTCAATGCTGCGACCATTAAGGAAGCTTGCTGTCCAAGCGCACAAAGTCTTAGGTAGCAAAAATGGTAGAAGTGCCTTATGTCATACCCGATCAAAGGCTTTTGGGTAATTGAGAGGAAAAGGAGAGGCTCTAGGCTTCTCTTTTGCTATCAATTGCCTCCGCCCAACGGTGGCTGAGATAAACCACGTCACCTGCTGATCTACCATGTCGAAACTCATATTGTCGGCGCTCTCCCAGGTATCTTAGCAATTGGGAGTTTATTATAGACTCCATCACCTTAGATATGAGGGAGGTGATTGCACTTCTCACTTTCCAAGACCCAAGACGAAACTATGCCGTCAAAGTAATAGTGCTGAAACAGACACGCACGTTTTTGCAATGGGTTTCTCATTGATTTGATAGCACAATTGGACCTGGTAGGTGGCGCTGCTTTACCAAATAGGAGGAACATATTTTTGAACCCTTAATGTAGCAAACAAATAGAAAAATATCTTTGGGGTCGGGTCTGGGTCTCAAAAGCATTTTCCTCGGCGTATGTACTATGATGTGATCCTTACAGTTGCCACTTGGAAACCGATGGAACAAATAAGCACCGTGCTGCAGATCAGCTGGGCTAACATCGGCGTGCTCATAATGTCACGGAGCTCGAGCGTATTGCTGGAAAAATAAAAGATATTATACAAAGCTTATTATCAATTTATGTGTATTAAATATTAATGTACCCGAGTACGTCGTTATTTTAAATGTACTCGAGTATTAGTTGTTACTTTTATGTAGAAAATTACCGGGTACTTACTTTGCTACTTTATAAAAGGAAATGCTATAGGAAGTGTAATTTTTACATTTACTTGGCACCGACTTAAAAGTATTGTAGAAAATATTTATTTGTTGAAAATATTTTAATAGTTGTTTAACAAAGTCGTTTTTAAGCAATTAGTGTTTAAAAACCCACTTTCTAAATGACCTTGTATGTATAATCTAATGGAGTCATTTTAACTTCCCGTAGTACCTATTAAATAAATCTTTAATGAGATTATGTTGTTTATTATAATTAGGTACAAGTGGCACTGGCACTCACTTCAAAATGAAAACATGTTGATCCACCAAGTTTCCAAGTCTTTTAATGTATTCTCGCCTGAACATTTCGTTTAAATGATCATTTGCTAGATCCATAGTATCTTCATCTGTTAAAAAAAACCTATAGATTTATAAGATACAGACTAACGAAGGATTTCTCCTTTTTAATTTTTCGCGTTTAATTTTAACAAATATTTTTTTAAAGATTATTATTGAATTTTATATCAAGCTGTTTCACCGCTTCTAACGATTTAGATGACTTTTAAATTATTAGATAGAAATATAAATATAAAAAGGTATATAAATATTAGGAATAATTACCTTTTAATAATAATTTACAGTCTGTCAAAATATTCTGAAAACAATCCTTCAGCACAGCAAACTGACAAAGCAAATGCATTAAATGCGACTGCATGATGAGGTCAGTTGACATCACAAAATAAGAAATGTAAAATAAAGCTATCAGGTTTCCCATGTATGCGTATGGATATCGTGACGGTGTTTGGTATTGAAAAGGCAGTCTGATCTCCAACAGTAGATTGTATTCCAAGTTATCCATTAGAGGGTAAATGAACCTGTCACATCAAAATTATAAATTAAAATTATTAAAATTTTCGACTAGTAGCATAATTCTAGATTCGAAGATGGCGATGAGTGAGTAGCCATAGCTTTTAAAAGTGCCAAAACTCGTGGCACTTAAGGAAATAGATTTAACTGGGGTTACTTTTTGATGATACAGGGTGAAGTGTGTGTCTTTCAAATAATATTTGACATAGCAAGATCAATTAATTAAAAATCTAACGTCTCTTTTTAAATCTATAACTCTTGTTTGTTTATTCCACCACAGTTAAAATGGTTGCATTTGGTAAGCGGTTTTCTGCCTCTCTTATAAAGGTATCGCAATTTATTCTCCCGTTTGCCTAGGGACTAAAAGGTCGTCATGGACAAGATATTAGTTACAATACACCGCAGGTGTACTGGAACAAAATACAGTTTAGAACCAACCATTTCATACAGCACTGTTCACGTATAATAGAATTGTCCTTTTTAACATGTGGAAGTATGAAACGTCGCAACCTTTAGGTTTTCTTTTTTTTTATTGCAATGTTTAAAAGATGAACCGATTAAAAAGCGTTATTCCTTAAAATTATTATTTAAAACAAATTAATTACCACGCAATAAGGGTACTAGATCCTAAGAACAAGAGTAGTTTCAACGACGACTCATTTCTGGTACGCCAAACATTTAGGATCACTTTTCTCTGATTCGTAGACAGATCGAAATTTTGTGATTCCATTGACGATGCAAGATTCTTGAAAATTTCTTTATTAATCTTCTAAAATTATAGAGGTTTAAACATGAGATACATATTTATCATTTTTTTTAGATCTTTATACTATTCAACGGTTATGAGTTCAGCGATCAAGTCATAACCAGATGTGATTGCTGGTGCTACCTCACTTTGATTGCACCGTACCTGATCTACCAACTGACACGCTAGCTTCCCTTCCTCTAATTATTTTGTTGAATTCCAAGTTGTCCACCGATGGGTTATTATGCTTAGTCTCCTTAATACCATCGCTTAGAGCTATTATCGCTTACTACGACCTCGAGGTAACAATTGCTCCATCTGAGCCTTAATTCAAGACTGAAGTGTACCTATATCATGAAAGTTCGGTTTAGTTTGCTATAGTCCTAAATTATATAATTTCTTCAATCCTTATACTCCACACCAAACAGATCTTCGGCAATGTACCTTCTACACACGTTTCGCTCCGAAACTGGAGCATCCTCAGGATTATAGCAAATTAAGCTTAACATTCATAATATATCATGGATTTCCGCAAAGTCACGCCTGCTTCTATCCAACACTGAAATGTACCACTAATGCACCCGTATTTATAACAAAATACGCACTGACACATATCATGAACATTCGTTGTACGGTAGTATAATTTTAATAATTTCTTGCAAACAATTCTATAAATTGAAAAAAGATTAATGGCACAATTGGAAAAAATCCTAATTAATGTCGGACACATGCCAAGTTATAGTTATCAAATGTTATTTATTTACCCATTTCGCAAAATTACTGATGCTTATTTAATTTTGTTGAAGTTTTGTTTCTTGATGTCAAAAAACGTAAACTTTAAACTAATATTGCTTTAAACGATGGCAGTAAGTCACAATTTTACAATAACTTACAATGTGTAGTCGACCTCCCTGGACTTCTTGTTTTTAGGTTGAAGGCCCCGGGTTCGAGGGGAGATTTGGTAATTTAATAATTCTGAATCTTCTCTTGTGTGTTCTGGTGAAAGGCTTCGGCTGTTGCTAGTTACCACCCTACTGACAAATGTTTTCTAAGGCGTATGGTGTCCAACAATACGCTCTGGGCCAGTGCGGTAGACTACGGCCTAAACCCACTATAATGAGTCATAAGTAAAAGCATAAGTAGTTACCATGATCTTGTATCTGTAGTAGGCACCAAATTGGATAAGTATTACGTTCATACAATTTGTAATTCCATCGATAGTCCAAGTTACTGAGAACAGGTACCATAGTTCGAAAGCTACCAATAAAATCTGCAATGTTTTCACAGCAGAACTGTATATCATATACGGCACCCCGCGGTCAGAAGCTGAAAGACCTGAAGTATTTCATTCAATTTATTATGTTGGTTCGGAATGATTACCTACTGTTTTGTTTGGGTATGAGGTTTTTGTATAGGGTTGTTGAGTAATATTAAAGTATATGTATTTTGTCTCGTGGTAAGGGAGGTCGACAAATCAGATCAGAAAGTCTTTTCGATTTCCGGTTAGGGTCATGATTAGTTATTTGAATGAATGAAGGAATGAATATACTTTTATTGCACACCACAAAAAGTACATAAAAAAAGAAAAGTAAAGTAAGGTATGACAAAACAACGTATAGGTACAATTTGGCGGTCTTATCGCTGCATAGCGATTTCTTCCAGGCAACCAATGGCGAAGAAAACAAAAACAGAAAATAGTTAGGTGGTGCATAGATGAATATACCCATAAAATAAATATTTCATCACTTAAATAAATATATATGAATGAATGAATGAATGAATATTCTTTTGATGCACACCACAAAAAGTACGTACAACAAAACAACGTATACAATTTATATAAATATTAAACAATATTTGATGTTTTGTTAAGAAGTTCTCTGTTTCGGTGAGGAGCGTAGAGGTTTAGCCTTATATGCCTGTAATTACGCCGGTAACCATATCCTGTAGACCGGATCAATGCTGCTTTTCTGCAAAAAGCATGGCGGTAGGACTTCCCCGGACGAGCTCTGCCACGAAAAGTTCTACTAGTACTTGAAACTTGCATTAAAAGAGCGTTGCCTGCAATCCTGGTTTCACAAGACAGAGAGAAGTCCTGTGTATAGTGATAGGATATATTAGGATGTCGATGATTAATTTCAGTTTAAATTATTTTCAATACCGATTAAAATAATATGCAGATCTGGGACAAAGAGTTCAGATACATTTATTATAACGAACACAATTTTCCTACCTGCGAAATAGATAACTCTATACACAGACTCAAAAAAATCTATTTCGAACTGTCCACTCGCTAACTCAAGAGCGTTTGTATTTGTGAGCTTCTTCCATACAAGACCCAGTACCTCCATTATGCCCTGGTACAATTTGATACGTTTTCGTAATACGGATATCTAAAATGATTTGGACAAAAACCAAGCTTAAATATAGACTTTGGCGCGTTTCCATGTTTGTTATTTTATCAGACGATAATGTACGATAAAATAATACAATTGTTCAATTTTTATAAAACTTCGTTACAATCATCAATGTAGTCTACTATAGTCGTAAAAATGTAATAGGCCCGTTTTGACATTTGTCATCGCGACGTAACTAGTTATGGAACCATAAGACTCTGTACTCGATACTCACGATAAATCAATTAAAGTTTGTATCAGTACTTGATTGATATTATTATGTATTGTAAAGTGTTCGTTCGTTCAAAGTATTCCTTTAACTTCACAACCAATACGCGTGACTGGCTGTTAATTATACGTCCACTTTTCAACATGTTGAAACAGACTTAGTACTATATAACAACAAACACAAAAATCGAGTCAAATCACTATGTTTAAATTAATGTCCAAATTAGAAGAGCCATAGTTAACGTAATAGTAAACAATATACATCAAACTTAAACGAGCGCACAGTCAACTTTACAAGATGAGGAACGAAAAACTGCGCAGTGCGCGCGGGGACGCTTCAGTCATGTGCCGCTTGGTCAGATACATCATCTCAGACTCATTATTTAGAACCCATTTTGAGAACCAAGCTCATTCTTTGCAGTAAAGATAACTACTCAATATTTAATTTCGATATTCAGTAAAAAAATGGTTACAGCTCTAGTATAAAAAAAAAAAGACTGAGAACGTAACTGTTTTCGGAACGTTTCGCAACAATTATAAATTGCATGCTACTATGAAGTAAGCGCAAAAAGAATACTCGCGATATATTCTTTCATATTATTTAACGTCCAAAAAAAATTTACGTATTTTTTAAAACACTGTATGTAATTGATTTTTATTTTTTTGTTTCTTTCAGTTTCGTTCCAAGTTACATTCTATGGTCTTGCACAAATGTCAAAACGGGCCTATTACATTTTTCCGACTATAATACTGCTCATAAGGGACATCAAAACTAATACCGTATTTACTCTAATAAATACAGTATTTGACCGACTGACAATAAATGACAAGGTAAAGTTAAGAAACATCACACGAAAGAAATGTTAATCTGTCAATTTTGTATGGAGTTTTCAAATTAAAATACTATATATATTAAATTAAAATACTATAGTGGAAGATTTAGGTACGAACTTTTGGTTAATCTGGAACACTGTTTATCATTTCACCCATCTCACAATCTCAATCTCAATCACATCGTCAGCACGATTTAAAATTATTTACATATAAAAAATAGTCTATAGCCCAGCAGTGGACTGTAATTGGCAACTGATTGATACCTTAAATAATAATGCCTCGTTGCTATAAGAATTTTCGAGAACTTTAAATCAATTTTTTATTTCGTTAACGCAAAGATAATGGAAACACCGGTTGAAATCACTGAAACTGTAATTAAGTTTCAATTCTGATTATTCATTCACGAAACTTAATCCATTTGGTCATTGCATGATCGCACAAATGAATCGTAATTAATAACCTATACGTATAACCTAACCGTGGGAAATGCTGCAGTGATTTTAACCTAAGCTTTAAAATATATTGTAGGACTATTAAATAATTTTATTATTTTAATACATACGAGTACTAGAAGCTAGGTTTAGAAGCTAGGAAAGTTAGGATTTTGGCGACACTTTTGGGGGTCGAGTTCGAATCCCAGGCACCTCTAACTTTTCTAAGCTACGTGCGTTTTAATCAATTTCTTCAAGCATACATATGCTTTATACAACGTGTAAATGAAAACCGAAATAATACTTCATAGGCTTTCGCAACATTATGTACTGTCTCTGAGACTTATCTGTGAAACCGAAAACCCAAAAGTTTTTGTGTAAACCACTGCCACAGTTTTTACTGAAAGACATCAGATACAGTCCCTCCTTACATCACATGCCAATTAAAAATCACCAAATGTGACTCCTGTCACTTAAAAATAATTTTTGTTGATTTTTTTCTTTTGTGTACCATAGAAAATGTAAATGAGTTGAGAATGAATTCCTGGACAATTTCTTCTTAAGGTTTTCTTTTAAATAAAGTCAGCTGTATGGATATAAAGATATTACGAATTGAAGTTGTTTAACGTATAGTGTTTGAATCCTCTTTGGTTTATGAAGTTTTATTTTTTACAGAAATTGCCAAGCGGAAGCGAACTGTTTTTACTTGCTTAGGAAAGATTTATTTTAAATTAACAAAAAATAAAAAAAATATAAGTAGTTCATGAATATTCGTGAAAAAAACGGGGTCGCGGTCGGCGCGGCCCTGTGTGAAGCCCGCCAATCCCCGCTGGTGGACTATGGCCTATACCCTTCTCATTGTGGGAGGAGACCCGTGCCCTGTAGTGGATCGGTAATGGGTTGATGTGGTGATAATGATGACTAAATACTTAGTGAGTTTATTTAGAATGAACATTATATTTAGTCTTATTTGCTTTATTCCGCGAAAACCAGTAAATCTTATACTCCACGCGTAACAGATGAATAATTGCTAAACGTACTTATTAATTGTCAAGGAAACATCTCCTGAGGATGCTCACACCGCCATCTAGCCCCAAAGTAAGCGTAGCTTGTGTTATTGGTACTAAGACGACTGTATAATATTTTAATAAATAATATACATAAATACTTATAATAAACAGATAAACACACAGGCACTGAAAAGCATTCATGTTCATATTCACACAAACATTTTCCAGTTGTGGGAATCGACGGCCTTGGACTCAGAAAGCAGGGTCGCTGCCGACTGCACCACTCGGCCGTCCATTGTCGGAGCAAACTGTGTGTAGAGAGTATTCGATGCATTTTAGAAGATCTGTTTGGTGTGGAGTATAAAGCTTGAACAAATTATAAATTGCTGCGTACCGATTTTTCTGGTTTTCGCGTTTTCAGCAAATTAAGTTAACTGTTCAATGAATATCATATAATCCCGAAAAGTAGCACCTGCTTCCATCAAATATTTTAAAACAGTGAATTTTACGTAACTTAAGTTGCAAGGAACGTCACCCAAAATTGGTAATTTAACTTTTCTTTAGCGCACGTTTAGAAAAAGGAAAGAGCGAAGAAGTGAAACCGTAAAAAGCTCTTAAATTGAATTTCAACTTTTTAGAAATTATTTTAAACTGAATACCTAGTGTATTGAATATGGTTATTAAAATAAGTAAAAGAAACAGTGTTACACACGTTGTTTACGAGTGGTTAGAGTTGTACAAAATACTAAACAGATAGGTCTAACTTTCTAAACTCATATCGATGTTGGGCGATAATTGTTACAAATAGTGCATTTTGTTGGTAACTTCTCAATACAAGACTAGAATTAGGTAATCGTCGGAAATAGTTGTCCCCCGTGCTTCAGAGAGCACGCTAAGCCGTCGTTTCCGGTTATTATCACCATCTTGTAATTATTATTGTTAAAGCCCGCCAATCGGTGGAGAATTTATGAGAAAAGATGCCTGTGTCCAGAGGTCTGAAGATGATGATCATGATCATCACCCTTAGCCTGCTGTGATGATGATGATGATAAATTAATAACTAAATACTAAGTAGAATTAAAAAATAATGATCATAATTTTTGTTCTTTCGTCCTATCGGAACTTAATCACCACGCAGGCCCAGTGCGAATTGGTGGACTTTGCCTTTGTGAAAGTACGGAGAGTTCTCAGGCATACTGGCGATATTTTTCTTCCGCATTGAAGAAAGTGATATTTTAATTACTTAAAACGCACATAAGCCAGAAAACTTAAAGGTACTGGGATTGAACTCTAACCCCCGAAAGTGTAGCAGAACTTCGAACCACTGGGATATCATAAAAATTAAAAATGATCACCTTAAGCAAAAATGTTAACTTACTTTTTCGTACTTAAACAGCTACTACATTCTTGTTCACCATATTGGACTACGCAGAGCTTACTTTTATGGATGTTTTATCACATGTTCACAAAACAGTCAAGTGCGTACCGGACTCGCGCACCAAACGTTCCGTATAAACTTCTCTCTCTGCTGTCTTGATACTCGGATTGGTCCCTTTACTTGTAAGACATTGGTTCTTGCCAAAATTTCAAGACTTTAGGGCTTTCCGTTGCCCTTGAACCTTGTTATTTTAGCACCCTTTCAGTTTAGATTCTCTTGAGAGATTCGAAATATGGTAAATAAAAAGGTCGACTTTTTTATTGTTTTGGCAATGGAGCCCTATTTTTTTTAATTACAGATTCCATATAGAAGTGAATGAATGAATACATTTTTTTGTCGCAGATCCGAAAGTTTGTTAATCTGAGCATTTCATGTTAATAATTGTAACTTGATACCTTCGACACGTTCTTGAGGGAAAAGGTATTGAATGACTTAACAGGCGGACAACGAAGTGATGAGTGACGCTTTTTTTTAGTACAGAACCCTAAAAAGCAGCCACGATTTACAGTCCATTTTAGTCACGATTACTAATGCTATCATTCTGTGATACTTACTCAGACATTAACATTTTTATCTCAGTAGGAAACTAGCTGTACCCCCAAATATGGTTATCTAACTCTAGCAAAACGTCAAAAGTTTTGCGTACAATTTTAGATTTTAATTTTTGTTTTGCAAGAGAACTTTACTAATTAAACATAAAATTTCAATGCTTTACAAAAACAGATTCCCAGAACGATCTACAAAGTAAATAAAATTTCATTTAAATATATTTAGTCCGTCGTTTCTTATGCCCGACCGATTCCAAATATTTACTTGTGCAAACAAAACTTAAGTTTTAGGTTAGGTACTTTCCGGTTTTTACTCCTGAGTTAAGTTTGGAAGTCGTTTATTTATTTGTCCAAGTGTCCATTGGCTACATTCCTTTCATGATTGGCAAATGGTATATTACTAGATGGTGCTACATGGCTAATAAATCCAAAAAAAATATTTCAAAAACGAGAGACTGGCGAGTAGTGTGTTTAATCTAACAAATAAACATCAGCTTTATAAATAAATAGATATACTACGACAATACACACATCACCATCTAGCCCCAAAGAAAGGTTAGCTTGTGTTATGGGTACTAAGATGACTGATGAATATTTTTAAGAATAACACACATAAATACATGTAATATATCTGTATATTATAAGTAATTATGTGTATTATATTTATAGAAATATTCATCAGTCATCTTAGTACCCATAACACAAGCTACGCTTACTTTGGGGCTATGTGGCGATGTGTGTAATGTCGTAGTATATTTATTTTATATTTATTTATATATATACATTTAAACAAACAGACACTGAAAAACATTCATGTTCATCACAGAAACATTTTCCAGTTGTGGGAATCGAACTCACGGCCTTAGACTCAGCAAGCAGGGTCGCTGCCCACTGCGCCAATCGGCCGTCAAATCATTATAGTTAGATAGATAAATGTTAGTTATAATTATTAAGACCAATGCAAAATTAGAAACTTTAGTCGTACAGCTATCCTGCTACCCAGTTTTCTTCATCATCATCATCATATCAACCAATGGACGTCCACTGCTGGACATAGGTCTTTTGTAGGGAGTTCCACAATCTACGGTTCTGGGCCTCTTGCCTCCAGCGGCTCCCAGCGACTCACCTGATGTCATCTGTTCACCGCGTTGTTCCCATCTGTACCCAGTTTTACATTAAAATTAATATTTAATCTGGTCATAGGAAATGATAAATGCTCTATTTCCTATGGGCAAAAGGAGTAACACTAATTTCAGCCGGCAGCAATCGTGATAATCACGATGTCATCATCAGTTGACTCACAGGAGTTTTATAAATGACAGTGTAAAACTAAAAAAAAACTTAAAACATGAAAATGAAAATTCTAATGAAAGTAAACCTAAAAGTGAAAAGAATGTTCCAGACTATAACAGTAAACCAGTGCTTGTTAAAGCTGAAGAGATTATGGATGCTGAGAAAAACTCCGAAACGAAAAGCGATGGATTTAATTACGAACTTAAAAACAAATCACACCCAAAAGATTATAACAATGAAAAAACAACAGATCAAGATACTACTGATAGCATATGCTCGGGCTTAGACAGTCCAGAAAATCCCCCAGTGCTATAAACTTATTTCGAAGTTAAAAAAAACTTTTATATGGATTTAAATAAGCGTTTAATAATATAATAACAATATAAAAGTTAATCGTAACGTGCATTCTATATTAGGAGCATGCCTTACAATGTCATTATTTTTTTTAAACTAATGCTTTTTCAGTGCAGTTTTTTTTAGTGTTACTTTTTTTTCTTCTAAATCTCAATTAGACCTAAGTAAAGACTAAGCACGCTTTACGGATCGCAACTTTAGTGTGCTTGGCTCATGCTAATCTTAGTGTTTAAAACAATATTAACCGATCAACTACTTTTTTTAATACAATTCAATTCTGTTGTAGTCTCCGTAAAACAGTGATGGCTGAGTAAGACGTCTTCACTAACTGAAATAAAAAAATAATACATTTCTATTAGGTATACTTCAATTTTGCTGCCTGTAAATTTTAAAAGATATATTAACTATTATAATTATAGATAAGCAATAATGTATGAAGACCTTAAAGCTACGGTGATAAAAGATTCGTCCACATCGCCATATTTTCAGGTACGAGTAAAACTCGCTATGTCCCTTCTGTGGTTAGACATCGGACTAACCATCTGAGAAGGAATATACTTATATACTTAAACACAGCACGCCAGTTTTGGTAAAATGCCGTTTATTTTACGACGACGACATTTTGTTTTAGGATCATCGCTGGACGCTATTGGTGGACTCATTAATAATTCCTTGGCTAATTAATTATTAATATAAAAATTATTAAAACATGAAAATTTGCAAATGGTACTGACTTTTGCTACGAAAGGACCAAAGTATTGAACAATTTACACTGATTAAATAAATAAATAAATATACTATGACATACTGATGTTATCTAATACTGATGTTATCTAATATTGCGCAACTATGTCTAGGGTACTCGAAAATTTTATCATTCATTCTGACAAACATTCATTCACTCAAGAACGAATCGCCGCCAAATGTTTGGCGCTTTAAATAGAAACAAAATGTATGCTGTGTTTTTATAGGGACAGCCAGCCAGGTCTGTGATCGAGTCTCACAGTGGTATACGAAGCGAGTGATAGGTCAAACAAGCCTCCCGCAGCGAGTACAAGGGGCTTGCGGGCCCTACTGGCCACGATGAGCAGAGTTGCGCGCACACCCGGAGTAGTGGCAAGACCTCGCTCCCAGCCGGAACAGTACACCGATTGGCCGATGTTTTCACTCTGAAAATAGTTCATCGTCACATTCTTCTTACATACTAGATAGGGCTTCAGAGCTGTTTCTTAACAGAAAAAATCAAAATCAACAGAATTTTTTTTAAGTGTCAGTTAAACTTCACGCGAGGGGTCCATACAAGAAAAAAACACTAATCTTCTTACATAGTAGGCAGGGCTTCAGAGCTGTTTCTTAACAGAGAAACTTAATAATTAAGCATATTCAAAATAAACAGAAATTTTTCTAAGTGCCAGTTCAACATCACACGAGGAGCCCCTACCAGGAAAAAACACGTTCCTTGTATATTTTATATTTTACACTGTTATTTTTCTATTGGCATATATGTCAACCCTCTACTTATTTCCGGTTCATGAGATCATAAGTTATGAGGTAATTAATTACGGGGACCTGATGGCACCCTACGGGTACTTTACCTAAAAGTTACTGTTTAAGAAAAGTGTACTGTTAAGCCAATAAGGAAGTTTATTCTTAAATTGGGATATCTCTAACAATTGTTAATTTAAATAATCTTTTCTTAACTATCTCGCTATATTGATGCAATCGGGAGGCCACCAAGATACCTAAAAATGAATCATACAATGTTAGTCTCTATTAGACCACGTACAAGAAAACGCATTATATATCAAGATGATACAGAAATAAGCTTAAATAAATCATTCACAAAAAAAATCGGTGAAACTATCTAATATAGGCATTAGGTTTTTTCAAACGTACCTGCAATTTTATTTCATCGCACCATTTGCAAAATATAGATAACTCGAATAGATTGTACATTAAGTACAAGAGGCTCATGAAAAATTTCACTTTATTTCGCCCAACAGTCTGCAATGAGGACAAGAATTAAAGTGGCAGCTATTCATCATATAATATTTATTATGTTGTCTATTGTATATACAACTTCTTCATTATTAACATACTAAGTTTGTTGGTTTGCGAGATTTTCGGGGTAAGCTGTGGATCTACTGAACCGATTTTGAAAACTCTTTCGCCAATATAAAACAACATTATTCGTGAGTGCCATTTGCTATATTATATTAACCTGAAAACTGAAACGGCCATTTTGTTGTAGTCAAATTTACAAAGTAAGTCGGAAAAAAAACGCTCGAACGAAAACATTTCTTAAGAACGCTGTCTTAACAATGAGAGATGTAATATAATTGATTTCTAGAGAAAAGTTGCAGAGCTTGATAATGCCTTCGAAATAATCAGCGATAGCACATACATAACTTTTATATTTAAGTGACAAAACGCGATATTTTATATTTAAAAAAAATATTTTTAATCTATTGGTCGTATTATAAAAAAATATGAATTCTTATCAAAATGAATAGTAAACTTATAGTCTCGAGTATTTAAAATAAAAGAGTTTTCCCTTTTACTGCACATAATTTGGACAAATTGCCAAGAGGAATAAAAAAAACTCACAGTGGTAGCTTGGTAGCCGACGAAACATATTAGCATAGCACTCGCTGCCAGCTGACCTAGCATCGGTACGCTCAGGGAGTGTTTTAGATCCGTTGTGTTGCTGTAAGGTACGGACATTTTTAAAATTAGTAGTTGCCCGGAAGAGATCACTACCAGTGATAAGGTCGCCCTGTATTGTTCTTTTTTATTATTTGGTGTAATAAAGAGTTTTAGTATTATTATTATACTTCTACAGAAGTAATACATTGCACTATTGTAAAACTAATGGCAAAACTCTATACCTCCAGCCATATAAATTATATACACAACAATTGGTTTCAGTTCTAACTTTTCTTGTTCTAACCAATATAGCACTTGACCATTAAAGTGGCGTTCAAATGTAACCGTAAGATTTGACGCTCAATTCTCGTGTAAGAAATTAACTGATTCGCTAATTAAATTAAAGTATTACTTCAATAAAAGCTTTGGGCATGTTTTTCATTTTGGTCGCGACTTACGAACCTGGTGTGATCGTCGATATGTTGTAAAACATACCCTAATTCGTAGTTCTAAGGTGCAACTTTGTTTGAGCGCTAATTGGCTAGGCATATAATCGCTAATTTGCTTAACTGAGCAAATTAACATTTTGCCATCTATACTGTGCTGATGGTAATGACATTTTGCTATCTATTCTGTGCTGATGGTAATGACATTTTGCTATCTAGTCGTGCTGTTGGTGAAAAACATACTGCAAACAAAACCACTGCACAGTTTGAGTGTAATTTGATGTTATCCTCTAAGGAGTACTGAGTATAACACCTCTTGTGATTACGTGTAATACTGTCCGACAAAGACGATAAGCGATTTAGCGTTTCGTTACGATATCGCGTAGAAACCTATTAGGGGTAAGGGTTTAATATAAGTTCCTCCACCTTACTCCCTAACAGGTTAACCCTCTTGGACTGCATCATCACTTACCACCGGGTGAGATTGCAGTGGAATATGACATACAAAAATATATTCAGGTTATTAAGGAAATAAAAGTAACAAACTTTAAAATTATTTTGTGTTGTTCCACCAAATTGCTGAGTCGCTTTAAATATCTATCCTTGAAAGAGTCCATCATGACAAATTTCATATGGTCCTTAGCTGAAAACAAAAATAGTGTTTATTTTAATTATAATTTATTATCTATTTTATTATAATTTACTTTATTAAGTTACAACTTAGTTGTAATGTGTGCACCTGCATATGATAATAAAGTATGCAGAGAGGACAATTTTAAAATAAGCTAAGTGATTAAAATTATAAATTTTAACAACGCACTTACAATTTTCATCCATGCAATCAGAAATAATGCCTTCAAAGCAATCCGCCAGTACGGTGTATTGGCACAGCAAATGCATGAGATGTGCCTGCATGATCAGGTCGTTCACCATCACGAACAGAGATGCGTAGTTGAAAACTATCAACACTATAGCATAGAATATGGGAAATCTTATCGGAGTCTGGTAATCGAAAGGAAATCGAGCTGATACCATTAGATTATAATCAATGTCGTCAACCAGTGGATAGATATGCCTGTGTAATAAAATGAGTTGATTATTCCTTAGCTTTTTACCCTAGACACCAAATGATTAAGAAAATAGAACCAGCTCAACACTTTCTGACCCTACAGATACGTTAACCCATCTTATTTTTTTACTACAGTCTCTGAAAGAAAATAATAAAATTCATACGATTATTTATGGTACTTTTACTCAACTGGCACTTTTTTTATTTTTACATAATGTGTACGGCAAAGATACGGCTGACTTTATACAACACATTAATTAAACTCGTGTAGCATGCTGTAATATATAAAGTCCTAACCTAAATCTGGAGTGATGCTTGTCATGTCATCATGACAAGCCTATAACAGTCCATTGCTAGACAAAAAGCCATTCTAGCGGGAGCATGTGCCCACAATCACCACGCTGTGCAGACGCTTTGTAGTTGTAGCACAGAGGACGCTGCTGCCCAATGTTCTATTACCCTAGTCTCTTCATACGATACCCGCGGGAAGAGAAAGTTTGGTGACAACTGTACCATTTGTTGTAACCAAAAATTAGTTCGAATTAATAATGCTTGGATTAACAGCGGCTACTATGGGCCTCATAAGAAGGCTCAGAGTCACTCAGCGGGTGATGGAGAGAGCTATTAAGAATATAGAGCTCGGAGTATCTCTACGCGATCGAATCAGAAATGTGGAGATTCGAAGAAGAACCAGAGTTACCGACATAGCTCAACGAGTCGCGAAGCTGAAGTGGCAATGGGCCGGGCACATAGTTCGGAGAAAGGTTGGACGTTAGGGTCCCAAGGTGCTGGAATCGCAGCCCCGAACTGGTAAGCGAAGCGTTGGTCGACCCCCAAAAGAGGTGGACAGACAACATTAAGCGCGTCGCAGGTAGCCGCTGGATCCAAGCGGCTCAGAACCGTGGAATTTGGAACTTCCTACAAAAGACCTATGTCCAGCAGTGGACATCTATCGGTTGATGTGATGATGATGATGATAACAGCGATAATGACACATATTAGTCGGTAGCGCTGGGTAAGCAACGATGACCTAAGTCAGAAAATTGAGGGGTTGGCCTGTCTTTGAAAGTTTGCAAGACAATTTGGTATCCAGTCTCTGATCCTATGAACTAACAAAGAATAGTACGTAATCGTAAAAGGAAGAATCGAAATCGCTTTTTAGTTGATTCGTTTACTAAAGGTTAACCAAGAAGATTTCTTATCTAACATTTTCCATTAAGTCTGTTTAATTTAACTCCTCAGCGGACAGCAGCAAACTCCTCATATAAATGAGGACTTCAGCACTGAAGTCCTCATTAATATGTAAACAATTCATGTATTTAGTATCGTAAAGCCAAAATGAGGGGTTTGCTACTGTCCGCTGAGAAGTTAAATTACAATGACCTAAAATTTTCTCCTTTACTTAATAAAGAAACAGGTCCCCAGGTTACTTGAGGAATTAATTGTTATAGATATTTTAATACTTTGCTAATAATATATTGTATACAAACTCTCAAGTCGAATATGTATATCTGGTTCAAAGTGAATCCTACAACTCATGCATTTTGTTTGAAAAGCTGAAAGCTCTCAGAAACTTCGTATTACAAAAATTTCAAACAAAGTTTAATATTTTCTTCCAGTTCATGAGAACCAGAAATAATCATGCAAGTCTGGAACTAAGCGTAGAAGCTTTTCAGCTCCTATACAAATATAAATTCAGAGCAAACAACTTCTCCCCGAATGTTAGGGAGAATTTGTGGAACAGGAGAACTTGTTTGCAGCGTGCAAAGTATTTCGTAAATACAAATGCTACTTACCAAGCACCCAATGTGCAAGAACCTAAAGCAAGGAGTAGTTTTAAGAATTTTTCGTTCCTAGCTGCCCAAAATTTAATCAAAGCCTTACGTCTGGATGTTGACGTGTCGAAATATGGCGATTCCATAGCCGATGCTAATTTCTTATAAATGGCTCGATTTTCACGCTGAAAAATTATTATTGTTAAACCTTTACTTTACTTTAGCTGAGATAATAAAATATAGCTATAGCACATTATTAATGCCTTACAGATTCTCTATCATAAGCGATGATAGCACAGTGGGGAGGAATTCGACTTCACTATTGGGGAGCCGAGTTCGAATCCCAGTCGTACGCACCTCTAACTTATGTGCGTTTTAAGCAATTAAAGTACCACTTGCTTCTACGGTGAAGGAAAACATCGCGAGGAAACCTGTATGACTTAGAGTTCTCCATAATGTTCTCAAAGACTCATGGGCCAGCGTGGACTACGGCCTTAACTCCTTCTTATTCTGGAAGAAGACCCGTTCACTGTAGTGGGTCCGTAATGGGGCACCCCATGATGACAGACAACTTACCATATTTTTGTATCTGTATAACGCAATGAAGTGCATAAGCGTTACGTTCACGTTATCGATGATGCCATCCAAGTTACTCGAATCACTAAACAATTGCCAAGTTTCACAGCAAATCAGAAAACCAACAGATGATTTTAGAATTCCGCTGTAGATATGGTACAATATGCTGCTGTCGAGAATTGACCATCCTAATAAAGAAGTTGCTAGTTAATAAAAGTGAATTATTTTAGACTTTTTAAGTGAAGTAACTATTTAACTAGTTGAGAAACTGAGATGTTAAATATAGATTATGAGATTTCTACGCTCCTAATCAAATCGTCAGTAGGTAAACATAGTATAAGATTTGCAATCTCGCAATCATAGAGTCGGTTTCTACTCTTTATACTCTCTAACGCCAAAGTATAATATTTTATTTATTGACATTATTTACACTTTCATAGCAAGAGCTCTTAGCAAAATAAAAACAGTATTACGGAATTTGCGACACTAATGGGAGGGAATTAACGTTCATTTTGCTTTGAGGTTACAGTGTTTCAATTCTCGTAAACGACTCCACGATTGCGAGATTCCAAATTTAATACTGTGTTAACTGACTATGAGTGGCAATGTATGTGGCTAGTTAAAAAGAAGGGATTGTTTATTAAAACGTAATTGATATCTTCACGATCCCCACGGTGCCCCAGACAGTCTCCCACCAGAGCAGACATCAGCCAATTCAGAATTAATACGTTCCAGGAAATATAATTTAGAATATCTCCCAAGGCAACGACATTCATCACTGCGTCGAAAAAATTTACAATAAGCTGACTATACTTATAATTTCATACGGTTATGTTCTACTAACACGTTCACACACTACACGCTCTACTAACCCTCCTTGTCCCTTAAAACTTGGTACCCCTATTGGGGCTTTAGAAATAAGTTTCTAATTTAATTTCCATCTAAAAAAGTTATTTAATAGTTTTGACTGTTTTCCACCAATAATTAAAGTTCTAATTATTTTCGACGTACTCCAGTTAATAGCATTAAAATATTAATCCAACCCTCAATCCCAGGATTACCTGCAAAATACGTTACACGGTAGACAGATTCGAAAAACAAAGTTTCGAGCTCGCCGCTTGACTCTTCTAAAGCTTTGCATTGGGTAGCTCTCCTCCACAGGCGGTGGAGGAACCCCATTATTTCAGCTTTTGTTTGAACTTCGAAAGCGAGCTCAGTAAATACGTCGGCTTTATTTATCTGTGTAAGTTTGCACTTTGCTATCCATTGTAAAATGTAAGTCTGTTTCCATTGTACTTATTTATTTCGGCTGGATAAACAAGATGTGCAGCTTTGTATTTTGGAGTATGACGCATTTACATTTTTCATCCGCCTACTAATGGGTGGATAAATTTATAGCGGTTTTTGTGAGGGTTCAATATGTCGGTTTTGACGAACAAAATAATACTATATATAGATTCAGTATATTATTGAATATTGTTTAAAAACAAAGGTGAAAGGTTTGACTGTCTAATTAAATTCGTAGTTTGCGTATGTCAATAAATATATATATAATATATATCTTATTTTAAAAACAATAACATTTATTACTCTTTTAAAAACAACCAACTTGTGGTTGTTATTTAAAAGTATAGTTTTTGAACATGTCTGCCTAGCAGTTTCTTTGTACCCGAATATTGTTTGAGAATGCAAATCTTATACAAGTTTACTGATGATGACTGATAATGGACTAGTAAAGTTTTTTGATTTTTCCATGGCATCTAACCGAAACACTGAATCGCTTTGTAGCATTGGATTTGGTGTATTGGATTCGATACATTGCGCTTGAAGACATATTGATTTCAAAGATTTAGAAAATAAATCCATATTCTGCATTCTGAAAACCAAGTTTTAAACTGAGTTGAAATAAGATCGGTTGGCAGATACAATTGCTAAATTTATAATAATTTGACGGCTGATTGCAGCAGAGCGCAGTGACCCTACTCTCTGACTGCGGATTCGATTCCCATAACTTGAAAATATTTGTATGATGAACATGGATGTTTTTCAGTGTCTGGGTTTTTAACTGTATATTATAAGTTTTTATGTATATTATTCATAAAAATATTCATTAACCATCCCATATATTTGTATATGGCTATAGTATGCATATATATAAAAATATTGGTTTGATCGTTATTCGATGGCCACTTACCGCAGTGGCTAGCTAAATTTGGTGTCAACTGAGACCTGCTGGTCTATTAATACAAATGTTTAAAGGATTTATTTTTGTTTCTCAAAAATATCGCGATGTCAATGGAAACGGCACATCAGAAATATTCATCACCACTTTGAAACTAGCAATAATTACAGGGCAGTAGATTAAATACGAATCTGTTTGATGTGACCGCATTACGCGTTCTATCGGCCAGCCCGCTATCGCAAAGTAAACGGAATAATTTAATGTTTTATTGCCATTTTATTGCGCAAATAATTACCTACGATGGAAAGTCCTGATTGCCTTCGCATCGGGACATAATATTGACAGATGAATAATTACCTTTACTTAGTAAGTACCTACCTTTTAGTTTCTCGGAATCTAAAATGTAAATATTTATGCGTTAGGATATAGTTGATTTATTTTTAAACGAACGACCTCCCTGGTGCAGCGTTGAACGATGTTGTTTTAAATGGAAGGTACCGAGTTCGAACTTCAATCCCAGGCAGGGGCATTTGGGACTTTATAATTTCTGAATTATTCTGGTCCGATCTAGTAGGAGGCTTCGGCCTTGACTAGACACTTAGCAGTGCGTCTTTGTCGGTAGGGTGATAACTAACCACGGCCACTACAACGGTTCGGACGGACAGAGGGACAGACAGGCAGACAGACCGACAGCGGAGTCTTAGTAATGCTTTTACCCTTGGGGCACAGAACCCTAAAAATCAACGACAGAAAATGCCACTATAAGATAAAATAAATAAGGAAAACTTTCGTTATAAATTCTTAAACAATTTCTAACGCTTGCTAATATAGATGAAACTCCCTGAATTTATAGTTAAAGTTTCTTGTACAATGTATAAAGGTACCTGAGTACTTGCGGATGATAAATCGTATGAGAGACCGACACCACGCACGCGAAACTGGTCAATTTATCAAGCTCTTTATTGAGTATTCCAGTAAGGAGACAATAATTCACACTTAATATAGGCCAAGGATAAGTGATCCTGTAATATTTTTGAAGTTATACTTCTTTTGGTGCGTTATGGGAAAATGATGAGAGTATTTTTTTACGATGCGCGCACACACCGTCACAAAAACCGACACCATGAAGTTATGTATAAGGTTTGACAGTGTAATTGTCAAAGTCTGCGGGCTCATTCCCGTGATTTAATTGATTCAATAGTACAAAAATCTCACATTTTAATGTTTAGTGAAACTTGGTTGTCCGAATGAGTCTATTAGTATTCCCAATTTAATTATGTTTATTATATCCATTTCTTTAATTATGTATTGTTAATGTCGTTTTTTCTACAAACTTAGAATAAAGAAAAAACTTTTGAAAAGATTTTTATTTTGTTACTCTAAAGAAATATAACTTATAACGCAAGTAGGAAAAACGTGTGTTTTTTTCTATATACTTATAATGAAGCTGAAAAGTTTATTTTTAAGTGTACAGCCTAATTTTTGATGAAGACTTTTAAATATATATTTTTTAAAGGTTATAAGGTTATCTCTAAGTGTGTAAAGGAAATAAAAGTTTATAATGTCATAATAGTCAGTAATAAGAACAAAAAAAAAATTATTTGGTTTGACAAACAAAAATCCTGTAAGGGAATATGAATTTATGAATATATCCGATTTGACCATCTTGAGATAGAATACCTCAAGATGGTCAAAGCGGGGGAGATATAAGTTCTATTAAAAAAAAATCGTCTCATTTGATTCTTGAGGTGTGGAGGCGGGTGGGTTGTCGCAGTGGGTCACGGTATTTATATTGTGTAGAATAAAGGAAGAAAGTTTTTATAGGAAACTTATCAGACGTTATACGCGAACGTAGTTTATACAATAAAATCCCTGCGATTTGCGACCTCTTTAAACGAGTGCATCAACAATTTAACACTGTGATGCTTATAAATGGCCGACAAGGGCACACAATTTTTACGATTACCGGCTTATTATTCGATTTATTATCGCCTGGAATGCGTACATCGCAAAAGCTAAATTTGGACACTGCCATACACTGCTTCTTTGGTGCAATTCGCATTTCGCACGTGCTGCAATGAGCCACAAGTGTTGAAAAGTTGTAAGACTTTGGATTTTTATGTACCTATAGATATTTATACTATTAAGTACCTTGAAATGTCTACCCCAAAGCAAGTTAAACCGTCGGTTATCATCACTTTGCATAACCGATAAAGTCCGCCAAACCGTATTGGAGCAACGGGGTAGTTATATAACATGTTCACCCTAACACACACACATTCTCTGTCTCTCACACTCACACACACACAATGTCACATTACCAAAAAAAAGCACTCCTTTGTGCACAAATCAATAGTAAGTATCACTGTGTCTAGTCCATAAAAAGTTTATGATGATATTTTAAATAACACTATACATAAGACACTGAAAATCATTCATGTTCATCACGCAAACATTTTTCCGGTGTTGCAATCAAATCCACAGCCTTGGACTCAGAAAGCAGGTTCGCTGTTCACTGCGCAAATCAGCCGTTAAATATTAAATATATATTAGGACGTTGAAAAGACAAACAAACAAACAAACACATCTACGTCTAATTATTATATTTGTAAGGAGTAAGGATTGACAAGAAGCAGAACGTTTGAAACAGTAACCTTTCCGGTTTTCAGCGCAACTTCCCTTTTAAAGTCACTTGTTTCGCCTTAGTTTCGCTATTATTAATGTACCTACTGCCGCCAACTTCATGTGGAACGTCTACTTCCATTGAAATATATGTGTAGGGAGGTTCAGAGCGAAAGTGGTAGTCGTTTACTCGTTTGTGAATTCCCGTCGCACTTATAAAGTAGAACTTTGCGACATTTCCTTCGCTCCATAAACGTTACACATTTTGAGCAGTGGCACTCCACTCACGTACTTAAAGCTCTGCCTACTCCAACATAAGCATATTAACTTTTGTCTGCTTCATTTTTTTAACCCTTCTTCACACAAAACACGCGTACAAGCGTGTTTTTTCGTTGCCACAGTAAATATACCTTATAGTGTAGGCATAGTCCGTTAAAAACACACATTCCAGTTATCATATTACTGGATTTTCCGCTCTGAGCCTAGTGTGAGATTTTTTACGTACGATTACAAAGGTCGCGTGGAAAATCAAGCGCCATCTAGTTAAACTCTGGAAAACATAAACATATTCTCACTAGTTGGCGCTATTTTAATATCAAATAACTTTTACGCAATCGAATAAGTAAACGTAGGTAGAAAATCTCGCACTATGCACCTTAACAAAACGTCAACGCCATTGATATAGTAGTTTGAATGGAAATAAATAAAGTAAAAAAAGTTTTTTTAAACTTAATTTTTTTTTGTGCATGGTCATGATTCTTGTTTATTAAGTTAGTTAGTAAGTTTTCAAACAGTGCACCGTGGTAAAAGTAATAGGTTAGTAGTTAAAGCTGCAAAGAAAACTTATTTTATGTACATAATAATATATTTTCTTTATTAATTAAGGAACCTTATTATTTTGTTACAATTTTACGTTTTTTATTTCAATAAGATACATTTTAACAATATTGTGTCACTTTATATATTGATATAACTAAGTAAAAATCACTTAAAATTTCTTACTTATATTAAAGCTACACACGCTGTTCATCCCTCGGCGCTACAGCTCTCTGTTTGTGTCGGTCTACCCTACTCTTTCTCCACTGGGTTCTCTCTTTGAACAAATTACACAAAGTTTTACACATATGTTGGACAATAAAGTCGATTTTTCTTTCATTCATTCCTTCTGCCACAATTTAATCTCTACCAACGCTCTAACAAATCAAACTATTAAATCTATGAAATTTAAAAAAAAACATGATTTAGGCACAATTAGCTAAAAATATCGGTCTTATACGATTTGTAACTTCGCAAGACCTCTTTATCTAAAAATAATCGATAAGCGAAAATATTCTTTACTTATATAATATCTTTAGATATATATTAATGATATATTTTTCCCTAGAACTTTAACAATAATTATCTGATGCTTAAAAAATAAAGAACATGAAAGTCAATATATCGAACTAAGAAAAAAATACTTGTGCTTACTACACTCTTGGTAAAGTATATTACGAAATTTAACTATAACAGCTTATACTAAATAAATTTTATTTACATTATACATTTAATCAATGTCTACAGATAGAATATATTGCATAACTAAACATAAATCATGCATACTTCGAATGTATTATATATATAATTGCAACCCAATTGGCCAAAATAATTGAAATTATTATTTAACAACAATATCTGCCTCAGTCTAACGATTAACATGTGTGACTGATAATTGCTAGCTACTGAGTTTGATACTTGGGTTAGGCCAAAAATTTACCGTAAGTACCTACTATGTTTTTCTATTAAAAAAAACCTCATCAGAAAAATGGACAGTTCCAACCCCAAAGTGCCCCGGTGTATTCTTTAGGTTTCCGACCAAGGTTATAATTTATTGTTGATAATAGTCGCTAAAGCCAGCCAATTTAAAACATCCGCCAAAGTATTCTCTAAATCCCTCTCTCCTATGAGAGAGGAGAGGCTGATAATAATGTTTTAGTTACGGATACAGTAAATCATCATTTTAAACTCGTAAACTCGTAAGTACCGTACTCGTTACCGCTTGTGATTCGCGAGTGTGCAGATAAATAATAGACACGATTAAAGACGGTAACATCTTTGGTGCTTTTTACAAATCGAGATAAGTGATCTTGGTAGCAGTGAATGCTGCGGCGCCTGCCAGCGTGGCAGCAACGGCTACAACTGCGGCTGTTGAACCGGTGATTTTCACCGCGAATCCCATGATCACCGATATGAGGAGTTGAGCCACAAAGACACAGCTGCTGACCACTGCAACATCGGTCCCGATGCCGCGCTCCTGTTCACTGCCACCTCCTTCGCTGTCCCACTGTAAAACCAAATATCCATATGAGTACTTTGGAGTACCTATAAAACCTAACGTGCTGGCCACGGGACAAATCGCGTCGCGCGAATTTTTGCACGATGTGTATACAGTAACGTGCACCAAGCTCTTGGAAAAACCCGTCTCCTTTATGAGACTTACAAAATTTTTAGGGTAGGCAGTGCTTTTGTACATATATAAAGTGCACGCCACTGCACTGAATGTATGTATGGGTACGAGGCACGGGTATGTAAACTGTAAAGTAATACAACAGTAAAAGTGTAAAGCTCGTAAGTAAAGAGTGTTTGTTTTTATGTCCTTCCTTCACGTCTTTATGTCTTTTCTTCAAAAACACGGACAACTGCTAGTATTTCCAAACATACATTTCAGTCATTAGACGCCTTACCGGTCACGTCTATTCCGTGACGCTACGAGCTTTATTAATAATAGTGGCATTCCGTTGCCCCTACTTATACCAAAGTAGCTACTTTTCACTAACAGCGTGGACTCTATTAAGCTAATCCACATGATATTTCATTCACACGTTCGTTAAAACCTGCAAATCGCGTTATCTAGCTTTATGCCTTATATGGCTTCTAATACGTTTATATTTCGTAGGACTATTGTAGCTGACGTATTATTGTAGCAGTAAGTAAAAAAGTCTGATCATGTGTTAGTACAGAGACTACAGTATCTGAGTCTTCCCGTCATAAAAATCAGTAAAGATAAGGCTATATCGCGTCGTTCACCCGTGTCCAATCCAAGGACGCGTACGAGCAAATGTCACCTGGTAAGAAATTGTCACCAGCCCTGAAAATGGAAAATTAGTGTCCAATCCCGTGCCTTGGAGAGCACGTTAAGCTATCGCTCGTCGGTCCCGGTTATCGTCACTTACATATGATTATGATATATAAGCCCACCAATCCGTATTAAAGCAGCGGTGTTGGTTTATGCTGTGTAACCCTCTGGCTAAAGGGGAGAGGAGGTAGCCTGTATCATTATCAAGGCATTACCGGCCCACTACAGAGCACGGGTCTCCTCTGATAACGAGACGGGTATATAGGCCGTAGACCACGATCTACAGTATTTAGTGGTGGTGTGCCTGACCTGTGTCTAACCGTAGGACAAAAATAGGCTGAAGTTGTTGATGATACGATCAAAAGCCAGTACAAAAATATTAAAAAAGTGATCATAACATTATAAGGGTTGTGCTATTTCTTCATATCTATTTGTGATACAAAGGAATCAACATCAAAAGGTGACTTATAAAGCTGTAAGCTGTACAATACGTATCTCATTTATGATGTGAGGTTTATTTATCCCTTTCGTAATTTTATAGCAATACCGGGATAAACATTTTCCAGTGAGTGATTTTATTAAATAGGCAGAATACTGATGGAATACATTTAACGTAGGAAATTAAACTCTCTATTCCAGGAGGTTAATACGACGGCTTAAACAGCGGTTTGTTTTGGTATAAAATAAATAAATCTGTCGATTAAACTGATTTTGTAACATCGTTTATGCATATCAGTAAATTGATGGATACTAGACTAGACATAGGATTTACTGAGTAACTCAAAAAATCCGTCCTAAACCCTGATAATCAACTTCTTTTTCTTATTTCGTAAAACACATAGTTAAATGTGGTTTTGTGTGCCTTCTTGTAAATAAGTTATGACCAAGAGCTCTACGCAAGTTTCCAAAGACTCAAACACAGGACACTACCGTTTCCGTTGATTTTTTCTAATATTTTTAGAAGAAGCTTACCGAAATTACTACTTTTGTTTTAATAACAGTAGATTCGCTCACTTTTATGCATTTTTTTGAAGTAAATTATTTTTTTGACCAACACTGGGAGAATAAATAAATAAATAAATAAATATATTACAACAATACACACGTCGCCATCTAGGCCCAAAGTAAGCGTAGCTTGTGTTATGGGTACTAAGATGACTGTTGAATATTTTTATAAATAAAATACATAAATACTTAGAATATACATATAAACACCCAGACACTGAAAAATATTCATGCTCATCACACGAACATTTTCCAGTTGTGGGAATCGAACCCACGGCCTTGGACTCAGAAAGCAGGATCGCTGCAAACTGCGCCAATCGGCCGTCAAATAATTTGAAATTTAAATCATCTCTCGTTTAAAGTCAAAAAAATGCGGACGTTCGAAAATATTCGAAATTACAATGTTTCCTACCAATAAAAGAGTTAACAGATGCTAGAGGCTGATAACAAGGCAATTATATATTAATTTCAGCATTGGTGCCTACCTAGCTTTGCAAACTGCCCAGGTTGGCAAAGCACTCAGAGCCCTAAGTGTTAAGTCAAGTTAAGTTACTCGTAACTCAATAGAATACTATTGAGTTAACTAATTTAACTTTGGACTAAAGTAATTCTGTCAAGTAGATTTGGAGTTGTCAAATTTTAACGTTTGATCATCCATAAAAAACTACAGATGTTCTCTAATGAGGATGTGTCATTAGCTCACATGAAAAATTATTATAAAATTTAATAATTGCAAACTTACCATGCCAGTAGCATGGTAGTGCGCTACCAGGAGATAAGGCATGGTGAAGAGAGTGGAGTACATGATACCCGCAGTCCAGCTGAACAGTATAACCGCAGCACGAGCTCGTAGGAGGCACAGCATCATCATTCCACAGCTGTACGTACATAGACCACCAACGTACACTTTCTTTGCCCTGTAATGAGATACAAAAAAGTGTATTTGTATTGTGTATTTTATTAGAAGCAGGACAGTTTGCCGTTTGGTGACGGCAGATTAGAATACAGATGTCACCCCCCTCCTCTACCTGCAGGTTTCGTACGAGACGACTAAGGGAAAATAACGTTGAACGTTCAGCAACGTCCTCTGTGCTGCAATTACTATCTACTGCAATCACCAATCCGTCTGCCCAGTGCGGCGTTGTGATTTTGAGCAAAACCTGAGAGAGGCCTTTATCCAGTAGTAGTTTTGATTGATTTGAGTTTTTGTGACAGTGCTCATACGGGGAAGAACTACATCATACCAGAACGCTAAACTACTCGGTGGTACTTAACGCTTGGTGGCACGACTTTGTCGATAGGGAGGTAGCCACGGTCTAGCCACGGTCTAAGAGCCTTCCATCAGACCGAAAATTCTGAAATTATAAATAACCAAAGTTCCTAAAAGCACTTATTTTGAAAGCAAAATAAAAATTATACAAAAGAAAATCTATATAGATTGTGTCTTCTTTCATGGTTACGACAAAGTTAAAAGAAGAAGGATTTTTTGCAGGATAACGTGCTGTTATATTAAAGCAAGCACTTCTCTCAGCGCCCCTTAGAATTCTTATAACACAAAATTTACTCTCTCGTCAGAAGACCTAATAAATACATTTATTTATAGACCTTGCATCGATAGTTTTTTGGCAAAACAAACAGACAGGCAGACTCGCAAAATTTCAAAAAAGGTAATTGGCGTCATGGCGTACTCAAAAAAAGCCGTCTTTACCCAGGGTTCAAGGGGTACGTTGCATCGGTTGGCAGGCTACATTTCCTACCCCGGCGCTGCTTATGCTTTTAAGTATGGAGGCAGTTCTTCCCCGGACGAGCTTTGTCACAAGTAACATTTAACAATTATGATTATTAGTAGGAATAGAGCTTTATTGCTACTGAAAATCATAATTGTTAAAATATTGGATAGAAGCAGGCGTTACTTTGCGGAAATCCATAATACATTAAGAAAATTAAGCTTAATTTGCTTTTCTCCGCGAACAGCAGGAGAATCTGTATGGTGTTATTTATAATTTCTTCAATCCTTTTACTCCACACCAAACAAATCTTCGGCAATGTACCCTCTAGGCACGTTTCGCTCCAAAACCGGAGCATCTCTAGGAGATGTTGACTTTACAGTGTAGGTGAAGTTAGCAGAGCATTTGCCAGCAGATCAAAAATAAAACGGAGTTCTCTTCGCATGCAGCTGAGTTCTAGAGTTCCTGATGATTTTTAGGAATAGTTCTGGCGTTTTTACCCCCAAAAAATGGGTGTCAAAAAATGATCTGCTAACTTCCGATAGCAGATCATTTTCGAGCAAATCAAAATTTGATGCTTGTTCTGGGCGCATGCAGCTTAGATCTATAGTTCCTGATACTTTTTAATAATAGTTCTGTCGTAAATACTGAAAAAAAAATTCTTAAAGAAAATAACCCTAAACATCCTATCGTACACAAAGACCTTTGAATAAAACATTTTTTAGACCCGTACTCTCTCGAAACTCTTTTCTTTCTCACACATCAGTATATAAACTATAATAAAAAAATATTAAAGTTCTTATAAATCAAGTTTCAGAGTCATCACAACAAACATGAAAATTTATTTTCTTAAATAATTACATAAAATAATACAAAACATTTGTTTTTGAAAACCCTACCTATTAAAGGGGTAAGAACTCTTTTGTTTCTGTTGAAGCATCATAACGCCTGAAACATAACATAAAACCAAGCCTCAAACACTGTTATTCGAGACTGCATATCAGACGTCAATATTTTAAATCCAAAAGAATTATATGAGCAATTATTTTTTTGAAAACCCTTTAAACTTCACAGCTTAGAACTCTTAAATTTCTGATAGAACGCTACTTACACTATAACACGATTAAAATTCAAGCCTAGAACACACGTACTTTAGACTGCATATCACACGTCAATATTTTAATGTCTAAAAAATTAAATAACAGAAAGTATAATTTTTTTTGGCAACCCTATAGACCACACAGCCTAGAACTCTTTAATTACTGATAGAACACTTCTTACACTATAATACAATTAAAATTCAAGTCTAGAACACTCGTATTTTAGACTGCATATCACACGTCAATATTTAAATTTCAGAAAAATTTTATTCCTTGAGTTGTATTTTTTTTTTAGCAACCCTTGACATACCACAGCCTAGAACTCTTTTGTTTCCGATAGAACACTACTAACACTATAACATAATTAAAATTCAAGCCTAGAACACTCGTACTTTAGACTGCATATCACACGTCAATATTTTAATATCGAAAAATTAGATTGCTTGAGTTGTTTTTTTTTTAAGAAACCCATCCTACAGCCTAGAACTCTTAAAATTCCGATAGATCACTACTAACACTAAAACATAATTGAAATTGAAGCCTAGAACACCCGTACTTTAGACTGCATATCACACGTCAATATTTTAATATCGAAAAATTAGATTACTTGGTTTGTATTTTTTTTAAAGAAACCCATCCTACAGCCTAGAACTCTTTAATTTCCGATAGATCACTACTTACACTATGACACAATTAAAATTCAAGCCTAGAACACTCGTACTTTCGACTGCATATCACACGTCAATATTTAAATTTCAGAAAAAATTTATTACTTGAGTTGTATTTTTTTTTAGAAACCCACGACATACCACAGCCTAGAACTCTTTTGTTTCCGATAGAACACTACTAACACTATAACATAATTAAAATTCAAGCCTAGAACACTCGTACTTTAGACTGCATATCACACGTCAATATTTAAATATCGAAAAAATTACATAACAGACAGTTTAATTATTTTTGGCAACCCTATATTCCACACAGCCTAGAACTCTTTTGTTTCCGATAGAACACTACTCACAGTATAACATAATTAAAATACAAGCCTAGAACACTCGTACTTTAGACTGCATATCACACGTCAATATTTTAATGTCTAAAAAATTAAATAACAAAAAGTATAATTTTTTTTGGCAACCCTATAGACCACACAGCCTAGAACTCTTTAATTACTGATAGAACACTTCTTACACTATAATACAATTAAAATTCAAGTCTAGAACACTCGTACTTTAGACTGCATATCACACGCCAATATTTAAATTTCAGAAAAAATTTATTCCTTGAGTTGTATTTTTTTTTTTTGCAACCCTTGACATACCACCGCCTAGAACTCTTTTGTTTCCGATAGAACACTACTAACACTATAACATAATTAAAATTCAAGCCTAGAACACTCGTACTTTAGACTGCATATCACACGTCAATATTTTAATGTCTAAAAAATTAAATAACAGAAAGTATAATTTTTTTTGGCAACCCTATAGACCACACAGCCTAGAACTCTTTAATTACTGATAGAACACTTCTTACGTGACGTGTGATATGCAGTCTAAAGTACGAGTGTTCTAGGCTTGTATTTTAATTATGTTATAGTGTTAGTAGTGTTCTATCGGTAATTAAAGAGTTCTAGGCTGTGTGGTTTATAGGGTTGCCAAAAAAAATTATACTTTCTGATATTTAATTTTTTAGACATTAAAATATTGACGTGTTATATGCAGTCTAAAGTACGAGTGTTCTAGGCTTCAATTTCAATTATGTTTTAGTGTTAGTAGTGATCTATCGGAATTTAAAGAGTTCTAGGCTGTAGGATGGGTTTCTTAAAAAAAATACAACTCAAGCAATCTAATTTTTCGATATTAAAATATTGACGTGTGATATGCAGTCTAAAGTACGAGTGTTCTAGGCTTGAATTTTAATTGTGTTATAGTGTAAGAAGTGTTTTATCAAAAATTAAAGAGTTCTCGGCTGTGTTGTCTATAGGGTTGCCAGAAAAAATTAAACTTTCTGTTATGTAATTTATTCGATATTAAAATATTGACGTGTAATATGCAGTCTAAAGTACGAGTTTTCTAGGCTTGAATTTTAATTATGTTATAGTGTTAGTAGTGTTCTATCGGAAACAAAAGAGTTCTAGGCTGTAGGATGGGTTTCTTAAAAAAAATACAAACCAAGTAATCTAATTTTTCGATATTAAAATATTGACGCGTGATATGCAGTCTAAAGTACGAGTGTTCTAGGCTTGAATTTTAATTATGTTATAGTGTTAGTAGTGTTCTATCGGAAACAAAAGAGTTCTAGGCTGTGGTATGTCAAGGGTTGCTAAAAAAAAATACAACTCAAGGAATAAAATTTTTCTGAAATTTAAATATTGACGTGTGATATGCAGTCTAAAGTACGAGTGTTCTAGACTTGAATTTTAATTGTATTATAGTGTAAGAAGTGTTCTATCAGTAATTAAAGAGTTCTAGGCTGTGTGGTCTATAGGGTTGCCAAAAAAAATTATACTTTCTGTTATTTAATTTTTTAGACATTAAAATATTGACGTGTGATATGCAGTCTAAAGTACGTGTGTTCTAGGCTTGAATTTTAATCGTGTTATAGTGTAAGTAGCGTTCTATCAGAAATTTAAGAGTTCTAAGCTGTGAAGTTTAAAGGGTTTTCAAAAAAATAATTGCTCATATAATTCTTTTGGATTTAAAATATTGACGTCTGATATGCAGTCTCGAATAACAGTGTTTGAGGCTTGGTTTTATGTTATGTTTCAGGCGTTATGATGCTTCAACAGAAACAAAAGAGTTCTTACCCCTTTAATAGGTAGGGTTTTCAAAAACAAATGTTTTGTATTATTTTATGTAATTATTTAAGAAAATAAATTTTCATGTTTGTTGTGGTGACTCTGAAACTTGATTTATAAGAACTTTAATATTTTTTTATTATTGTTTATATACTGATGTATAAGAAAGAAAAGAGTTTCGAGAGAGTACGGGTCTAAAAAATGTTTTATTCAAAGGTCTTTGTGTACGATAGGATGTTTAGGGTTATTTTCTTTAAGAATTTTTTTTTCAGTATTTACGACAGAACTATAAATAAAAAGTATCAGGAACTATAGATCTAAGCTGCATGCGTCCAGACCAAGCATCAAATTTTGATTTGCTCGAAAATGATCTGCTATCGGAAGTTAGCAGATCATTTTTTGACACACTTTTTTTGGGGGTAAAAACGCCAGAACTATTCGTAAAAATCATCAGGAACTCTAGAACTCAGCTGCATGCGAAGAGAACTCCGTTTTATTTTTGATCTGCTGGCAAATGCTCTGCTAACTTCACCTACAGTCTTAACTCAAAATGTCTTAATAATTATTCATTGTCAAGTAAACATCTCAAAGATCAGTTTGGTGTGGAGTATAAGGATTGAATAAATTAGAAATAACACCATACAGATTCTCCTGCTGTTTGCGGAGTATAGAAAATTAAGCTCGATTTTCATAATATATAATTGTTAAAGCCTGCCGCATTAAAACAACGTTGCGGATTCAATCGCTGGATTCAGTGGAACGAAAATTAGGACGATAAACGTACTTCGTTCGCATTATTAATAAAGTTTACTAGGAGAGCTAGTAGAAAACTAATTACGGCAGAATCTTAATTAAACTTGAACTTGAGGAAACTATCACAAATCGTTTCCACTTTTATAAACTTAAGCGAATTCTTACCTTGGTTTTATAACTTAAGGAATTATTTATGAATGAACTTGATGAGGCCTTGACAAAACGTTGTTTACAGGAATTAAGTAACTGTTTATATTTTATAACTATGTATTAAATTAACTTTTACTTAATGGTCGGAAAACATTCATGACCAAGGTTCAGTAAGTTTTCAGGAACCTAATCTGTTCAGGCATTGAGAAGCTATGGTCGAACAATTATACATACATACATTCATACATAGTACAAACATTCACAGAAGAACCTTAGACACAACGGCAGTATACGGTCAGAGAACAGAAACGGTGCAGTAGGTAAAATAAACAACTCTTCAGAACACCTCAGTTACAAAGTCGATAAATCTTACAATGATAGAATATTTTTGGTACCCTATTCTCGTGATCTATGTTTTCCTTGATTTGAAATGCTGAAGATTCTTTTAATTAGCCGATTACTTGAATATAAGCCAGCTAAGCTTAAATTATAATATTGGCTAACAGCTACGGTTTTATCATACACGGCTAAAATATTAGACTTAGATGATAAACAAAACTAAGTAGGTAGATGATAATATTTGTAACTGATACTTCGATATAATACACTCCAGCAATTTCATAAATTCACAAACACTTCCCTTACAAAAGTCTTACACGTGCACAAAACAGAATATGGCTTCACATCGAATGCAGTGTTTGTATACTCTTTGGCTTCGTAATCTGTCAAGTTTCCCCGGAACTACTTAAAGTTACACACAGATAAGATACAAGTGCTGTTAGGCATTGAATTCTAAAGGTGCATTTAAATCTGGAAACCTCCCAAGTGCTGGCTGAAAGTCAAGGGCCGTCTGATCTTGTTATAAGGAAGTAAAACTGCAGTCAAGTTGAAGGGTAAGTAATATAAGCACCCTCGGTTTATATGCTTAGAGTCAATAGGTCTAGTTAAAATGGTTTGCTTCATATGCGATTTTTTGCGTACCGAGCAATAATACCTGTTAAAGGTATTACGTTCGTTATGCTTATTTTAAAGAACGACCGAAGGGTACCTACCAGTTTACACTTCACACAAAAGAGATGTCAGATGCTGGACTCCTTAGGCGATTTGGCGTTTTGAATGGCGCCCTCGCAGCGGACCCCCCAATCGGTGGACAGATGACACAAGTGGCAGGGAGCCGCGGGATTTAGTCAAAGGGCCATACAAAGTTCTAACGATCACCCTGGCGTAGTGCACACCCGCTATGCTCTTAAAATTGGGAGGTCCAGGATTCGATCAGGAAATTGGCAATTTATAATTTTTAAATTTTCTTGGGTCTCAGCTGTTGGGCTTAATACCCGTATCAAACGTCTGCATCATCACTTACCACCATGTGAATTGGCAGCCAAGGGCTAACTTGCTGATGAATTCAAAATTTATTTCAGTAAGTATTTATTGGTAAAAAACAACATATATAGTTAAAAATCTTAAGTACAATCTTTAAATGTCGTTTGGTATAAATATATTTTTTTTAAATTACAGATTTCCATTTGTGTTGGATTGGATATACCGGATGTTTGGTGCATCGTGTGCCAAATCGAATCTGATGATTGGAGGGGTCTTTGGCTATCTCTTCAGCCCTCGTAAAAAAATCTTGCTCAAACGGTTTTTTTTATACTGATTTTAAATTGTTTTTTTAAAAATTGTAAAAATTCTACATTTAAATTTTAATAAAAAATAAAGTTGTTAAGTATTAATTAATTTTCTTTTTAATCTTTAATTTGTAACGTTTTACGCTTCTTTTGAAACTAGAATTACACGCCAGCAACATCTAGTTTTTGTTTTACAGCCCCGCAAAGTTTTTTTTACGTAAAAAAATAAGCTTGAACGTCAACTTTCGGTTTTAATAAAAAAAAAACTAAAAGTGATCATGTTCTTCCAATTTTTTTAAAACATCTCTGGACTGTCCCCTTTCTAATGGTGTGCAATATGCCATGAAAAGTAATTAGTAACATCACTAATTTTCAAATTTTCTAAACTTGGTCGCAATTTTCTACGTCAAAGATGTCGGGCCTGCATTCGAAACAGGGGTGAACAATTTGAGCAGAATTTGTAAAAATTATGAAATAAATGTTTCAAATGCAATGTATTATTTTTATTTCAAGTAAAACCTACGAAATTTAAAAATTTTACCTGCTTGTGAGTTTTATTTACGCAAACCCTTGTTTTTCTTTCACCTGTTGAATATTAGAAAATTGCGACCAAGTTTAGAAAATTTGAAAATTAGTGATGTTACTAATTACTTTTCATGGCATATTGCACACCATTAGAAAGGGGACAGTCCAGAGATGTTTTAAAAAAATTGGAAGAACATGATCACTTTTAGTTTTTTTTTTATTAAAACCGAAAGTTGACGTTCAAGCTTATTTTTTTACGTAAAAAAAACTTTGCGGGGCTGTAAAACAAAAACTAGATGTTGCTGGCGTGTAATTCTAGTTTCAAAAGAAGCGTAAAACGTTACAAATTAAAGATTAAAAAGAAAATTAATTAATACTTAACAACTTTATTTTTTATTAAAATTTAAATGTAGAATTTTTACAATTTTTAAAAAAACAATTTAAAATCAGTATAAAAAAAACCGTTTGAGCAAGATTTTTTTACGAGGGCTGAAGAGATAGCCAAAGACCCCTCCAATCATCAGATTCGATTTGGCACACGATGCACCAAACATCCTGTATTTTGTGAATTTTGAGCAATGTTTACGTTCATATGAGTTTTCAGATTTTTGAAATCCTTAAGGTTTTAACTTTACCTTCCTTGTTGGTTTCGCCCATGTTATAAAACAGCACTATGATAAATACTAAGTTTATACTAGGAATGCCTGATTATTTGCTTTAAATCGATCTTCTGGATCGTAATGGATCGTAACTTCGGAAATCGGACATCCCTAGTTTATACCCTGTGAGTCGGGTAGTTACTAAATCATAATTTTAAAAAGTATCTTACCCAAGCATTTTTATAAGCTTTTCAATAATAGTAGAGTAGCAAGCGCAAGATAACGAGTACATCGCCATCCCCCAGCATCCGAAACGGACCCCAGCTTCATAATTTATACGACTTTCACTTCCCACCGGCGCCTGCAATAAATTAGGAGCAGTTTTTCAATTTACTGTAAATGATATTACTTCGCGTCAGGCTCTTACAGTAATAGAAAATTTTAGAGTTAAATATTTTCCATCCTATAAAATATATTTTGATTGCTTTTTAGAACCTACTTGGCCTAGGTTTCATTTTTTGATTAGGAGTAGATGAATGAAATGGGAACTTTATCAAGTACAAACAAACACACTTCCGCATTTATAATACTAGTAGCAGGTATGGATTTCCAAATAAAACAGAAACTGAAACATTGTAAAAAAAAAATCATCAATAAACACGATTTTTTAATGTAATTAGGCACCGTGATCGAAGTCTCAGTATCTACCTACGTACTGACTAGGTTAAATTATAGGTTAGCCTACTTTAAGTTGATGAGTCATTATAAAGTTAATCTAAACGACAACATTATATGAAGCCATTTTGCTAGGCGTTAATCCTTATTCTAGCTAATGTAATTTATCTTTGTTTACTGACTGAATCACTTTACTGAATTTTTATTAGTACGTAACATATAAAGGAAAGAAAAAGTGACCTATAATTATAATATGAACACGTTAATGTACTACAAATCACTTTAGATTACAAGTCATATGCTAAATTTAAATTCTATATATGTTTAGTTTGCTTATCAAAAAAATGTCTGTCACTTCAGTGCAAGTCATTCATTTATATATAGTAAACAGTCTAAGGTACAATAAAGAAAGTATCAACATGTGAACAAAAATGTAGAGAAATTGATACTCACAGCAGGGTTTCCTCCAAAAACTGATTCTCCGACAAAATCAGTGAAATAAAGAGAGTAGCAGACATGAGCCATCCAGCAGAACAGGTTTGTGAGGCACACAACACGTAGAGACTTGGGCATCATCACAATAGACTTGAGGTAGTGCTTGAGAGACAGAGGCTCCCCAACGTGAGCTTCTGGTATCTTTAATGTTATTGTGTTTGTACCCTGAGCATATTGAAATATAACTTAGTAAAAACTTACAGCATTTGATAAAGTCTAAACATTCTCTTCATGAAGAGGAATGGAATTAAAAACTTTAGCTAAGAATCGTTATCATTATTATCATCACCGTCATTATCATATCGACCTATTACCGGGCCACTAAAGGAGACGGGTATCCTCCTACATTGAGAAGGGTTTAAGTTCACCACGCTGGATCAGGGAGGATTGGTGGACCTCACACGCCTTTGAGAACATTTTGGAGAACTCTCAGGTGTGCTGGTTTCCTCCAGACGTTTTCCTTTACCATTTAAGCAATAGTTTATGTACTTAAAATTAATTAAATATTTAATAACCTTCTTCATAAGAGATCAAACCTTTGTTAATTGGATTTAAGATTACAATTCTAAAATCTAAATCAAAAGCAATATCTAGCAACCATCCTCGTGAATTGTTCAATGTATAATTAGTAGCTCCTAATTATACAGATGCTTCTAAGGGGTCCATTTTCTAGACTTACATTTACTTCATCCTCAACGATTATGTCAGGTTGGTTTAAGGAGCCATATGAAATGTTTTCTTTCTTTAATCCATTCTTTTCTATATTCTCTCCCTGATTAAAATTGTCTTCAATTTGATCTCTATCGTTCAATTTGTTGTAGTCATCATTGTCCTTGAGATCGTTCAATGGGATTTCTTTAAAACTTGTGATGGTAGCAGATACACATACGATAAAAATAATAGTGATCAAAAAGAACACCGCTCTAACATGGCCGCCGAATAAAGCACCTGTAAAGTAAATCATTAATTGTTTGAACAATAATCTTGTAATTCCCGATGTTAGTAATGATAAATTGAATCCGAAATCTTCAGATCGCAGTTTATTTAGTAGTGCTAACCTTTTTCTACTCTTCCCTGTCGAAAAGTATTGATCTGCTAACTTAATTTCTAACTTTTGACGGCCGATTAGCCTAGTAAACAGCGACCCTACTTTCTGAGTACACTAGTCTGTGTGTTCGATACCCACAACTGGAAAATGTTTGTGTGATGAACATGAATGTTTTTCAGTGTCTGGGAGTTCAACTGTATATTATTAGTATTTATGTATATTATTCATTAAAATATTCGTCAGTCATCTTAGTACCCATAACACAAGCTTCGCTTACTTTGGGGCTAGATGGCAATTGTCGCAGTATATTTATTTATATTTATTAAGGGTGTTAATATATTTTTTCTTTAAGTTTCCTGTTGATAAGAGTTGTTCTACTAATTGTATCTTCGATGATGATAAGGTTTTTTATATAAAAAAAATATTAGTTCGATCAGCTTCTTTAGGTTTTTTAATGAAATTGTAAAATAACTATACAAGTATCTATATAGTAGGTTAAATTTGGAAATTTTACATACATTTAGCACGCGAGTGAAAAGTTTCGAAACAACCTTCTTACCTAACGAAGTTTCGTCCCAGTTTATACCTCCAAGTGAGTAGCCCATGAATCCTCCAAGTCCAGCCATAACGGTGAATGTACTGAGGCCTTTGGCATGATCCTCTGTAAGAATTCATTAGAATCTATACATACAAGTAATTCAAAGTTACTGCTTCTTATTTATCTTGATAAGCGGTGATAGCCCAGTGGGTAGAACTTCGACTTCACTTTCGGGGGGCCGAGTTCGTATCCCAGCACGCACTTCTAACTTTTTTAAGTTATGTGCATTTTAAGCAATTAAAATATCACTTGCTGAAACGGTGTAGGAAAACATCTGAGAGTTCTCCGTAATGTTCTCGAAGGTGTGTGGAGTCCACCAATACGCAGTGGGCCAGCGTGGTGGACTACAGCCTTAACCCCTTCTCATTGTGGGAGCTGACCCGTGCCCTGTAGTGGGCCGGTAATGGGTGTATATGGTTTAGCTCATTTATGTTAAGAAATAAGCCTTTTTTCATTAAATGCCACGGAGAGCAAGTGCAGCCGTCAAGAAGTATTTCTCTTATGACATCTATAGAGTGCATTCGAATCACAGTGCCAGAGACAATCGAAAATGTATATCGTCCCAACGGATTCATCAAAATAATCACTATCTCAGTCTATTATTGAACCACAACTGGGCAAAGGCCTCCCTCAGGCCTCTTATTTCAGAGGGCATTAAAGAATATACCCATTACGCTTCTACAATAAGTATAGCGGACATAACGATTACTTAGTGATAATAACCGTTAAACACGAACCATTACAGTGATTATTAGATAGGTGTTCAGCTATATTTGCTTGGTGGGCTATCACGTTAGTGATAAGAATTGAGAAAGGCTTAGCGTGCTCTCCGAGGCACGTTCCCATCAGGTTTAGTTTAATTATTTGCACTACTATAGAAGGCTCTATCTAAGAGTAAACACTTGCGAAAATCATGACCTCAATAAATTGGGAAACTTGAAGATATTCTTTCAATCCCAACGTAAATACCTTTATCTCTTAAAATATTTGCTTGGTAATAAAAAAATTGCTTCTGAATTTTAGACTGAATGTAAATAGTTATGAAAATGTTTGTTCTCTTATCATTCGGACACTTGTTGATTGAGTTTGATTATAATAAAATAAGAAACCAACTTAATTGCAAGTGATTCGAATCGTTGCTGGGTACCTAAATTGAAATAATGGCTCTTTGGCGGAAAGCGGTGAATACGCAAGCGTGTCCCGTACTATCGCCTATATGTTAATCGAAGGACATGCAGAGTTTTAAGTGGATGCAAGAGTTAAGAGTTTTCAAAGCCAAAATATACTAATAAATAAATACAGTATAGAGTAGAGGAAATCACAAGATAGCAGATCACTAATTTACATGGAGCTGTAATGAAATTAGTCCAAAAGTTTGTAAATAGTCGGAGCTCTACCTGATGGAGCTTCAAGAAAGGTTGTGTATTACAGCCAACTCGTTAAGAGCAATTAAAACAAAGAACAAAGCTAGGGTCTTGCCAAATCACCAAACTTATTTGGTCCTTTATTCTAGCCGATAGCAGTACCTTTTTAAAATGACAGTTTTATGGAACAACTTGACATCCCTTCAATTCTTAATAATACAAATACGAAAGTATTAGATGGATTTTGATACAAAATAACTAACTACGGCTGATCGAGTCTGGATGATATTTAACTCAAAGCTAGATTATATCCCGGAAAAATTTGTAGTTCTCGTGGCATGGATTTGTTTTTGTTTTGCGCAGAGGAAGAAATTGACATGTCTTATTGCATAGTTCAGAGGTCTAGAGAGGAGAATAATATACACATCAAAATTTAACTAGTAAGGATTCTGTTTTTGAAACAAGTACTGCAATACTGCTTTAAGTGACTGTTGTTTACCTTTTGACGTCTAAATTATACTACCTTTTGACGTGACAACGTCTTATAAATTGGTTTGCCGGGTGACACTTCAAGAAACTGCGTTACGCTCCGCTCACGTTATGCGCTCACAATGAGAGCGAGTGAGAGGCACGCGTCCCTTCCACTCGGGCATGGTTAGCCCGCCTAAGAGCGAGAGAGACAGACATAAAAAGTGAAAGGCACGCGTCCCTTTGTAGTAAACGCTGTTTCATTGTACGCAAATGTATTGCAAGTTATTGTATGTATATTTGTATATAAATACGTATATATGTGTAAAGGTAAAAATAAAATTTTGTTAATATGAAATTCAGTGCGAGATTCTTTGTATAAATTAATGTTTTAAATATAATTCTTTGTATAAATAAATGTTTTAAATTGTTACTATTATTTCATCCTTCTTCCTACTATACGAATGAATATTCACATTAAAATTATTTTACCACTCAAAGTCGTTGTCACGTAAAACTTTCGCCCGTATACCGACTTTACAGGCAACCAATTTTTTTAATAACAATTGGTTTCTATTCAAGTAATAAAACTGAATAATGTATTTTCCTAAAAAACCATTATCACTTTCTATTTGAAAGAATTATCACTTAGGCTTGTATTAGGTATAATAAAAAAAGTGTTTCTCATGAAAAATACCAAAAAACAAACGTATTTTTTCAAGATAAATCAATCACGCTAAGCAGGTTCTGATAAGAAGGCGTCCTCTTGGCCGCTCAACAGCAGAATAAAGTCACATGTTCTGACGATTCTTCGCACAAATATTTAATTAAATCACACGCTTATACCCACGAAAGTAGGTTAAGAACGCGCTGTTGTTAAAATAAAATGTGTTAAAATAAAATCAAACAGGCAATATTTGGCGGGTCCAAATGCCGTGCGGTAAGGGTGGTTTAGAATACATTTGTCACCATTCCTGTCCCGCGAGTGCCGTACGAGGTGACTGGGGAAATATAACGAAGAATGGCCTGTATTATGTAATTTAAGCCTACATTGCTTTGCTCCGCGAAAAACAGGAGAATCTTCATGTTGTAAGTTATAAACAGATCTTCGGCAGTGTACGTTCTACGCACGTTTCGCTCCGAAACCGGAGCATCCTCAGGAGATGGAGACTTAACAATGAATAATTGTTTATAATTGTTGAGTAATTTTTACAATGAATAATTGTTACTTAACAATTGTTACTTAACAATTATTACATAAATTACTAATATTAATACAATATAAATAACACCATACAGATATACAGATTCTCCTGCTTTTCGCAAAGTCTAGCAAATTAAGCTTAATTATCATAATATATCATGGATTTCTATGGCAAAGTAACGCCTCGCCTGCTTCTATCCAAAACGGCCTATCTGCCCAGCGTTTTGATTATGGGCTAACCATTTCGTTGGGAAATGCTTTTATTTTATTAGTGGACTGTTATATTGATGAATCCGTTCAATCAGAAAGTCCACTGCTGAACGTAGGCCTTTCCGAGAGGTAGCATTGAAAGAAATATGATGACCTCCCTGACGCATATGATTTCTGAATTTTCTCTGGTCTGGTCGAATTATCCCAACCAGGTTGGCATAATAGTTCATGGCTAGTTACCACTCCATCAAAAAAAGCGTTCCGATACAATGCCGCGTAGAAACTGAATAGGGGAATGGGCTTATTATAACTGCTTTACTCGGATTAGCAGTTATGCGGTTGTCGGTTCTCTTACGGATTTCCTCATTGCCCTATTTCTAATATCCCTAAGAGAAACACCCAACATAGCCCATTCTATAGCACGCTGAGCGACTTTCAGTTTGTGGATAACACCAATCGATCTTCTATAAAAAAATAGCCTACGTCACTTTTATGTTGATTAAATTTTATATTAATCCGGGAAAGAAAGACAAACCAACAAACACTTTTACATTTATAATACTCATATGGCTTAGACATGCACATAGACAGTCACGTTACATTTTTAGAACAGAGTCGTTATATTCAAATATCAAAAAGATACAAAATAAAGCTTATCTCTGATATATCTCCAGATGTGAGCAAGATGAAGTATCTACCTATCGCAATATATATAATTGTTTGTCAAGATCTCATTACAAGGCGAATGATATATTTCAGCGTAGGTATTACAAAATACAATTAAGAATGGGTATAAACTGATATGATTTAATATATTATAGTGTTCTACAGGTAAGAAAGTATATTCACGAAGGTGTGCATCAAGTCAACGAGTCATACCACAAAATATAACTGACTAGTGTATCTTAAATTTAGCAGTTTAAACACTCTAAAAGCAATCAGTGTCAAATATGACTGACGTCTAAATGTCACAAAAGAAGTACGATTAGCTTCATTCAGGTGATGTTTTTCTTTTTTCTGAAATAAGTGGCCCAGCAACGGATGTCAGTCGGTTGAAGCGATGATGATAAAACCACACTTAGCGGTCATTGCAGTAGCATAGCCAGAAATACTTCAAAAATTATCCCGTAACAAGGAATAAAATTAATATCTACACCTGCCAAAGTACGGCAACAGGAAGATGGAGAAGTTTACCCCCTTTTATTATTTACATATATTATTTAGATATTATTTCCACCTGTGGGCTCATTGTCAGAGAGTTTAGAAAGCTGTGGGTGAGGATAAATTCGCAAGCTATATCGCACTACTTACACAAGTTACTAGTGTACATGACATGCAATATAATACCTACTATTTACACAAATTACTGAATAGGCCATTCTATTTGCACAAGCTTTCCGTGATGCCGGCCCGATGCAAACGAGTCAAAGCAAGCTTCGCTCACGTTCATTCAATTTATCAATATAGAAGAGTAGATTGTGTAAATCCACTCGGGATGTATAAACTGACAACAGTAATTTATTTCTGGATAAAAATTCCCTATGGATTTTTCTATACCCTTGGCAGCGGGTGTGCAAAATTTCATGATGATTGGTTGGGTAGAAAAGCGTGATAGCATAGCAAGCAAACAAACTAACTCTAACTCGTATTGATAATATTAGTTAATATTAGACTAATATTAACTTGTAAACCATAGCTCAACCTAACTTAGAAGTGACCATGTAACTTTAAATACGATATTAGTTGAATTTTGGATGCACAAGTATATATCGCTATGCATTGAAGTTAGCTGTTGTCTCATGCTTTGTCAAATCATAAGCTAAGTTAGGTTAAGAAAGCTTTGACATTAGCCTCTTCCCGAAAATAATTTAAAGAGCAGCCGGCATTTATTACCATATGTATGTTTTTAAGTAACGGTTAACCGTTACTTAAAAACCATCAACCTCCTTTGAAATGAAACAATTCATCTATTTGAAATAACACTTCAAAACTTGAAACGGATTTTTATAGATATCTAAAACTGAGCTACATAAAAGCTGAAAATAAATAGGCACCTATAACAAGTTTTTAAACCTGTTCAAATATAAAATTAACAAAAAGGCGTTGTCGGTGGTCACCATAGTGTTGATAGTACAAATTGTAAACGTGTAAAACCACCGACTACACCTATTTGTACATTATATTTACTCGTGGTACTAGTGACGTATCTGATGGTAAGCAGGTTCTACAGGCAAAAATAACATCCGTCATACTACTTGTAGTGCCACTTGCAGTTCCACGGTTATGACCTATGTATTGTGACCTGTGTAAGAGCATTCTTCACGAACTTATTCAGTCATAATACTCACAAACCCTTACCTGGAACTGTCACATCTAGTAAATAAGCTCTAGCGGGACTTTGACAGGCATCGGCATCGAAATCCAACAACACAGTCCCGAGAACCGTGAACAGAACGCCCCAGGGATGGTGGTTGTTACTCTGGATCTCAAGTGCGGAACTACGTGGGCCTAACGATGATGGGACAACCGTTCTATTCACAGACCCTTCGTCACCCATTGCGTAACCAATGTCCTCTCCATTGGGAACTAGAATTAAGCCTGAAAAAAGCAATATCATTTCAATAAAACATTACGTAAAAGTACTATAAACGTGAAATTTTGTTAGGATGTATTGTGTATTGTAATTTGACGGCTGATTGGCGCAGTTTGCAGCGACCCTGTTTTCTGAGCCCAAGGACGTGGGTTCGATTCCCACTACTGGAAAATGATTGTGTGGTGAGCATGAATGTTTTTCAGTGTCTGGGTGTTTATATGTATATTCTAAGTATTTATGTATGTTATTCATAAAAATATTCATCAGTCATCTTAGTACCCATAACACCAGCTACGCTTACTTTGGGGCTAGATAGCGATGTGTGTATTGTCGTAGCATATTTATTTATTTATTTATTTATGTATGGATGTATGGATATTTGGTACTCTATCACAAAAAAATAGAAAATTGACCAATATTGAACAATAAGTGTAAATAAGGCAAAAAATCTGACTTCTGAGAGCCAGCCAGGGCGTGCGCTGCATAGTACGTAAGATTAAGACGTCCTCCCACTATACTATATAGCGGTACAGAGTCCGTTTAATGCTAATGGAAACTTTTGAGGTCGTTGGATCTAATTGATTACATGGAGTTTATTAAATCGTAAGCGTCATTAAACTTTCGAAACCAACTTCTGAAAACCAACTCCATTTAATTTGTCAGCTCGGTAATTTCTTTGGTATAGGCATGTGTATCAAACGGAATACCTAAAGATTTCATTGAAAATATTTTAAGTTAGATACTGAGTCAAATTACTTATTAAGCCCGCCAACCTGTATTTGGATAGCATAGTATCCTACTTTCTTGTGAGAGGAGACTTGCTCCCAGCAGTGGGACTATAATAGGCTTAGAACATAGATCCACTACGCTTCTCCAATGCGTGTATGTTGGCTTTAATGGTTATTATCGCATACAAGCGATAGCGCATTGGGTAGGTGATAGCGTATCGGGTAGGTGATAGCGCATTGGATAGAAGCTCGACTTTACTTTCAGGGAGCCGAGTTCGAATCCCAGCACCTCTAACTTTTCGAAATTATGTGCGTTTTAAGTAATTAGAATATCACTTGCTTCAACGGTGAAGGAAAACATCGTGAGGAAACCTGCATGCCTTAGAGTTCTACATAATGTTCTCATAGGTGTGTGGAGTTCACCAATCCACACTGGGCCAGCGTGGTGGCCTTAACCCCTTTTCATTGTGGGAGGAGACCTGTGCTCGGTTGTGGGCCGGTAATGGATTGATGTGATGATAAGCGATAAAGACCGATTTCTTAAAATGCTCCTTGAGGCACCACCACCAATTTCCTGTCACAGGAATGCGCATCACGAATAATGCACGAAAACCTACCTAATACTGAAAATTAGGTATGTTTTGGTATACATACAGTTTAAGCTTACTTACCCAAAAAAACTCCAATTGACATCAAAACAATAAACGGTCGTCGTCTTCCATACTTGGACTGGCAACGGTCACTCAAAGAGCCCAGGAGCGGCGTCATAAAGAACCCTATAAGCGGCGACAGCGCCCATACCAGGGTCATTTGTTGATGAGGAACACCGATTTGCAAAAGTGTTGGCGAAACGAATGCAGTCTCTCCGGCGTATGAGAATTCTATACCCATAACTGCTGCCGATATTCGCATCAGCTCGAGTCTACTTTTTCTCCTGTTAAAATCAGCGTAAATTAGAGGGTTATACCGTATACGATATACAGGGTTAATTAAAAAATACCAGACCTCGTACATTTTTACATAAAAACTAACAACTTTTGTTTCAAGACTTTTTGTTTAACTGGATAGTTCGTGAAATATTGAATATTCAATATTTTACATAGATACCTACTCTACTTGTTATTACTCTGTAATGTAACATCGGCAACAGTGCGCGAACCACGACTCGCACTCTCGCACTCTCGCAGTGGTTTCATTCGCACAGTGTATTGTCACATTACAGAAATAACATGTTTTTTTTTTTGTATAAAATATTACATATATATATACTGAATTTTGAAAAGTCTTGGAACAAAAGATGTTAGTTTTAATGATAGGAACTAGAAAGTCGATAGCATTTTGGTATTTTTTATTTAACCATACAATTTATTGAACAGTCAAGTCTTACTAATATAATAAATACGATAGCGTGTTTGTTTCTCTGAGTAAGAAACCCTTTAACTTAATTTTCTACATAGAGTTAGTTCAAAGGACGGAGAGTAACATAGGCTATTTTTTATCCCAGGAAAACAAACAGTTTTCACGGGTTTTTTTAAGAACCGTAATAAACTCGCACAAAGTACGACGAGTAGACGAGTAGACGAGAAGACTCAAAATAAATTGGCAAAGAAAAATAAATAAATACTGTAGATACTATTATCTTATAATGATATCTTTATTTAGTAGTTTTCGGCATTGACTTTAAGATCTATAACAAAATGTGTTAAGTTTTTTTTTCTGGGATAAAAAGTAATGTTATACTTGGTCGATGGACAAAGGAACAAACAATTCCGCATTATTATTCTTAGTAATGAGTAAGCTTAAAGCTTATTTTTCTATAATACGCGAAGAGTTTTGACTATTGTAATAATATACAAAAAAAATATCTATTATAGGTATTTCAGCGTGATTACATTATACATTCAAAGTCAAAGTCAAAAATATCTTTATTCAAGTAGGCCCATAGGTGGCACTTTTGATGCGTACAAATGTAGGGTAATCGCTAATGAGATACTGTTCTACATTAATCCTACACAAACTAAACGTTAATATTTTAACACACCTAATTATTATACCACATGAATATTTTGCCTCGTTGTAAAAGCAATTGATGGCAGACGTAAGATTGAAACTTCACAACACCATTTAATAAAGCGACCTGAAATACTTTAAATTCCCATTTTAAAGTCATAAATCGTGCACCTACCATGCATATATCTGTGTAGGTAGGTCTAATTTTCCTTAATTCAGTAACAACAAAACTTCTGGCTTTAAAGCTACCTTGTAATTTTTTTTAAGACTTACCTGTATAAATCACTATATTCTCCCTCATGTGTCACCCTCTCAGGAGGCTCATCAGATGTGGGTACGGCGAATAAGGCTTCCCTTACAGCCTCTTTCACTCCCCGAGGATGCTCTTCCTTCCATTGCGACCATCGTTCCTTGCACTTATCCCTCGTAGAATGCAACCTCCCCGTAACCCCTTGATACTCATTCAACTTATCAGCCATTATCAAATAAAGTTTTATTCAAACCACAATTTAGTTTCTCACACAATTATTTTGAGCTCAATTATATTCATCGTTCTAAAAATGTTCACTGAATGAATGGAGTAGACTTTTAGGTTTATCGTTTAATTTTTTTCTATACATTGTTGTTTTTAATGAGAGAAGTTGTTAGGTCGGTTGTCGGCAGTTGGACTGTCGCGAGTTAGAAAGCGGAAGGGACTGAGGCGTGTACGCCGCCTTCTGTCACGGCCGCCCGCCCTGGCCGCCCAACAGCTACATAAAATACCACTAGAAGAGATATATGAATATTTAATGATAGTATCAATGTCTGGCATAAACATAGAAACTAACGCCCGAAACGAATAATTAATCCATCCCAAACTTTCAGATAACAGATTGAATTTAGTAGTGTTATCCTTTTCCTACTCTTGTCTGAAGATAAGGATAGATCTTCTGAATTCAATCTGCCATTTGAAGATTTACGTTCTCTTTTTTGATTTCATTGATTTTTAACACCCAGCGTACATGGTTGGGTCAAGGAATTGAATGTCATTTATAAGTACAACAATTTAAATCTAGGCTTGCAAACTTCAAACACCCATTACTTACAAATATCCTTTCTTATATGTCATGTACTACCTTACAATTAACGTGGTGTCGAGCGACCACCCGGCAATTGTTTCCTGGAAGGCATCAGTGAATAGGCATTTTCTAGGCAAGCGCGCTCAGGCCTAGACATCATCGTTGCTTTCTATAAACCATGACTGGCGTTGGTCAGTGGCCTTTTAATTTTATACTCAAGGTTAGAATACCAGTAGAACATTGTTACAGTTTTACGTAAAATTACACACTGAGACACTTTATAAAACATTTAATTACAGACACATTGCCATTTTTTTGGATGTTTCCGCCCGCTTAGTTTAACTGTGACGTCATGCCACAGTAAACGTTTATTCTTATCTATTATTAAGATTATCAGGGAAAGATATCCACTGTATATCAAGATACATGTAAATATCTTAGAAGACGCTAGGATGAATCACGGTAATTCAGATTTTTTTGTTGAAAAGTGCAAATCTATCTATTTAAACACCAACACAGTATATATTAAAGGACAATTACAAATATTTTGTTTCTAATCAATGTGACTAGTCACTTAAAGGTATGCACAGCATTTAGTACAAAATGACCGATGTTAACACTACAAACTATAATAAAATACAAAAAGTTGTACAAAAGAAGAAGGTTAATACCTACACCACTACATCAGTAGAACTTTATTACGGTTATACGTGAAATTACACACTGGATACATTATCTGTAAAACATTTAATTACAGACACATTGCAATTTTTTTTTAGGTTTCCGCCCGCTAAATTTGACCGTAAATAATATTTTTTACCTTGATGGCACCACCCTTCCTCTCATGTCGTACGAGGCGAATAAGGGAATATAACCGAGAACGAGATTTACCCCAGCTGTGGACTGGTATTGGCTATTCATGATTGATGATACATGGTAATGTTTAGTGACTTGTGTCGTCGGGCCTTCTATTTTGGGGTTTCCGATTTCCGATGCGGAGTCTCCATTTTAGCAACTTGGGATGTGCACCGCCTATTGACACTTTAGGTTCGCGAGTCGTTGTGCTATAGCGGGTTCTGCTACGAATCTCCATATTTCTAAGCTGATAACGCTGTGAAACCCCAAGTTTAACTGTGTCCACAACGACCGTTAAGTAGCCTTGACCCTTCTTATGAGGAACACAGTGAACAGGGTACCAGGAATACTACAAAGTTATATTATAACCTTTGAAGCCACTTCAATAAATCCTCAGATCTTTGTGCCTCGCCTCGCGGATTACACTTATTGCATCCCAGGGGGCGACAGATTGTTTCTTGAAGGCCCTAAATAAACAAACTGATTGTTTGCCCTTATTGCTTTCCTTCCTACACTGTAAAGCCTTCAAATGAAAATCTACTGATACAATTTCTTAGTGCTTTATTATTGTCTTATTTTGTTTAACAAATGTTTTGTTGGTATAGCAATAAAAGAGTTATCGTATTTCTAACTCTAGTTAGTTTATTAACTGCGAAGAAAAGCATAAGTCCAAAGTTTCCAATAAGATATGTTTGTATGTTATATACCTGTATATTTACAAAGGACTCGATGCACCAGGTACTTCAATTCATGAATCATGAGATAACTTTTTGTTGGGTTTAACCAATTTGAATCGTCCACATTTGATAAGTTATGCTTTAAGATTAACAGCAGAGTATATCAAATACTTCTCTGTTTGTCGATATATTAATGATTATCATTCTGTACATGTGTTTACAACCTAATTCCTCCGAAACGGCTGGACTGATTTGGATGAAAATTTGTGTATATAGTTTAGATTCCTTTAGATTCTAGATGGTTTAGAAAAATAATTTGATCTGGAAGGTGACGCAACTTACCGGGCAAGACTACGTGCTTCCGTATATTGATTTATTTAAAAATAAACTCTCGTTCACGTTCTCTAGAAGAGCGTTTGTATATACGACTAGTTATTATGCTTTAATCCCATGAAAATCAGCTTTTTATTGTTGTTTAAAGTGTATGATGATGATATTGAAAGCAGGCCCTTATCTTTCTTATTTAATAAGATTCCCCGTTGTTTTCCAGAATAAAATGTATTCAGTGACACCTTATTTTGCATGTTGCGATTTATTTATAACACAAGCACCGCAAGCAGAAAGTTCCGAGTTCAATTTCCTGTCGATCTAGTTTTAAAATCCATTCCAATGAAAGGCTCGACCGCAGTACAATTTTTATTTCTTTATGTAAAAAATCCTTTGTATCTGAGCAAAATATAACAGAGAGAACAGACGAAAAATAGAGACAGAATATAATCTCGACAGGTGATATAAGTATACTTATATTTACATAATAAATGATGACAAAATTTTATCTGAGTGTTTCAACGAATGTTAAATAATCGTACATTATTGGTGAATGGCCGCAAAGCAGCGAACGGAAAAAATAGTAATGGTACTTAAACATTAAAATTTCAACCGCTAAGACCAAGGTAAGCCTAGTTAAATGTCAAATAAATACAGTAAGTTTTGTTTTGCGAAGTAAATACAGTCTTTATACGTAGTTATACGTAACTACGTACAAGACTAACGTACAGTAACGTACATTGGTCGTAACCTAAAAAAGCAAAAATGGTCATTATTTTCAGAGGAAGCGTGCGCACATGTTACATTGATTATAACTCTCGGCTTTCTTATCGCGCCCGCTTACAGCTCGCGCGTCTAATACTACCTCGACGGTAAAATGAAATCTATTATTATGTATTATACAACTATAATACTGTTTTGTTTCCAATGTCATCTTGATGTCTTCACTACCTCTTGTGATTCGCGTTCTCTTAGAGCTCTCACCATTGGTTTAATAGGTTACTATTGGCTCTTACACTTTTGCAGATAAACCTATTTTGGAACTGGATTAAAATGAGATTTTTCTACGTTAACAGCACATTACCTGACATATAATGACATTATAGTAACAGCTTCTTCTTTCATTGTCATCATCATGATTTTTTATATTTTTCTTTTCTTTTCGTTATTTGTAAAATGAAAATTCTTTTTCGAGTTATAAAACCACATTTATTTCTCTGTGTTTTTAAACATTTTTTCGTGTAACTAGTTTAAAATGTTTAGACCAAAATTCAAGCGGTGTTGGTATGTTTGTTTTCAACTACGTGAGCGGTCTTTTGGGTCAATTAGTACGTAAGTATACTTTTATATATATAACTTATACCTTTGGGTGCTCTTATATATTACTTTTATTCCGTATTAATAGTTTAATAGATTGTGTAGTTATTAAAGTAAGATTTTATAGTTCCAAAACATACGAAATTCATAACGTGAAATACGAGTAGGTATGTACCTACCTAACTTAAATTCGGTTGAGTACTGCAGACATCTATGGGATAGTTGATTGAATGAATGCATGAATACACTTTTATGGTACACCACATAAACATGTAGAAAAATTATAAATAAAAATTTAACAAAAAGTATACAATTTGGCGGCCTTATCGCTACATAAAGATCTCTTCCAGGCAACCAAAGGCGTTAAACACAGCTCAGGAAGAGAGGTAGGCGGTGCATATAAATAAACATATATATAATATATTTGCATATATACCTAAATATACATATATAAACTAACTATATATAAAATATACATATAATAAACTAACTAGTTCTTAAGTACCAGCTTGATTCTTTGATTCGGTGGATAGCCGTGGTAAGATACCCAATGGTGACGAGGCAATAGTGAGTAGACTCCAAAGTTTGCACCACTGTCGCAAAGTTGCCTGTCTTTCGGTATTCTACAAAATATATTTCGGAGAGTGTGCTCAGGAACTACTCCATCTTCACCTCTCTGCCTACGAACTACACCGTTACGTAGTGGCTATCCCATTAGTATTGACTCTACAAAGCGTTTAGCTTTCTCGTTTCTAATTCGCACAGCAAAGATCTGGAATGCCCTTCATGCTTCCGTCTACCCCCGATACCAATAATATAGGTTGTAACTGTTCAACCGCGACTCCTCTGTGTTTCCTAACTCTTACAACTTGGGTATCTTCTAACAAGAGTGAATAGGCATCTTTTAGGAAAGCGCAAACCCATCTTAGGCCACATTTGCACTTTCGATCAGGCGATATTGTGGTTGAGTGCTAGTCTATAATAATAATTAAAAAAAAATTGTCGTAGAAATAACTTAACAATCTTTCTTTACGATGTTTCATCATCAAACATTCGGACGCAATCATGTCCGTACGATCGACGGAATGGATTAGAATAAAATTTCGCAATATCCTGGATTTACACGTAGAATACTTTAACGTAGTAACTTATCCTGGGAACAAGTTGTTGCGTCTTGATAAACAGAAATTCCAACCCCGCGGAATCTATTACGATTTATTTAGTACTCGCTATAGGTTAGTGGGAATGTAGTAGCACCAGGTCGAACGAAGGACATAACATAATAATTATTACGCGGATATATTAAAAGACAATAACAATTTCACACCGATACACTAAAGGATTTTCAATACACAGCAGTAAATAAGGCTCACAGCTATTTACCAGCAATAAATTACTGCCTCTTATTTGCATGTAGATTTGTTGTTTAAATTTGAATTGTACCAATTACAATGGTGATAGGAAACAAGGCTGTCTTCGGCACGAAACCGCCTGGTGCCCTCGTGACATAAAATAAAACGTAGCATGTACTGATTTAAATTTCTTTGTGTACGTGGCGTCGATGATAATTATAGGAGTGATTGATTGAATTGAATGTTAGCAAATCTGCCTTTGTATGTACATTTGGGTAAAAATAAAAAGGTACCTTCGTTCAGACTGGTCAAAATTATGCATAATCCGTGGTCGGTATAAGTTGGAGTAGAAATTCATAATGACAGGAACCCAGATCAAAAAGGAAGGTCAAATAAAATGGTGAGAAAAATAGGTACAGAGGAGGAGAGACAGAAGTGTCAAGGGAAGATTGAAGAAGTTAAGATAGATTGATGTTTGAGTTTATAATGTGCCATGGTGTAATTAGATACTTAAATGATTAAACGTTGTAAGATATGTAAATGGGGTTTCTTTTAGTTCAGAAGGGGGATACTTCTTTCCGCCCTCCGTCTTATTTTGAGAAACGAAGAGTTAATGAAGATGCGTTAAACGTGGATTCGATAAAATCCTTAAAAGTTTCATTATTATTTTCTTGCAATTTTCACCATTTGCAAAATTAAAAAAAGGATTTTGCTAAATATATAAAAACCAATGCGTTAAAAATATCGTGCATCCATACTTTGTAATCCATTCTATTTGTTTATTTTTTTTTGTTTGTTGTTCTAGTTGGCTCACTGCACGGCTATAAATAAATACAAAATAATATATAATAGGATACTTTTTATCGTGGGTGCGCCACGGGCATGGGAGAAAAAGCTTAACCGATCGCAACGCAATTTTGGCTTATATTATATACCTTGCTTTAAACCCGGGAAAACCATCTGTTTCGGTATAATATTTCGCGAATTTGCATACCTTATTTCGGTTTTTCAAGAACCCTGTGGATACCATTTTTTATAATAAGATAAATAAGTATTATGTCCGTAAAAGTTGAAGTAAATTTTATATTCGTATCCAAAACCACTCTGTGATTCCGAAATGACTAACTAAACTTATGAAGACGTATTATTGATTGAATTTTATCTTTGCTACCTTACTATTGTCTATCTCATTATTTTCTGTCTCTCTGTATTATTTGTGAAGTCGTATAATTAAGATGTTTAAACACGTCTTTGTCAAAGAGGCGATGTCGAGAAGGGTTTTGAAGTTTCAATTCATATTCCATAGCATTGACAAAAGTTAGTATAATTGGTAATATAAGTAACTCTGGATAACCCACCAGACTGGCAAAAACTAAAACAACAAGTCTGTCTTCAAGTTTGAAGAACCCTGAGACCTGTTTTGCTTCATGAAAGGATAAGGGCAAGAAGAAGGAGAACTGAAAGTGTTATAAAAATTCTGCAGGATCCTTTAGTTTTCATGATGCAAACTATCCAATGGTTTGATAACTGCTTTTTTTTTAAATTCCGCGGGTATCATCTATCCGAGATAAATATTATCCTAAATCAAGGATGTAAGCTACATGTGTGCCAAATTTCATGAAAATTGGTTTCGCTTTGGCATTTCAAAGTCAAAGTCAAATATTTATTTATTCAAATAGGCCCATAGATGGCGCTTTTGATGCGTAAGTTACATACATAGATGTGTTGGTACATGGTAGTGAGATGACGACATTCGTAAACTGAAATTGAAAACTAAAGCTACGAGGGTTCCAAAGCAGGTAGTTGAAGCCCACAACAAACTAAGCTTATTTACAATATTTTAGTATCTATGGATAGATAAGATAATAGAAGATTTCATAAGGCCTTAATAACTGAATTCCTAAAAGAGACTCCTATAGCCAGAATATAATGGCGGTAAGGTAAAACAGTTTTCGCGGCCGCCGTGACCTTAGCGGTTTTTGAATGTGAACAATTCCACGGCTCCTACGCGACGGCCTCGCGAATCAATCAAGCTCTGACAACCAACATCTTACCAGCGCATGATAACAGCGAGCGTTATCGGGAACTCTGGCACCTATCGCTTGTTTAGATAACTCGTTGCTTATTTATCCTCGTGAATTTTGGCAATTTTCCTCCATTATGTAATAAAACGGTGATAGGCTGGTGGTTACAGCTTTGGCCTCCCTTTTTTTCCTCCCGAGTTCGATTTATGTGCCTTTTTAAAAAAGCAATTAAAACATCATTAATGGTGAAGCAAAACATCGTGAGGAAACCTGCATTCCTGAGAGTTCTCCACAATTTTATCAATGAAGTGTGAAATCTGCCAATCCGTACTTGGCCAGCGTGGTGTACTACGGTCTAAACCCTTCTCATTCTCAGACGAGATTCGTGCCCTGGAGTGGGTTGCTAATGATAATGTTGTAATACAGAACTGGCTTCATTACATAATGGAACAGTAAATCTAGTACAAAATTCAAAACAACAACAACAACGTCGTACAAAAGGTATCAGGGGTCTAGCGTTTATAATATCCCTAAAACAATATTATTTAAGAGTTTTTGAGTTCCTTTTTCCATTATATTGTTGGAAAGCACTTCCATTTAATCTTCACCTATAATATATAATTTTTATTAATGTTTTTACTTACACTTGGAGGAATTATCAATTTTATAAATTTTAAATGCAAAAAAAATTTTTCGGAACCGACAGAATTTGAACCTGCGACTTTCTGGCAATCTCAAGCCGCAATTGTCAGAGAGTCGCAGGTTCAAATCCTGTCGGTTACGAAAATTTTTATATGCATTTTAAATTTACAAAACTTCACCTAGTTATATAGTGGCAATAACCTCAGAGGCACTTCACAAAACATATGAACGGAAGGCCAGAGTGAAATTTTAGATTACGATTTAAGGGTTAAATACCCAAAAGGTAATACGACTTTGACTCCGTTATCCGTGCATGTCTGTCCGTTTGTCACTAGGCTCTATCTCATGAGTTAGGCAGTTGAAATTTTCACTTATGATGTATATAACAACAAATACTAAAAAAAAGCATAAAATCAATATTTAAATACCATACAACGGACATGACTTTTTGCCGTGGTTATAGAGATAATGTCGAGAAAAAGACTTGGCAGGTTTTATTTGCTATTTGGTTACGGAATGCTCATTAAAGTTCGAGTTTAAAGTTTATAGAGACTAAAGTCTTGAAACTTCACTGATGTGTAAAATTTCCTTAGTCTCATAACTAAATTATAAGTGTTACACATACATTTTATTTTTACCTTCGTACCTCAAGGTGCTGTGAAGGTTTGCACCCTTACATTATTAACATTCCAAGAATAGCTGTAAATACAAATCGCTTTGCTTCCTCGTTTCTAAAATGTTAGCGACTCAATAAAAAGAATATTAATTAATTTAAATATCTAAAGTTGATTACAGCAACTATTATATTCTGGACCATATTTCTGGCTAAATAGTTCTGATAAATTCATTGTACACGAATGCAATTTTTCTTAAAAGAAAACAATGGCAATGTTTGAAGTAAGATTTTTGCAACATCATCATGCCAAACAATGGATGCCGATAGCTGGACATAGGTATTTTATAGGGAGTTAAAAATACCACGTTCTTGTTCTTTGGTCCTGCTACTACCTGCGTCATTCGTCAACCTCGTAGCTTTTCGTAGGGTTTTCTTACTATTTAATATTATGGGTTAAAATTAAATTGCTAGGTATATATGTATATAGGGGTTACTGATTATTCTGGTTTTATTATAAAAATACACAGAGCCGCGACGCAATGTAGGACGTGTTTTAGTTTGAAAAGTTCTGAAATAGAATCCGGTCATGTCACGCTCTTAATCCTTAATTGGAGAGTAAATTAGGGAATATACATACTGACTTCTTTGAAATAAAAGTCAACTGAAAAAAACTGCATTTGAATTGCGTATAATCTGAAAATATTGCAGTTCGACGTGATTTTTTTTATGTAATGCAGCTGATGGTAAGTGATGATTCAAGCTCAGTTGAGGGGATTTCTATTAACTCTTGATTAGTAGGTGGTGGTGCGTTATACCTCGCGAGGCAAAGGATGCCCATCTTAAATACAGAAAAATATAGAGATAATATCCCTACATATTTTTAGAGTTTACACACCACCATTGGGCTCGCACCAGCATCGCTTAAAACAGTATTACAATACTATTCTTGACTTTCTTGTTTCAGCACTTTTATCTTTATTTTAGCAACGTTAAGGTATGTCATATTATAGAATAACCATTTAATATTAATAACTACTGCTTTAAGCGTTGGTGGTAAGCGCTTATGGAGGTTTTATTTATAGTGGAATTAAAAAAGAATATTTCTTATTGAAAACACACCCTTATACTAGTGTTATTGATAGCGGCTTCAAAAGTAGCTAGGCGTGAGTTAATAGGATCGATATAGAATATAACATCGCAGGGGCTTCATCAGACGTTAACTCGACATTGTGTCTACGTCACACACTTGTCTAATACCTACTTACGTAACTAATTGCACCAGTTTGTATGTGTAGACCATTGTATGAGGTTAAATAATTTATGGGTTCTTATTCCGTCATATGCAGATGACTTGACAGCAATGACAAACTACCTGTCATCCTACCATATTCCGCCATTATCAAGAACGATAATGGCGGAAATCGAAACTAATTAGAGCTGGAATACATTACCTTGACCTGATGTTTGGAAGTAGTAGAGATTTTTGTGACAGAGCTTGTTCATGAAGTAGTACTGACGCCATGCTTATTTCTGACGCCAAGCATCATCGCTGTGTTTCAGTCTGAAAGGCGTGGTTGCTGGTGTTATTACAGGAACATGAAGCTGAACACGCACGTGTCAGCTTGATGGGGAAAGAGCGGCACTTTGTGGGGCGTGTTGCTTGCACGTTTTGCGAAGGTTTGCTATGTTTAAAAGCGATGGTTTTCCAGTAACCATCTGCAGGGGCGTGCAGATATTTTTTTTTGTTATTGGAGTATACTCCTTAAGAATCGATTTTCATGTATAAGGCGCCCGGTATGAGAAAAATGTGAGGAGTAAAATCTACTGATGAATGACTTCGTTAAGTTATTGCTTTGCGAAGTTGCATGCCCGGCAACTGTGATGCGCAACCATGCAACGTCGCTTTCGTTTAATTAACTACGTAGTATATTTATTTTTATATTATACCATGGAAACTAAATAATAAACATTACATTTATCTTAATAGTTCTGATACTCTTCATCGACCTCAATCTCCTGTAGGCTACTTTTAAGAAGTTACACTTCCGCCGTGTGTGAATCTTTTTGTGTATGTTTCGACAATCGTACTTAAGGAGTAAACTCCAGTCGTGCGTCGGAGTTGACACACACTTTTTTTGTTATTATTAATTATAGGCCAAGTGCTTGACGACAATCATGCCCGTTAGAAAGCAATGATGAGGTCTATATTGGAGCACGCTTGCCAAAAAAAGCCAATTCAATCTAGCCTTGAAGGTACTCAAATTATACGTGGCAGGAAACGCAGTTGCCGGGAGGGCGTTCCACATCTTAGCGGTACGTATCAGAAATGTGGATAAAAACGTTTATCCACGCATAAAGGGTATGCACAGGGTAAAATTAAGAAAATCTCCAGTACAGTTATAAAAAGTTTAGGGTAGGCTTTTTATAGCTCTCGGAATGTCTATCCTTTTGTTTTTTATAAACCGTACTGGAGATTTTTAAAATTTTATATCATCTGTCTGCTTAGTGCATACCTATATGCACGCCACAGGCTATCGGTTAGGTGGAGGGTAGACGCTACTACCTTAGCCGTGGCTAACTACTGCCCAACCGATAAAGAAATGCCACCAAGCCATTTACCATTTCGATAAGAAGATGCGTAGAAACCTAACTCCCTGGTCGGTTCAATGTTTTTCTGTCAAGATATCTAATCCATCAGATAAATTTTATGAAAATTAATAAATAAATAAAGTTTATTAAATTGGATTATTGTTGGCCATTAGTATTACTTTTATATCGAATAGTTATAACGAATATGTCTATTCGGCATAGAATGCCGATTATTTGTTAAACGATTATTCGTCATAACCATTAATCGTGGCATCTCTACCCGTAATCCTTTGTCACTAGTAATCACGTCCTGACAGAGATCGCTTGTTAACGATAATGCCGCCAATTATACTTTTATGCCCTCGTTTGTATGTGTCGTAGTATAATTGGACAAATCGAGTCTTTGCGAAAATTCTAGGACGACTGCAAAAACGCGGATAATTGGAAATTAACGCTCATAGTCTCCAATTATTATATTAAGATTAACGCTCTAATGTATCATGGAGTAACAGGGTACTCACCAGATACTGCAGTGCGAACTATGGAGTATAGATTCAAAAAAATCCTCCAAAAGTAGATTTTATTGCCTCGCGAGGTGTGAGCATCCAACTCAGGGTTAAAGCTGCCTTCATTTTGCGTCCCTAAAACCCTACTTTGCTTGGGAATTATCCCGGCGCCCGTAACTATTGACTTGCTCAGAAGATTGCAAAAAACAGTCTATGTTTTTCTAACTAATTATTAAATTCCAAATGTTGTTGTTTATGAAGAGCAAACGTTGAGTTTCAAACTGGCATGCTTCTATAGAATCTGCATTCTGGATCAGTGGTAGTAGTGTTAGTCTAAAACAGATAGAATTTGCATTAAATTCCAAGTACTTTTAAAGTAAGCCTACTTTAAAAATATTTACTTTAAATTTTAGAATTTTATGCAACGCTCTATTTCATTACAAGCAAATAAAATGCACGCACTTATTTAAAGAATTTAACACTTTCGCGGAATGCAAACCGTATTTCCTAGATCGGGAAATAAAATGAATCTGTCGGAAGTAAGAAACGGATATACAAGATAAACTGAACGCTACGAAGTCCTTATAAAGATATTGCGTTATTTAATCTATAAATACTTCGTATTATCGTTCCTGTAAATGGAAAATCTCAATTTTAGAATGACAATAAGATGAAGTTGATAATTAATAGAAACTTCTTTACTCAAGAAAAACACCACACTAGCACAGCAGTTTATATTTTCTTCCTTTTGTGGACTCCAGAGTAATTATCCATTTTTTTTGTGCTCAAAAATCCCGGTAATTTAATTTTCCCGGTATAAATTCCTATTTTCACGTCCACACTGTTTCAATGCAAAATTGGTGTTAAAAAGTTAAATGTATCAACGCTTCATAAGCGCCTGTGATACATGAATAAAAACAAAAATAAAAGCCTCTCCCAACGAAAGGGTTTGCCCTTTATCACCAAGCCGAGCATGTGGTGACAACTGTATTCTAATCCGCCGTCACCATACGGCCCAACTGTATAATCATAATAACTATATGGAACGAATATTGACGGTAGAACAAAGAGCACATTTCAATTTACTGTGGAACAGCTTAAGATGTAGCGCATTGATCCGAAAGTGGGGTCTGTAGATCCATATCACGCTATATTGACTTCCAAAAGGGACCCTGCTGGAAAACTAAATAGTTCGGCGTCTTTTAAGTTTGTTCTAATAATTCTTACTACTTTGGTATGTACGTAACTATCTAATTGGTTTCACTGAAGCTAAGATTGTATATCAAATGTATTAAAATCAAAACTTCTTTGCTCAATTAATTCTATTTATACAACGTGTGAATATGTATTATTACGTGTAAATGAAAACCGAAATAATACTTCAGAGGCTTTTGAAATACATTAATAACTATCTCTTAGACTTATCTGCGAAAGCGAAACGCTAATAGTTTTTGGGTAGACCATTGTTATAGTTTTACTTAAAGAAATCAGATACAGCCCTAACATCACATGCAAAAGTAAAATCAAGTGTCCCCTGTCACTTTATTAAGTACGTGTGGCAAGTGTCGGTCGTTTATTAACGTTGTCATAAGTAAACACTAAGATTTTTTTAATTACTTTGTATGAAAAAATAAATATGCTTTTTTTATTTCATATTTTTACAGGGTGCTTCCTTATGAAATATACTTATGCACCCTGCAACAGTATTTTGTAATTCCCGTAGTCAGTAGACCTATTTGAGCTTAACACTTTCTAAATATCCGCAATGAGCCAGCGTGGTGGACGGCCTTCGACCCTGCTCATTGTGGGAGGAGACCCGTGCCCTGTAGTGGGCCGGTAATAGGTTAATATGATGATGATGGTGATGTATTAAGGTTATACCTGATAGGAGTACTTAAACGATAAGGTTACATCGCAGTCTAAGGTACATTTAATAAGCAAAAATGAAAAGCCTTTATTGCACAAAATAAAATAAATGTAATGACAAGGAGAGATAACAGTCCAGCACTTATTTGTTATAGAACACAATGAAAGAAAATTTTGCTGGTCTCTATGTTCAAGCTTACTGAAAATACTGGTGCAAGATTATCTACTTCTCGAGTTTTCCTTAGCTTTGAGTCTCATGATTCCCTTAAGATTCTATACAGGATTAATGCGCCTCTTCACTTTATTCGCGACCGTTCATAAGGATATATCTACTGACATTTTTACACCGCTTTTAGCAGATGATAAAAAAATTTAAAAATATATGAATACACTTATATTGTAAAAATGCGTTAGAAGTTATACTTCTTTGGAGTAACAAGATAAAATTCATTTCAAAAATTTTATCTTTTGCCTATATAAATGGTCATAATAAACCTAATTAAATTTGGAATACTAATTGATTCATTATCGGACAATCAAGTTTCACTCAACATAAAATTTGAGATTTTTGAACAATTGAATCAATTAAATCACCGAAATGAAGCCGCAGACTATGAATATTTAAAGTTTACACTGTCACACCGTATGCACACAACTGTACGGTCTTATGGCTATATATAATATCAGACAAGCAATGGTAAATTATTAGGGAGGTCCCTAATTATTTAGTTTGGCCCTTTCCTTTAATATACCCATATGATGAAAAAAAGTAACGAACTATATAGATTTTTCGAGTAAGTATCTCAATCGCTTTATTAGCGCTGCTCCACTTTGTAGCTTTGTTGCAATAGACGTACATTATTTTTAAACCGCATTTACCCAGTAATTCCCTGCAAACTTGCTCGTTGTTATAAGTTGACCAAGTGGGGGTCAACCAACACTTGGTCGACATATAACAACTTGCACCTTGGGACTCCATCGGTTGATCGGTCCCTCTTGCTACCTGCGAAGCCCATTGTGTCATAGCTTCGCAACTTGTTAACCTCTCACTGTTCTATTGGCATGTATTATGAGTACTATATAGTATTATGAACTAGCTACGCCAGACTCCATTAAGAGTTTTGGAACGCAGCTTTATATTATAAGCTATGTAAGACAGCTGTGTTTGGAAATCTCTACGAGAGACCTGCTTACAATAGAGGCTTTTTATTAATCGGTCTACCACTTATAAGCCTTTCCGATTTTTGTTAAAAAATAAGACTGGCACGAGCTACAGCCAGGATATAATCCTTACTAGACCAAGTAAGTCAATAACAGCTAGTCCTAACTAATATTATAAATGCCAAAGAGAGTTTGTTTGTTTGTCATTTGTTCACGCCCTACTTTAACAACCAATCAACTTATTTTCTGGCACACACGTAATAAATGCTTACGAAGAACGCGGGCAACAGCTAGTAACGAAATAAGCCAAAAAAATTCAAAAAATAGCTTATAATATTTAGCAATATGTTCGTTGTGTATATAAAGTACAAAGGAATTTAATGTTGTAACATGCAAAGAGGTCGAGGTCCGAATTGTTGTTTCCTTTAAGGTTTTTATTATGCGACTCGCGGCCGAGGCGACCCTCCGATATTACGTGGCATGTTTATCACCAATTTCTTTACACCTTAACGTAAACAATTTGCTATCATGCAATTAAATCGTAACATTTTTAGTCGACTCCAAAAAAAGGATGCCAATGTCTTACAATTCATCACCCTCAGCTGATTAATGCCCAATGCTGGGCTCAGGAAGCGATCAAGACCTTGACCCTCCACGCTTTTCCGCTGTTGGGTTTAAGGTTTATTTTAGACCGATTCATGTTCCAAGATCGATTTCTCGAAATCTCTAAATTGTAAGGCATTGGCCACACGTTTGCTGTCGAATGATTTATTTTTATTTCGCAGTTGAGGCCATTGTGCGTTAAATTCACGGTGTGTCGAAACACATCCTAAAGGACGAAGGTGACAGTGGTTTTGCATACCAATATCGATGCAATTTGATGGGCACCACGATTTAATGTATCGCTGCATGAGTCAAATAAAGTTTTGTACACACTACAACGTTTTCAAAACTCTAATATCCTTTTTTCATATATAAAAGGTTCAGAATTAAATTTGATCGTTCATAATACTGGTCGTAAATAAAATAATTAATAATACCACCTTTTTTACCATAGTAAGATAGTACTGGAAAAGCAATGTGTACACAGTAGTGAGATGATGGCGGTTCATTCAACTCCATTCGTAAACTTATCTCACTAACTCACTAACTCACTAACTCACTAACTATCAACTGCGAGGCACCGTAAGAATCTTTACCGTTACGTAGTTGAAATACCACCAACACGTATCTACAAAGCGCTTTGCTTCTTCATTTCTGATAAGCACCGCAATGGTCTGGATTGCCCTTCCATCTTCCGTCTTCCCCGATACCTATAATCTGAGTACCTTCAAATCAAGAGCTATTAGGCATTTTCTAGGCAAGCGGTGAGCGGTTAATGTGATGATACTCATTAAAATATTCATCAGTCATCTTAGTACCCATATCACAAGCTATGCTTACTTTAGGGTTAAAGGGCGATGTGTGTATTGTCGTAGTATATTTACTAATTTATATTGAATTCCTGCCAGTTGTATCTGCATAGCCACTTCAGTTCGGTCAACTTAGATATCAAGCACTGCATTATACGAAAGCAAATAAAAATGCGCGCATTATTGTCAATTAAGCTTCATAAGGTGCGAATTGTCGTCGCTAATAGTTTTCCTGTAATGGCCACCGACTACCGACATCTAAACAAGGCAAGTAGACGCACTTGACCGCCGTGTGGAGCCTTGCGTGGCCATGGCTCGTATGACGTTTCGTTTACAGGAGTACGATTCGACTGTAACTTTGATCCACCAATCTCCATAGTAGGTTGGTTTAAAGTTTAAAGTCAAAGTCAAAACTTGATCTATTATCAAAATTAAGCTTAATTTGCTATACTCCGTGAAAAGCAGGAGACTCTGTGTGGTGTAATTTATAATTTCTTCAATCCTTATACTCCACACCAAACAGATCTTCGGCAATATACAATGTTAATATGACTTAACAATTATTCATTGAAAAGTCAACATCTCCTGAAGATGCTCCGGTTTCGGAGCGAAACGTGCGTAGAGGGTATATTGCCGAAGATCTGATTGGTGTGGAGTATAAGGATTGAAGAAATTATAAATTACACCACACAGATTCTCCTGCTTTTCGCGGTGTATAGCAAATTAAGCTTAATTTTGATAATATATCATGGGTTTCCGCAAAGTAACGCCTGCTTCTATCCAAAACTTGATCTGTTCCAATTGTCCTATATTAGGTATTTTTCCATAATAATATTAAAGTGCCAGTTAGTAACTTTTGGAATTCGGTAATTTTTTTTTTAATTACACTTTAAGTTGTTGACTGTAATCTCACCTATTGATAGAGATGGTGACGGGCTAACTTATTAGGGTTTTGGAATTTATATTAAACCAATACAGGATTCGATTCCGGCCATTCCCCAGTGGCAATTTGGGAATTTATAATTTCAGAGTTTTCTCTGGTCTGGTCTGGTCTGGTCTGGTTACCACCCTACTGACGAAGACGTGCCGCCAAGCGATTTAGTGTTTCGGTGCGATGTCGCGTAGGAACCATTTAGGGGTATGGCTACTTTACTCTCTAAGCCCGCTACCATCTAAGATTGCATCATCGCTTACCACCACGTAAGATTGCAGTCAAGGGCTAACTTGTAGTAGAATTAAAAAAAATTTAAAAAACTCTAATTGGTTTCAACGCGACATTGTACCGGAACGCGAAATCTAAGCGATTTAGCGTTCCGGTACAATGTGGCGCGTTAGTAGGGTTTTAAATAACCACAGCGCAAGACAGCTTACCGTACTAACACGTTTCTACTGTTAACCAAGCATTAAAAAACTTTAAAAAAGATTTCAATAGAAGTACAATCACAAACCCCTATAATTATAAGCAGATTTTCATGAACCGATACTCAGTTATTAATAAAGACCTCGATAAAAGGTCAATGTGGTAGTTAGTATCTAGAGCTACTTTGCTGAGATAGGGGTTCGATAGAATGCTTATCTTGTGTGTATGCACCAAGGAATTCCTGTTCCTTTTGTATTTCTGATTGAAAATTAGGTATACAATCTATCTGTATTAATAGTAAATTCGATACGTTGGTTAAAAAATCACTTTTCACACGAATGTCCAAAAATTACCTTTTAGGTTTTAGGAGTATTGCCGGCGGCTTCGTACGCGGTTTTTTGGTTTTCACAGATCCTGCGGGAACCGTACCTTTTCCCTGGATAAAAAACAGTCTATGTATTAATCCAGGAGATAATCTAGCTTCATTCCAATATTTAGTCAAATTGAATAAAAAAAGTTTTATCGTGACAGAGACAAACAACCGTTCATCCATTTATTCAAACTTTCGCATTTATAATAGTAGGATAGTAGCATTTTTCAAAGATTCAAATTGTCTATTTCATAAGAATAAACACAGTGGTTCTGTTCTGTGTTTTTCTGTGTATTTTCCTTTTTTTTAATTTAACGTCTACTGCAAGGAAACAAATCGCCTTATCGCTGTATTCATTAGATGTTCCTTGGCATTTAAAGCTCATTCCCTACGGAGGTCTTAAAGCTCTAATAACTTTTCATGATGAAAGCAACGAGGGAATCTTCAATAACAATGATTATTTTTTTTCTCCACTGTGGTTGCTTTATTATTTAACTTTAGCTGTCTCTTTTGTCTCTTTTTGTGTTGGTTTTTATATTGAATTTATTCGATTTTTAATTTTTTATGCTGTTATGTCACGCGAACTTATACGCATGTGTATCATATATAAAAAGAAATGATGAAAAATAAAATTCGGTAGACAGAATGGGAAATACTAAGTTGTGGTCCATAGTGGTCCTACCTCCGTTTAGGTTGAGTTCGATCCTCGGCAAAGCACTTCATACCTTTCGGAACAGTGACAATTACATGTCAGTTGCTTTAACGGTAAGGTAAACATTGACAGCAAACCCACATGGCTTGGACAGCGTGGTGGACCACAGCCTAAGCTGTTCTCATTCTGAGAGGAGATTCTTGTAGTGCGTCTGTAATAGGTCGGTAAAGATGATGATGACGATAGGTAAAATAAGTTATATTCTTTTAATTTTATAATTTTATTTAGTGTTTTTACCTACACTTGGAGGAATTATCAATTTTATAAATTTAATATACATATAAAAATTTTCGGAACCAACAGGATTTGAACCTGCGACTCTCTGGTAATCGCTGCCTGAGCGCTTTTTCCAATTAAGCTACGGCTCTCCTACCATCGATGCCGAAAATTAGTATATGCCTTTTAGATCAATCTTTTAGCGACTGTAACGTCATCTAGTAAGTTATATTCACTAGCAAAACTCATAAACCGATGGTCTATATAATGATCTGGTTATCTTCCCGGTTTTTTTAAATAGGTGACAAAGTTTCTGATGTTTCTTCTTCCCAGCATTTTTGTTCAAATGATAAAATAAAGGAGTTCCTTCTTCGTTTGAAGAAGATGCTATTAATATCTTTTTATCTAAAGTAATTAGACACACTATCTTTTGAAGTGATAGTAAATAACTTACATACATCAACAACACAACAATTAAATTTAAGACTTTAGACTACTAAACTTCCAAACTAACGTATAGTTGATAGTTATGTAAGGATTAGATATATTACATGTTAGGCCCGAATTCCTTTGTGGTTTTCGGGCCTAACTTGTAATATCGTTCAACCACGTTTACAGCGAAACGTTACATAAATTTGCAAACAAATTAATCTCCACTTGTCAATGTATTTTTAGCTATAAACCTTTTACGTAAAGTTTCTATATAGACCATGAATTTTGAAAAAAAAAAAATAGAAAAAACAACGTCGAATAGTCTTGGCAGCTATAAAATTTAAAAAAAAGTGTTTTGTTTTAGTGAACGAAACGTATGCTGTGTTTCACGCTGTGTCTTTTTTTTATAAATATAAAGTGAGCCAGCAGATTGGTCATCTGTCGCTTTGTGAAAAACTACAGCACCAGTGGGAATTCAGTTTTGAGGGATATGGTTACCCGTCCTCTAACTCCAATTTGAAATGAACACTGATAGGATTTCTCTTTGAAAAGGTTTTTATTTAAAATCTGCAGTTCTATGCTCTATGCTGTGTCGCGATCATTTTGTTTCTGCGGCATATGGTTGCAATTGGGGGATTTAATTGTAACTTAGTTTAATTTTTACAACCTTTTATTTCTACCGATTTCCTTTTAATATTACTTGTGTTTAATTCGGAAAACTAAGCTTAATATGGTATTATTTATAGTTTTCAATCCTTGTACTCCACACCAAACAGATCTTCGGCAATGTACCCTCTACGCACGTTTCGATTTCTACGCGACAATGTACTGGAAAGCTAAATCGCTTAGCGGCACGTCATTGTCGGTAGAATAGTAACTAGCCACGGCCGAAACCTCCTACCAAAAATTTAAACAGTAGACAAAAGCGAGACAAAGTTTCCTACTTGTGACGCATGTAAAGTAGACGCATTTTTGAGATTAACGATCACAAACGGACAGAGACGGCGGACTCGCTTTACTCTGTGCGCGTAGAAGAAACGGCCTAGAAGTCATGCGATGAGATTGATCGTGGTCACCGTCTAGATAACGTGAGATGAGCGATCGGCCGACCTTATCGTTATCAGCGTGGAAGGAATCTTCGGTAGGAGCCGGTAGCGAGGCGACATTCGCATAGAAGCCTCTGCGGGCGTTACGCGGCATCCTTGAGGCATTGCGTTCGCGCATCAACAGCTCGAGAGACGATGCAAAACCGGTAGGCGATATATCGTGTGATTGATCTCAACCGGACGTTTTATTAATACAGTGAAGTGATACTTTTTCAACATGGGTAAGTTTTTGTTTTTTTTTTTTTTTTACTTACAAAAAATAATGTTTTTTTTTATCGGTATTGAAGTTAGAATTTTAATAACGTAAGAATAAAATAAGAATAAAACGTAAGAATCTACAAGTCTATTTAAAAAAAAAAAGTAAATTTAATCTAAGACCCCCCGAACTAGCCATATTTTAGGTATTGTGAGAATTAAAACTGGATGGCTTAACACATTATTGATTAGCTTTTTGATTTCCGTTGTACCTATTGAAATAAATTAGTTAAACAGTACTTAGTGCCAAAATCGTTCCTAATTACGTAATAATGTAACGGAAAATTACGTAACTAAATAATGTAAATGTAAATTTGATTTTGTCATGCAGATACGTGAAATATTAATTGTTAATGAGAATAAAATTTATTTATTAATGGAAAGATAATTACTTGTTCACATAATTAATTTTATGATGTACGAGGGATGCCTGATTGCCTTTTAGAATAATGGAGCGTCTCGAATAATTTGATTAAAGAAACCGGCGTCTAATAAAAGGCTTTCATAAAAGGTAATTAAAAAGGTCGTATCTTTAATCTGGCTCTAAAGTTAAGGAAAAACAGTATCAAAATCGGTTTAGTATTTTTATGGAACAATGTAACAGACCTAAACGAACAACTTCCGTTCATTCGTGGGCTTAAATAGGTATCTTCATATTGAAATAATTAGAAACGAGTTTACCAACCGATTATTCATGTATTTCGAAGATCATTACCATAATTGCACTATTGTGTGAGTGTACGCTGTAATGTCAAGTTCAGCCAAGTTTTCCCGCGCACAAAACTCTCATAATAACTGCGGCAAAATCAATTGTTAACATAAAACGGAAACCATACGCCTGTCACTCACTGCGAGTGACATTGTTCAGGATGTTTCTACAGTTCCGATCTACATGAGTCTTGTTGACACAACATAAATTTCGAAAACTATATAACCCGTGTCCTTTTTTGATATTTAAAGTTTTTTGTTTATGACAAGTTTGCTCGGAAGTATCCCGCTACGCTTTCATCTCTGAATAAGATTGAAAAATAAGATGAAAAGATTAATCTTAAATTGTAAAATGCCTATGTTGAAAAAGATCAATTGTTGACTTACTTGCCGGTTTCTTCTCGGTAGAATTTGACTTCCGAACCGGTGGTAGTGTTAAAAACAAACAGGCTAGATGTTTCAAGTGCGCTTAGAGAGTAAACCTACATGGATAGATTTTGAATTTTTCTTTCATAGAGAAATAACAGGCTTCAAATATTTTGAAGTAAGATTAAAAACATAGGCAGATAGAAAAAATAAAAATCTTTCCATTACCTTTTTTGTTGATATAAAACGGAACTTTTGAAGGTGCAACATACTTAAAATTTTTTGCATAGCAGTGATTGCGATATCTACATTCGTAAACTGAAAATTAAAGCTACGAGGGTTTCCAAATGAGCCCTATTTTAAATAGAAGCGCACAACAATAGAGCAACCTATTTAATACCCATGTATATTCAAGCTTTTTTATAGTTTACGTAGTACTTTAAACTATAGGTAACTAAACAGGTTTTAAGCTAGTTAGCTATAACCTAACGTTTTATTAATTTAGAACTTTTTAAGAAATATTGCAGAGCTGTTACTTGGTAATTTATTTTATTAAAGTTATGCCATCATTCACTATTATCAAACCATTATTTGCCCAGTGGGTAGGACTTCGACCTCACTTTCGGGGGAATTTTCGAATCCCTGCACGCACTACACGTATTACTTTTTAAGTTATGTGATTTTAGGCAATAAGAATATAATTTGCTTCAACGGTGAAGGTGAGAAAACCTGTACACCTGAGAATTCTCTATAATGTTCTCAAAAGCGTGTTGAGTCCAAAAACCTGCACTGGGCCATCGTGGTTGACTACGGCCTTAACCCTTTCACATAGTGGGTTGGTTATAGAGAACTCTCAAGCATGATTTCCTTACGATATTTTCCTTTAACTGACGCACATAGCTCCGAAAAGTCAAAGAGTGCCGTGCCGCGTAATTCTGTCCCTCCGAAAGGAAGGCAGATGAAATCCTTTCACTTATAGAGACTGTGCCGCTACGAAACCGTGTAGAAGCGTAAGGCTGAAGTTACACGATGGGGACATTATGCTAAACAACATTATGTAACGTCCCTTAGTTGAGGGGGGTGAAACCTACGGAAGTTAGCAATAAAATGCCGCTAAGACAGGGTTGGAACGTTGGCGGCTGTAGTAAAGCAGAGCAAACCCTTTAAAATTTTCTTTTAATATTTTTTTATAACCACACAGCTTTTTTATAAAAACTAAGTAAGAAATATTAAGTATTTAAATCATCATTTTAAAATACGAACAGATAAGAATTTATCCGTTTTAGTAGGTATTTCGGTTTTATTCTAGTTAATAGGAATCTACCTACATTTCTAGTACCTCCGCGATGGTATTCGCTCAAATAAATAACTTTATTCTGTAATGCAAATAAAAGGGTGAAAATATTTTCATATTTGCAGTCTTAATAAAATTCTAGCTTCGAAGTTACTTACCGAGCATTCTAGCATTTTCTATTACGCGAGTTTTTATCAAGCGCAAATAAAAGAGTGGAAATGTTTTTGCCTTGATAAAATTTCGTAATTAAAATATGCCCCATGAAACTCCCTTATTAAAATGTACTCCTTGTTAACAATCGCTTTGATAAAATTTCTTTACAGAAACCTGTTTTTATTTAATAATGTACTTAGGTACCTACTGGGTAATTTCGCGTTTATTTTTTGATACTGTTTATTATTTCAACAGATTCTTATTGACGCGGCTTAATGGTTGCTCACATACGCATGGACTGAATAATGTTTAGACAAATGGCGTAAAAATTTCTAAGACTCTGTTAGGTATATAAAAAGACTTAAACTAAGACTTGCAAGAAAGTCAAAGTACGCTCTTGACGCCTTAGTCTTTGCACACACCCTTAACAAAACTTACGCTTTGCATAATCTTAGATTTGGAATTTATTGACGTATCACATTGAAATAATGCTGAGAAAAATCTAAGACTTAGACTTAGACTAAACTTAGACTAAAATGTTAAAGTGACTTCAACATTTTAATAGACTTAGACTTGGAAACGGATGAAAAAAATTTAAATTCGGTTTTATTAATTCCCTTAAATCACATCATAGAAACACAAGATAACACACCTTGTCGCAAGAACCATAAATAGACAAGTTAGTTTATATGAGTTGCCTAGGGAAAACCGATTGGTGAAAGGTGAATTAATGCCTAGTAATCTGTTTTGATTAGGTGTTACTTACTGGGACCTTGTCCGTCGTTGGTAAAAAAGGGCTTTAGACTTGGGTATTATAAAACATAATGTTTTTACTGATATTGGGATTGCTTAGTTTTCCGTAAATTTTTTTTGTTATCGTAGGTTTAAACTTTGTCTGAACACCAAAGAAAGTCTGAGTTAAGGCTGAACATGCCTTTTAGATATTTAGCTATATAAAGGATAACATTAGTTTTGTTTAAAGTTACAACCTTTTTAATGAGAATGAGAAGGGGTTAAGGCCGTAGCCCACCACGCTGACCTAATGCGGATTAGTGGACTCCACACACCTTTGAGAACATTATGTAGAACTCTTGCTCACGATGCTTTCCTTCACCGTTGAAGCAAATGATATTTTAATTACTTAATACGCAAATAACTTAGAAAATTCAGAGGTGCGTGCTGGGATTCGAACTCGGCCTCCTATCACAGCTTCACATTCGTTCGTTTTTGAAACAAGTGGTTTAACGTAGTAATTCTTGTTAATCCTCCCAAAGTCTTTTAATTTAATCGCTTTTACAAACAAATAAACCAATAAACAAATTCACATTTCAATTTGCAATGCGGTCGTCATGAACACAAAATTTTAATGGAATGACTGAATAATTGATGTATGGCGATAAAGAGTCAATATACTTTAATTTGGATCACCTACTCGTACTTTAAGGTTACCTACTGTTGTACAGTTGTACAATATCACAATAATATCTATTAAAACTGAACAGACAAATCTTAAAGTATTCTTGTCTTTTTCACAATGTTTCACAAAATTGTCCTTTTCACAAAATTATTTATAGACTATATATTAATTAACTAACTGACTTACAAAAAAGGAGGAGGTTATCAATTCGGTCGTATATTTTTTTTTTTTCTCAGAACATTGTCATTTATGAACCGATTTGGGATATACTTTCCTTGTGGTTCCATTTTCATCCTGGAATCGGAGGTATACTGCAAAAATCGAGCGTACTCTACAAATATTATAGGAAGGTACATCTATGGCGATTTCAATATTGTTTTAAAGTAACTTGAGCATTTACTTTTTAATACTACCATTTGATCAAGTAAAGCTGATGATGATGGCCACCGAATCTACACTAAGTATTACACGGGATGCGATTCGATTATGGTATATGGTTTGTAAGCAATTTATGCTCGTCAAAATAAAGATGATGGTGAATTGCAGCGAGAGCTCCTAAACCATTAATGCCCCAGGTTTGCGAAAAGAACTAACATGTAAAAAATTAAGTACCTGACATTTGGCAATTATAACTTAGATAATTGAAAATCTAGACACTTAATCTTTTACATTTTACGTGGCACAGAGTTAAAAATGTGGAAGACAATATTCATTTCTTGCTTTATAGTTGTTTAACAAACTCTGTTTTCTATCAAAATTTGTTTCGTAGTTAAGCGTTTTGTGACTGCTCGTCCGGGCAGGTACAACTTCTATCGCCATGTTTATTTCTGCTTTCTGAGTCGAATGCTGTTGGTTTGATTCCCACAACTACTAAATGTATTTGTGATGAATGTTTTTCAGTGTCTGGGTGTTTATCTGTATATTATAAGTATTTATGTATATTATGACAAAAGCTTCGCTAACTTTGGGGCTAGATGGCGATGCGTGTATAGTCGGTAGTTTAATTTAGAGATTTATGTGCTATAGAATTTTAGCACTAGGGTACTTCCCTAAGCAAAAAGGTCTTCAGTAAACAAAACCACTTGCATGCGGTACCCCTGTTGCTAATTAACAAACGAAGCTCTGGCAACCTAAAATTGCCAAATTGTTATAGTATTCGCAGAGAACCGACAAATCGCGCAAAGGAATATGCGGTAAGGTATAAAGTTATACCGGTCAATTATAACCTCTATACGTGTACCTGAACGTGTTACTTCGAGTTCCGTTGCCCTAGAATACCTGTTGTATGTTTTTGTTACTTCATATTTTATCCAATAACTAACTAAAGAAAGAGTGGGCAATTTATCCGCGGACTAAATGTAAACAAACAAATTATGTCAGGCTGTTTGCTTAGTGAAGGGGTAAAAACCTTTTAGTCTTCTTCTTGCAAAAAATAATATCAATTTTAATTTTAATCTTCTATAAAAATTTTAAATAAATATGTTATAGTTGTAAATAACATTTTTTTTTAAATTTTCACAGAAGACTAATTATTAAATACTAAAATAACCCTGTTCACGACGTGTCATTTGTTTGCTTACATTTTGGTCTGCAGATTGGCTGCTGATTGGGAGAAATTGGCTGCATTTTGTGTTATATTTGGTTTCCGGTGACTATTTCTAAGGAAGGTTACAGGTCTAAGCTGCGTAAAATCAAACTAATATGGACCCGTAACTAATAAGCATCGAATCAAATTTCTTTAAAAAAGCTGGTTTATTTTTTGCTTTAAAAGCGAAAACTACTCCCCGGCCAGTGATCCTACCTACTTAAATATACCAAAGCCCTATTTAATCACGTTATATTCAGAAATCTGAATAATTGTTTGTCTTATAAAAACCTACCCCTCTAGGTCTATTACCCCTAAGTGGTATCAGTAGGAATTCCCGTCCTAAAATAGCAAAGCAATTTGAGAGTATTGATTTAATTAGAACAGGCACTTAGTTTCTAGCTTATAATCGGGGCATTCTCATGAGGTGTGGTTTTGCGAACGTGAATAATTGAATTGGAAATAAGTATAAATAACTTTGGTATTTCAAAAAATAATAAATCACAATGACTAACCTGGCATAACAAAAATGCACCTTCTTGAAAAAAAGGTTCGCCATCCTTAGGCTAAAGCGAAGGACACACTGAGATGATCAACTTTAACGTATCTCGCAAAAGCCTTTTCTATGGGTAAACATCACGATCACTGCTGTCAAACGTTACTTTTGCATACAATAAATATACCAAAGTGACGTTTGACTGCAGTGATGACGGCTACAAACTTAAAAGGCGCCAAAGACGCAAATTGGAATCCACGGTTTGGCTTTGCCCTTAAACAAAAGTGAAAAGCGTCATATCCTGGGCCAAATACACTCTTTCCATTAGATGACGTTCTGAAAGTACGAGCCTGTATCTAATTTAAAAGAGGATTCCGCCAAAGGCACTGGCGAATCCTTTATTAAGCTATATTTACTGAAGCCAGTTTCGAAAACGAATCCTTGGCGCACATTTATTACAATGCCGTAAAATGACCGTGTCATTGTCACACATATTTGCCGCCATAAAGCCATGTGCACACTGATAACGCGCACCGATGTTTAGACATGTCAACGAGCAATTTATTTACGATGGTAAAACCCTTCATCTTGTTTCATAAAATTGATTAATCATGAGTTCCAGCAAATAATGCTACTACTGTAATAAGATAAGATAGCGGTGAGTGCAGGTTTATTTAGCACTAGAATATGAAGCCTTAGTAAAATAATTTTAGACGAAACTTAAATTCGAGTGCCGTGTGTGAAAAAAAATCTTAAATTGAAATTAAATCTGAAATGAAATCTCATCATGAAATGATTTTTTATTCGTTTTTTCCAAACTAATTTTTGCCCACATCTAACTTAGTAATCTATCAGTGTGAAATTTGAAAATTATCATTCTCAGCTCTTAAACTATTTTAATTTAAAATAATACGTCAATCAGTTTCTCCATTGCTGTGTGAAACAGAATTAAAACGACTACTATTGCGTTAATAATATTACAAATAGTTATGGTTTTGAGTAAGTTGGGTTGGATACATTGACAAGCGAACAAATAAAAATTCTTCCTCGTAAATGACAAAAAGAATGAATGTAATTTCTCTCTTTTCTTTTTTTTCAACAACCCTTTACCGGCCCACTACAGGGCAGGGGGCCTCCTCTCAGAATGAGAAGGTTTTAGTTCATCGACCAGCGCAAAAATGTTCGCTTCATAAATGCCATAATTTAACATTATAATATGATGCTTATAATTCAAATTTATGGTCTCAAACCAGGCACCAATACCGCACAAGTACTAGTATGTTTTCCCTTACCTGAGATAAGGAAATAATAGAATACTTATTATCTATAAAGTGTCAAGTCATAAAATTTCAAAACCTTATAAAACAATTCCGTTTCTGCACCCATGTACTAACAATATTTTATCACGGTTCAAAACAGACGATTGATAACAGCGTTCTTCATATTCCAAGTACACTTCACAAACTTCGATAGTGGAACCAAAGTGGACAGATATAGTCCACGCCGCTTTGTAGATACTAACACCTGTTTGTCAAATTTTATTTTATCTCATAGAATATTTGTTTATGCCCTTGATAGACCCCGAACACTCCCAAGTACCCATCTATACTAAAAAACACGTAACATTTACGTGGAGTCGAGTACAAAAGAAAATACTACCATGCCAGAGTCTTTAGTTACTAGATTATGAAAATGGTTTAAATGGTAACCATTATTGGAAATATTATATTGTCAAAGTCAAAGTCAAAAATATCTTTATTCAAGTAGGCCCATTGGTGGCACTTTTGATGCGTACATAAGAATTACACGGTAGTGAGATGATGGCGATAACCACATTCGTTAACTTAAAACTAAAGCTACGAGGGTTCCAAACGCGTCCTTGTCTAAGAAGAAGCCCAAAACAAACTTAGCCGGGTGTTTTTTTTTTGTTATCACGATCTCACAATGTCATTTAAAATTATTAGAAGAGCAACCTGGTTAGAGCAATAATTTACACCCAAGCTTATTTATCGATTACGTAGTCCTTTATACTATAACGGGAATTTTCTATAAGCTTACGTTTAATACAAACTTTGAACTTTTTAAGAGACATCTCCAAGATGTTTTTTTAAGGCAGTTGCAATTAGTGAATTAAAATTTTCTGTAGTCTCGTCTTGTCGGAGGCTTCAGCAATGACCCTACTGACAAAGTGGTGTCGCGTAGAAACCAATTAGAGGTATAACTGCTACACTCCCTAACAGGTTAGCCCGCTATCATCTTACACTGCATCATCACTTACCACCGGCACCAGGCAAGATTTCAGCCAAGGGCTAACTTGTAGTGGAAAAAAGATAACGTCATATCTTCCTCCTACCCTATATTTGAAAAAATCAACAAGAATTATTAAATAAGTAATAAAATGTACAACACTTTTAATAGTTATTAATTTAATGGCTAATGTTTTGGAATACTTTTTAGTAAGACTCAAAAAAGCGTTATACACGTAGTTACAAAATAAAGTTCGTGAACAAACTATCCTTGCTCCTATTGTCTTTGTCTCCTACATCCATGTTAATATTATAAATTGGGAAAGTATGTCTGTTGATTTGCTTGTTTGTTTTGTCGATTGGTCAAGCTCAGGGCGTGATGAAGTTTGTACGTTATGTGTCATTTTAGCTTGCGTCCTCAATATGGACTGATGATATTTATTGTATCGGAAAAGCGCCCGCAAAACTTTCCACGGGCCGCTAGATTCCGGTGGGCGTTCTAGATTTTGAAGTCCAAACCTATTCGAGATATTATAGGACTTTATGAGCTATGGCTTGTTTGTTATTTCTTTCTCTCAATACCGAGTGACGGCCGATTGGCGCAGTGGGCAGCGACCCTGCTTCCTGAGTCCAAGGCCGTGGGTTCGATTCCCACAACTGGAAAATGTTTGTGTAATGAACAGGAATGTTTTTCAGTGTCTGGGTGTTTATATGTATGTTATAAGTATTTATTTATATATTATTCATAAAAAAAATATTCATCAGTCATCTTAGCACCCCTAACACAAGCTACGCTTACTTTGGGGCTAGATGGCGATGCGTGTATTGTCGTAGTATTTATTTATTAATTACCAAATTATTCCAAACGATTGCTTTAGGTAGGCTTGCGATTAGGTACCTACTGAGGAAGATTACCTAATTAAGTTCTTCTTCTCACTTCAAGGTTGTCCTAAAGTTTCTATATCACTTATTCTATTCCACCTCGTATAGGTACATTATGGTGCCAGACTACAGCCATAAGTACTTACTTAACGTCACTATTGTGGTCGTACAATAATGCAGTAGGTACTAACGGCTATTGTTCATGCACGCGTTACTGCTATTATTTAGAGACATTTATGAGATTCAAATCGCCGATAACATCATCCTATATGCGATCAGCTCTAATCTGTAACTTTTACAATAAGATGCCAACTGGTCGCCTTTTACAAAATAAAAAATTTGACAGCGACAGTTGCAGTTACGTCATCATCATCATCGTTATTGTCGTCATCATCATTTTCAATACATTACCGCCCTCCACAATGGCATGGTCTGCTCTCAGAATGAAAAAGGTTAGGCCATAGTCTACCACGCTGGCCAAGTGCGGATTGGTAGACTTCACGCGCCTTTGAGTAGATTATTGACAAACTTAGGCGTGGGGGTTACCTTACGATCTCTTCCTTCATCGTTTGAAGTAGGTAAGGATATATGAACAAAAATGGAAAAAAAATTGTATTAATTAAAAATGCACACAACTCCGAAAAGTATATACTAAGCGATAAAGCCGCCCTTTGTATCCTACTTTTTAATTTTATTTTTGTTGTGTCCATTTTTTTTTCCTATTTGTGGTGTACAAATAAAGAGTATAAATAAAATAAATAAAAGTATTGAGCGTGCTCGAACTCGGTTCTCCCGTAAGGAAGGCCGAAGCCCTAACTACTAGGCTATCACCGTTTTTTGTTGTAAACTCATCGCAAGTTGTATTAGGAGATAACGAGTCTCTACCGATTATATACACTACTAGCTGTTGCCCGCGACTTCGTCTGCGTTTGATTTTGTTTTTAGATGTGGCATACAATTTAGTTGTAGTTCTAAAAAAAAAAAAAAAGTATTCAGTATCGCTAAGCCTTAAATGAGGGGTTTGCTGATGTCCGCTGAGGATTTCTGTCCTCTATCTCCAACCGCATTCATCAGATCTACACAAAGTTTGGGCAAAATTAAACACATATTGTATCCTCTATAGTACAAAAATAATTATTTAAATCGGTTATAATTAGTCGTCGTTATGGTGTAAAATCGTCAAACACTTTCATCCCCTCTCCCAAAGGAACCGAGCTGAATGTCGGGATAAAAAGTATCCTATATTACTTCTAACACTTCCATGAATCTGTGTGCAAAGTTTAATGAGGATCGGTTAAGTAGTTTTTGCTTGAAAGCGTAACAAACAAACTTACATTGACATTTATAATATTAGTAGGGATTAGTAGGGATAGTAGATCTCTACTTTCAGAAAAGTTACTGATTATGAAGGCAGAGTCCATAATGACAGTTCATAAATAACCTAACAGTAAACTAGACCTTCCTCGATGGGAGTGTTTGCTACATCCAAGAGAATCGAGGCATAACTACCAATATCTATAACAATCCAATCTAGCGGACTAAGATAATCATAAAATAATATATAAAATAAAAGTAATAAATAAATTTATAAGTTTACAAATTAATGTTTTATTTATTTAGACGGCGTCCTTAGCCTGATGTTTATTTGTAAAAAAAAGTGCCGCGTACGATTACGGAGATTAAAATGACAATAGTTGTGGTGTTACCTTAATAACCGACGACCTCCCTGGCGCAACGGTGAGCGCTCTGGATTATTTGTGGCCCGGGTTCGATTCCCGGCAGGCGCAGTCTGGGTATTTATAATTTCTGAATTTTCTCTGTTCTGGACTGGTTTTGGCCACGGCTAGTTACACAAACCCACAAAGTGACCCTACCGACAAAAACGTGCCTCATTGGGTACAATTTAATGGGCCTTCTTCGTCAAATTTCAAGTCGGCATTAGCTGTAACACTTCTTAATATGGTTTTAGAGCATACAGATAACCCAAAACTGAACATAAATTGTTGGTCCTAACTTGGTTGGTTTGACGGCTGATGGGTGCAGTGTGCAGCGACCATGCTCTCCGAGTCAAAGGCCCCCAGTTCGATTACCATAACTGGAAAATGTTTGTGTGATGAGCATTAATGTTTTTCAGTGTCTGGGTGTTTATATGTTGTATTATATTTGTATAAAATTTCTCAAAATAGTCATCAGTCATTTTTGTACCCATAACAATAACTGCGCTTCCTTCGGGGCTAGATTATCGTGGTTTAAAACAAAAACTAGGATCCCAAGACCTCGTGACATTTAGGTGAAAGTAACCACTAGGCCATCAAGGCATTTATGACTACTGTAACTACTGCATTTATGGCGACGGAACCTTAACTATATTGAGCAGTGATAGCCTAGAGGTTAGGGCTTCGGCCTCCCATTTGGGAGGACCGAGTTCGATGCCCGGCACGCACCTCAGGTTTTCGGAGTTGTGTGCGATTTATTTATTCATAAGACACCAGCAATTAATTGTAACTACATTCTTAAAAAATAAAATTGTGTTAGAATTACAAATTCTGTCTAGTGCCATTACAATAAACAATTATAGGTGTATACAGCATTATCGTTGTTAGCTCCGTTTTAAAAAGCATTTAGAATATCACTCGTTTTCACGGTGCAGTAAAACGTCATGATACTTTTGGTCTTAAAATCGTCTAATCCGCTAAGGGCCAGCGTGTTGGGCTACGGCCTAAACCTTTTTTTATTTACAGTATTTACGTAAGGCAAATAAATAAATATGCGGGTACGGTTAAAAAATTACAGTAATGACATACGCGAACACGTTATTTATGCGCTCGATAAAAACTAGTTTTAATACAATAAATTAGCCAAACACTTGTATTTACTTATACATAGGTAAATACGGAGTAAGTAATATAAAATGCAGGTAGGGTTAAAATATATGGTTATGTCATACACAATATACTTTACATTCATTTAGTAAGTGTTTGAACGATTTCCATATTGTCTAGTTGAGTGCACCACACTCCGTTTAAAAAATGAATTTTGTATTTACATATATCTACCTACATATTCATAGAGTAAGTATTAAAAATGCGGGTAGGGTTTAAAAAATTTGATTGAAACACAATTCTTTTTATTCATTTAGTATCTAACAGTTTTCGAACGATATCCATATAATCTAGCTAAGCGCACCACACTCGATTAAAAATTAGTTGAAATATTAAAAAGTAGTATGCACTAACATCTGTAATAGTAGTTTTTTTTTTAAATGCAACGGTAATGCAATAAAGCTAATAACATGACTGTGGAGGCTCATATGACCGTGACGAGGACTATTAGGCCGGTATTATCAGTTAAGTAGTCCAAACGGGACACTATCGTAATTAAAGTATGTACCTACACGTGACTGTGTTCATATATTCATGTGGTTTATTCATTGTTATAGGTTTAGACTTCTTAGAACATGGAGCGGACTTCGAAGCCGCAATTTCGGCTACCGGTGAGTACAATTGTTTTTTTTTTTGGTATTAGATATGTATATGAGTAAGATATACCAATGCAATTTTGTTACATTCATGTGTGTGTAAATTATATAAGTTACTGAAGTACTGACTGCGTAGTGCGTATTTTATAAGACTAATTGTTTTTTTTTTTTTTAACTTATAGACTAGCGCTTGGCCACAATCTCACCTGATGGAAAGTGTAGATGTGGCCTAAGATGGGACGCGCTTGCCTAGAAGATGCCTGTTCACTCTTGTTTTAAAGCTACCCAGGTTGAAAGAGTTAGGAAACACAGAACTCTGAAGGGTGTTCCAAACCCCTTATAGACTAATTGTACATGATGCTATGAACAATGAATATATTTATTATTATTATTATTATTATATATACGTATATCATTAAATACTGAAGCAATTGCACTTTGAAATACTTACGTGAGTTATTGGGATTTGTCATAATGTACAAGGTCTTCCTATCTGTCAGGGCGATTGGAGTCGACTATGTATATAATCTCATCTTATCATATCGGATAGGAAGAGAAAATGGTAGATATAATTATCTCATGGCACGCATATTAGCCCCACCGCAAACTTCCTACGCAACCAGGACTTGATAGGTGTGTGAATTATTGTTTCAATGTTATTCATCTGGGATACAATTCATTTTTCTGTTGGCAGTAATCCGTGACCATTGAATTAAGAACACAGAATCCTCATTCAGCCATTATTGTATGCAGTGCATTGTGTCCAAAAACAGTGAAAACGCCCCGCGCACGTCCCACTATTCTCACAATTTTTTTCCCATTTTATGGTGAACATTTAGAACATTATGTAGTATGAAGTTTCTTCTGGTGGGAGGCTTTGGCCGTGGCTAGTTACTACCCTATGGACGTTCCGTTATAATGTAGAAATGTATTATGGGTATGGATTAAATATAACTGCCATACTCGACTATTTTTTTTTTTAGTCTCGAGGAAAAAAAAATAGTTTTTGATGTTTTAAGAGCCCTCTCCAAAGGACAGCTAAAAAAAAATTTTAAGAGGTCACTCCAAAATTTTTAAAATTTCAAAAATCGTCTTAAAGATCCTTTTTTTTATCGTTACCGTATAATTTTATAGACTAAAAAAAATAAAGGGGTATGTTAGGGATATGAGCATTGATACCCTCCTAATTTTATTATGTTTTACATTTCATGCCTACTCTTTAATATGGAATTTTGGTAAGCTGGTAATGTTTAACATGTGAATATAAAATAAGCTTCGTGCCAGGATCCTGATGTCTATTGACCAAGGTCATTGGGGCTAATTCCGTTGTACACATAACACTTAAATAAGTTGAGAGAAAAATTTAGACTGGAGCTGGAAGCACCACTGTAAATATTCTATAAGTATACTGTGTTACCACCAGTGGCGTGCACAAAAGCATTGCCTACCCTAAAATTGATATTTAACTCTTATAAGAGGAGGATTTTTTCCATTATATGCAATTTTTCCGGTGTATGCTTACCCTGGTAGGAAACCCATTGCACGCCACTGGTTACAACAGTATATAGAAAAGATACAGTAGATCAACGCAATTGATCTTTTGTTATAAGCCAACATCATCTAGACAGAGGCCATGATAGTTTATTTTTTCTAAATTCGTTAACGTAAAATCTAAAGCTAGGAGGTTTCGCTCCCTGTTTGAAGAGCACACAACAAACTTAGCCACAACAGGCTTGCGACAGGCGTAAATCTCGCGACCTTCGCTGTCAAACGTCTCCTTTCCATGCGAAAAATCCAAAAGTGACGTTTGACAGAAAGATCGCAAGATTTACTCCTGTCGCAAGCCTGACGCGTGATACGTAACCACCCTACGTGTTTTTTTTTGTTATCACCATCTCACAGTCAAATTAATATACAGGTTTCGGGCGCTTCCATTTCTGCCTCCTTGCCATCACGGGCCTCATCTACGCCAACACAGCCATCGGCATCACGATAGTGTCGTTCGTGTTGCCCGCCGCGACATGCGACTTCAAAATGACATCTGCTGATAAAGGCTGGCTCACAGCCGCCCCGATGTTAGGTAAGTTTCTACAACATTTGTATTATCTATCATCAGCCGCAACCTAACAACATCCCACTGTTGGGCACAGGCCTCGTCTCTCATAGAAGAAACGGTTTTAGAGCATATACCCACCACGACGCTTTGCTATGAGAGAGGCCCGTTACCCAGTATAGGCTGACGATTAAATGATAAAAAATTTACGTCATCGATGTCGTAGTGCCATCCGCCTGCCTAGCGGAGCACGTCAGACATCGATTTTGATGGCTAACACAAAGATTATCCAGACTTTAATAAAAAATAAATAGCTTTCGTGTGTTTGTTTCGGCAAAACTCAAAAGAAAACTATGACAAGTGAAATACTTGCAAGAAAAAAATAAGCTTAGGTTAAAATAATTAACACCACATAAAATAAAAAGAGATTTTCCTTTTGTAGGCTGCAATCTGATTATTATGTTTTTAATTTATAAACTCTAAAGAGTCCTAATGAAAATATGAATTAGGTACATAGTAAGACAGGAAACAAGTAAAAAATAGACTGAATAGTCTATTATAGTACAAGTAAGTAAATAGTATTAGATTAGAACCTATTATTATCTCGTTATCTTTTGGGAAACGATTGGATGAACCCATTAAATAATTATATTAACAGTGGCGTTTCCATAGAGTGTTGATAACTTAAATCTCGAGTGCTAATTCACTCGTAATTTTATTATCTTTGGTAATTTCACGAACTCGATTTATTGGTAATTTACGTTCAATAATAAACTTGAATCATATCTTACCTGAAATAATATATTTGAAAGTGTCTTTTCCTTTTAATGTAGGTTTCCTTAGAAGTTTCCAGTCAGGGGAAAAAAGAATTTTATATTTCCGTCACTGGAAAACTATAAACGCTTAAAGTAGTATTTTCTTTGGTGAAGTTACCTACTTCTTTATTTTCGATCATTATTTTTCACTTTGAAGGAATATTAAACATTAATTTAATTGAAATCTAGACAACAAGATCAATGTACGGACCACAGTAAATGACTTTAATGAGTAGTTATATAAACAGTAGGTAGTTAAGAACCGACCTATACTTTATAAGGAACATTATTTCTTTTTTATAATGTAATCATTTTTATTTCATTTTATGTAACTACCTCGGTAAGAATTTACAGTAAAATTAAATATAGATAGACAGTCTTTATTAAATTTTAATTTATATTTAATATTTTTATTAAAATTTAATTGAATTAGTTCGTACTATATAAAAAGAGCTCTGTGGATCGACTTGCGCAGTAAAATTGTTCTATTTGTTAATGATGTCAATTGATGTATTACCTACTCAAATCTCTAAACTTTACTGACAGGCTACCACTGCCCTTTCCCCCACACAATATTTTCAGTTGAAAAAATACCACGAACACCCGCCATTTCGCACTATTAAAAGTGTACTACACTAACATAAGATTTTCCTATAAAACATAATGAAAAACCTAATAATGTAAAAAACAAAAATCACAAATGTTGAACATTTATATTCGTATTTAATTTTTATATTTATTATAATTCACTTCGCAGTAAGACCCTCACAGATCAATTTACTTGACAGGACCTATACCAATATGCAAGTTGTCGTCAAATAGGTTTAACTTTTGTAACCTTTCATTTTCAGGTATGGTTATCGGTTCATACTTCTGGGGTTGCTTAGCGGACACAAAGGGGCGAAAAGTTGTGCTGGTGTCCACACTCCTACTGGACGGTTTCGTCGGGATCTTCTCTTCGTTCGTGCAAATTTTGCCTATTTTCATGGCGTGTAGATTTATCAACGGTTTCGCGTAAGTACTTGCCTAAATCTTAATTATTTTAAGTTACATAATTCAAGCACTATTTCAAATTCAAATTTAAATTCAAAATTCATTTATTTCAAGTAGGCCTAATTTATAAGCACTTTTGAAACGTCAAGTCAGTCTGTATGTAGTGGACTCTACCACCGGTTCGGAAGGCAGATTCCACTGAGAAGAGCCGGCAAGAAACTCAGCAGATTTCTCTTTTCCAACATCATTTTAGAGTTTAAAGTTTATTTTATTTAAGTAACTGTCATCACATCAACCCATTACCGGCCCACTACAAACACTATGGGTCTCCTCCCCCAATGAGAAGGGATTAAGGCCGTAGCCCACCACACTGGCCCAGTGCAGATTGGTGGACTCCACATACCTTTGAGAACATTATGTAGAACTCGCAGGCATGCAGGTTTCCTGACGAGGTTTTCCTTCACTATTGAAGCAAGTGATATTTTAATTTCTTAAAACACACATAACTAAGAAAAGTTAGAGGTGCGTGCTGGAATTTGGGTTGGAGGAAATTTGTATTAGGTATTAATAACATGCAATAATAATAGTTTAAACTCGTCCATCCATATTAAATACCAGTGGTAGTATGGCAGATTTTATCCCTCAATCCCTCTCTCTCTTTGAGAGTGAAGGCCTTTGCCCAACTTGTGAGTTGGGACAGAATAATAAAGTTTTTAAAAGATTTTCTCATAGTTTCTTTAGTGTCTTTCTACGGTTAGCCAAATAATATCGTTACCGTGTTCAACTCCGTATCACGAGGTCATGGATTCGATACCCGGGTTGAGCCAAAAATTGTATCGGTAGTATTGCGTTTTATTTTTTCGAACAGGTTAGGAAAATGGAGTCGAACAACCTCGGGCCTCTGTTGGGCCTTTATTGAGTATTACCTACTTATTATAAACTCGTGATAAATATCGTTAAAACCCGCCAACTCGCGCTGGAGCAACGTAGCGGTGTAATTTATTTTGACCGCAGTGCAATTTAAACCACTAATTAACAATTTAAATCATATAATTTAAACATGTTATGTAGGTGTGTATGGATCCGTAGACATGGATTGTAAATAGGTAAGATAAGTGCTAGCTACTAGGTAGATAGATATTACCTATTGTTTATATTACCTAAGTATACCTTATATAGAGAATTAATATTATCAAATGTGAAAGTCTATTTTTGGTCTAGATAAGTAAAAGGTAAACAAATCGCTACTGTATCACGCTCATGGCATTTATTACGTTCTTGACGCCAACAAACAAAACAGTGGTGCATCTCGAGAATAAAAAAACATTCATGATTCAATATTTGCTTAGATATATCTATCAACAAATCAATAAGGAATTGGTGCCAGTCGTATATTTCAAAGTAACGGAGCAGGCTCGTATTATGATTCTATCGACTTACCTACATACTATATAACAAATGCCACGATTAATTTCTGCCGCCAAGCAATATTCTTTCACTCTAGCCAACTACCCTTTTTTTAAAGTTAGCTTAACCCACCTGATTGTTGGTGGAAAAGCGCTGCCTATGAGAAGAACAACACGTCCTACAAAATTCCGCCGTGTCCATGCATTATTTGTAAGGCACTAAGATAGGTAGGAAGGTATTCACTTTGTTGTTTCTTTCAGTGTTGCTGGCGCTATGGGAATCTGCTTCCCGTACTTGGGAGAATTCCAGCAAACCAAATACAGAGAAAAGATCCTCTGCTGGATGGAAATGTTCTGGACTCTGGGTGTCATCTTACTTCCACGTAAGTTCTAAAGCTTAAAGGTACCCAATAATATAATATAATTGTGTATTAAGATTACCTACCTATTATCTATCTAAACTTAAATTTAAAAAAGAAAATTTTGTGTAATGTAGGTAATACAAATACGGAAAATTTATTAAAAACAGGCGTTTCGTATTCCGCTCAGCAAAAACTTTCATTTTAACTAGGTATCATGGGGTGCATCATTAAATAGGTCCGCCTTCTTTGGTTTCGGAGTCCGCAATATTCATTTAGAATTATGTCATATAGGTATCCACCATGAATCCAAACCAGTGTTTCCAAACCAGGGTATATCTAATAAAATAAATAAATAAATCCAAACCAAACTGTATTCAACACAATTTCAGACAGTAAAACAAAAGTTCAGAAATCTCTAGATTGCAAAACTGTCCGATACTTTTGAGGAACTCAGTGCGCCCTTCTTCTTATATTCACTAAGTTTATTATTATTCATGCGAACCCTATTTTGTATTAAATGGCTTTATGAAGAAAGCCCTGTTTGTTGTTTGGGTTATATTAGTAGTAGTATATTACCCCGTTCCTGTTGACAGATTGATCTGATACTTAAGGTTCACACGTTTAGTTCCGGATTGGCGTAGCGAGTTAGCGTAACCTGTGTAAATACGAGTAGGATATAAATAGCATTATCTTTGTTTTGCAGTGATCGCCTGGGGCATCATTCCAATCAAGGGCATCCGCTTAGAGAGTGGAGCCTTCTCCTACGACTCGTGGAACTGGTTCGTAGCTGCGTGCGGAGTGCCATCCCTGCTGCTGGGCTTCTGGCTGTTCTCGTTCCCGGAGAGCCCCAAGTTCATGATGGAGTGTGGCGACTACGATGACGCGCTCGCTTGCCTCAAGAAAATATACAAACAGAATACCGGAGACGACCCAGATAATTATCCTGTACGTGCAAATACTTGCAAGCTTTTAAACTTAATTTCTTGAAATCTAAGGCGTATGAACATCTATTCGATATCTGAGGTTAACTACGATTTATATGGTATCAAAAGATCGCCATCTACTGACAGTACGATTTCCCAGTATTCCAACTAGATGGCGCTGCTTTGATAACATATAAATCGTAATTAACTTTCACGCGATCGAATAAATAAACGTTGTTAGGAAATTTCACACTGTGCACTCTGCCGACTGAACAATTTTCGGAACGTATATAATATTATAAATGCGAAAGTGTGTCTGTTTGTTTGACTTTTGTTTTTAATATATATGTTCGACTCAACGTTGAACCGATCTTTATGAAATTTTGCAAACATGTAGTTTGCACGCTGGATATGAGCATAGAATAAAATTTATCCAGGAAAAGTTAACCGTGGTATAAAAAAATAGCCTTGTAACCTATGCATCATCATCATCTGACTGAGGTCTTTTGTAGAGAGTTCCAAAATCCACGGTCCTGGGCCACTTGTTTCCAACGGCTCCCAGCGACTCGCTTGATGTCGTCTATGTCGTCTAATGATGAATATTGTTTATATTTTCAGATTAAGAGTCTCAAAGAAAAAGTTAGAACAATATCAGTTGCGTCACAGAGCTCGCAGAAATCCGTAAGAAGTTTGAGTATGCGTAAGCCCAAGGACTTGAGGCGGCTATTCAGCGAGATCTGGGTCCAAACGAAAGCGCTGTGCCGACCTCCCTACCTCAAATACACAATCCTCACCTGTCTCATCCAGTTCGGCTTAACAACAAGGTTTAGTGGAATTCTTAAATATGATTTTTTTAGTACGTAATAGATGATCAATCCTCAGTCTACACAACTTTTCGGGGTTAGGTATCTGCGTTCTTAATTCAAGCAAATACAATTTCAATTGCTTTAACGATGAAGGAAAACATCTTGAGGAAATCTGCACACCTGAGAGTTCTCCATAAAGTCATAGTAATTATACAAACGAATACTGTGATAATACTAGAAGGCGTGCAAACTCCAATGGCCAAAGACCGGCTCATTCTAATTGGAAACTCGTGCCGAGGTAATACCTAATGATGATTTTAAAAATTTGAAACAAGCGATATTGCGACCGATCTTTTTAATTTTTTTATTACTTATGCGGGATAAGTAGTATCTTAGTACTCGTTGTTGCGGTTGAAAAAGAGCTGTTTGCTCATTTTAAAATGACGCGTGAGTTTTTTCGTAAATTAAACTGTTATTTGAGTGCGACAAGTTTATGGCGCACGCAAATTATACTTAGCACACGCAAACTATCCTTGTCGCACGCAAAATGACTGTAAAACTGCTAAAATTAATATACTATGACCGTATTGGCTATTGCAACAACGATCTATTTTATCATCGCACACCGCTCAACTAATATTGCGCACATTTTAAACAGAAATAAGAACATAGTAGTCACCATCGCGAGAAGGTATTTTTAATATTAGCACATGAAAGTGGAGAAAAAATGGTCTATTTCAGCCGATTCGTTTCTTCCCTGTAACATTACTACTTTAGCAGTAGAGCTTTTTGTTGTGGCAGAGAAGTATTGTCGTTAAACTTATTTCTACCGCTAAGCAGCATTGTTGCAATACTGTGTTCCAGTATAAAGGACGTAGTTGCCGGTTCTCGGCTTCATTACAATCAAATGAAGCTTAACTACGCCTGAAGTTAATAGACACTTTGTAGGACGTTTTCTTTGCATGCCCTTTGGAGTGTTCTCTGTTCAAATGCGATGGTTTTCCCATCAGGTGTGGTCCATCAATTATTACTATAAATAAGAACTATAAGTGAGTCATGGGTGTGGGGTATCAACAACGTCGTTATTAAAAATATCACGTTACATTTCAGTTACTACACCCTCATGATCTGGTTCCCGGAGTTGTTCAACCGTTACGAGGAGTACGAGCAGCATTTCCCCGACACGTCGGCGTCAGTTTGTGACGTCTCCAGCATCGTGGTGAAGGACCCCAACAGCTCCGACCCCTACGACTGCTTGAAGACGATCGAGCCGAGCGTGTTCATGCACACGCTGATTGTTGGCCTCGCGTGTATACCCACTTCGCTGTGGCTGCCGCTATGCGTCCATAAGCTTGGGGCTAAATTTTTCCTCAGTAAGTTTCCTCTTAGCCTTTTCCCTTTTTAAACAAAACAAAGTGTGTTATTTCATCAAAGCTAGGCAAAGCTAAGGTTACGAGAGTAGCGGTCTGATAAATCGAATAGAAGGAGGCGATAGGTACTTTGACTTCCTTAATAACTGATAACGACTCAGACACCGTGAGGAAACTCCGCCATGTCTAGAGTGTCATGCAAGACTAAAGTGTATCGAAAATACACAAGTATTTATATTAAAATACTCACCAATACAATGTCATGAACATTAGATGTGAATCAAGTTAAATTTTAATTAATTCTTGACAACTATTGAATAATGAAATAAGAACTGTCCACACATTTGTTAAAATTGTAATAAATCTAATAAAATACTAGGACATATCAAGTTATAGCTACCAAAAGGTTAATTATTTACCCACTTTAACTAGAAATACTGTAACACAACAAAAAAACTGTTGCCCGCAACTAGGTCTGCCTTTGTTATTTGAATCGTTGCTTTCTCCGGGATAAAAGAAAGCTTGATGGATACAGGACGGCACCTTGCTGGTCGTGTTCTGTTGCTCTGTTATTAGGCAATACTTTTACTCTTTGTAGCCAGTCAACCGTTGAGAACCGATGTCCACCATTATGTGCAGAAAAGTAGCTTTCTTTGGCCACCTACAAAGAGGAGACCAGTTGTTTTTTTCCAAAACTTGTACTTGAAGGTAAAATTGTTAGAAGAGATCTCCAGGACGTCAGAGACGCAAATGGTTGGACGAAACAAGGGGGTTGACCGAACTTTGTTACCTAATATAAATAATTCGGCACTTAACAGGAAGGCTTTTTGTTATTTAAAGAAGATGGCACCTGATGATGACGATGGTCAGTCAGGTGGTCCACCTGCTTGGTCAATTATTACCCGCTCAACTTTTGTTTAAGTCAATAATTACAAACTATTAAAAAAAAAAAAAACTTTACGTCCTTGGTCCTAGTAGGTACCTAGGAGTATAAGTTTGGAATGCAAAAGTATAATCTTCTATAATAAATTAATTTCTTTACAGTTTTCTCACTGGGCATCGCCGGTATTGTAACAGTGGGTCTATACTTCGTGCAGAACTCTACCCAGAATTTGGTACTGTCCTGTATATTCGAAGCCCTCACTTCGTTGGCTATCAGTCTTGTGTTCTGTGTCCTCGTCGATCTGTTCCCTACGAATCTTAGGTAAGTAAACGATGATACAAGTTTTTTTTTATCAACTAAACAAGTTAGCCCATGATAAGGGTTGATGCAGCCTAGTGACAAGTGGCTAACCTGGTTTCGAGATTGCACTCGCATCGGTTTCTACAAGGCATCGTACCGGAACGCTAAATCGCTTGGCGGGGCACGTCTTTTTCGTTGTCAGGGTGGTAACTAGCCAGACTCCCACCAGACTAGACCTGTGGAATTTCAGAAACAAATAATATATCCAAATTTTCTCTACCGGCGATTGAATTCGAGACTTCCCTCGTATAAGACCACAATGCTCACCACTGCGCCATCTATACCTATTGGAAGAGAACATTACAAATAAACGTGGCATAACGTCGAAATACTTCGAGAGTGTGACAAAACACTGCGTAACTATTCCAACGTTTATTTCAATAAAGGGCTATTAGTTTACTTCAATTCCATTATTTGTTGGGTGAAAAACTTGGGTGTGAATTATTATATACCAAACCATGTTGCATTTAATTAATTTTGAATGAGTCAGTGAGATGGTGATAACAAAAACACCCGACTAAGTTTGTTGTGTGCTTATTCGTAGACCAGGGCGTTATTGGAACCCTCGCAACTTTAGTTTTAAGTTTACAAATGTAGTAATCGCCATCATCTCACTACTATGTACCTACATATTTTATATGTAACGTAGGTTCGCTTCAAGTGCCATCTGTGGCCCTATTTGAATAAAGAAATATTTGACTTTGACATTATTATAATATTTTTACAGGGTAATGGCGGCTGCACTTTCACTAACGGCCGGTCGAGGAGGAGGTCTTATTGGCAACTTGGCTTTCGGTTACCTCATAGACATCAACTGTGTCATACCAATCGTGGTTTTCTCAGCGTTCTTGTTTAGTGAGTACATTTCTATTTTCCATTCCAGTTCATTGCGTTAATGGTCATAATAGAAGCATCATCATGTATCCCTTTGTTGTATCTTATTTTATTTTAATTAATATTTACAATGTATTAAGTTTTTTTTTGATAAATATCAAGTGAACAGCGGTAAATTTTAAGTTTTGGAGGTGGGCGTGATCACTGTTACGCAGTTTCATACTTTTACAGTGATCATCGTTTCATTCATTAGTGGTTAAGATATGTTATTGTTCAAAAAAAAAAAAAAAAATTATCAAGGTATCAACTATTTCACTCTGAATCAATTACCGGCCCACTACAGGGCACAGGTCATTCTATAATTAGAATGGTTTAAGCGGTAGTCTTGTACGCTTGGCAAGTGGTAGACTTCAATCTACTTGCCAAGCGTCTCCTGCAAATCCTGTAACTTTTTCAATAAGATGCCAATTTGCTCACCTTTATACAAAATCTATATATATAAAAGAAAAAGTGTGCGGGTATGTTCCGTATAGGCTCCGAAACGGCTGGACCGATTTCAATGAAACTTTCAGGGAATCTCCGGATTGACCTGACCTGAGTAATCCTGTAAAGTTTGGTGACGATCGGAGCACTCCTATTTTTGAACTGTCAAACTGTCAAATACAGCTTTTATTTACTATGATGATATTCTATTGTTGGGTGTACATGGGTGTAGATAACAATCTTCACCCGCTCGAGAAGAGAATACGGAAGAAATAAATGATTTAATATATTATGAGACTTAAATTAAAAATTTTAAGATGTAGTTTAAATAAAATAAAGCAAAATCTAGCCCGGCGAAGCGGGCTGGGTACGCTAGTGCTAAATAAGACAAAGACAGTTGTGAAATTCAGACCATTGCCATCAACATTAACTCATTATCATGGGTCCAACCAACCGCCAACTACAGGGTCTTCTTTCGAAATGAGAAGCGCTTAGCCCCATTACAGTGATACAAAGCGTAGTCCATCACTCTGGCATAGAGAATCACACGCCTTTGAGAGCCATTATGTAGAACTCTAAGGCCTTTTTTCTTTACCGGTATATTTTATACCTATTTCATTACGTAAATAATTATTAATATTGAAAAAGAGCAACTGCTGAGTTTATAATAATAGAGAAAGGCTACATAAAATAGATGAATTTTGAATTAAAAACACACAACTCTGAAAATCTTAAATTTTACCTACCTAGGCCTATTAAATTGAGTGTATCAATTTGTTTAACGATACACTAGGAAAATTTAAAAATAAAATCATAAAAGGTTTGGCACTTCGCTTGAAGGTGACGCGTAATTTGATGATAACTCAAACATTGTTTTCGTAGATTCTTGAATATTTATATTGGTTTAATAATTTTTTTTTTTTTAAATTTTATCCCGTTTGTATTCGCGGTATTTAAATTACTGACTAACTAGTGCATACTGTGACTACTTTTTAGTGAAATAATGCGTCATTAGTAACGTAAGGCTAGTTTTATCCGTAGCTCATAATGCACGTCATTTTGTTGATGGTCCTAAAAAAAAAAATAAAAAAAAAAAAAAAATACCTGGAGGTTTGGGCTGGGATAGAAATCGATCCTCCCGAATGGGAAGCCGAATCTCCTAGCTCTAGCATACCTCTGTTATATTTAATGGGCCCTAAAACGCTAAAGGTATAAATAATCGCTTAATACACTTGCATCAATTATTCTTTAATAAATAATAACCGTAATGTTTTCATTGTTCACTTATAAGTTCTTTTTCATTTACAGTTGCTGCAATACTTTGCTTCTTCTTGCCAAAGACAGGACAAGAAGCTCTCGACTAGATCCAAAGTACTTACTCAGAAATAGATAGTACAATTAGAAATGTCAGTGTAGAGATCATATGTGACGTCACTGGAGAAATGAGGGCGTTTTAGCCTTCAAAGAGAATAATACAATTATATGAAAAGGAATGAAATTGTTATACGATACGGAGTGTAAAGAAAAATTATGCGGAATTAAATTCTATACACTACTTTGGATGAAAGTAGACTAAAGAATTTATGGGGTGAGACTGAGAGTTGTCCGGGCAATCAGAATTTATATAGTGGTGTGAGAACACACGTGATCAGTTCGTGATATTATATCCTACAACGAATAAACATAATATTGACCCAGAGACTTAGATTCTTCAGTGAGTACTTTGGCAGTTTTATAAATAAAGACATTTAATTTTCGCATTGAACTTCTTCTGAAGTAATGTTTAAATTTAACGATTCGTTTTAAGCAACCTTATTGTAATTTCCATGTCCCTTATATAACAGTTTGCTCTTGAAGTCTCGGTTAAATATTGTGTAAAGGGAATAGAACGATTATTATTTACCTACGAATTGATGTAACCCAAAATTAAATAACAGTGATACAAAGCGTTAAATAAATCCCAAGAACTTTAGTGACGTCACGGATTCCCAAATGCATGTACATAATAAGATGTAAATATGTGGACTAAGTATTTTTATTTATTGTCCGTGTTACGGCTTCCAAAGTTAAACGGGTTTTGGCCTTAGCGAGTTGGTGGCGGGGATTCTCTCCCAAGGCCCACGCAATTCTGATTGCAAGATAAAGTTGCTTTGTGCACGATACAATTTCAAGCGGGTAGTTTGTTCGTTTGATTGCGCCATTTTCGGCTAAAACCCGTTTTGCAAAACTAAGAGGACGCCATTAGAATATTTTTATGTAGAGGCGGGCGCGTTACCATATCAGCGTCACAAATGAATCACTGTGATTCAGTATTCAGCTTTTGGATGTAAGATTGAGCATCAGTATTTTAGAGTTGACTGTGTAATATAATTGTCCTTAAATTATTATAATTGTTATTAAAGGTTAATTTGCCTTCCGTAAATTTAATTGTTTTATTTATTATGTCGTTAAAACTTAAGTGTAATAAATAGATGATACAAATATACATCTGGCTTTACTTACTTTGAAAACCAAAGTGTCCAGTCCTTTCAAACGAACTGTAGTGATCCTCATATCTGGGCCTTAATACTATATTTATCATTTACCATGGTTTGCGTGTGTGTGTGTGTCATGTGTGTGATATTGCTTTATTTTCGGTGTAACAAAATATCTACATAAAAGGTCATTTAGATGGGTGGTACTGAAAATAATGGCAAGGTCTATACTAAAAAGTCTAAAGAGATTTAAAACTTTTTAGTCAAGTCTTTTTACACGTAGTAAATAGTATGACGATATGTCAAACGTGACTTCAAGCCGATGCAGAATCATTTTAAATTAACTTAACTATTAAATTTAAAAGCTGAGTGAAGTGAAAAAAACATTTAAAATATTTAAATATAGGTGTAACATTTAATAATGATAATTTTGTATCTAATATTAGGTTAATAACAAAATTATAGATAATTCATAAAGTAACATTTTATTAGCAAAACTGTGGTTTTATAAACAAGATAGGTACATATATTATATTACATTAAAATTAACATTAAAGCAACAAAATATTATAACACCAATAATATTAATATTAAGAAATGAAATAGAACTAAAATTTTAAAATTATTATATCTTAAAGGTTAATTTACATTTTCTAAAGTAAATAATCGTATTCTTTTTTGTTTATTTAACACCGTGTAACTGAATTAAGAAAGAATGTATATTTCATAAGGAATCACTCTGTGAAAAAAATTAAATCAAAAGAAGCATATTTATTTTTCCATACAAACGAATTCAAAACATTCTAAGTGTTTACTTATGACAACCCTATTGAAGATAAAAGAGCGACACGCGCATAGTAACTACGCTACGCGACACGTACCTAATAAAGTGATAGGTGCCACATGATTTAAATGTCGAATGCTATGTTAGGGGTGTATCTGATTACGTTCAGTAAAATCTATGGAATTTTTTTATTCAAAAACTATTTCGGTTTTTGGTTTCACAGATAAGTCTCACAGACAGTACATCATGTACCTACAAAGCCTGTGAAGTATTGTTTAGGATTTCATTTACACGTTGTATATATTACTAATTAATTTCAATGTAATGACTGCTTTAAATTTTAACAGTTAAACTTTTATTGCATAAAATAGAAAACCAAAAAAATATTCTTATTACTCTTATTGAAAACTAGAATTGCGCTTGGCTAGACCTTTATAATTAAGTTTTCGATGAACTTAGGAGGTTAATGCTTTTCCATACGTGCAATTTTTTTCTTATACATAATACATCTATACATACTGAAATATCCGTCTATGATTGCGAAATTCTTAAGGCCATAACTAATTTACAAGTACAAAGCAACATTTGTTTAAAGTCACTGTTTTGAAGAAATTTTATAGGTACAGTTTACTATAGTTTTACATACAACAGATAGGCTATTAAAGCGATATCTTGACCTTTTGATGACTGTCTGAGCAATTATATTAGAGTTTATTTAAAATTTACAAATTTAGAATAGGCATATCACTATAGAAACAACGCTTTCGCATAAAATATTTTTGATATAACGCTTTAATAACACTCTGGCAATTTTTGCAATCAATAGTATAACCGTTTAAAGCTTTTATACGTTTTACAATATAATATACGAAAAACATGACTTTTTTCCCTGAATGTTATATCTCCCAAAAATGTAAAACAGTGTTATAAATCCACTGGGAAATAAATAAATTTGAGTTATCTTGGTGAATGACTGTAAACAGATGATGCTAAAATGTCAACGATATGTGAAAAAAATTGTAAAATATTCCCACTTTTCCCGAGTTTATATAAGATATTATTCTACAGCTTCTTTATACATAAAACACTGATGCTGTTTTCACAGAGAGTCGTTTTAGCCCATTTTGCAATTATAATATGCAAATGACATAAAAGTAACTATAGAACTAAAAATATTAAAAGAAAAATTTACCTTTTAAATTCTCGATATCAACGGAAACCAAGCTTTGTTGGGACGCTAAGAAAATACGTATATATTAACGTGAAGTTTGCGCGCTGTTGGGCACTTGGGGTAATCCGAACTCGTCTACGGGTACGCCATCTTTGTTCCTCACGCTGTCAGCTCCGGGCTCTTTGTCAGGCGCGGCTGGGGCTTTTATGACGTCATCAAGATATGAAGTGTCACCATCGAGGGCTATCTCGTCTCCTGGAAGTGTTAAAAGAAAAAGCCAAATTCAAAATTTATAATTATAATAATTTTATGTAAGTTTAGTACGTCTCCTATATAGGTCGCAAGCGTCTTTTGTGCCAGTTTAATAAGTGTTGTAATCCGGGAAAAAATGTCGTTTATGAAAGTTTAGTACGTCTCGTATAAAAAGTGGCAAGTGTCTTATATGCACATTTAGTACGTCTGGTATATAGGTCGCAAGTGTCTTTTATGCAAGTTAAGTACGTCTCGTAAACAGGAAACAAGTATCGTTTCTGCATGTTTAGTGCATCTGGTATATAGGTCGCAAGTGTCTTTTATGCAAGTTAAGTACGTCTCGTAAACAGGAAACAAGTATCGTTTCTGCATGTTTAGTGCGTCTGGTATATAGGTCGCAAGTGTCTTTTATGCAAGTTAATTACGTCTCATAAACAGGAAGCAAGTATCGTTTCTGCAAGTTTAGTGCGTCTCGTATTCTGATCGCAAGAGTCTTTTATGCAAGTTTAGTACGTCTCGTATATTGGTCGCAAGTGTCTTTTATGCAAGTTTAGTTCGTCTCATATAAAAACTCGCAAGTGTCTTTTATGCAAGTTTAGTACGTCTCGTATTTAGGTCGCAAGTGTATTTTATGCAAGTTTAGTACGTCTCGTAATCAGGAAACAAGTATCGTTTCTGCAAGTTTAATGCGTCTTGTATTCTGATCGCAAGTGTCTTTTATGCAAGTTTAGTACAAAAAATTCAAATTCATTTATTTCAAGTAGGCCTACTTTATAAGCACTTTTGAAACGTCAAGTATGTATGTTTGTAGTGACTCTACCAAGAATGAAGAACTATTTCGCATTATTAGTTAACTTGAAACATCAACAATCCTATTAGGGCAACTAATAAAAAAATCAATTGTGCCTATTGAGTAGGTACCTTATTAAGTAGGGAAACTGGTAGCTTTGTATACTATCCAGTTTAATTCTACCTGACACATGTTTTAATTCGGACGAGTACGAGTAAAAAACTGCCGGGTATGCCGAGTACCGAGTAATAAACGAGTAGGTACTCGGTCCATCGTTACAAAAACTAACGCAAGTTAGTTTCTGTAACGATTCGCATCGGATGTCTTAATACTTAGGTGATACCTAAAGTCAGGAATGCTTTGGAAGATAGAGTGCATCAAACAAGATTATAGAATTCTGAACATAAACAGCCTATGTTTAGCAGTGGCATTTGCAACGGTACAGGTTGTTGAGGGCACAGGGCAGTGGCGTGCACTTCATGCATGCACAAAAACACTGCATACCCTAAAATTTTCATAAATCTGGCAACGGAGGAGGATTTTCCATTTTATGCCATTTTACTTCTTTATGCTCACCCTGGCCCAAATTCCTGTGCACGCCACTGGGAAGCAGAGGCGTGCACTTCATACAAATATAGCCCGTATAAGAGGAGGAGTATTCCATTTTATGCAAGTTTCCTGTTGTATGCATACCTTGGTAAGAAAACCAGTGCACGCCACTGGCACAGGGTTTATGACAAGGGTAGGCATAAAGCAGGAAACTGGCATTAAATGGAACAAAAATTCATTATATCTATCTTTATTTTATATATAAACTACCAATATAAAAAAATTAAGAGTACCGAGGCGGTATTTTTGAGGATGAAAGAAGTGAACGCTATAATATTAAGAAAGCGATAAATTAATATACTAAATTAAAATACGATTTTACCTAAAGCATCAAGTTCAGCGGCCAGTTCATCGTCATCAATCTCTGGCATGCCGTACTGGCGACCCATGGCCTCTTGAACTTCGTCAGCTTGTTCCAACATGTCTGCTAAATCATCATTTACATCCTGAAATTTATAAATATATATAATAATAATAAATATCTATTTTAATATACTTGGAATAGTTCTATCGGTTTATTAGTGCATGGCATAAGATAAAGTTTAAAATCTAAATTCAGATTTTAAAGTCACCATTATCATCACAAATAATATTGCCAAATTTTACCTTCTACCTTATTGTGCTATTGTATCTGTATCTCTATGAATTTCTCTGTGGTGTACAATAAAAGTGTATCCATTCATTCATTCATTCATTCATCATCATATCAACCCATTACCTGCCTACTACAGGGCGCAGGTCTCCCTACAATGAGATGGGTTTAGGAGGGCCTAAACCCATCTCATCTCAGCGTGGTGGACTAGGGAGTCTACGCTGGCCTAGTGCCGATTGGTAGGCTTCACACATTTTTAAGAACACTATGAAGAAATCTCAGGCGTGCCGGTTTCCGCACGATATTTTCGTTCACCGTTGAAGAAAGTGATATATGAATTGCTTAAAACGCACATAAGTTAGAAAAGTTAGAAACGCTGGATGGGATTTGTACTCGGTCCCCCAAAACTATTTTAATTAAAAAAGAAATTAAAAAAAAGAATTATCTTATATTTTTAAACGAGCAATTCATGTATATATATAATTGGAATCTCGGAATCGGCTCCATGAAATTTAGTATACAGGGGGTTTCGGGGGCGATAAATCGATCTAGCTAGGATTCATTTATATTGAAATCTCGGGCAAAAACTGCAAAAAATATCCTTTTGTGAGATTCTGATGCGTGCGATGCGTGAACGGTAAACGTTACGCCAAACGACGAAACTAAGTATATCGGAATTGTTGTTTCTTTAAAGTTCTATAAAACAGTCCGCGACAACATACGAATATTTTTTAAGTCTGCTCATTCGTGGACGAAGTCGCCATATAATACCCATAGCACAAGCTACGCTTAGTTTGGGGCTACATGGCGATGTGAGTATTGTTGTAGTATATTTGTTTATTATTTATTTTAATAGTACATGTCAGATAAACTGTTAAGTTATATCCTTTACTAGTAAGGCTAATGATCCTAGACAGACCTAATGATGTGATGGACTAAAAGAAATCTTTTAGAGTAGATTATATAAACTGCTTGTATCAAAATAGTACTGACCTCAATATCATCAATATTAATTTTCTTAAACTCCTTTTTCATAGAAGTAACACCATCTTTCATTGCAGCAATAGTAGAATGGGTGTCCTTCAAAGTCTGTGTTGCATAATTTGCCTGCTCCATATTGAAGGATTGTGCACGTAAATTCTCAAGTTGTTGTTCATACCTAGAATTTAAAACAAAATGTTAGCCATTATTGATAATAGATATATTTTGTGTCAAAAACTAACTAAAAGTGAAAATAAATTTTGTTTCAAAATATATGCTATTTTGAAGATGAAATCTTCTCAAAATTCCTTTTTTTTGAGTTGTCGAGTCGAGTTGAGTATAGTCCATTTCTTGGTTTCACCTTTCCTCTGTATAGGCATTTTAAGCCATCCACCCATTATCTACATAATATCTTAAATACCTAATAATAATAGTTAACTTTTACTGAATTATCAAATCAAATTCAATACACTTTATTGTACACCAAAGACAAAGCTATAAAAAACACAATTGAAAGAAAGAAAGAAAAGGTACAATAGGTGGCATTATCGCTTAAAATCAATCTGTACCCAGGCAACCTACTAAAATTACCTATGGCGTTATAATCTGAGATAGTAACATACAGACTACCAGTGATGTGCATAGAGGGTATGCACAGGGTGTGCAGATGATATAAAATGGATAAAATCTCCTGTATGTGTTATAAATACTTAGGTTATATGTAAGGCTTTATATAACTCTTACAATGCCTATCCGTATGTTTTTTATAACTTGTAATACATACCCTATGCATACCCTCTATGCACACCACTACAGACTACAACCTATACAATCAGCACAATTATATAAAATCATAATTGAAAACATCTTTTGAATTATTCATCAATTTTTTGTGTGGTACCATAGCACAACCAAGTCCACCAATCTGCCAGCAGCGTAAAGTAGGCCAGCATGGTGAATTACTACCTATACCACTCTCATTGCAGAAGGAGACATGTGCCCTGTAGTGGCTGAAAATGGGTTTATATGATGATGATAGCAGTACCAAAACCAGAAGTCTGTATAAGCTATGGGTAAATCTACTACCTTTTAAATTTTCATTATTATAAACTGTATAACCGTTTATTTTTAAGAAAAAATTAAAATTATACTTGATAAATAATATGTCAGTATAAGTTGTTTCCAGTAAACGATGATCTTTGTTTAAGTTGTATGTTTATGCTCAGTAAGATTTGTGAAACTACCCGATTGTACGAACATTTTCTTTTATCTGCATTAAGTTATTCTTTATAGATTAAGTTCAATGTTTTCTCAACCAAGCAAATTTTTGTAATTCTTTTGAGAAATAAAGATCTTAAACCACATAACTTAGAAAAATTGTTGAAATTACAAAGATTCGTTTTAAAAGTAAGTTAAGTGAGATAATTGGTTAAAGAGTAATTATTTATGACCATACAATAATCATACATACATTTTTTTCTGTTTTAGTACCCTCATTGCCTTTTGTTTAACGGAATTTTTAGCAGGACCCTCCCTCATTTTGGACATTTGATCTTTATATTTTCTAAGTTCTGTGTCTAGTTTCTGCACTTTCTGCTCTATATTATCTGCCCGACCATCAACCTGTAATGATTTAATTTATCCATTATTTAGCGTCAAATTCGATGAATCACTGATTCGAAGGAAACTTGAGCAAAACAAACTTACATTACTTATGCATTCCGTAATGCTGGGCCCAGGAGTTTTCGGTTTGCCCCTACCAAATAATCTATTCATTTTGCAGATTATTTAATGTATTTACAAATAGATTGAAGACTACCAAATAATTAATTGCGAAATATCAGTAAGTAATAGAAATCAAGAACTTCCTATAAATCACAGTTCACAACAAATTTGACAAATAACAATGACATTTGACACATAGGCTAAAAATTAAACTTCCAGAAAAATAATAGTGTATCGATACATCTATACGTTTATTGTTAAAAATATCGTTATATTTGAGCGCTTTTTATTATTTCGAGGTCGACCTATCAAAAACGAATGAATTAAAATAGAAGATATTATATTTTTCTTACAAGAAGGAATGACTATAAGCCCTGTGATATTTTCTCACTGACGTCTGTAAGTTAATATTACTCACAATTCCAACTGGAGTCTGGAACTAAGAGTAAGAAAAATGAACAATAAAGTCTGGAAAGGGTCTTCTTTATATCTATACCCAGCTCAGACCCAAGTCCCATAGTAATAATTAATCTGTAGCCACTGGCGTCCGTCAGTGGCAACTGTCATAAAGGTAACCACCAAATGTATTGCTTTTGCTTGAGACTTTTTAAGATTTGGAATAATATTTTTCTGTAGACACTGTTAATTAATGCTTCTGGTATTAACCGTGAATATCTTAAATAGATAGCAGTGAAAAAATGGCAATGAATGGAATTTTGAATAAGGTGGTATTAATATAATAATAAATACTTATTATTAATGTTATGGTAATGTTTTTACTATATTGTTTAGACTTAAGATTTTTGGAAATAAATATTATTATTATTATTATTATAATATATTAAAGAATTCAGTAAATTAAATTATTAGTTCACCAGTTTCATGCTTACCATACAACGCTTTAGTTTTTTATTTATACCATAAAATAGACACTAATCCACACTGGAGCACGTTCAATAAACTTGTCTCCTAGAAATATGGAGGTTATAACAGCTACAGGATACTAATAATACAAAATAATGAAGAATGCTAAGTCTTCAGTGTGTTGTAGGTGAAAAAAGTATTAAATGTCTTCTATGTACAACAGAGTCCCTGTGGCCACTCTAGCCGTGTGGTGAAATGTTGGAGATGGAACATAAATGATATTTTTGATAATCGTCATAGTAAATATGCAGTAGTAGTTTTAAATCGTACAATTACCCAAAATCGTGAGGTTATCAAGCGAGTTTGGAATAATGGTAAGTACTAAATATGTTCTGTAACAAACAAATCATTTACTTGCTAATGATCAAAATTATAACTGCTTTATTGGTCTCTGTGTTAGCACTTTCAAAACATTTTCAACCACAGTTTGCAAGATCCTGAGTGTTAATCCCAGGTTAGGCCGACAATTGTAAGATATATTGAATATTTTTTGTTAAAGAATTATCAGTACCAGTCGGGTACCAGTCTTTTTATAAATTACTAGTTGACCCTCGCAACTTTATCTGCACCAAATTTGTTGGACTGGTTCTATAAAAACCCTTGAACCTATTTGCAGGGCCACCTACCAGGTCCAGTTTTATTTCCATACAGACTATAGACTAAAGAGTAAATCTAAAACAATGTAATAACAATACTTCTAACCCGATTGCAGCACCTTATTGGGTCTTCTTGAAATTGACTTAACTACAATTGCTAAGCATATAGCGTTGCAGACCTTTTTAGGTAATGATGATTACTTTAAACATGTAATCATCATTGCCTAAAAAAGGTCATCATCGTCATCATTTTTACCTATTATCAATAGTTTTCGCTGCACATGCCAGTAAAGCTCCATATGGGTAAGATTTTTTCCGCCATCTTTAACAATCATTGTTATATTTATATTTCAGCCAATTTATAAAAAAATATAATAAATCATACACTTAAACCTTCCTCACAAGTCACTCTGTCTATTAGTGAAAACCGTATCTATAACCGTAACCGTAAATCCATCTGGCAGTTTATTGTGCCCAGACAGACAGATGTGGCGGGGAACTTTGGTTTATAATACATATAATTTAATTTTTTAATTTTATTTATATTTATTGTTCAAAATAAATTGTAACAAACATTTTCCAACATAATTAGCCATCCCCTTAGAAACTATGCAAATAAATAAGGATAAGGATGTTTACTTTTAGCTTCATTAAGGATGACAGTAGATGGAGGGACAGTGCATTGGGATAAATTTGTCAAAAGTTTACCAGAAAATGAACAAAAGATAATGAAGCTGCCAGACATGATAACTGGAGACTTTGATTCAATCACTAAGGACATTCTGCAGAAGTATAAAAATCAAGGTTGTAAGGTGACAATGTGACAAATAATAATAATGCTTTCATAAACTTTTTTGGTTGGAAAATTGTAGTTTGAAGCCTAATTGACTAACATACTCCCTAACAGGTTAGCCAGCTACCATCAAGTCAAGTCATTGCAGTCAAGGGCTAACCTGTAGTGGAAATAAAAACAATTTATTTGTATTAATCCTACCTATTCATTCATAAATGTTTTTTGCCTGGCCACAGTACGAAAAATACATTAGCATGGTTAGATAAGACAAATACCAATGACATTTGAAACATAGTTTAAACATTAAGCTTCCACAAATATATATCGATACTTCGATATGTTTTTATTGTTAAGTTTATTGTTATATTTTTATTATTTTGATTATTGATCATATATTATGTTCATACATAAATGTTTTTTGCCTAGCCACAATATGAGATAAGCCTACATATTAAAAGCCTTTTAATTAGTCCAGTTCCTTCCAGACAATACACACTCCAAACCAAGAGCATACAGATTTCACGAAGGCATTGATTGAGCTCAAGAATTATTGTGAGGAGCATAAAACAAAGGCAAGTTTTATTGTTATTAGAATCTTATAGAGGGCATTGCAGTTTTGTTAGAAAAATATATATTCACGTAGGAGATGTATATAGAAAAAACAAAACGCTTCACCATCTCTTAGGTGATAACTATTGGTGAACAGTTGATGTGTTCCTAGGAATCTCCTTAAAAAAGTGTTACTTGTTTAGGTATTGCCTTTTTTGTCTCTAGGGAAAACAGGCATAACAAGACATAATGTAGCAATTTTTTAAGCCCACCAACCTGCCTGTCTGTGAGACATCAAGATGGCGGTGATAATTATATCCATAACACAATGCATAACTCTTTCATTCTTTTCTAAACAAAACATAATCAGCTCTATATTTTTTCTAAAAGTTTCTATATCGACAGCTGATTGCTGCAGTGGGCAGCAACCCTGCATTCTGAGTCCAAGGCTTTCGATTAGGCTGGGTTCGATTCCCACAACTGGAAAATGCCTGTGTGATGAACATGAATGGTTTTCCACCCAGTGTCTGGGTGTTTATCTGTATATTATAAGTATTTATTAGTACCCATAACACAAGCTACGCTTACTGTGGGGCTTGATGGCGATGTGTGTATTGTCGTAGTATATTTATTTCTTTATGTTAATTACTTTAAGAAAACACAGGAACACAGTACACAGTGTTACACTGTGTCCATTAAACTAAAGATGTAGGTAGCCACATGTACCTGTAATTACATCAGCAACCACACACTTCACACTGGAATATACCAATGCTGCTTGGCGACAGAAATAAACGTGGCGGTAGTACTTGCCCAGACAGGCTCTGCTACAAATTCTTTAATATTTAAAACAAGGCTCAGCAATAATATAGCATAATATTACTTACAGATGGATGACGTCATAGCTATAGCACAGAGTTCAGGCAGAATAGACCAAATTCTAGGCAACATTCAAACATTGTATCTAGCCAAAGAAAATAATTTAGTCCATTCAAATACTGCAGTCTATATAATGTCAGATGACACTCTATCTTGGCTTCTTCAACCAGGAGATCATATAATAGACATTCCAGAAGAAAGTAGAAAACATAAAAGGGGTTGGTGCTCTTTGGTACCTGTAGGAGGGGCCTGTGCTAATGTTACCACTAATGGCCTCAAGTGGAATCTAGGTAAATATAGTTTTTTGGACACTATAACTAAGAATCTGCTCTCTATCCGTCTGTCTGTCTGGCCATCTGTCACCGGACTGTATCTCATGAATTGTGATAGTTGATCACAGATATGTATCTATTTCTGTTCTGTTGCCGCTATTTAAATTGTACAGCGATTTGATTCTTAAAAATCCAAATTTGTAATGTTTCAATAAAGCTATTGCTAAACCATATATTATTAATTCCACCAAACCGCACTGGGCCAGCCTGGTGGACCTACGCCCTAAACTCTTCTCATTGTGGTAGAAGGGTTTAGTTCAATTAAAATTAAAATTCAATTCAATTCAAATTCATTTATTTCAAGTAGGCCTACTTTATAAGCAATTTTGAAACGTCGTGTATATGTTTGTAGTGACTCTACCACCGGTTCGGAAAGCAGATTCTACCGAGAAGAAAGAAAAAAAAAAAGAAATGAAAAGAAACTCAGTAGTTTATCTTTTCCAACATCAACATTTACAATCATTTTTCTACCTTGCGGGAGATGAGAGAGGCTGGCTGCTTCCAATCTACCTTGTCATTAAGGAATTCAACAAATGTATAGTAACCTCACTATTAGATGTGTTTTAACACATTTTAATGGGTTGTGATGTCATGTCATGTTAATGATGATAAAAGTTTTAATACAACCATTGTAATGGCGTCTTACTTCACATCATTTTACAGACAATCAAGAGCTGAAGTTCGGTAAACTGGTGAGCACTTCAAACGCTTTCGACGGGTCTGAATTAGTGAAAATTAAGTGCAGTCATATAATTCTGTGGTCCATGAAAGTCCCTAGTTTAGCAAGTGAGTATGTATTTTTTTTTAATTTCTATCCTAGTTAGCCCTTGACTCACATGGTGGTAAGCGATTGCAGTCTAAGATGTTAGCGGGCTACCCCTTTAGGGGTTATGATAGCTACTTTTTTAATTTATTTACTTATTAGCTGTTGCCCGCAGCTACATCCGCGCTTATCTTTGGTTACTAAATATAAATAAATAATAATAAATGCTTTAATTCAGGCCAAATACCTATATGACAAAAATTCAAATAATACTGTGAAAATAATACAAAAAAAAATTAAAATACATAATTTAATAATTCTTAAATATTATAATACCCACAATTATCACTTAGAAGAATAAAAAATAACCCGCGACCTACACAACACATCAGGTGATCACACATCATCATTTACATCCTACCAAATATACAGAAAAAAATCTTAAAAATCGGTCAAGCATTTTCGGAGGAGTTTTACAACAGATAATGTGACAAAAGATTTTTATATATATTTATTTATATTAATATTAAAAATCTATAGAGTTTTTTACGGTTGTTCCTTTAAAACTATTAAACTATACATCCGATTAAATCGAAATTTTGCATCCATGTAGAGGAAATTGACTTAATGGATAGGCTAACTTTTTTATAAGTGTTAAATCTCCGAAGTGTATAACGGGGGCGTTAATGATTAGAAAAAAATCATAAAAAATTAAATTTTGAATTTTAACTCTTTTAGACATGAAATTTGAACAGATTTTTTTTGGACTATGTTACGAGCAAACAAGAATTTATTGAATGAAGTTTAAATCACAAAATCGGCTATGGGGGTGCTAATGAAAAAAATGAAGATTTTGTACTAAAATTCCCACAAACTTAAAATTTAATAAAAGTTTCATGTTTGTTAAATTAAGGTCACTTACTATCATGACGAAAAATTTTAGTCCTAGAGTAGATTGTGGGGGCGTTAAAATTATTTATATAATTATAATTGTTGATAACATCCTAAAGGTTTTTTTATAGTAATAAATGATGGACCAAGCTGTGGTAACCTAATGGTTAGTGAAAAACCATAATTTGTTACATAAACAGAGGAACACTTTGAATGCCATGCAAGGAACACATCCTATGAAATGACACCCTTCGGACTGGAACGCAGTTTAGCAGCTTAAATAGGCATTGGAGTAGTAGGGTCTTCCCTGAACAAGCTTGGCCACAAAATGTGTGTCTATGTAAGATTTGCAGTCAATGATTGCAACTATCTATAATTTCCAAATAATACTGGTTGCCTCTGGAAGTAGGAGGGACACCTTTAGTGCTAAAAGACATATCTTAATATATATATAAAAATGTTATGTTGGTTTGTGTGCGCTTCAAAAACTCAAAAAGTTCTGCAATGTTCGGGCTGAAATTTTAGCATGATATATAATACGCATCAAGGATTGTTTTTATCTTTTTTTCTCAACAATCACAATGTGCCACAGCGAAGCGTGCCACTATTATATATATATATATATATATATATAATATAGTATATAAGATACTAACGACACAAATCATAATAAAATGCATACCTATATATATATATATATATGCATTTTATTATGATCCCTTAATAAAATATCACCTCCCTTCTATGATATATCATAGACATTCCTAAAGTAAAGTTTGTTTCTATTGAGTAAAAGACAAATACATTTTTTCATTAATCAATTTTTTTTGGTTTCAGATAAGTAAACAATTCAATTTTGTGGATTGCTAACGAACGTGGCTTCGTTATACAGTTTTATGTGTTTTAATACTTACGTATGAGTAAATACTCACAATGGTAATGATATTAATTGCATGATAATTTATAGGTTCCTTTTTTTTTAAAGAATGACGTATACCACTCTGTTGGGGGAACGGAGTGGGGGGTAATGCACGCACTAATAAATTGTGTCCTCGATGAACTTCTAGGCGGTCACAGTAAATATATTAAAGCATTATGGAAACTATAAATTTAAAACAGTACACTCATAAATAAATAAATATTCTACTTCAATACACACATCGCTGACGATTTGAAGGCCGACTGGCGCAGTGGGCAGCGACCCTACTTTCTGAGTCCAAGGTCGTGGGTTCGATTCCCACAACTGGAATATGGTTATGTGATGAACATGAATGTTTTTCAGTGTCTGGGTGTTTATCTGTATTTATGTATGTTATTCATAAAAATATTCATCAGTCATCTTAGTACCCATAACACAAGCTACGCTTACTTTGGGGCTAGATAGCGTTGTGAGTATTGTCGTAGTATATTTATTTTTATCGCCATCTAGCCCCAAAGTAGCGTTATAGTTACTAAGACGACTGATGAATATTGTTTACGAATAATATATGTACATTTTTTTTTCGTGTTTTTATAGTTCCTTTTTTGTTTTTTTTTAAATAAAGGTTGAATAAAGCCATTTAAGGCACGAACATTAGGGTAGCCGTACTAAGTGCATCGTTACGCAAAACTCGTATATCAAAATATAATAAATAATCTTATAGATGACACGTTTAATTTCGTACCACCATCCACAAAAAACACCATATATTAAGAGTGAACCGAAGTGGCATTGCATACACTACTGATGATACCACCAAACAAACTGATATTCGTTGGCATCATCTGGTCATATACAACGTGTAAATGAAAACCAAAATATTACTTCGCAGGCTTTAAAGATACATTATTTACTGTTTCTGAGACTTATCTGTGAAACCGAAACGATCGTTTTTGAGTAAACCTCTGCCATTGTTTTTACTGAAGGAAATCAGTTTAACGTTTGAAACACTTAGCAAACTTAGCATAATATATTTTGTGATAACGTAGTATATTATTCTCATCAGAAAACTAACGAAAATGATTATCGATTTGTGGGTGAGAACTTATTTATCACTGACAATTTTTTATACTGACAGTACATCTAAAATTCAAAAAAAAAATTCAAAAAAAAAAAATTACTTATCTTTGATCGAAGCGAGAACTGATTTCGATGGTATTAATTTAAGTGACTGTCGATGTAACGTCGTAAAAAGAGCACTTGTACAATAGTTAAAGTCCGCTTCGAGCGAAAAGTAAAGTGACAAAATCATTTTTTCGAGTTTAAGAAGAAGAAGAAGAAAAAGTCTTTATTGCACATACAAATATAAAACAAGGTTAACAAAAAATAAAATAAAAACGATAATATTCATATGCACAAAGGCGGTCTTATCGCTTGAAGCGATCTCCTCCAGACAACCTTTGGTTGAAGAAACATATTAGAGACAACGGGATAGAGTTTACTAGAACAACGACGAAAATCGGTCTGTCGATCTTGTATTATACAAGAAAAATTTTGAAGTGTGCTAAGGAACTGTTAGACATAGTTCCCTCCGTACCTTCCTACTATCGAACCGCCAACCATGGTTAGTGTATAAACATTTACCATATAATGAACACTAGCTGACCCGTGCAACTTCGTCTGCACCAAATTGATTATTACCGGAAAACATGAATAAAACTACATTTTCAAAAAATGAATCCTAGCTAGATCGATTTATCGCCCCCGAAACCCCCGTTATACTCAATTTCATGAAAATAGTTGGAGCCGATTCCGAGATTCCAATTATATATATATATATATATATATATATATATATATATATATATATATACAAGAATTGCTCGTTTAAAGATATAAGATTTATACTAAATTTCATGAAAATCGTTGGAGCCGATTCCGAGATTCCAATTATATACCTATATACAAGAATTGCTCGTTTAGAGATATAAGATATGTATAGTGTGTCAACTACACTGAGAAACTAATCCTGGATTCTGATTTGCGACGTACACTAAATGAATTCCGCCGCACCTAATTTACGTTGCGAAACAGGTCACTATTAGGTTTGTAGCCGCCACCAATGTGTTTAGATAGTTTTCATTAAATAGCCGGCATATTTACTTAAGACAGACTTGAGGTGAGTTAACGTCAACGTCATGTGATGACTGATGGCATCTGAGTAGCGCTTTGCTTCCTAATTTCTGGTTATTGTACCGCAAAGATTTGGTATGCCATGTCGTTTCCAACTTTCGGTTACGAAAACCATAAAAAGGGGAATTGGAACATCTTATGACTTTTTGCTTCTATGCGGACGGCTAATTCCATGGAAGGGAATAGACTTATTTATGCTTAGTTATTATCTTGACGGTTTAGTTTTCACCAACAAAATTAATGTTTGTTTGTGAAGATGACGATATGACGTCGCCTATCAATAATCTGATGAAGGAATTTGGTACGTTGGAGTTTACTTTTAAGTGTTATGGTAAAGTTTTTAAATCATAGTGGTGTAAATGTACAAATGGGTTGTTAACCTATCCAATGCCTTGATTAGGTACTATCTATGAAATTGAAATCTGTAGTTACTTAAGGTGGCTGTAACTTTTATGTTAAACATTTTGATGTCAAGTTTAGAGAATCAGGGCCAAAATAGGTATGAAAATGACAAATAAATAAAATATTTTCTTCTTAATGATTTTGTTTGATTTTTTTTAATTGCCTTTATAAATCTAGCTGAATAGGGTGTCCAATAACATGCCACGGATAAACATTATTTATAACGCCTATAATCAATTCAGAGAAATTATTATAATTTTAAATAATGTATATTTCAGTTTTATGATAATTAGCTTACCAAAAAATCGACAACTCTAATTTTAACGCTTTTAAATAACAAATACAAAAGCTGCATACACTTGCAAATGCTATTTACACATACACTTGTAAAAATTTACAACCCTAACTTTTATATCGACTTATAAATTTATATTTTCAAGTGTATATGTCACAACGATTGTTTTATGTATGATAACATAATACATGAATCAAGAAATTGAAATTTACGTTACTTGTAATTACAATCTTCTTTAAAATATGATTTGAAGTAGTTACAATTAGGGTTGTAATTTTTTTTGGTTAGTTTTATATCATTGAAACTGAAAATATAACAAGGAAATGCATTAATTAATCGTAATCTAAGATGGTAACTAATCTTTTAGGGGTATGGCAGTCACATTACCCATTTACCAATAGCTTCTACGTGGCATCGTACTGCTAACCCGCTTGGTGGCACGTTATGACGGTAGAATTGGTAACTGGCCATGACCAAAGCCTCCCACGAGACCAGATCAGAGAAAATTTCGAAATTATTAACTAAAAAATTAAAGATTTAAGAATTTTCGTTTTAACCCGGGACCTCCCACTTATACTACAGCACTCACCACTGCGCCAGGGAGGTCGAACAAAACATTACAATCTTCTTGAAGTGATATTAGGGCATTCATGCCCTATTGCTGGGTAATTCATTAATAACCAATAACCAATGTCTTCCCCTCTAATAGGAGAGGTTCTTAGTGCATAAACCCACCACGCGCCTCCAATGCACGTTGGTGGATTGTAACGTTTATCGTTACAAGTTAGTGATAATAAGGAGACCACAGTGCCAGCGACTGACCCTGACATTGTTTCTTATTAACAGAAGTTCTTGAGAAAAACTAGTTTTAATGAAACATGAATTAATTAAAATAGCCTGTACACAGTAGGTAGTTATTAAAGTCACGACAAGCCAATATAAAAAATACATCAAGTGTAAATTAGATTATGTGTCAAGCGTAAGTAGATATAGGCATGTTTGAGCTTATACCTACCTACTCTATTCCTTCTAACTTGGCCTTTTATGTAAACCATGTTAATGATTATCTTTATAAAGTACCTATGTTTTAAAACATCGTGACGATACTTGCATACCTGAGAGTTCTCCATTATGTTCTCAATGGTGTGTCATGTAAAACAAAAATTAAATTAAATTTAAACCTGTTTATTATAAATAAAAAATACATTGTTTTTTAAATCTCGATTACATTTCGCTAATCTTTATTATGGAATATTTTTGCGCTCGAGTGGGTTGCACAAATATATATTAATTATTATGAAATGTAAGGAAAACAAAAAAAAAAGTCTATACTTGGCCAGCGTGGTGGACTACGGCCTAATCCTCTCATCTCATTCTCAGAGGAGACCCGTGCCCTGCAATGGAATTGATGAACTACGTTTTAAAAAACTATCTACCATCCCGACTATCCCTAATCTTATCTTAATATATATAAATCTCCTGTCACGATGTTTGTCCGCGATGGACTCCTAAACTACTTAACCGATTTTGAATTAAATGGGCACACCGTGAGCAGTCTGGTCCAACTTAAGAGATAGGATAGCTTAGATCTTTAATTATAGTCGCAATTTTATTTTATTGCAAATTATTTGTCTATAATTAATTGACAGTCACATGTTATATATATATTGATACTACTAAAATCATTTAAGGCTTAGCGATACTGAATACTTTAAAAACAAAATCAAACGCAGACGAAGTCTCGGGCAACAGCTAGTAATATTATAAATGTCAATGTAAGTTTGTTCGTTACGCTTTCACGCAAAAACTACTTAACCGTTCCTCATGAAACTTTGTACACATATTCTTGGAAGTGTTAGAAGTAATATAGGATACTTTTTATCCCGACATTAAGCTCGGTTCCTTTGGGAGAGAGGATGAAAGTGTTTGACGATTTTACACCATAACTCCGACAAATTATAACCGATTTAAATAATTATTTTTGTACTATAGAGTTTATACTATGTGTTTAATTTTGCCCAAACTTTGTGTAGATCTAAATGTGGTTAGAGGACAGAACTCCTCAGCGGACAGAAGCAAACCCCTCGTTTAAGTCTTAGCGATACTGAATACTTGATTTTTTTTTAGAACTACAACTTTTTCTGCGTTTGAGTTTGTTTTTTGAATGCCACATCAAAAATCAAAATCAGACGCAGATGAAGTCGCGGGCAACAGCTAGTATTTTATAAAGTACTAGTGCTATTCTAATCACAAGTATGCCAATTCTGTTATAGTATTCTTTTTTAGTGACAGCGACTTCAAAGTAATAATTGACTGTATAATAACTGATGGTAAGTGAACAAAACCATCGACTATAAAATAGACGACCTCCGCAACGGTGAGCGCTGAGAAATTAAGTAGCAGACTTGCTTAGCTAGACTACACTAGCAGAGGCAATTTGGGGAATTTAAAATATCTGAATTTTCTGCAAATACTTGCCGCATTTAGTGTTCCGGTGCAATGTCGCGTAAAAACCGATTTGTGGTATAACTACCATACTGCCCAACAGGTTAGTCCGCTACCATCTCGGACTACATCATCACTAAACACCAGGATTGCAGTCAAGGGCTAACTTGTAGTAGAATAAAATTTGTGCGATTGTGCAATGTCCATTCAAACTCAATGGAGGATATCAAGTCACCTATGTTTATGTCTTACAATAAGTCTACTTATGATTGTAAGACATAAATAAAAAAAAAACCTTGGTGGCCATCCAAGGAACACGTCCTACAAAGTGCCACACAGGGACCGTCAACTTGAGGCGTTGGTGGGCCTGTAATTACACTGCACCGGCAACCACGTCCTTCAGACAGGAACAAAGCAATCGGTGGCGTGCACAGTTTTTTTGACCAAGGTAGACAATAAAGCAGGAAGTGCTTCAACAGTATGGGAAAACATCGTCAGGAAACCAGTAGGTATGCCTTAGTTCACCATAATGTTCTCAAAGGCGTGTGAATTTCACCAATCTTCACTGGGCCATCATGGTGAACTACTGCTTTAACTGTTCGCATTGTGGAAGATCCGTAAACCCCATATCCTTAAGTTGTGTACAACTAAATTCAATTGAGTTTAATTTATAGATGTATGTTCCACTGAATTGTGGCACCATTTATCAATTCAAGATCGCTAACGTCACACCTAAATTACTATAACTATCAACGAATGCAGTGCTAGTGAGCCAGCAATGTATGCCATTGTTTACACAATCGTTCGCCGAGGTCACGGAGGCTGCGCAGGAGTCGCCCCAATGCTGCCAACCGCGCGAGATCACGAGATGCCTCACATCTTCCTTATCATCAGCTGATACATTAATAACTAGCTCACGATTTTTACTCTAGTCACTTAATTGACGATTTCGAAAGGTGTATTTTTGAAACTATTTTATTTTAATTTATTTAGTTACTAGGTAATTTAACTAAGTTGAACTTGTCACAATAGTTAAACTAAATTAATGTTTTCGTTTTCTCTCGTCACTCATCAGTGTTCTATTTAGGGTGCGCACAAACTCAAGACGATCCAGTCTAAGGGTGAAGTCATTTTTGGTTAAGATTCAACTATCAAATTTGACTGGGATTTCAACCATATATTATAAAGTACCAAGCGACTTTCACCGCGTAGTTTTTCCTCCTCCTTCTTAGGGTATATAACCTTCCTCAAGAATTAGGCTAGAAATGTGATACGTATTTTTAGAACCTAACAGGTTCCTACTTTCAGAGATTAGTGCGTCCAAACAGAGAAACTATCTCTAAAGCCTTATAATATCGGTAAATCAAATTGGAAGGTCTAAAGTAGTGTCATTCTTTTGATAAAGTTCCCCGCGAGAAACTATCGCACTTTTTTAATCGACTTTGAAAAAACGAGGTGATTCTCAAATCGCTTGTATTTTCTTGTTTGTGATCTCAAAACTTTGTCATTTATGAACCGATTTGGAACACTACATTTTTGGAACGGTATACTTTCCAAGTCGTTGCATTTTCATCAGGTCATTAGGGACGGATCCTGGAGAACCCCATGTGGCCGCCGGAGCTAGACAATGGTAATACACGGGGAAAAAAATTGGTATTACACGGGAAGCGATCTATGAAGTTTTTGTTTAGTAATAAATTTATGCTCGTAACAAGTAAGCAGCTGATGATGAAGTGACAGAAGAATTCTTCAACGATTAACCTTCCCCGGCTACAGGAAAAACAATATTTACTAAAAGTATGAGCACTATACTACTACTACTACTACTACTACTTCTATAGTGAAAAAGGCAACGTTAAACAAATAATAAATATATTTAGTAATAAAATTATTAACATTTTAATTGGCACCTACTTAAAAAATTTGTAGTAAATATTTTTGTTATTTTACTTGTTCAGTTTAGAGATTTATGTAGGCACCGTGGAATCGGTACCGGTGTAACTATTTCAAAGTCAAGTTTCAAATAGAAAAGATACCAACTAACAGATGGGACCGACTAAATTATCCGGCGTTCGTTTGGTCTTTAGACCGTGAGGGGACCTTTTGTAGTCAATGAACATAATGTTTGATCGCGAAGTGAGCTCGGTCACATGCGGCGGCACCAACATCACAGACCTATTCAACTCAGTTTCCTCCCGCGCGTGCGCCGCGCTCAACGTGTTGTGTGAACCCCAAGCTGGAAACACGAACTGGTGAGTTTTTCACTACAATTTTCCTATTTAATAACATAGAAATAAAGTCCTCTTTCATTTGATACGTGAGATAATTACCACCTATTTTAATTGCATTGATGTTTCCACTAAGTTATGCCTGCGCTCGTATTTTGTCGCGCTAATGCATTCTACAAAAAATAATTTAAACATTAAACTGATCAAGTTTTACTTATTGGTCTTTATTTGTATAGGTTTTAAGTTAAAAATGTTGTTATCTTGTAAGTTAAGAGAGCGCGCTTGGTATTTTTCATGTAGCTAGTTATCTAAGTAATTTATTTTGCACATAATTGAGGGCCCGTTGTTTAAACCTTGCACTGTAGGAATCTTCTTCGTAACATTATAAATGGGAGCTTTGTAGAAATATAACGACAAATTTTTGGATGGAACAGTCGCAATATTCTGAAGTGTGCTTTGCCCAGTCCATTGATTTATATATTAATAGACTGAGGATAATAGTTTTATATCTACCTATATAAAGGTATCAGATTTAATTTATAAGTGTCCCCGGTTCGATCTCCGGTACAGAAATTTCGGAAATGTATTATTTCCGAATTTATTATGTTCTCTGTTCTGGTCTACTAGGCTTTAGCCGTGGCTAGTTACCAGCCTACCGACAAAGACGTGCTGCCAAGCAATTTAGTTTTAAATAAATTAGAAAAATGGGTTTTATATACCTACCTAGCTAATAACTGCCATACCCGTAACATACGGCTACAGGTATTTTAGACTGCATCTTAATCTGGTAATATTGCATTCAAGGGTGAACTTGAATAGTGAAATAAAAAAATATTGCTTTCTGAAATAAAAATAAAATTAAGTAGGTACCCATATAGGTTTCAGTATCAAAATTAAGTGATTAGGCTGTGTGTTTGTTACTTTGTTCTATGCAGGCGCATTAATATTATGCATTTTAATACGCTTTACCGTATAGGTACCTACCTACTATAGATTTTATTGACAGTAGTTTTAATGCTAGGCTAATAAATACTTAGGCCAAGAAGTCAAAAATCTACGACCTAATATTTAAATGAACATGGAATTAAAGTCGGTCCTTGTATCGTGATAATATCTCCTGTAGGGTTAGCGTGCGCAATACGAGATTATGTCCACCAGTTATCTCATCACTCTCCGTAGAAAAAACAAAGAGGTAGAGATAATTATTTCGTGGCACGCATGCTAGCCCTACAGGATTTAAGCATGTGTCACGCTTCCTCAACATCATCCTTCCCCAAACTATTTTGTCGCGTGAGACACCTTGCCATGTTTTATAGTTTTAAGTAGACCTCGATTTCTTCAACCTCTAATGGGTTTTACATCTGGCAATACTTAAAAAAAACAATAGTTGTAGCGTTTTAAAATGCCTAACATTTCTTTTAAAATTAAATTTACGACATGCTTAGGGATCCTGCTAGAATTATGAAGCGGTGATAGCAGCGCTGTGGATAGGACGTCGACTTCACTTTCGGGAGGGGAGGAAGTTTGAATCCCAGCACCTAGATAGATATCATCGGTCTAACTACTAAATGAGGATCTACCAACGCTACGAGTATCAATGATGTGATATGGTCATTTTTTACGGGCTGCATAAGGCTCAGAGTCACTCAGCGGGCGATAGAGAGAGCAATGCTAACAGTATTTCTACGAGATCAAATCAGAAATGAAGAGATCGTCGTAACAAATCTAGTCACTGGATGCTGGGGTCGGTTGCAACTAATCGCTAAGTGGAATTTGTGTACCTACTTGGCTAACAATCTCCATATCTCGCAAAAGATGTAATTCATCTTCACATCATTCCCTAATCTGACATTGCCTCGGAAAGTCTCACTGAAGATAGATAAGATATCGACGAGGTAACAGCACGTTTGTCAGCAATCGTTTATTTGAGACGTTCTTATCAAATCTTACGTAAAGTCGAAGGTCTTAAGACTTATTAAGAAAAATGAGGATTCTTCTTCTGCTTGCTGCTCAGGTTCGACTGGCCCCTGGTGTAATGTCGACAGAAAATGAGCTGTAGGTTAGTACGTACGTCGTAATTAAAGTTCATCGCAGATGGTACATAGAGTAAGTATATATAGTAGAGGTCCGAAAAAGCCATCTAGACAGTGCAATTATTTATTTATTTATTTTATTTATTAATACACTTTATTTGTAAACCACAAATAGTAAAAAAAAACAATGGACACAACAAAAATAAACTTAAAAAGTAGGATACAAAGGGCGGCCTTATCGCTTAGTAGCGATCTCTTCCAGGCAACCTTAGGATTAGGAAAACCAAGGGAAACCGATTGGTGGGGTGTATTATTATTATTATGCGGTAAGTGCGGGGCGAGGAAGGACCCTCTGCACACTGCTGTTATGACAATGACGGTGACGACATTTACCGCGAGATCAAGAGCTACACATAGCTACCAACTTTCTTTTAATAATATACTTAAATAGGTGTGCCAGTGCTAAAAAACTAAAAAAACTTAGACCTTTACTCCCATAACTTAATATAAACGTAGGTCGGTACTACTGCTTTACCCTGTCTTCTCACATATAGAAGAGATTAAGAGCTTCCACGCGGCCTTATATCCCTCAGCTCCGATCAGGCAAAGCATCCCCGCTTCTGATTAATGTCTTTGGCATTGGGCACATGATACTGATACTTTATGGGCAGTACGGATCTAAATGCTCTCAGAATCATTAGTTATCTACCTATTAAAATTATCATAATAAGCAATAGCTAGTAAACTAATAAAGATAACTAATTCAAGTGCCCTCTAGTCTTATCGCAATACCTATCTACCTACTGTATCCAACAAACCACATCATGTGACTAAATATGAGATTAAAGCGCGCGCCGACAAAACTATCAAAGACTAGATAATGGTATTTATCAGTAAGAAAGCTAACACTCTGTGTATGCTTTTAAGTAAACGTAGGTGACTCTTCTTTCCCATGACCCAGTCACCAGGCGATGAGTTGGAACACCGTGGGGTTTTAGTCGGTAAGTGTCCGGCATAACCACTGCACCTCCCCGTGGTGTACTGGAATCCATGAGGATTTCCCCACGAGAAAAAAAAAGGTGATTCGTCTTACACCCGTTATTAATCAATCTAATACTTTTGTAATACTTAAGATGACAGATTGAGTTTAGTAGTGCTATCCTTATCTACATGGAATACTAGGAAAAGGATAAAACTACTACATTGAATCTGCCATCTGAAGACCTTGGATTGATTATTATTTTCCGGTGTTAGCCGATCACGAGGTCCTGCCACTATTCCGATCGCCAAAATCATTTCTATTATAATTGGGCTCGATTTGCCCAAAAATCAAGGACGATTGCAAAAAAGCGAGTGAATTGAAATTCTTCTCTTCGCTTTTATCTAAAGTGAATCGACCCTCATTTCGGCACTATCGGCTATATTTTTATAATCACCGTATTTACTCATTACCGGCCCTGTCCGGCATTCATGCACTGGTCTTCTCTCGGATTGAGAAGGACTTAGGTAAGGAGTGCGGAGAGACTTCAAATGCCTTTGTGAACATAATAGAGGACTCTGAGGCGCGGCGGTTTCCCCACGATGTTTTCCTTAATTTATTGCATAAATTAGGAATTATGTTACATTCTACATACGCTTGTACGTAACCCAACGCATACCTTTTAACAATAATGTTTGAAACAAAACAAATAATTGTAAACAATATGGAATTATAATATGTACGACTTTATTATTTAGAGTTTGGGTTTGCTAAGTTTCACTTTAGAGTTACGTGCATTCTTAATTTATTGCTTAAATTGAGATTGCCCGTAACTCTTAACATTAAAAGGTGTGTGCCGCATATTAAAATCGGTCCCAGGAAATTAATACCAATAATACCTAGCTTCTATTCTCCGCTCCTTTGCAATGTAGTCGTACTATTTTAAAACATATACAAGATTAACGATGATCAACTGTCGCTGTCAAATTGTGCATTTTGTATAAATACTACCAATTGGCAACTTATTAAAAAGTTTACTGAATACTGAATAGGGCAGCTGGTTTCACCTTTTGGGTCGGGAAAGGCGTCATTTTAGTCTGGAGTTGCTGGCGCTGTCGTGTTGTACAACCACTTGCTTCCTAGAGCATGTAGCGCCATCGGTCCATGTTATAACTAGAGTCCGCACATTGGAATAGCGATCTTTCACTTTGCTCAGCCAAAGTCAGTGGTAAATTGAGAGATTTATTTCAGAGATTTATGTGTAACTTTGTCTCGGTTTCTTCAGTATGAAGAAAGGCTAAACCATAAGGCTTTACATCTCAGAATACCCATTACCCATCTACATCAGTGGAACGCTGAAAGGTTGGCATTGATTGTATTTTAATATAATAATAAAGTCGTACCAATTATAATTCCATATTGTTTACAATTCTTTGTTTTGTTTCAAATAATGTTAGGTATAAGGTCTGCGTTGGGTTACGTAATATAGACGTATGTAGAATGTAACATAATCTACTGCGCATTAACTATTAGGTATATGGTCCCCGATCCGACTTAACCTAATCTCTAAAGCTAGAAAAGGCAGTGTTTTTACGCCTCTATTGTGTGCACGCTACTAGGGGCATCGTATCAAGCTTAGTGTCACCCAGTATTTTGATCTCACGCCTAAATAGGTACAAGACTCTGAGGTAACGGTAATAAAGCGTCAGCTGTTTTCAATAAATTGAATAAAGAGTTATTACTGCACAGTATTACAATTTAACGCATGCAATGCAGAATAGAGTTTATTGTTCTCTATGTAAACACTGTCGACATTATTATAGGATACATTAGGAATATTATATGGTTATTAAAAGTGTACACTCATAGCTATATCTTCAGGGTGTCGGTTTTTTGTGACGATGTGCGCATGCATCGTAAAATAATTTTTCCCTAACGCGCCAAAAGAAGTATAACTTCAAAAATATTTAATTATTTAGACAACTACATTTAAGGCTCATATTTAGATAACAATTAGGTTTTTAGACTCGCATACCTATATGTTATGAAAACATGACAAGGCAATAAATCTATTCAGCGTAAGATTCAATTGCGATAATGCTAAAACCATTAATATGCCGTCATCGTATAGTTAGGTACCTACCTACCTACTTGCTTGCAGTTTGGTTTCCGCGCCTAAATTTAGTACCTAAGAACACTAACCAATTGTTTACTAGCGTTTGGTTTATGGTTTAAATGCGGGCATCGGAACGCAATGGGATTTCAGCTTGCAGCAATATTGTTTCACTTAATTTAAATAAAACCTCCCATGATATCAAGAATCATGAATAAGGGGGTCTATAGGTGTAAAATAACATGGCCAGAATAGAAACTTTCTGATTGGGTTACACTATTAGCTGATACGCAAGTACAGTGAGAGTACTGAAAAATTTTTCCCCTCTCCAACGTTGACCATCGGTAGTATATGCAAAGATACCCTTCATCTACTCTACTTTTCACGTAGTAATTAATCAATCGTATAGTAACGTATAGTAATTTTTTGAATGTGTTTCACAATGCAACACATTGTTTAAACTTATGCATTGGCCATCACGAACGGAAGGTTTAGCTTGGTTACGTTCCCTAACCATAAATTAGGCAAATAACAATAATCGCAATAATCACAATGTGTTCATCACATGCTTTCCAATAGACCTGCATTAAGTGTCATATTACGTCGTAGATGGACAGCAACAATGCCTTTCGATTGGCTGATAGGTATTGTTCCAGTGTTGGCTAAAAGTAACAGAATTTGCAGAAGTAATTTTTTTATGGGAATTATTACCGCCATGATTATTTCTATCGCCCGGCAGCATTGTTGTGTTCCGGTCTGACGGGGTGGAAGCCGGTATAAGTAGGAACACGCACCGATACCTCAAATTGATGGACTCAGTGGCACTTTATAGGAAGTGTTGCTTGCATGCCCTGCGAAGTGTTGCTTCGTTTATTGGCGATGGTTTGCCAGAAGGCCATTCATTAAATAAATTATAGAAACCATGCTCAATTAGAGCTATAGTAGCATTTATTCAGAGAATATTAATAACTGCGATCATCGCATAGCAGAGTTCAAGGAATCAAGACTGTTGAATAAGATGTACCCAATTTAATCCTGATAAGCTATAAACACTGGCTCTTTTATACCATAAAGAGAACATCGACGACGAGGTTATTTTACTAAACTTTATAGGCAGGCACCTTTTCACCTTAGAATTTGTTGTAATACCAGGTTTAAAGTATGACTTTGAATTCAAATGAGAGACGCTTTCCATTTCCAACTCCCCTTTAGAACTAGAATTTGGAGCATATATCTAAATATATGTAAATGAAATAATCATGTAAATAATTTATCGAACAGGCTTAGTTCTGCTGCCTATGCAGTAAAGAAGATACGCCACCTGACAGACATAGAAACTGCTAGGCTAGTCTATTTTAGTTACTTTCACAGCATTATGTCATATGGAATTTTACTATGGGGTAATGCTGCTGATATTGGCACTTTTTTCGTGCTGCAGAAGAAGGTTGTTCGTGCGATCTATAAAATGGGTCCGAGAGAGTCATTGAAAGATAAATTTAAAGATGTTAAAATAATGACACTCTATAGCCAATACATATTTGAAAATTTAATGTATGTTCACAAAAATATATCAAAATTTAAAAGAAAATGTGACTGCAATAATTTGAACGTTAACTTTTAACGTAAGCAATTCATTTAAAGGAAATTGTATACAATTTTACAATAAATTACCGGTTGATATCTTGGGGATGTCACTAAAGAAGTTCAAAATTTGTATTAAGCGAAAGCTTTTAGAAAAGTCCTATTATAGTATAAAGGATTACGTAAACGATAAAAAAGCTTGGGTGTAAACAATTGCTCTAACCAGGTTGCTTCTTAAATTTTTTCTAATGACAATGTGAGATGGTGATAACAAAAAGAACACCCGGCTAAGTTTGTTGTGGGCTTCTTCTTAGACCAGGGCGCGATTGGAACCCTCGTAGCTTTAGTTTTAAGTTTACGATTGTAGTTTTCGCCATTACTACTCACTGCTATGTACACATTTTGTATACAATAACGCATCAAAAGTGCCATCTATGTGCCTATTTGAATAAAGAAATATTTGACTTTGACTTTTGACTATATCTTAGTGGACCAACTATCCTAACCAATACCCTAAACCTTCTGAACTTTTGAAAAGACATGGGACTCAAACTATAGTTTATTTCATTCGTTCCAGCCGTTTCAGAGATAAGCCGGGACGAACCCTCTGTTATATACCTAGGTAGATTTTTTTTGTGTGTTTTTTCTCGAGTGAATAAAGCCATCCATCTCATATTTCACTTCTATTTTGAAATTCTTTTAAACCTTACTCGACAATAAAGCTTAAACTAATAAACGACTCAGACAAAGGTCAGTTTGTCGGAAGCGGGAAGTCATGCCGGAAACATACTTTACGGATCACTGGCCTTTAAACACTATATTATGTCCATGGCTTTCAACATGTCGCACACATACATAGTCAAGAGCTTGGGCTCAAAATAATTTTTCGTTTCTTATCGAAGAAAATCCGTCTCCAATAGGCTTGTTTACTTATGATTGTACCCATAAAAAACGAATAACAGGTATTTTATTAGTGCTGTAGCTTTTATTGTATGAGTTACTTATCAGTAGGTAAGTCCACACATACTTTCATTCACGTTTCACTGTGATTATACTAAGATACTAAAAGTGTAAAGCGTAGTTAAGTATCCTTAGATTAGGACGGCATTAGATCAGACAACGCATTCATTTATGAACGCTTCATAAGTGCCTGTGATAGGCCTACATGAAGAAAGAAATTTTGAATTTGAATTTTGAATTCAACTTGAAGAATGAAATGAAAGTTTGTAAAAACTTTTAGGTATTCCAAATTAACACACACAAGTAGGTAGGTATCTACCTACATATTCTTATTATATTATACCTATTCTTATTCTTAATTTTTAACCTAAAACGTGCGATTATGTAAAAAGAAAAAATAAATCTTCTTCAGTTATAAAAGTAATAAAAAAAATAGGTATAGGTATATATTATTTAAATAATATTTAACGCATAAAATAAAACAAATAGTTAACATATTATATAAATAAACCAAACAAAGACAAATGAAAACATTTCAATAAATAAATAGTACCTAAGTTTGGTATCTACCGGGATATCTAAAATATTTGATCTCTAAATATTTGTTGTCGTTTTGAATGAGTGCAGAGTGAGTTTAAAGCTTAATATACAGGTATAAATTTGTCCTGTGCTGGACACTTTTAAAGGTCACTTTTACGACTCATACTTGGTAAAATATATACTTGTCTAAACAAAGTGTTGGTGTGCCCAAACGTTTATGGAATTTCAATGAGTTTCTTTACAAAAGATTATTTTGTTTTGTCTCTAGATAATAGTTTAAGAGAAGAACGTGACAAATTTATCTCGTAAATTTGCCATATGAATATGATATTTATATTTTCCGAAATGATCTTATATTGTTCACGATTGAGATTGAATAATTTAGAGCTAAATCTCAACCAGTAAAATAGGAACTTTCACAGATAGTAGAAGGAATTTGTTTCCTATGGTCATTACATGGGATGTGTGTAAATAATAATAAATAAATATCCCACGACAATACACACATTGCCATCTAGCCTCAAAGTAAGCGTAGCTTGTGTTATAGGTACTAAGACGCCTGATGAATATTTTTATGAATTATATACTTAAATACTTAGAATATACATATAAACACCCAGAAACTGAAAAACATTCATGCTCATCACACAAACATTTTCTAGTAGTGGGAATCGAAACCACGGCCTTAGGCTCAGAAAGCATGGACGCTGCAAACTGCGCCAATCTGCCGACCAAAGTGTGTTCAGTTGTTGGTGGAGTTTCAAAAGGTCTACGTATTTACTCGTACTATATCTTCATATATTTCCTAGTTCTATCCAAGTTTACGTGGGGTCGGCTCTCCTAATTTTCCGACTCCTGGACAGTATGTCCTGGGTTGTCGCGTCGGGCAGTTCCTTTTTCAATAGCAGTTTCGTCACTCTAGTCCATCACGTAGGTCGTCCTTCACCTCTCTGATGTTCGGGTCGTTGCAATGCTCTCTTTACAAAATGTTCCTCGTCTCTTCGCATCATGTTCTGTTTTTCTTTTCTGTTGTGGTCAGTAGCCTTAGTAGTTATAAGATTTGCTCGCTCACAATCGATGAAATCGCTCTTTCGGAAATACTTGAACATCGGAGTTAAATGGATCTTATTTGGATTGTGTTTACCTCACGTTAGTGTGCGGTCACGTCATAAAATAAAGCTACTGTCAAAATTTAAAGTTTATAACTGTAGCGGATTAGGCTGTTATTTATTGTTATCTCAGTCAGTCAGGACCAACTTTAAATTTTATATAGGTATGTATATAGAAGATCAAATGGTCGCTGTAATAAGTAAGAAGCCACCGCTGTACCGCTACTTTACCTTTGAAGGAAACATTGAACTTTTTATGAAGGCGATAAATACATTTTTTAGTAAAGAAAAAAGACGAATCAACAAATTGTCACGACAGATTGACTTTGCGATAAAAAGTATCTAATGGCCTTGTATGAGGTTGGGTTCCTGCTTCACTGGCCGAATCGCTGCCCGTTTATCTTTTTTAACAGTTGCTAAGCATTGGCCACCCGTTATACCCATACAAAATAAGCGTTCACAACTATCGCTATCGAATAATGCATTCGAATTTGTATTATACGACGAGTTGGCAACTTGTTTGAAAAGTTAGTGATCCTGGCACCCGAAAGGCGTAAAAGTGCCATAATAACTATAAAATAATAATTCAGTAATAATATTCAGTTCAGTATAAAATAATACCACTTTCTGCGACTGTCTGGGTAATACCCGCTAACTCCTCCTAACAACGCAACAGTGCAGTGCATTTGAATGCAGTGTTCACAATCGTTTGTATCATTTTTCACAGAAAGTTTATATGTTAATACGAGTAAGAGTAAGTCTTATTAAGATTTTTAAGTAGAAAAAAAATATTTGCTACAAATTTGCTTGGCTTACGAATGCTATACTTTAAAGAGGTACTCAAAAATTGTGTGCTTATGTACGGGAGCTATGGTGATACGCTCGGCCGTAACAATAGGATGATCTTCCTCCGAGCGGGTGATAAACCTCGGGGACTGAGGTCCGAACATTCATCTTTGGAAGTTGTATATACTCGTATATAGTAAATATTTGTGAGCATTTCGCTAGCGCGATGCAGGATTTTTGTGGCGCCATCTAGTTCAGTAATGTGGAGACTGCTACACCTACTGAAGAGTTTTAGTTCTTCTTAAATCCTTTAGAAAACCCAGCGAATGCATACCTATATCTCTATCTGTTACGCTTGATCTCTTACACCCTTTGGCGCGTCACTTCCTAACAAAATTCGTATAATCTAACGAAAAGTCAGCTGCAAACAATGTTTATTGAGTAATTCTAAAAACAAAAGCACCTCAGCCTTTTTGTCTTATTCAACCCAGGGGGAATCTGGGCGGGTTGCTAGTAAAGAATAATAAATAATGTACAACGTTACCTATACCTATTCCGTTTCATCAAATTACTTGCACTAAACACTTTGTTTGAATTCTGATGAAAACGCTATTCAGCATTCTAAAGTTCTTTAACGTTATACCTACTTACGTCTCTGTTTTCTATAGAACTAATGGCCTCGTGATGCAATTTGTGTCGTAGACGTAGGCTACATATTTTAAATACAAAAATTTACATTGCTTGCATGCAGAGGCATGTAAGCACTGTAAATTGTTGTGTCTCAAATTGTACCTAGTTAAGAGTGTGCTACGTTTATAATCTTCCCATAGTAGGTAGGTATGACACATAGAGTCGAAATTACGATTCGATAAATGTTCTCCTATTAAAAAGTTGATAGCTATAAACTACAGCAACGCTATAGCAAAATATATATAAAGGTAGCCACAACCACCTAACTAGTTTCTGTTTTGTTTTCTTCGTTATCGGTTGCCTGAAGAAATCGCTATGAAGCGATAAGGCCGCCAAATTGTATGCGTGGTTTTGCTATACTTTTGTTTTTTTATGTACTTTTTGTGGTGTGCATTAAAAGTATATTCATTCATTAATTCAAAGGTAACGTTATTACATATATGAATATAGAAAGTTACATTGATATAAATCTTGTTCTTTGTCAAGAATGCCTTAGACAGCGCTCTGAGCGAATCTTTCGTTAGAATTAAAACCATTTTAGGTACACAGGTAGATCACTATTTGCAGCGATTCATTAGTGCGTTCTACGCGTCTGCATCGCTTCTTTTGGGCTTTTGTCGCATTAGCAATGCGCGTGCGCAATTGTATCGCTTTTGATACATACTATCAATTCAGCAACATCAGTAACTTAGGTTTTTGCGATTATAATGCTACTGAATCGCTGCAAAAATTCGTCCAGTGGGCAAATTCCCTTAAAGTCGTATACTTTATACTATGAATATTTACCTTTGACGTTTCACTTTTTCGATAATTGAAGCGACTTCCAAGCGTGCGAATCTTAAGCTAGGGTAGAAATAACAGGAATGTATGATTTCCTGTAAGGATATGAAGATTTATCAATATCGTGTTTTTTTAAGTTAATTTCACCTTTGACTGCAATCTCACCTGCGGACAGGTGATTACGCAGTCTATGTTGGTAAAGAGCTAACCTGCTAGCAGTGGCGTGCATAGAGGGTATGCACAGGATATGCAGATGATATAAAATGAGGAAAATACGCAGTACGAGTTATAAAAAACTTAAGGATAGGCATTGTAAGAGTTATAAAAAGCCTACCCTTAAGTATCTATAACTCGAGATTTTCTTTATTTTATATCATCTGCATACCCCACTGCCTGCTAGGAGTATGGCAGTTATTTTAAACGTAAAGTTTATATTTTAATCGGTTTCTACGGGACATCGTACTGAAACGCTAAGAACTTTTGCCGGCAACGCATCGGTGGCTCCTCTGGCGCTGCAGATGTTTATGGGCGGCGGTGATCACTCCTCACAAGCAAATATTCCTCATAAAGATTTTAACAATCTACATAATACTACGACCTAAGAAAAGTAAGATGAACTAAACACTAGCCTTCCAGCGTCTTTTTTTTATGTTTAAACTATGTACTTAATATGCGATAAGGCCGCCTTTTGTATTCTACTTCTGTCCTTGTATTTCAATTGTTTTTTTTATTTTTCTAACTTCGTAGTGGTGTACAAATAAAGAGTTAAGCAATAATAATATGAGAGCGAAATTTTTACAACCGTTTTTTCAATTCTTAGTTTGACTAGGCACTTGCTATGTGTTTAGTCTTAATATTAAAAGAGCCTTATTTGAATATTTTATTTTGTCCGCCGATTGGCGCAGTTGGCGTCGCTCCTGCTTTCTGAGTCCAAGGCTGTGGGTTCCATTCCATCAATTGCAAAACTTTTGTGTGATGAGCATGAATGGTTTTCAGTGGCTGGGTGTTTATTTGTATGTTATAAGTATATATTTATATTATTCATAAAAATATTCATAAGTCTCCCATAACACAAGCTACGCTTACTTTAGGGCTAGATGGTGAAGTTTGTATAGTAGTATATTAATTTATTTATTGAGAGCACTTGCATATAAAATTCCTGTTCACTCATGATTTGAACTGAAGCTTAAATACTTGCCTATTATCTCTGTAGGTATATCTACATCTTACTTGCACTTCAGGTATTTATTACGTCAATGTTTCAGTAAGAACGTATTTAAGTGCCGCCCTATAAAATATCAAGTACCTACTTTAATTAATACCGGGCTTACGCATACAGACTTAGCGAAGAACAATAATGATATGGATACACAGAATTAAGATGGCACAGAAACCGTGTACACGACTAATATTGAAGCATCATAAACCACTCCACTAGAGTAGTGTTTCTCGAACAGGCGGTTAGCCACTTTATCCCATTAAGCAGATGTCAGTAATTATTTTACCTGTTATATTCTAAACGTTTTCCATAAAAAAAAGGGAATTTGGGAAAGTTATTGAGCTAGCATTATTCCGCGTGTGTGACGCGAGAAATGCGCGGGGCATTTTCATTCTTTTTGGTCACAATGGAACGGCTGGATGAGAGTTCTGGATGTTCTTAAGTCTATGTATATTGTATGGATACATTAAAATAACTATCACGTCACGGTAAAGGTAAAGTGATAATTTGTAAACACATTTACGTTACGATATCCCTTAAACAGAGCAGCTGGTACCGATCTGAATTGTGTATCTATTTGTGGATCAATTATTTAGACAATGCGATATAATCTTTGATATCTTACAGTTTTGCTTGAGCTTTTATTTAAAAAATCCAGCAAGGCTGTTTTTGCATAATTTAGTTGTTATATTTACAACAAAATGGTTTTCAAAATCGAGTCAGTAGAACCTGAGATTTGCGCGTTCAAACAAACAAACTCTTCAGCTATATAATATTAGGCAAGCGGTTTTCTGGACTTCATCCGGATGCAACTCCTACTCTCATCACCTAAGTAAATTCCGAACCTCCGCATCGTTCGTCTGCGCTAATATATTATTTCCACGGTTACAATGAGGGTCGAACACGAAGCGCGATCCTAATAAGCCCATAACCTAAAACTATTATTATTTTATATTAGTTCATCATCATCAACATCATCCCATTACTAGCCTACTACAGGAAATCATTGGGTCCTTCCACAATCAGAAGGGTTTTAGACCATAGTCCACCACGCCGGCCCAATGCGGATTGGTGGACTTCACACCTTCACGATGTTTTCCTTAACCTTAAGCAAGTGATTTTTTACTTAAAACGCACATAACTTAGAAAAGTTCGAGGTGCTTGGATTCGAACTCGGCCCCCCGAAAGTAAAGCTGAAGTCCTAACCACTGGGCTATCACCGTTTCATTAGTTTATTTATATATATATATATATATGTACTTCAAAACCACTTTTAGATTTGGTATTTTAGATTTGGATCTTTTTTACATGCGTTATTTTGCGTGGAGGCTTATATATATATATTTAGCTTATATAACTCCTGATCTACTTATCTGATTTTACTTATAAGTAAAACAGTTTAAGTTCCCTCCAAGTCCACCAGTCCTGAGATAACTCGAAACAGACAAACGGATTTGAGGAATAGAGTGGTTTTAGTGGAACAAAATGCTAATCTTTTGATATCCCTGGCAATAAAATGTAAAAGACGTGCGTACCGGAGAACAACAAAACAAAACAGGTACTTTAATACCAAAGAGTATTAATTTTTTCCTAGATATAAGTTTTTAGTCCTATAAAAACATGAGAACTAGAAAATTTTCCGTGTCATGGCAAAAAAACCAATACAATTTCGGCAAATTGAACATCGATTTTTGTGACTAGCGCACTAACAGTATACTCGATGACTTGCCATTAGGCAATCAGCAAATCAGTGAAATTACAATCATTCCAGAATAAATCATTCAAGTATCTAGTTACGTAGGTAGGGTTTAGAGAAATAGTTTAGCTTAAGCGCTGTGCAGATTAACTAGGGTTATTTTTTTGGCCGAGGGAAGCGGGCGTACCACGATTACAAACTATACAAGGTTCTATGAAAGGGGTCCAAGGGCATACTAGCCCCCCTAAAACAAGGGTCACTAATGCCCGTTTTCACTAAACCTACGCTAGGCCCAAATCGAATGCCTAATGATTAAGCCGATGTCTATAGAAAAAAAACGCATCACCAACTCTTAGGTGATAACTATTGGAACAATGGATCATGGATGTATGCCTAGGAATCTCCTTGGATTAGGCGTTACTTATTTAGGCATCAAATTATTCTTCGTTGTATACTCTATTTAGAGAAATGTATATACTTAATTTTAAATCAGCTCATTTATAAATAACCTAAAAAAAGTATCAATTTTAAATTAATTGTAATGACGTCACATTATCAGCAAGTAACTTGTCTGTAATTTACTTAAAAAAACTTACTTAAAAAATTAAGATCCTAAGTCTCATTATCAGGAAATCACGTACGCTATTTATATACTTTAAAATAAATTGGAGTTCCTGAAGAAAATTCTAAAAATGTAACCCAAAGTAACAAAATTTTGTAAAACTATGTACCTACCACATGCGAGGACATAATATATTACGGTAATCGCATTAACAAGTGCATGTGTGTGCTTATGAAAGCGTGTATGAATTATTTTTTTCATTAGCCTATAAGCGTATTAGCCATCAGTCCTATAACAGGCATTAAACAGCTTTTAAAAGCTCAGAATGGCTTTGGATTATTTTTTATCCCCAATAGTAACATATCATATTTAACAATTCTTCTCAAGTATAAACATTTATTTATTACCGGGATCATAGAAAACGTAGCACAAGAAAACCGTCCACATGTTAAAACTACGACAACATTAATTAACAAACCTGCACGGCATTGCAATCATCTTAAGCAAAATGGTAACAATGCTATCATATCATCTTATCTACGAGTTACAACTATTGATCATAACAATAAATGAAGCAATTGCTAACCTTGAGCCCTCGCGAAAGGTGACCCGCTTGATACAATCTTGCTCCCATTCCAATTGTAAGTGTCCACCTATCTTGATATAGAAGTTATTTTGTGTAAACAGCTGTTGTTGACAAGGTCTAAGGGATAAAGATTTTAAGATAAAAATTATCGCTCCGGTACAATTATCTTAAACAAGAAGCATGTTTTCAATGAGGTTGCATCAATGTTTAGACGGCCGATTGGCGCAGTGAGCAGCGACACTGCTTTCTGAATCCAAGGCTGTGAGTTCGATTCACACAACTGGAATATGTGATGAACATGATTGTTTTTCAGTGTCTGGGTGTTTATCTGTATATTATAAGTATTTATGTATAATAAACAAAATAAAATAAATAAAAAAGCTTTTCATTATTCTATGATTGAAGAACAGAAAAAAACATTATAAATAGAAAAAAAATAGATAACAATGTAAGCTTTTGCAAATTTGTCACGTTAAACAATTATTTATGTATATTATTCATTGAACTATTCATCAGTTATCTTAGTACCCATAAAACAAGCTACGCTTTGGGGTTAGATGGCGATGTATGTATTATCGATATATATTTATCTTCATAACGATCTAATTTAGAATTCCTGAACTGTAACTATTTTAATTAATGCGTATAAAAAGATACTGGATTCGATTCCAGACCGGACGAATAACTTTTAGTATTGAGGTCGAATACGTTTAACTAACTACCTTCAATAAATTATCAAATTGCTATAACATTTTGTCCTTAAAGTCGGGGGTTAGTTTTATTCCACCATATCTTCTATGTGCCTGAACATATGCTTTATGTGAGGGGCAACGTTATAGGCCTTCTAACATCCCGCGTTATACAGATAATAAATAAAAAAAAAACCATAGGTATATTTTAGCTGTATGGCGCCATTTTCAATGTGAATAGCAAAAATATCTTAATAACTATTATAAAACCGTTTTAATTGTTGTTTCAGAAGAAAAAACGGACAGTGTAGACCACCAAGATGGGGGCGATGTTCCGGAGCGAAGAGATGGCTCTTTGCCAACTCTTTATTCAGCCTGAGGCGGCGTACACCTCCGTCTCGGAGCTGGGCGAAGCTGGCACTGTACAGTTCAGAGATGTGAGTACATCCTTCTCACTAAATCACTAAATTAAAACGATTACTGTATGCCATCATCATCATATCAACCCATTGCCGGCCCACTACAGGGCACGGGTGTCCTTTCAAAATGGGAATTGGTGAACTTCACACACCTTTGAGAATATTATGGTGAACTCTCAGGCGTTCTGGTTTCCACGGAAATTATATATAGGTGCTTGGATTCGAACTCGGCCCCATCGAATGTGAAGCCGAAATCCTAACCGCTAGCCTATGATCGCTTCTTCTTTTACTGTATATGTAAAACCCTTCAGAAATCAATATTATATACCTATAAGACAAAATACAGTAGACCAATAGACCCTACACATTTTGTATATAATCAAAAGTCTAAACCATAAACCTCTATGTGCCTATTTGAATAAAGAAATATTTGACTTTAAGTATAAAGTATCAAAGTATATTAAAAAAGCTATTTCGATTTTATTTACGACTAGCTGTTGTCCACGACTTTGTCCGCGTTTTTTTTTGTTTTTCAAATCAGGTTTGTAAGTTGTGTATTCTTATTAAAATAATCGTGTGTAAAGTTTTGCTTAGGTGTCCTTAGTTTTTTAAATCTCACGATGATATAAAAGATTTTTTCTAAAATAAACGTAGCCTTAGATACTGCTTATTACATTAGCTACCTGCCAATAAAAGACCCGTCAAAATCGGTCCAGCCATTTCAGAGATTAGCCGGAACAAATAGACAGACAGACAAGAATGAAACAAAATGACAAGAAGAAAAAAACAAAAACAAAATGTTGGTGTTTGTACCGTATATATAATCATGTACATGTAGTGAAGGGTGAAGGGAACGGTGAACGGTTATTTCAATATTACAAACAGACACTCCAATTATATGTATAGATGATAATGACGTTATTTGAATTGATAATCATTTCTCTGAATGGAGTGTTTTTTAATGGGTAGTGTCCTTGTAATCCTAGTCTAACTTAGTTTAAAAAAAAACAAACAAGGATAAAAATTTCTTAATCACTTCGATTAGGGTCATTTCTATGTCGTATTTAGAATATATTAGATTATCTAAAAGTCGTAACTCCATTTGGGTTTCACTAGAATAATATAAAAAAAAAACTATTTTAATAACATTCGAACACAAGTTACGAAACCTATCTCTTTTAGGAGCTACTTAGCATTTTTATTCTAATTCTTATTTGCAATTTAAATATCCAAGACTTTAAAGTTCTAAATAACGTTGAACAAGTATTTACCATAGTATGTATGCACGTTTTTCTTAGCATGTCTCCAATAGGTTGTTGATAAAGAACCAAGTAAATATAATATGACGGCTGATTGGCGCAGTTTGCGGCGACCCTGCTTTCTGAGTCCAAGGATGTGGGTTCGATTCCCACAACTGGAAAATGTTTGGTTGATGAGCATGAATGTGTTTCAGTGTCGGGGTGTTTATATGTATATTATAAGTATTTATGTATATTATTCTTAATATTCATTAGTCATCTCAGTACCCATAACACCAGCTACGCTTACTTTGGGGCTAGATGGCGATGTGTGCGTTGTCGTAGTATATAAATTATTTATATTAAAAAAAAAAAAAGTAGTTAAGTATTATGAATGTTTTATAGTAGTTAAGGACACGTAAGTGGGAAATTGGTCTAGTTTTAAAACACTTGAGTATGTCACATCAGTCAAATACATTTCACAAAAGGTAACACGGTTTCCGTTGGACTTAGAATAAAATATTTTAAGAGTGTACTTAAGTGAGGCACTTACAACTAATGTTTATTTTTAAGTGTCTTCTTACATTACTTACTCTCGTTTCCGATTAAATGGCGTTCTTAACTTAGGTTCCAAATTAGCAGATTTATGGCTTTGCAGCACCCTTCAACTTTAAGGCATTTAAACATCATCAGCATACAATTAAAGCTAGTAGAGTTTTGTAAATTGTAAATCATTTAGCACCCTCAGACCTCAGCCAATTAATATCCTTCTTTTAGGCACAGGTCTCGACTCTCATGGGAGAGAAGGATTTAGATCATAAACTCACCAAGCTGCTTTAGTCGCTGGTTATAATAATTAAAGCCCACCAATCACCCAATGGTGGGCTTTAATTATTATTATCACATTGTTTTATTAGACTTAACGTGCACTCAGAGGTAAGCGGGAGTGCAACGCCAATTTAATATTTTCGTTAACTGAAAAACCTACTAAACAATTTTAGACCGAAATAGGATTCGAACCCAGTGCAACTACTAGTGTAAAAAGGTATATAAGCGTTCGTAAAAAAGGTTTCACTAAAAATAAGTCTTCTTTTTTGCCGGGTAAGTAAAACATTTACTGTGTAGCGAGACACCGTGGGCGGTGGCATCCTTATGTGGTTGATATTCCAGGTTTCTGATACGTACCGCTAAGATATGGAACGCCGGCAACTTTGTTTCCTGCCACGTATAATTTGAGTACCTTCAAAGCTAGAGTGAATAGGCTTTTTCTAGGCAAGCGTGCTCAAACCTAGACCTCATCATTGCTTTGCAACGGGCATGATTGTCGTCAAGCGCTAGCCTATCGTTAATAAAAAAAAAAAAAAAGTATGACCTATATGAGCGCCAAAGTATTTAAAATATTCACTTAAGTACACAGAGGTAGGTAGACAAATAAATCTAATTTGGCATTGAAATGACACAGCAAATAAACCTATCCACCTTATCTTCTATTTGCTCGCTAAGTTAGTCGATCTCACGGGCGCAGTGGTGATCGCCTCAGTGCTTCCCAACTTCGATTAACGGCGCGCGACGGGGCAATTTGGGAATATTTTATTTCAACATTTTTTCTGGTCTGATGGGAGGCTTCGGGCGTGGCTAGTTAGCAAGTAAATAGCAACCTACAGTCAAATACAACTTCCATACCAGGCTGCCATAACATGTTAACCCGCTGCCATCTTAGATTGCATCATCACTTACCACCAGGCGAGATCGCAGTCAAGGGCTAACTTGTAGTGGAATCATAAAAATAAAAAAAGAAGTGCCACCAAGCGATTATCCATAAAGAGAAGGAATTGATAAGGGTGTGGGTTTAATACAACTGCCATACCCTACCCCTAACAAGTGAGCCCGCTATTTTAGTAAAATGAAAAAAAAAATCCTGTACAATTAATTCACAAACGCCAGAAGTAACACTTCTTAAAAGTAGCCTACGAAGGTTGAGAGGAATATTAGGATTAATGTAAGGTTTGTTATTTTTTACCAAGAATTAAAATTAGTTAATATTTTAATATAAAATTACATATACAACGTGTAAAGGAAAACCGCAGTATTACATCACAGGCTTGAGAGGCACATTATTCACTGTCTCTGAGACTTATCTGTGAAACCGAAACGATAATAATAGTTTTTGAGTAACTTGCATAGTTTTTACTGAAAAAAGTCAGATACAGTCCTAACATCACATGCAAAATTAAAATCAAAAGACTCCTGTCACTTATTTAATCTATTGTATAGCTAATATACTAACAATCTATGGATGGAAACGTCTGAAATAAATGATAATGAATGATTAATTTATTATATTATTATTATAGCTACTGGTACTTTATCTTCAATAGGGTTGTCATTAATAAACACTTAAAATGTTTTGACTTAGTTTATAAAAATAAATATGCTTCTTTTGATTTAATATTTTCACAGGATAATTCCTTATGAAATACAGTTATGTACCCTTCAACAGTATTTCGTAATTTGGTAACACGTTGTATATATTATATATTATATATTTACCATGGTAACTAGAATAAGAAACAAAATGTGTTATGCATTCCATCTCATTCGCTCCCATACATTTATGTGTTTGTTTCTTTATCTACATATTATTCATTTTCTTATTATCTCGCTTATATTTATTTTATAAACACATTTTAGTTGTATCGAGTTTCAAATCACAACGATTCTAAAGAAGTTTCACTTCAAAATGTTTTTACCGAACGTAAAATTTCATTTATAAGCAGAGCCTTCAAGACAACATAAATGCCCGAAGCCCTGAATCAAGGTTAGCGAGGTTGTTGGACAAGGTAAACGTTTCGGGCTACTTTCCTGCATCACTGTGTAGTGTAACCTACCTATTGGGTTTATCCTGATTATTGCTCGAGCACATCAGGAAAAACTGAAAAATATTGCAGATAATTAAATTGCAATACACTCTATAGCCTCGATAGATAAATGCAGTGAGCCATAACGTTATTATCGATAACGTTATGAATGAAATGGCTTTTCCACCTTACCTCATGGCCTTATCAGTAAAACCTTCAATCGCTTGAATATGAATGTGAACAAGTGTTATATAAACTAAGTATCTCCAACTACATCCACGCACCACATCTAAGTAGGTCAGTATGTACATTCTTCTTAAAGCATAAATTAAAATTAATTACATGGCTGGGCTGGACGATCTTAGTACCTCCAATGAATAAGAAAATCATTCAAATAAGATAAAAAATATTTAAGTAACATTTTAAGGAATACTGTACGGATTACTTAGCACACTAGTATCGTATGTACTATGAAAATTAAAGACGCGTAGTAGTTATTATATATATCATAGAATGGCAGATGCAGACGGAACTTGTTATGTTTTATTATAAGATTAAATTTGTTAACCTGCAAAACGCAAATAAAGATTTGAATTTGAATATATCACGAAGATAAAGTAAAAGGGTGTTTTGTTAGAAGTTCTTCTTATAAAACTGTAAAATGAAATAAAAGACATTCGGGTAGAAAAATGTTGATGGTCATGGTATTTGTTGGGTTTAATGTAAGGAAAATGTATGCCAATAGTGTTTAACTGTTGTTCAGGCATATGGGCGAAACGGCTGGCTCGAACGATGCGAATTCGGGAAGTCCAATTTTCTACCACTTTATCGAGCAACCGGGGCGTATAACGCGGTAAATATTGGTATCAATTGGTCCATTGTCTTTGGTTTATCTTTATATATTATAGTGAGTTAATTTAACGAAAAAAAAATAACAGTAAGTGCGAGGTCACACAATTTAGTAAGCCAGACAGACTCAGAACGATTACTCTAAATTCCACTCTTCCCGCATTCATCGTATAATGTTTGACATGTTGCACCAATCGTTGACCAAGCCACATATTTATAGCATTCAATTTGGGGAAGACAAATTGATTAACTACTAGGAAGTCCTCGTTCGTTGCAATGTTGTCGGAATACGGTCCCTGTTGCTAGATAGTGGTAAAAAAATAACTTCCTGATTGCGCTTCATTCCAGCGGCCATATGCACGAAATCATTCTCAAATACAAAAAAGTACAAGACGATTATAAACCAAACAACATGGCATTTATAGTGTTTTTAATAAACTTCTTTCAAAAAGGACGAGGTTATAAAATTGGTAATTTTTTTTATGTACGTCCTATGGATTTATTTTCTTGTTGCAAAGGAGTTTTTTTCCAAAATAGTACTATTTAAATTTCATAACGCATTAAATATATACATTGCCTGTTTAAGCATTCGGACAACATACATACAACGGGTAGTTAGTTGTAGTACATAGTATTCAAGTTTGATTTCTACTAAAATGTATTCACTATTTAGTTTGTATCTACCTATTTCAACAGTTTGATTTCAATCTGTTAAAGAACAAAAAATCTCGTTACTTTCAAAGTTGCATCGCTCCAAAAAATAAACACCCAATAAACACAATAAAAAAAAAAAAAATAAGTAAAATAGCCAGTTTTAAATGCAAATATTTTCTCACTGTAATAGAATAACTAACTTGTTCGGCTGAATAAGTTAGTATTTGTGTATCATACAAACAAATAAACAGATGAAATACAATTTGAAAACAATAAAGATAAATCTTTTAATTTTTTAAATATAATATTATTAATTATTAATAAATAGAAACTTAATAATAATAATAATAAAACCGTGTCGCCCTGACCCCCGGCCATCTGGTCTTCCCTGCCGGGGTGTAATATGTATTTATGTAATGTATATTTAAGTGTTTTAATCTCTATGTATCTAAGTAATTATATGAATGTTGTTTTGGCTCACTATATATATTTATCTTGTGTACACAGGCGTGAGAATAATAATTACTAAAACCATAAGTACCATTTTATGTTTGAATATTGCTTAATCCTATCCTATCATACCAAGACGTGAAAGTTTTGTAGTGATGTGTGGATTTTTGTTGCTCAATCGCGCATGAATAGATTAGCGCCAATAGTAAGAATATTTACATAAGCACACAGATACCTATGGAGAAAGAAAGAAATAAAACACATTAATTAAAATCATCAATAAATAGCCTGTAATAGTCTGTGATATCAGCATATCGTCTTAGGAAAGTACAGAAAACCTTAGTGGCCTGTGGGGCTGAGCATATGCTTTTATAACATGATACCGAAGGTAATATTAGATTTACCATTACATAAGTTTAAAGAATGTATAAAAACACATTTAATACATCGAGGTTACTATACTATTGATGAATTTCTTAATGACAAGGTTGCCTGGAAGCAAGCCTGTCCGCTTTCAGCTCGCACAAGGTAAAACAATGGTTGTTAAATTGTAAAATTGTGTTGGATAAGGCAATGTTGAGTTTCTTGCCGGCTTCTTCTCGGTAGAATCTGTCTTCCGAACCGGTCGAAGAGTCACAATCAGACATACTTGGCGTTTCAATAGTGCTTATATTTAAAAAACATACTTGACGTTTTAACAAAAGGCCTACTTGAAATAAATGAATTTGAATTTAGTCCACTGTTGGACTCAAAGCCTCTCCTAATGGCCTGGTTTGCCCAAAATCACCATGCTGGGCAGACGGTTTGGTGATCGAATTATAGATGGCGCTGCAACCCATTCTCAGTTATATTCCCTTGGTCGCCTCTTACGACACGGGTTATTCCCACTGGTGCGCCAATACTCGGACAGTAAACATGCCTAGCAGTGCTATGCTTTGTCAAGGGATATAATCGGGGTATACGATTCTTGTCTCCTGCCTGTGATAACCAGTAACTTCGTGCAATGAAGTTTTATGTGACTGGCTCGCCTTGTGCCACTATCAATAAGAGCATCCCGACAGCTAGCGGCCATAACGAGCGGTTGACCCTGGGAAAAACGGGATCCGTTTGAGCAAAAAACCGATTCGAATGATTAAATGAATTCCTCCGCCAAAGTGGTTCGCTCGACGCTACAAGTAAACCTTCAATGATTCATATACGCGTTGCGTCTTTTTAGCCCTTTTTTAGCCGAGTGCGTCGTGGAGGTGCAATGATGACCGGTCAAGCACTAAATGACTTAATTAATCAGTGGTTTGTGTGTACGCTTGACACAAATGCTTTTGCCAAAAAAAAAATAGAAAATTATAATATAAAGTTAATATAAAATAAAAATATTAGCAGCACGACTTTGTTGGAAGGGTAATAACTAGCCGAAGCCTCCCAACAGACCAGAACATAGAAAATTCAAAAAAAAAAATCCCCACGGTTAAAACTGCTCCAGGAAGGTTGTCAAACTTCTACTAAGGAGAATTATAAACGGAGATTTTACACGAATAATGGCGATTATTAGCAATTATTATTATTAGCAACTAAACTCATATATACATCTCTTTATAATTCGATTATTAATTTAATACGATGAATGTCACATCGTTATTCACCCCTCGTGTTCACCCCATTACTGGCCTACTCAGAATGAGAAGGGTTTATGCCTCACCACTCGAGCTAATTGCGGATTGGTAGAATTCAACCACCTTTGACAGCGTTATAGATTACTTTCAGGCATCCAGGTGGGATTTAACTACAATCAAAGAAAATTCCTAGGCATACATTTACCTTTCACCAATCGATTTTCACTAGGCAACTCATGTAAACTTACTTGATTCTTCCCACAAGATATGGTATTTTGTGCAAACGCAAAATACTTACCATATCTTTTATCAAAAATGAAAAATGTAATGATAATACAAATATTATCATTAAATTTTTCGCATGGATTTAAGGTTAAATTATTAATTCTGTAAACCGAATTTATACTATTTTCATCTGTTAAGTGTCAGTTTACGAGTTCCCTGAACTTTACGATCATCCGAATCGGTGTCGTTCCTTTGGACGGCGCCTAACGTCGCTAAGCAGCATATAAGAGGTCCAGAAACGTTTTTGTTCTCAAGGAATCACCTAAATTACTAAACATCCAATTAAGGCGATTCCTAAATGTAGTGATTCCTAGATAGTGGCATAAGAGTCATTATCACAAACTAGCAAAACGTTGACTTAGAAAAATATCCACCTGGATAGTACCTAGCTACAATGGCACAGTTATACGAATAAAACTGTGATAGTACGTAACTATGTCGCGTCTATTACTTGGTAAAACTGATTACCTACTTGGCATTCAATCGCCATTTATGCATTGCAACCTTGGTATTGAATATTAAACGTTTTAATAAATTTCAAGGTATTGCTAGAGAATGCAATCTGTAACGCTTCATTTTTCATAGTTAACTTTAATGTGTCTACGGGGTGGAATTTTTTGTGAGTTCCTTTTCTGTTTCGCTAGTAACCCTACAATATGGTTACCGGAGAATTTTTATTATTTACATAATTTTTATGCCTACTCTATTAAAGTGTCACGAGGAAGGTTGTTTCCTGTAGTCATGATTGCTATTAAAAACTATTAAATTCAGACTTAAAACAGTTTTATACGTTCTAGTTTCAAGTACGTATATATGGCATTTCAACGTATTTTTTGTTCTAAACATTACAAAGGCCGGTTGGGAAAAGATAGCTACTAGGACACCAACCATAAAAAGTTTCATTAGCACTCGACTTAGATAAATCATATAAATAACTAACGCATATTTCGCCTTCATATCATAAAAGTAGCCTTAAAAAATGGCAAACCCTAAATAACTGTAGCGACTTAAAAACTCATTTGCAAGCAAATGTGTGTGCATGTGAATGTGTGTAAAGTATTATGTATTTTAATATTCTGACTTTCAATCAGCCTTCGTATTATATACTTATAGTTAAAAAAATACAACCCGAAATAATGGTAACTAGACTCATTTACACTTGAATGTGTATGGATATGAACCGGTGTGTAAAGTATTGTTTATATTAAGGCTTTTTAACTATTACAACGCCTAACCTGATTTTTTTCATTTAATATCATTTGTCCGCTAAGTCATACCCTGTGGTCTGTATACACGCCACTGGTAGCACCATAAACTTTTTGCTCATGCCATGGTAATCTGTGATCCCATTAGATCTTAAATGTACTTAATCACGGCTGATGTTATGGTTGTCATTGCGAAATTTTTTAAGTGTTCTAGTTTCACTGTTCATTAACGTTGAAATAATGAATTAAATCCACTATATGTACCTACTTGATGTAATCATTGTATATATATTATTACGTTCGGTGGTTACTAATGTTTTCGTTTTCATCGATTACTCATACGTTCATACAATCGTTGTACATACACTACGAGCCAATGCGTCGTATGAATGCTAATAATTTAACTCTAATTACCTTTTGTTTCATTTCACGTTATGGGAGGTAAATTGGCTATATAAAAGTTCCAAAAGCTGTTTAAATTTTATTTGAAAAAAAAGAACCTTTGTTTTGTAGTCGCAAGAGTAGGTATGATCAATATAGATTATTATTATAATGAAATTCCTTATTGCACACACAAAAACAAAATACCAAGAGAAACACAATAAGTAGATAAAAAAAAATATTAACAAAACTAAGGCGGTCTTATCGCTAAAGCGATCTCTCCCAGACAACCTTTGGCGAAAAAAGCTTTTTATAAGGAACGGGTTAGATATTCATCCATATTCATACTTCTAAAATAGTTATACTTATGTAACTTAGAAATTCCTGAAATGATTAGAATAATTCTTTCATTATTAAAAATCTTTTTTATCTAAATGTTACATAGGTTATGATTTATTTTAGGCTGAAATAATAGTATTTAGCATTTTTATAGCAAAACGAATGAATTGTTACCACTACGCCTATTTTATGAACCAGTGGTAGAGTCACTAAAAACACACATATTTGACTTGATTGGAAAACTTGTGATTTTTTTAAGCGAAAACACATTGAGTTAATAATCAGTGGTGTGTTAGGATATTAGGTAGGTAGGTACTTATAGAAGTACTAATAGTAAGTACTTAATGAAATACAAACCGCGTGCATCCCGTATGCATGGTGCATGGAATTTCTATATATACTAAATAGTAGGTTTATATCATTTTTGGTGTTTGTATTTAAATTTGAATGAATTTTAAAAATACTACATAAATAAACCAGCCACCACTTTTTGAAATAACCTCATTCTCTTATTACAGCTGAACCCAGAAGTGAACGCTTTCCAACGTAAATTCGTGAACGAAGTGCGTCGTTGCGATGAAATGGAACGCAAACTCCGGTACATCGAAGCTGAAGTTCACAAAGACAAGGTGCCCGTACCACAGGTCAAGGATATGCCTCGTGCGCCCAATCCTCGAGAGATCATCGATTTGGAGGTACCTATTTCTCTTATACATACACATCAGAAAATAATGATGCATCGATAAATCCCACTTCTGACACCTTATTCAATGTAGTCTTAAAATATGCGTTATTTTGTGTAAGAGTATCGAGGCTCAAACACACAATCATCAACCCTTTACCGGCCCTCTACAGGTCACGGGTCTCCTCCCACAACGCGACGGGCCGTTGGTTGTAGTCCTACACGCTGGCCCAGTGCGGAGTCTCCGCACGCCTTTGACAACAATTTTGAGAACTTTTAGGCATGCAGGTTCCCTCATGATGTTTATCTTCACATTGAAGAAAGTGATATTTTAATCGCCTAAATGACATTAAACTGGAAAAAGATAAGAGGTGTGTGCTGGTATTTGATCTCGACCCCTTGAAAGTAAAGCCGAAATCCTAACCACTAGGTTATCACCGCTCCGCAATCAGTTCAAAGTAATAATATCTAATAAAAGTGATACTAACGGACATCATTAAAGGACACCACTGATATTTATAATAATCGACACAAGTTTATGTAAGAACGGGTTACAAGGCTTCCTGTTACGGTATACTTGTAACAGGAAGCCGTCTCGATAGCTATTAGGTAGATATACGCTATTAATTTCTGCTCTGATTACAATCAATAAAAAGGAGTGCATAACTTTTATTAATTACTATTTTCAGGCGCACCTGGAAAAGACCGAAAATGAAATCCTCGAATTGTCGCACAACGCCATCAACTTGAAACAAAACTATTTGGAGTTGACCGAATTGAAACATGTCCTCGAAAAGACCGAAGCTTTCTTCGCTGCCCAAGAAGAAATAGGAATGGACTCCTTGACAAAGTTAGTAGATTTCCGTAGTAATTTATATAAAGCTAGGATATGTGAGCAAATGTAAATGTTAATTTTTCGTTAGCACAATAGGACTAACTATTAAGTTTTTGGATATTCTACTCTACTAAGCTATTTAGAGAAGCCAAAAAATTAAATCTTTCATAATTAATAAATACCCTTCAAAATTTCACAATCATCATCATCATCTACTTTTAATCTATTTTAATTAATATATGAAATTGTATCAGAGTAAAGATAAAAAAAAATACAGGTCTTTCTATTCCCCGACGCAAAAAAGTCGGGTTGATGAAGTCGGCAGTGAGCTATGTTTGATGAAAATCGGTCCAAGATGGCCGCCGCTTCAAAATGGCGGATTATATATTTTTCACAGCGCCCTCAATATGGGTATCAGATGAAAGAAGACTTGATTAGTGTCTAGGGTTTTTAATTTAATTTTATTAAATTACAAAGTTACAATATTGGCTAAAATGATAGTAAAATGTTTTAGGTCGCTGATATCCGATGAGACTGGTCAGCAAGCCGCCACACGAGGTCGTTTGGGCTTCGTGGCTGGCGTGGTACAGCGGGAGCGTGTACCTGCATTCGAACGTATGCTGTGGCGTATTTCACGTGGAAACGTGTTCCTACGCCGCGCCGAGCTTGATAAGCCTCTTGAAGATCCCAACACTGTATGGCTCCAACTTTTTAAACACTTGCTATTTAATATATAACTTATCGTTTTCAAAGTGTTACCGATTGTAGATAGTCAGCTTGGTTAATCGTGTAGAAGTCTCTAGAATATTAGTCCAGTCATATTAGCATAAAAAGGGGTCAATCTCGAAATGTGAGATAATAAGCTGAATTTTCGTATATACTACCATATCTTAATTTTGTCATTCTAGAAGTTGTCTAAAAAGTCTCATGAAATCTGGTGTATGCGTCTTAAGTTATTCAAGGTAAATGGTAAAAAAGCAGTTTTTGGTTATTATCTCGGTTTTTATTGCACATAGTTTAATATTTTTGTTTTAGTGTTACTTGAGTGCTATAGCTTTTCATAATACCGTACTACTATAAAACATAAAATTCCAGGGTAACGAGATCTACAAGACGGTTTTTGTCGCGTTCTTCCAAGGAGAACAACTCAAGTCTCGGATCAAGAAGGTATGCTCCGGATTCCACGCTTCGCTGTACCCGTGCCCACCGTCCAACACTGAGCGGCAGGACATGGTCAAGGGGGTCAGGACTCGTCTTGAAGATCTTAATATGGTATGCTCTAGAATTCAACCATTCAAATCTTTGTTTCACTAACATATGGTCCGGCTTATAAAGGCTGTATGGGGGGTATGCTGATATAAAAATAAACTAGGGATCTAGTACATGATTCTGAGTCACCCAGCGTAAGAATTTTTCATCAGCATTTTCATAAATTTGTCCTATTTTATCACGAAATATGCGCCTTCTTCTTCTTCTTCTCTCTGGGCAGTTTCCGCACGTAAGCGCTTCGCTTGGTGTACGTGAAATTTCCCACTGTTGCTCGCTACTCCAGCCATCCAAGCTCGTTCCAGAATCCCAGCATACCGCCCAGGTTGCTGAGGACTTCTGGGATAGTGGCTGGTGATCCCAGGTAGATCTCGCGTTGCTCTGTCACGCCCGTTTACTCTAGCATCACGTGCGTAGGTGTTTCATCTGCCTCCATGCATGCTCTGCAAAGAGGGCTGTCGGTGACACCTATAATAAAAAGATGTCTGTTTAAGGAGCTATGCCCTGTTATGAGTCCCACCACCTTTCTAAGTTTGCTTCTATCCAGGCGGAGTAGTTTGTTAGTTAGATGTTGGTTTAGGTTAGGGAAAGCTACAAAAAATATGCGCCTATTAAGTGTTAAACAATGGGAACATCACTGGGTATCCTTAACGTAATTGGTAATATTAATAGGTGTTTTTTTTTATAGTATTAATTGACGGACCGAGAAGATGGCTCACCTGATAGTACGTGGAAAACCATCGCCTATAAACAGAGCAACACTTCTGAGGCGTACATGTTAAGCCTCATGCGCCTGTTATAACGCCGGCAACCACGTCCGGCACAGAGCATTGCAACAATGCTGATTAGCGGCAGAAACGTGCCGATAGTTCTTTCTCGGAAGAATTCTGACACAAAAAGCTCTAATACTTTTAAAATCTAAACAGGGATGATAGCTGATCGATTGATTCAGATTACCTCACTATGAAAGTTATATTTCAGATAGATCGTACATAATCATACGTTGTCGATGTTAATTATTCATGCACGAATACCACGCTATCTCGAGTGTTAAGTTTACAAATAAACAAACGTACGTGATGTAACGTTTTTGAGAGAGCCCAATCGAAGTCAATGACTGCAATAATTTAAACATAAGAAGTAAGAATAAACTTACAGTGCAATATACTAGGTTACATAAAATTCATAATTCGTTTAAAGGAAATTGCATACAATTCTACAATAAACTACCCATTGACATTTTTGAGATGTCTCTTAAAAAGTTTCAAGTTTGTATTAAACGTAAGCTTATAGAAAAGTCCTATTATAGTATAAAGGACTACGTAATCGATAAAAAAGCTTGGGTCTGAATTATTGCTCTTACCAGGTTGCTTTTCTAATAATTTTACATTACATTGTAACATGGTGATAACAAAAAAAACACCCGGCTAAGTTTGTTGTGGGCTTCTTCTTAGACCAGGACGCGTTTGGAACCCTCGAAGCTTTAGTTTTATGATTACGAATGTGGTTATCGCCATCATCTCACTACCGTGTAATTCTTATGTACGCATCAAAAATGCCACCTAGGGGCCTATTTGATTAAATATATTTTTGACTTCGACTTTGACCTGGACTTTTGTGTACTTGAAGAAACACTGTCGGTTCTTGTTGGTCAATTAATTTGTGTATGACAAATGTGAGAGGCTTTGATAATGCGTTGGCTGACCATATACAAAGAGTTTTTTGAGTGTATCACAAGTAATCGAGCTACTAAACAGTCGCTCATACTTCAGTCTAAAACACAAGAGAATGATAAAAATTCTAGCACGCAAGTCCCAAATAATGGACAACTCAGCTAAGCTTATTTTTGGGACATGGAGGAAGCAGGAGGAGCAGTGAAATCGGATTAATGCTACGCCATTTTTTTTATATATGTTATTTATTTTAGGTCCTGAACCAAACTCGCGATCACCGACAGCGTGTACTTGTCAGTGTGGCCAAGGAGTTGGCAAGTTGGTCAATAATGGTTCGCAAGATGAAGGCAATCTACCATACTCTGAACTTGTTCAACATGGATGTCACTAAGAAATGCTTGATTGGCGAATGCTGGGTGCCAACCGCTGACTTGCCGAATGTGCAGAAAGCCTTGGCTGATGGATCTGTAAGTTTGATATTTTGATCTTATGTTTGCCTGTTATATAATTAAACATTACCCGTACTGTCCGTCCGTGGTGACGGCAGATCAGAATTACTATCCCTTCGCTTCCCGCGGTTTTACGAGGCGACTCAGGGGATGTAACAGAACGGGAAGCAGCGTCGCCTGTGCTACTTCTACTACTGCAAAAACCACCCCGTTGGGAGAGGCCTTTAGTCCAACAGTAGACTTTTTCTCCTGTATAAGTTAGCCCTTGACTGCAACCTCACCTGGCGGAAAGTGACGATGCAGTCTAAGATGGTCGGGGGCTAACCTGTTAAGGAGTATTGTAGTCATACCCCGAACCGGTTTCTACGCGACATCGCACCAAACACAGCAAAACACCAAATTGCTTAGCGGCACCTCTATGTCGGTAGGGTGATAACAAGTCTTCGACCAGACCAGACCAAATTCAGAAATTATAAATTCCCAAATTGCCCCTGTCGGGAATCGAACCCCGGACCTCCTACTTAATTTCCCAGCGCTCATCGTTGCGTCAGGGAGTTCGTCCAAACTATTATATATTACTATTGATTTATTGATGTATTCCTTGAACGTTACGTGTCGAATCGAATAGAAACAAAATTTACCACTTAAAATCTACAACACTAGAGGAATATAAAATTTATTGTCACCTTTTTTTATCTACTAGCATGATAGTTATGTCCACAGAATTAAGAACATACAGAAACCGTGAACACGACTTATATTGAAGCATCAAAAACCAATCCACTTTAGAATGGTTTCTCGAACAAACGGTTCGTCTCTTCATACCATTTAGCAGTTGACAGTAATCATTTTACCTCAAATATTCAAAGCGTTCAATTTGTGATGTGATGTGCTAGCAACATTACGCGGGTGTAAAGTGAGACGTTTCCGAAGATTTGCGGGGCGTTGTTAATTTTTTTGGACACAATGCACTGCATACAATAATGCTGAATGAGGATTCTGTATATTCTTAATTCAATGGTTATATCATTGGTATATTTCAGAACGCTTGTGGAAGTTCAATCCCGTCTTTCTTAAACTGCATCGAGTCTGACGAGGTTCCGCCAACATTCAACCGTACGAACCGCTTTACGCGTGGATTCCAGAACCTTATTGACGCTTACGGTGTCGCCTCTTACAGGGAATGCAATCCTGGTAAGAAGATTTTTATGAGCAGCATCGAAGCTAACAAGTTTTTGCAATTTTTTGTACAGAAGCAAATGATAATTTTAATAACTTAGAAAAGTTAGAGGTAAAAGCAGGATAATCTGAATTACATTATACAGATTCTCCTGCTTTTCGCGAAATATAGCAAATTTAGCTTAATATTTAAAATATAATATCACGGAACTCCGCAAGTAAAGCCTGCTTCTATCCAATCTCTTTCAGCACTCTACACTATAATAACATTCCCGTTCCTCTTCGCCGTGATGTTTGGAGACTTGGGCCACGGCTTGATTATGGCAATGTTCGGCGCCTGGATGGTCATCAAGGAAGTATCCCTCTCGGCGAAGAAAACGAGCAACGAAATCTGGAACATATTTTTCGCCGGTCGCTATATCATCTTACTCATGGGCCTTTTCTCAATGTACACTGGTCTCGTTTACAACGATATATTCTCTAAATCGATGAACATTTTTGGATCATCATGGTATGTTCCATACAATGAAAGTACACTTGAGCACAATAAAGCACTTTCTATGAATCCTACAGAATCATATATTGATACGCCGTATTTCATTGGTATTGATCCTATATGGCAGGTAATTATATTTCATTTTTACATCTAAAGTCTAGTTATTCTCACTTTTCCTTTATAAGCAAGCTTGTTACGATAGTAACATATTGATTCTCTTATCTTATTATACCATCGATCTTTTTGCTACTTTTAAATGTAAAGTTAATTTTCAAATTGTTTAAAAACACTAAAAACCTTTATAAATGTATATTCTCTTTTTTTTACTATATTTTTTTATTTGTGCATTTTTTGTTTATGTATTCGTATGTAGTTTTTTGAATGTAGGTTTATAATAATTTTACACCATTTGTTTGTTCTCGCTCATGTTTTCTAATCCTAAGGTTGCCAAGCAGAGATCGCTAGTAAGCGATAAGGTTGCCTTTTGTATTCTATTCCAATCTTTGTGTTTCTCTCTATTCTTCCTATATGTCCTTATTCTTTTTTTGTCTACAAATAAAGAATATAATTAATAAATAAATAAAATCACACTTACATAAACAAAATCTCTTTCTATTTTTTGTTTTTATTTATTTTATCGCATTTGTTTTTTTTATATGTTTAATATACTTTACACTAAAAAGTAATGAAGAGATTGGTTACATTATAAGACAAATTTGAAAACAGTGTGTGTACTTCATTACAGCATCTAAATTTTAATCCTAATGAATAATACATTTTTTTTAGACTGCCGAAAACAAAATTATTTTCTTGAACTCTTACAAAATGAAACTGTCCATCATTTTTGGTGTCGTCCATATGATCTTTGGGGTCTGCATGAGTGTCGTCAATTACAAGTAAGTGTCTACTGTACAGCTTTGAGAAATTTTCAACTGCAAATAAATAAATCCAGAGCACAACACAATACTTTTGTTAAAACTTTGTTTGTTAGTTAAATTAAATTATATGAAAAAAGAAATAATACCTGTTTAAACTGTTACAGCTTCTTCAAGCGCCGCTACTCCATCTTTCTGGAGTTTCTCCCACAAGTGGTGTTCCTGTGTCTCCTTTTCTTGTACATGGTCTTCATGATGTTTTTCAAATGGGTTGCATACAGCACATTGTCTGAGGGTAAGTTGAATAAAACGTTTACGATTTCTGCCACCTTCGAGACTACATTAATTTAGTATAATTCTTAACTTAAAACTTAGCAAAAACGACAACGAGAAATATGTTAGTGTATGTATCTGTCTATGTAATTCCCGAACGGATGAAGCGATTTTGATTTCGAAACTTGAATAAATCGGTAGCGTCACTAGCTGTTTGATAAAAATTGGTTAGCATATTTTTTCACTACTTCCTCAAATGAATATGGTTTCAAATTAAAGAGCTTGGCTAGTAATCTAATACTATATTAGTATAGTATTTGTCGGCCGAGTGGCGCAGTGAGCATCAACCCTGCTTTCTGAGTCCAAGGTCGTGGGTACGATTCCCACAACTGAAAAATGTTTGTGTGATGAACATGACGGTTTTTCAGTGTCAGGGTGTTTATCTGTATATTATAAGTATTTATGTGTATTATACTCATACAAAAAAAAAATTCATCAGCTATCTTAGTATCCATAACTCTAGCTACGCTTACTTTGGGGCTAGATGGCGATTTGTGTATTGTCGTAGTATATTTATTTATTATTTTTATTAATAATACTATACACTAATTTCAAACATAACCTGAGAATGACAATCCACAGATGAAGCCTACACTCAAGGCTGCGCGCCATCCGTCCTGATTCTATTCATCAACATGATGCTGTTCTCAAGAACGGCTCCGGAAGCGGGCTGCAAGGAGTTCATGTTTGAAGGGCAAGGGACCATTCAACGGGTGTTTGTGCTCGTTGCGCTCTGCTGTATACCTGTCATGTTATTGGGCAAGCCTTTATACCTCCTGTCTACAAAGAAGAAGCATGTTAAGGTAGGCGCAGTGTTCCAGATTCATTCCTGTTGTCACTAAACCTAAGAAATACTTAAATCGGTTGCCTTGTGATTTTGAGAAATTAAACTTCTTATGTCCGTTGTTGTGTTTGTATCTATTAAATAGATACACATACATTGTCTCAGTCATAGGGGATAGCTGTCAATCGAGTAGTCTTGTGAAGTTGTGACGCACAAGGTACGGATGTGACGTGCGAATGTACTCGAGACTGTTTAGTAGTGAGTCAATGAATAGTAAGTTCTACCGGCCTTGTACCGGCCAATAAATCAGTTAGACAAGGCCATGCCTTAATTTGTAATGCCTCATCTAATGATATTCCTAGGCATACATCACCCTATCACCTAAGAGTTTGTGAAACATTTTTATTCTATAGACATCGCCTAAATCGACGTTATGCGCCATCTAAACCTACGACACCGATCCGGCGGTACATAATGTTTAGGTTGTTTAGAGAACTTGTAAACTGACGCTTGACAGGTTAAAAAATAAATAATATATAAATTCGGTTTATTTTTAATGACCTTAAATCAATACGAAAACTGACATTAGACAAGGTTTAGGTTATATGCATTGCCTAGTGAACATCTATTAGCGAAAGGTAAATGTATGCCTAAGAATCCTCATTGATTAGGCGTTACTTACTTAGGCGTTCCCTTGTTCGTGATAAGTGAAAACGGGCATCAGTTTTCTTAAAATTATCTAATAATACTCTGACCAATTTTTCCTTAATTTAATTTTACTGGACAAAAATTGAGAGCTTGCGTTAGAAACAAAAGTTGTCTCCAGTAGGGTTAGCATGCATATCAAGAGATGAGATATCAACCAATTATCTCTTCTAAATCTATAGAATAAATACGAGTACCGGGTAGAGATACTTATCGTGATGTGCATGCTAGCCCAACAGGGCCTTACTATCATCGCTTTAGACATTGTTGAATTCAATAACTTTGACTTCCCAAACTTTGGACTATAATGCTGAAACAAATCAAAACCGTCAATCGTCAACAATGTCACAATAATACTGCTTCAAGCGATGGTAGTAATGCCCGTATTACTAGCATGGGCAGGAGCCACTTTTTTCCCCGGGGAAAAGATAAAATTTTATCTTCTCCCGCAGCTTTATTAACTCTCCGAGAATCGGCGCACAAGTGATACCACATAATGTGTGTATAATAATAGACTGGGGTAAACTTCTCCTCATCGTGATGTGCATGCTAGCCCAACAGGGCCTTACTATCATCGCTTTAGACATTGTTGAATTCAAGGTTGTTTAGAGAACTTGTAAACTGACGCTTGACAGGTTAAAAAATAAATAATATATAAATTCGGTTTATTTTTAATGACCTTAAATCAATACGAAAACTGACATTAGACAAGGTTTAGGTTATATGCATTGCCTAGTGAACATCTATTAGCGAAAGGTAAATGTATGCCTAAGAATCCTCATTGATTAGGCGTTACTTACTTAGGCGTTCCCTTGTTCGTGATAAGTGAAAACGGGCATCAGTTTTCTTAAAATTATCTAATAATACTCTGACCAATTTTTCCTTAATTTAATTTTACTGGACAAAAATTGAGAGCTTGCGTTAGAAACAAAAGTTGTCTCCAGTAGGGTTAGCATGCATATCAAGAGATGAGATATCAACCAATTATCTCTTCTAAATCTATAGAATAAATACGAGTACCGGGTAGAGATACTTATCGTGATGTGCATGCTAGCCCAACAGGGCCTTACTATCATCGCTTTAGACATTGTTGAATTCAATAACTTTGACTTCCCAAACTTTGGACTATAATGCTGAAACAAATCAAAACCGTCAATCGTCAACAATGTCACAATAATACTGCTTCAAGCGATGGTAGTAATGCCCGTATTACTAGCATGGGCAGGAGCCACTTTTTTCCCCGGGGAAAAGATAAAATTTTATCTTCTCCCGCAGCTTTATTAACTCTCCGAGAATCGGCGCACAAGTGATACCACATAATGTGTGTATAATAATAGACTGGGGTAAACTTAGTTATCGTGATGTGCATGCTAGCCCAACAGGGCCTTACTATCATCGCTTTAGACATTGTTGAATTCAATAACTTTGACTTCCCAAACTTTGGACTATAATGCTGAAACAAATCAAAACCGTCAATCGTCAACAATGTCACAATAATACTGCTTCAAGCGATGGTAGTAATGCCCGTATTACTAGCATGGGCAGGAGCCACTTTTTTCCCCGGGGAAAAGATAAAATTTTATCTTCTCCCGCAGCTTTATTAACTCTCCGAGAATCGGCGCACAAGTGATACCACATAATGTGTGTATAATAATAGACTGGGGTAAACTTCTCCTCTTACTTATTACCGTGTTTTGGAAGGTGGACACGTTAATTCTATCCCTTGTCAGGGCATATACTCTGAGATAATTTTTTTGTCTCCTGGCTATGCTGCTCTCAATAGCGCCCGTAAATATATTTTCTGTATTAAAAATATCCCCGACATTCATAATTTTAGCCTGAGCAATCTAACGGTAACGTGAACCAGGGTATTGAACTGCAAGAACAAACTGACATCGGAGAAGTGCAGCCAAAGCCCCAGCCACAGTCGTCCGGCGGACATGACCACGACGACGAGCCGTTCAGCGAAATCATGATTCACCAAGGCATCCACACGATAGAATACGTGCTGAGTACCATCTCTCATACAGCCTCCTACCTTCGACTGTGGGCTTTATCTCTTGCTCATGCAGGTAAATATATATGTATTTCCTATATATTTTTTTACGAATTAGCCGTTGACTATATCTCTCCTGCTATAACTGATGATGCAGTCCAAAATGGTTACGGACCTCGTAGGGATATGGCAGTTATATTAAACCCTATTAGGAACGCTTAGCGGCACGTCTTTTGCGCTAAGGTTGTAACTAGCCTCGGCCGAAACTTCCCACCAGACAGTTACGGCCAAGCCTCTCAACAGGCAAAAGATATATTTCTGGCTAGGCATCCATATATATATATATATATCAATAATTTTTTGGCGACATAATTTTAGTAGTAGTATCGAAAATTAATCAAAAACAGTATATTTCTGATAGCATTACTGTTGAGCCGCTGATTTATTAAACACTTGGCATTCAGGGTAGACCCTATTTCTCCCGATATATCGCAATTGATATCAATACATATTTAAAAAATGACGATGATATATTTTTTGTTCCGTCCTGCATACCTATTTTTTGTCAAAAGCCTACTACTGTATGCAAGGCATTCTATACATTAAGAAAATGTTACAAACAATTAATTCGGCACGCTAAAATTATAAGATCCAGTTACCAGTTACCAGAATTTATATTTCAGGACATAAACTTTAAAATAGATTGCAACAAAGTAAGAAAATAAACAATAGAATAAGTAAAAAGTCTTCTCGTCTTCATCATCATATCAATCCAATTCCGGCCCACCACGGCCGAATGGCTCAAAGGGCAGCGACCCTGCTTTCTGATTCCAAGGCCATGGGTTCGACTCCCACAACTGGAAAATGTTTGTGTGATGAACATCTGCGTCTAGGTGTTTATATTATTTTTATAAGTATTTATGTATAATATTCATAAAAATATTCATCAGTCATCTTAGTACACATAACACAAGCCACGCTTACTTTGGGGCTAGATGTAGATATGTGTGTATTGTCGTAGTATATAAAAAAAAAAACTACAGGGCACGGGTCTCTTCCCACAATGGGAAGGGGTTGAGGCCTTAGTCCACCACGCTAGCCCAGTGCGGATTGATGAACTCCACGCACCTTTGCGAAAATTATTGATAACTCTTAGGAATGCAGGTTTCACGATGTTTTTGTTCACCGTTGAAGCAAGTGATATTTTAATTACTTAAAACGCATGTAACTTAGAAAAGTGAGAGTGGCGTGCTGGGATTCGAACTCTGCCCCCTCGAGCTCTCGGCTATTACCGATTCTCGGGCTATAAAAGGTAATTTTTTTTTTTGTTCTATCTGGACCTTTCAAGGTTAAATATCTACTCTCTTCGTTCACAGAATTATCAGAAGTACTATGGAACATGGTGCTAACTTTCGGTCTGAAGGACCACAACTACGTGGGTGCTGTCAAACTGTACGTAGCATTCTTCTTCTGGGCGTTCTTCACGCTCGCCATCCTCGTCATGATGGAGGGTCTGTCTGCATTCTTGCACACATTGCGTTTGCATTGGTAAGTACACTTAATTACACAAAGCTTTTACCTCATGGAGTCCAATTAATATTTTTATAGGGTAAAACTTCTCATTCTAAATGAATTTAACTTATCTAATGCAAATTAAAATAGTAATTTTGTTAACTCACTCAAGCGAAGAGCGATGTCTCCAAGGGATCGTTCTATGATGCACCCGGCAATGAATTAATTTATCGCCAAAGAGGTTGGTCGTTGCAAATCAGCCTAAGTTTTCTTTCACGCTCCTTAACTTTATAATAAAAACTCTATTGTATTATCTCATTATATATCTTTTATCGTTTAAAGACATCATAGCAGAGGCATATCTGCGATGCTTATAATGTGAGGAAATTCTTATTACCGTACTCATTGAGAGTACAGGCGCGTCAGCAAAACAGCGCTGGAATTCCGCAAGAGACGCGGGCGGGGGTATTTTTACTGCACTACACCTATTCGTTGGCCCGTCAGGCAGCCGAGTTGGTCTGGTTGTTAGAATGTTTATTACGGATCACGATGTCCTGAGTTCGAATCCCGGGTCAGGGTGAAAATATTTAGGTATTGTGCCTTTCTTTTAAACGAGGAAATTGGGGGTTTTAACCCCGTACCGCGGAGAGCACGTTAAGCCGTCGGTCTCGATTATTTCATTAACTTGGGAAGATTAAAGTCTACCAACCTCACTGGAGCAGCGTGGTGGGTCTATGCTCTAAAATCGACTCTCCGATAAGAGAGAGGAGGCCTGTGCCCAGTGGATAGTAGGCTTCGGATGATGATACTCATGACTAATATGAGTGAGTTATTTATAACTAAATTCGTGATACGAGATAATTCATGATTGTTTTTATGTCCTTTCAGGGTGGAATTCATGAGTAAATTCTACGCAGGTCTGGGTTACATATTCCAGCCATTCTGCTTCAAGACTATCCTCGAACAAGAGGATGAGGAATAAATTAATAATTATAATTTATAAACAAATCTTATGTAGATTGCAACAGTATTGGCATATAATTTGTATGCAAATAGGTGCAAAGGTCACAATGCATAGTTGTTAAAATAAAATATATTTGTGCATGTTTTTGTACGTTTTATTTGTTCTATCCTACTCTGTATAAAATTAAAATAATTCCGGCCAGTATAATAAAAATATAAACATTCACAACATCTGCTTTCACATTCGAATAATTTATGAGTTTTGTTTCTTTTACAAATATACACCAAATATAAAAGATTTTTGTACTAATATTAACTCCAATACTACTATACTGTAAACCCCAATCTCAAGTGCAGTCAAATAATATTGGGTACACAGATTTCTTAACAAAGAAAAGTCAAACTAACAATAAAAATGGTTACAAATTAGGCCAAATTTTTAGCGTTTTGATAACACATTCTATTTAAACGGAATGTTCCAAAAATAATATTCGTGACGGCATTATTATTAAGGCCATCCCTTTCGCTAGCCTAAACTCAAAGTATATACACGGGTGATTTTTTTATGACGGTTGTACATATTCGACGATAAAAAACCGCTGTGTACCTATATTCATAATGCGTTTAACTTGTGATAAATTTTTATCCAACCGGTGCACCTTTAAATACGTGTCCCAAATCAAGCATAGTTTTTTGCTAAATCTATGTCCGCAAATTAGATTTCGCCTTTTCCATTATTTCCTTTTTGAGTTTCGGGTATTCCGGACGAATTTTCAGTATGTGTCTACTGACGACTATACATTCGGGGTATTTCTTCAGCTTCAAATATGCGTAGGCTAGTTTGTAACCAATTGCCAGATCGTTTTTGCCAGTGTGCACCCAAGCGTTGTCGTAATTGAGTGCTGCACTTTTATAGTTTTGATCCTTTTCTGATAGGAGACCTAAAAAATATTTTATATAATAATAATAGACGATAAAAGCAAATGACCAACAAAATGGTCAAAGGAAATCCATCGCAACATTTGCAAGCAAAGTGAAGTGAGTTAAATTAGTAAACTTTAAAAGGGATATTCTTGCTTGAAACTGAAAGATGAGACAAAAAGGTAACCCAAATACTGCTATACGTCTATGAAGAGTTATTTATAATCCACTGTTCATCCGGGCTTTTGGTGGATAATAATCTACCAGAGATTTAAAGTTAACAAAGTGGAGCAATTTCTAACCCACTGTTCTTCCAGACTGTGGGTGCAAAGTCAGAGATTGAAACCAAAGCAACCAGTCAGTTATATAGTAACATTTCAAAAGGTCAGTATAATACCTACTCTGTAAAAAAGTCGAATAACTCCGGCCAGTATAATCAAAATATAAACATTGGTCGCTTCCATATTCAAGTAATTTATGAGTGTTGTTTCATTTACAAATATCGACCAAAAGATAAAAGATTTTTGTACTAATTTACTACGTACTAATATAGCGTAAACCTAATCTAAAGTGCAGTCGAATAATATTGGATACACATAATTCTTAACAATACTGTTCTACCAGAATGTGGGTGAAAGGCCATAGATTGAAACCAAAGCACAAGTGAGTTAAATAGTAGGTAACATTTTAAAAGGCATCCACTTCCTGTGAACCCTAAGTTATCAATAAACTTACCCAAATATTGATACGCTGCTGCACAAGAATTGTTATGATTTAGGATTTTAGTAAGAATTTCTTTCGCTGCTTCCGTACGTCCTGAGCTTATTTGATTATCCGCTACTTCTAACCAGCACCTTAAATCAATTTATTTTAATAAAAACAGTGTATCTTCAGTTGAAAATAACACTCGGGCCGCATTTGACCTATGCAAAAAAAAACTGCTACGTTTGCGCATACGTTACTGACAATTGTGACTTCTATTTAGATAGGTTGTGACTTCTTTTTAGTTCCTAAATATGTATTTGCCAAGCACCCGAAATCATGCCCTGAGCTAAAGCAGGTACACTATTGAGTATTGCCCGTTTTCACTAAACCTAGTGATAGCCGTAATCGGATGCCTAGTGAACTCGTCATTTCTGATGAAAAAAAACGTTTTACGAACTCTTGTATACTGTAATAACGTTAGGTGCCATCTTAAGTTACGAAAACGATTCCTTGGATCGTTAAGTTTAGGGGACTCGTAAACTGTCGCAACTATTTTGAAAGACGAAAAAAATAATCATCCGTTTTTTTTAATAACCTTATATCCGAAAAATTAAAAATATGATAATACAAACCCAAAATACCACACCTTGTGGCAAGAACCATAGACAAGTTAGGTTATATATGCCTAGTGAAAATCGATTGGTGAAAAGTAAATGTATGCCTAGGAATCTTCTATGATTAGGCTTTACTTACTGTGGCATTGCTTTGCCTGTCGTTAGTGAAAACGGGCTTATGACAAACTGCAAAACCAAGATGGCTGGCACCAAAATGGTGAATTACACATTTTTGCAATATGTTTAAAGACGGGGATTTTTTAAATTTTTATTATAAAATAGATTAGAACAAGAGATTATTGTTTAACGTAGGTTTGCCTTATTGCGGCAGCTACAAGAAATTTTTTGCAACGTTCAACTAAGTTTCTTAGGCGTTAGTGGTCAACGTTTCTGACCAATAATGGCTAAAAACCCAAAGGAACGAGGTATGCGAATCTCGCCGAGTGTTTCGTTTTAGCTTGGCAGATCTTAGGGCCGTATTATTAAACCGAGCTTAGGACAGTTTTTCAATAAACAAAAACCCGAGACTATTTTTAGGGAAAAGGGTACGCAAAGCTAGTACCCTTTTCCCTAATTAATTAAGCGACAGTGTTAGAGTTTATCGCCGTAAAGCGCCGTTTAATTTCATCAAGTCTTGTGATTGGTCAAAATTATGACACTAGTTTACGTTACGTTTATGCGAAGTATTGTATGACAGCAGTCATGATTGTAAAATACTCCCTGCAGTCGATCATGTTGTTTTAGTGTTGTTAATATAGCTTAGTTGCTGTTTACAATAGAGTCGATTTTAGATGCAGGAAAATACTTTTAAAAGTTAGTAATACTCACTTTTCTAAACCGTCAGCCTTTTCTGGGGTCCAAGGGATGGCTGATATGGCCCTTTTTAGTATATTCTTAGCTCGAGTTGGCTGTTTCATAATATTGTACCTGGAATATTAAAATAATAAGTAAATAAAACCCTGCATATTGGATAGATGCCGGCGTTACTTTGCGGGATTCCGTGATATATTATGAGAATAAAGCTTAATTTGCTATACTCCACGAAAAGCCGGAGAATCTGTATGCTGTAAATTTATAATTTCTTCAATCCTTATACTCCAAACCAAACAGATCTTCAGCAATGTACACTACGCACGTTTCGCTCCGACAGCGGAGCATTTTAAGGAGATATTGACTTTACAATGAACACAGTACAGACAGATTATCCTGCTTTTCGCGGAGTATTGCAAATTATTCTCATAATAAGAAGAATTATATACCCACGTACTCCGGAGGGCACGTAAAGCCGTTAGACTTTACTATAAACACTAAATATGTGAAAATAATCTTTAAAGAACAAACTTCTTGGGTCATTCATTACCTGCCCACTATAGGGCACGGGACTTCTCTCAGAACGAGAAGGGTTAAGGCCGTAATTCACTAGCTAGCCAAGAGCGGATTCACACGTTTTGGAAAACGCTATGAAATCTCATAGGCTTGCTGGTTTCGTCACAATGTTTTCCTACATCGATAAAGCAAGTGCTAATTGCTCAAATTAAAAACGCACATAGCTCCGAAAAGTTACAGCCCCCCGAAGCCTTAACTAACTACTAGGCTATCGCCATTGGGTTTCGCAGCGTTGTGACACTTACGCATTAGCGATTGCAAGAATAAGATACGGGTCGTCCTGATAACCGTCTTCAGTTGCCAACGGCAAGATGTCTTGTAAAACTTTATCTGCTTGGGATTTGTTCTTAGTGGCAAGTTGCAGAAGTGCTTTTAATGCATTACGATCTGTGTGATCTACGTCTGCTAGAAGCTTCTCCGCCGTTCTTAGGGCTAGAAGTCTCGTGTCGCTGAAAAAATCCAAGGAAATAATAACTTTAATAAAAACAGTTGAAGTTACAATATTTTGTTCGGTTCCACTGAAAAGTTTCAAAACTTTCAGGGCTTTATGTTATGACGTCGCGCAAAACAAACTACTCAGGGTTAGAATAGGTCAAAGTTTGTGTGAAACTGGTCGCCAGCCAAAATAAAAGTCTGTATTTATTCACAACAATTATGTGCCGCGTAAGATTGCCCATATTCATTCCATGAATTGAGAAGGACATTTTTATTTATTAATTTTTCATAGCTATAATTAACGGACCAAGCATACGGCCTACCTGGTTAGTAGAAAACCATCGCATAAACAGAGCATAACTTCGCAGGGCAGGCGAGTGGTCCAGCAACGTACCGCCCTATGTGCAGTGGCGTGCATAGAGGGTATGCACAGGGTATGCAGATGATATAAAATCAAGAAAATCTCCAAAACCAATAAAATACAAAAAACTAAAGGATAGGCATTGTAAGAGTTATTAAAAGCCTACCCTTAAGTATTTATAACTCGTACTGGAGATTTTCTTGATTTTATATCATCTGCATACCCTGTGCATACCCTCTATGCACTCGACTGCCTATGTGCAATGAAATTTGCAATGAAGCGAGAAGCGCTGCTGTGAAGTAATATTTCAGTTTTCATTTACACGTTGTTTAAGGAACACGTTCTAAAAAGTTCCACCACGTGTCCAACCGGCCACCACGCCCTTCAGACCGGATCACAACTTTGCCACAATGATGCTCGGCAGAAATACTTGGACGAGCTGTCACACAAAGCTTTACTACTACTGGAATGAATATGAGCATTACTTCGCAGCGCATACAACGTGGAACCGAATTACGAAACAATGTAGAAGAATGCATAAGTATATATCATAAGGAATCAACCTGTAAAAATATTAAATCAAAAGAAGCATACTTATTTTTCCCTACAAACGAATTCAAAGCATTTTAAGAGCTTACTTATGACCCTACTGAAGATAAAAGACCGACACAGGCATAGTACGCGTCGCGTACATGACTTTAATTTTGCATGTGATGTTAGGGATGTATCTGATTTATTTCAGTTAAAACTATGGCAGTGGTTATCTCAAAAACTATTAGGGTTTCGGTTCACAGATAAGTCTCAGAGACAGTACATAATGTACCTCTAAAGCCTGTGAAGTATTATTTCGGTTTTCATTTACACGTTGTTTAAGGAACACGTTCTAAAGAGTTCCACCACGTGTCCAACCTTAGGCGTAGGTTCATGTTCCTGTAATTGCACCGGCAGCCACCCTCTTTAGACCGTAACACTGCAATGCGGCTTGGCGGCAGAAATCAGCATGGCGGTTCTACTCCGGACGAATTGGCATCACAAAAACCTATACTTTTACTACTCAAATCAGACATTTATGCTTTACAATGTAAGTTTGTTTGTTACGCTTTCACGCAAAAACTACTTAACCGATCCTCATGAAACTTTGTAGACATATTCTTGTTAGAAGTAATATAATTCAAATTCAATTCAAAATTCAATTCAAAAATCATTTATTTCAAGTAGGCCTAATACAAGCACTTTTGAAACGTCAAGTCTGTCTGTTCGTAGTGATTCTACCACCGGTTCGGAAGGCAGATTCTACCGAGAAGAAGCCGGCAAGAGACTCAGCAGTTGCTCTTTTCCAACATCAACAATTTACATTTTGCATTTTAACATTCATTTTTCTATCTTGTGAAAGCTGAAAGCGGAGCCGGATGCTTCCAAGCAACCTTGTCATTAAAAAATTCATCAATTGTATAGTAAGCTCGTTGTAATAAATGTGTTTTAACAAATTCTTTAAACTTGTGCATTGGCAGGTCCAAAATCACCTTAGGAATCATATTATAAAAGCGTATACTCAATCCCACAAATGATCCCTGTACCTTACGCAGACGATATGCAGGTGACAGTTGACTGTTTATGTCCACTTTTTGTTTATAAAGACTAATATGTTGTCTTACAAATACTATATTGTTATAAATATATTGTGAAGCTACAGTAAGTATGCCTATTTTTTTAAACTCTCACGGAGGGATTCGCGTGATTTAAGTTTATATATTGACCGTACAGCTCTTTTCTGCAATATAAATATAGTTTCGATATCAGCTGCTTTACCCCATAACAAGATTCCATAGGACATAACACTATGAAAGTACGCAAAATAAACTAGCCTAGCTATTTCAACGTCAGTAATCTGTCTAATTTTTCTGACTGCGTAGGCAGCCGAGCTTAGTTTACCCGCTAGTGAATCTATATGGGCACCCCAGTGTAGCTTATTATCCAAGGTCACGCCCAGAAAAACTGTGGAAGTCTCTATTTTTAGTGATTCACCTATCATCATATTTTTATCAATTTTCTTTTTTCTAACAAATTTATAGGATACTTTTTATCCCGACATTAAGCTCGGTTCCTTTGGGAGAGGGGATGAAAGTGTATGACGATTTAACACCATAACTCCAAAAAATTATAACCGATTTAAATAATTATTTTTGTACTATATGTGTTTAATTTTGCCTCAAGTTTGTGTATATCTGATGAATGTTGTTGGAGATGGAGGGCAGAACTCCTCAGCGAACAGCAGCAAACCCCTCAATTAAGGCTTAGGCAATACTGAATACTTACTTAAAAATTTTTTAGAATTACAACTAAATTGAATGCCACATCAAAAAATAAAATAAAACGCAGACGTAATCGCGGGCAACAGCTAGTGACTAATAAAACAAATGGGTACATTTATTCAAAGTAAGATTTGACGTCGGATTTTGTTTGCTGGAATAATAGTTGAGTGTTTAGATCCACAAGGAGACTGCATCGTAATGATTGCGATTACCGGTGATACAAATACAATTCTATCTTCTTTGGCATTATGTGTAACAGGGAAACATAAAGAGGCATGAATACATACGAGTCATCGCTGGCACTCAGGTTGTCTTGTAAAGCGTCAGGCGCGTGTTGTGAAAGGCACAGGAGTACCATCCGTTTCGCGGCGTTTTGCCCCCAACGGGGTGAGCGTCGCGCCTGGTTCAGTTGACGGAGTGCTGCGTTCCCTTTACCCTGATATATGGAATATATACCCGAACAGTAAGAGTAGCCTGCAAAAAATGAACTAGATGAAATTAAAAAAAAGTCACCGTCATTAAGAAATTCATAAATTATTTAGTAACCTCGTAACCTGTATTAAATGTGTTGTTTTAACACATTGTTTTAATGGATGCATTGGTGAAACCAGATTTACCATAGGATCATGTTGTGAAAACGTATACACAGCCCCACAAAGGAGTTATGAACATGTCGCAGACGATATTTCTTAAATATAGTTCAACGGGTACATACCACGATAATATTTTTGGATTAGTCGATATTTCGACCCATGGATCGTGGTCACGACGGGAGAGTCCCGTATATTTAAGAAATGTTGATTAACAACTTAGTTTAAAATCTTTGATATACAGATATCACTTATATAATAAAACATGGTGAGGGAAACTGCACGCCTAAGAGTACTCCACAATGTTCTCAAAGGCGCGTGGAGTTCCGATCGGCACTGGTGGAATACAGCCAAAATCCTTCTCATTGTTGGAGGAGACCCGTGAATTATAGTGACATTGATATGGTGACATGTCTGCGGCATTTGTTAAAACAGTATTCTGCATCAAACGCGCATTCAGTTAACCTGATAAATGGAGAATTTACCAATTACCGCCTGAAGTAGGAGTTACCTGCCAAAAATGGGTAAATTGGGAAACTTAATGATTTTGATATTAGTCTTACCGTCGCTAACCAAGCAACATTAGGCTATGATGTTGATTTAAACTACGTTATTATATAAAAACATAGGTATGTGCAAGTAGCTTAATCTATGTTTTATTCTACAAACTCTTCGATAGGGCTGACATGCAGCTGTTCTGTAAAAACCCTTAAAAAAAAGAATTAAAAAAAAAACTCTTCGAAAATTACTTAAGATATCAAAGTACCATAAAAAAATCTTTGTTCTTCTTAGACAACTCGAAACGTAAAGTCAATGTCAAAAATAACTTTGACTTTGACTTTTGACTTTGAGATGATGGCGATAACCACATTCGTAAACTTAAAACTAAAGCTAGGAGGGTTCCAAACGCGTCCTGGTCTAAGAAGCCCACAACAAACTTAGCCGGGTGATTTTTTTTTTGTTATCACCATCTCACTATGTCATTTAAAATTATTAGAAGAGCAACCTGGTTAGAGCAATAATTCACACCCAAGCATTTTTATCGATTACGTAGTCCTTTATACTATAATAGGACTTATTTATTAACATAATTTTGATGACCTGGTCTGGTTGGAGAACAGGATAATCAATAATCTAATTTCTACAATAGAAAAAAATTGTATATACTTAGTCGTTATTTAAGCAAGTACCCTTTGGTATAACGTAAAGCTCACCAGGATCATCTTGACTGTCTAGAAGCTTCTTAGCAGTTTCCAGAGTTTGCTCCACTTCACTCAGCTTACCGCGCCTCCATTGTACTTCAATGAGCTGCGCTAGAGCTTCCCAACTAGTTGCTTTCACAGACAATATCTGTTCTAAATGACGTTGGGCTGTCTCAAAATCCACCTGTATTCAATAACTATTAGTCAGTGACACGAATTTGAAGTAGTTCCTCACGGATACTGCGGAAATATAGTTAATTCTAAAATAGTTTCTGCGTTATGTTAACCCGCGGCGGCGGGGGCTACTTCAAAGACTCGGCATTATCGTTCTGCCGAAATGTACTTGTATACGTGCATCACGCTGAACTGACAGCAAAACGAAAGTGATTCAAAGGATTCAGACGACTAATAAGTATGTATATATTAAAAAAAAACCCTCTAATACAAATATACAAAATGAATTAAAATCGGTTATTTCCCGAACATTCAATAAGACTAAATAAATAATTATTTACCTTCCGGAAAGCTAAATCTGCCATCATAACTGCTGCTGATTCGTTGTTCGGATCAGCGTTTAAGAGAACGGCGCACGTTTCTTCACATCTTTCTGGATTGTTCATCTAAAATTTAGATATTTTAGAATTAAATCACTAAAGACTTTAGTTGTCTGATCCGATAGATTTTAGACCGATTAAAAGCATCCTTGTAACAACATTGCTATTTTATCAAAAGTGAAATCACGTGGGTGGAATCTATCACCTTGGTTTTCATAGATTTGGCTAGCTTAGCTTTTCCATTTCCAATAAAGCTATGTTAAGCAAAGCTGAAGATAATGCTGGGTTCAATGAAAAGCCTAGCCGGCACATCACTTATAGTTTCCCTTACAATCTGAATCAAATAAGCACTATAAGTTTAGATTTTCATTTCAATTAAGTAGATAAAACATACCTGAGCGTATAGTTTGGCTAACGCTAGTAATGTGGACGGATCTCTTGGACAGTGTAATAATGCCTCTGAATACAAATGAGCAGCGACCGCAGGTTCCTTAAGAGACTTAACTTTAGCCAAAGAGCAAAGGATAGATGACAACTGCTTTTTCTCTTCTTCTATATCTCCCCTCGAATCTATTTCGACTCTCTTTAAAACTGCCATTTGTAAATCTTTCGCTTCGGTTAAAAGTAGATTCGTGTTTCCAGCAGCAGGTTTTTTAAGTTCTCTTGCACTTGCTTGTGTTAGTAGAAGCCGTATACGTCTTTTGAAAGTTGTGATATCCTTTTCTTTATTGTACATTTGATTTAATTCGGAAGATATATTGGAATCAACTTTGTCATAATGTTTAAGCTGAAAAGGGTTTAAATTGTTGATATATCTAACGGCTCATTTTGCATAGTAAAAGAATAGTCGAGAGAAACTGATTTTCGAGTCTATTGCAATTAGGTACGCTACAAGAAGGTTCTTCTTTAAGATCATATTTGCAGGACAAGTAATAACTTTTTTATATTGAACTTAAATATACAATAAACCTACCTTAATGAGTAGTTCCAAATACTCAAATTTTAGTTCATCGTCATTTAACAATCTGATTGTGTTTTCATAATGTTGCATTGCTTTATCATACTCATGCATTTTAACTAAAGCTAATCCCAACTTTTTGATTAACTGAATGTCTTTTGGATTTCCTTTCAGTGCAGTTTCGTAAGATTCAGCTGCCTGTATGGGTTCTGAAACCGTAAGATAAGAATTATTGAATATTTATTAATGTTCATTACTTCATGAGTATCACAGACCATGCGATTGTATTAACTATTTTCTATATATCATTCAATATGGTACATTTATACATACCATGAATTGACATAAAAGCGTCGCCCATCATTGTATGCGCATCTGCCATTGGATGGTTGTTAACAATATCCTTATAGCATGAGGTAAACATTGCTCGATCATTTTTCTCTTTTAGATAAATATGTGCCATTTTAGTGTGAGCTTGAAAATAATATGGCTGTCCCGGTTTCACTTCATTAAGAATTTCAATCGCATTATCAATATCACCTTTATTCAATGCTAAATCTGCACGTGCTATAAGTAAGCGACTTTCTTCGGATGTGTATGAAATTACTTGTATCGCTTCCTACAATATAAATTTAAGATTCAATTTTAGATATAATAAAGTTTAAAGACAATGTTTCTATAGACTTCATGTACTTACTTGCATAGTTTTACCAGCTTCACCAAATTGTCCTAATGTAGTTTGTAGTTCGATTATTTGTAAAAACAACGTAGATTTATCTATTATATTCAGATCACCTTCTTGTTGCCTACCGACGTTATTCTTGCTTGTCAGTATTTGGAGACTTGTTATAAAGCTTGATAGAGCATCCTGGAGTTGGTTCATGTTTTTCAAAATAATCCCATTTAGAAAATGATACATTACACTGTCTCGTATTTTAAAATTATAACTCAAACACATCTCTAGAGTTTGAGTTGCTTTTGTAAACGCACCTTGTTGAATGAATATCTGGGCTAGTAATACTTGACTTCCAGCGTGAGTATTATCAAGATCACCTATTTGTTGAGCTAGAGTCTGAGCTTCAGTTGAGTAACCAAATAGAAATTTTAGCTTTGCTAATTCATACAAAGCTGTTATTAATCCAGGACAAGATTTACATATTGTGCTTAACAGTTTAAAACAATTCGCCACTGAAGCGTTGTTTCCTTCTTGAGAATATAAGAGATATCCAACAATTACAAATGGTTTTTTTGGTATATGTTTCTTGTACTCTTTATACACCTCCAGCAAAAAATCAGGATCCAAATTTTTTATGTATGTTAAACTATATGGGTAGCGAGCAGCTAATGCTATTTGTGTATCAATTGCATTATTAAGAAAGGTAACAGCATTAGAATTCTTACTATTTAATTGTGCTGACAGTAGATAGAGAATTGGAAATTTCTGTGTCCCTTGCATTTCAAACAACAATTCAACCTGTTGTGCAATCTGTTCGGTTGGCCCATTATCATACATTTGACAAAGAGTTAGTCCACACAAAGCAGTTATAGAGTTACTATCAACCTTGCTCGCTGCTTTGAAAAAACTCAAGGAATCTTTGTATTTTCCTTGTAGAATACATTGATAACCAACCTCACTTAAATAATCAACATTATTTGAATTCATTTCTGATGCATATTGTGAAAATTTAAAAACCTGAGAGAGAACTGCACTGGATCTTCCGCAAACTTTAGAAAAAACTTGGGCTGTGTGATAAAACTGATAGCCATTGTTAGTTTCTTCATTCTCCAATACAGTAAAAAATGTATTCAGTTGGTCAACTGCTTCAATGTAGTCTGAATTTTTACAGAGTGCAATGAATATTCTTACTTTTAAAGCCTCCAAATTAGTAGGTTCTACAGAAAGGACTCTTTCAAGTGAATCATAAATAGCATCCCATCTTGAAGCTGCAAATTCATTCTTCAATTTCTCTGTAAGAGGGACTACTTGACCAGGGTAATTAACTATAAGTTTATCTAATAATGTATTGCAAGCATTATAATCCTTAGCCAAGTATCTATATTTTGCCAAGCCTAAAATGGCTTCAATGTGTCTGTCACTTTTTTGAAGAGCTAATTCCAAACAATCAAGAATAGAAGTTTGTACTTCACCAACATTCATGTACATATCATTCCAGCCTTTTAAAATAATGGCCTCTAAATTATTAGGATCCTTCCTCAAACACTTGTTGATATATTCAGATGCTTTTTCATACTTTTCTGCCATTGACAAGAATAAACCAGCATAATAGAAAGATAATGTGTTAGCTTGCTTCTTTTCTTCTTTCAGTTTTGATTCTAGATTATACAATTCATCTCTTTCATTACTATTCAATAGTTTATGGCTGTAAATGAGGGCCATTACAGTGGCAAATTGCAAGTTTCTATCAGATTGCAATGGTGATAAAATATTAATGCCTATTTGAACTTGTCCTTCCAATATATTTGCTAAGCCATGATAAAATAAGAATTCTGCATTGTCAGCAAATTTTTTTGATGCTTCCAGAGATATTTTCTTTGACTTACCGTAACATTTTTCCCGTAAATAATAATGTATATTACACCTATACCACATAAGATCCATTTTGTACTAATCCAAATCTAATTTAACTTCAAGATTCTTAAACTTATTTAAATTATCCTGATAAAATTTTGCAAGAAAATGGCATTTGCATATCACATCCAAGCTGTTATCAGATGCATAAGTAAATGCATGCTAGAAATAAATACAATTATGTAATGTAATGTAGGAAACAAGATTGTAGTATTATAGTACGATAGATGTAGTTTTATAAAATATATTAATTTTTATGCATTCTTTGTCTGCATTTTAACAGTTTTTTACAAATTCTGTAGGAAAAGTTTGTTTTCTGAGTTAAATCAAACAAACAAACAAACTTTTGCATTTATTATTATAAATAAGGATTAATACTGACCTCTGCTAACAATTTTCCAACACCTTTTCCTTGAAACTCTTTTGGTACGTTTGTGTGGAGGAAAGTTATTATCTTGTCTTGCTTATTATAATCTATAGTCGCCTCTGCTGTTGGAAACATCTTAAATTATAATTTAATAATATCACTGAGACAGCTTTTCATGTATTTATAGCTAATACAGGCCAAACCAAAGCAAAAGCTGCGACTGCTTAGTTTTATATGAACCTTACAGTCACTTTATATATTAAGAACATACAGAATCCGCCCACACAACTTCACCATCATCATCATATCAACCCATTACCAACCCACTACAGGGCACGGGTCTCCTCTCACAATGAGAAGGAGCTTAGGCCGTAGTCCACCACACTGGCCCAGTGCGGATTGGTGGACTCCACAAACCTTTGAGAACATTATGTAGAACTCTGAGGCATGCTGGTTTCCTTACGACGTTTTCCTTCACCGTTGAAGCAAGTGATATTTTTAATTACTTACAACGCACGCAACACAACTTATATTGAAGCATCAAAAAATATTCCACTTTAGAAGTGTTTAACAAACAAACGGTTGGTTACTTCATTCATTTAGAAGTTGACAGTAATTTTTTACCGACTGTTCTAAACATTTACCAGAAAATGAGGAAAATTGGAAAGTTTGTGAGCTAGCAACATAAAGCGTGTGTGAAGTGAGATTTGCACTGGAGGTTTTCTGTTTTTAGACACAATGCACTGCATGCAATAATGGCTGAATGAGGATTCTGTATGTTCTTAATTCGGTGTATACACTAATATTCAAAAATAAGTTGTTGGAGGAGCCTATATGGTTTGAATGGGCTATTTACAGGAACCACCAGTGTGATTTAAATAAACTATTGGTTGGCATTTTTGATAGTAGTTTGTTTTCGAGAAACCACATGGCCTTCATTTTGTGAATTTAACCAAGGTAAAGAACAGGACACAACTAGTATTTTATTAATAATAAATGAAACACAATGCGGTTTCATGAAAGCGGTGAAAGCGCATTGAAATGGTAATTTGGCAATACAGCATTTGGTGGAGCTTGACTTCACTTTAGGGGGGCTGAGTTCATATCCCAGTATGCACCTCTAACTTTTCTAAGGCATGTGTGTTTCTAGTAATTAAAATATCACTTGCTTCAATGATAAAGGAAACCTGCATGCCTGAGAGTTCTACATAATGTTCTTAAAGGTGTGTGAATTCCACCAATCCGCACTGGGCCAGCGTGGTGGACTACGGCCTTAACCCCTCCTCGTTGAGGAAGGAGACTGGTGCTCTGTAGTGGGCTGGAAATGGGTTGATGTGATGATAATGATGATGGGGTTTTATAGAATAAATCTTAGAGATCAAAGTGTTGTGAAAATAGTCTTAACCTCAAGTATTACAAAATGCACATCATGCTTCTAATTCTGCCTAGTGCCTATGCTATATGTACCGAAAAAACTTGCCGTTAATTGCCGTTAGAATAGTGAGGATGAGTTAATTACTTGAAATAATACGTTGTTCATTCTTTTAATTATGTCAAATAGATATAGTCACTAACACTTAGGCGCAATGGTAAAACTAAAAGTAATAAAAATCTCTGCGTACCGCTTTGTAAAGTCACAACGAACTGTTGCCTAGCAACATTGTTGACAACCTTCAACGCTTGCGTGGAGAAGGCTCTAAGCCGTGTAGTCATTCCAGACATGGGTTAAAATGTTTAAATCTAATAGAACTGCACTGGAACTTTAACGTAAACGGAATGTATATGAATCAAAATCGCTCAGTCGGACATCATAGGTTATCAATTAACATATTGTCAAAATGATACTGACATTTGACATTTGACAATCCTTATTTTCTTTATTCTTTCTATGGAGGGTAGAGGTAAGGAGAGTCATCTTATATGGGAGAAAAGTTGAAAAAGTGTCCAGTTGTTGCGCTAAATAACAGTTCAAAAATCCTCCACAATGGCGCTGGTGGATGCACAGAGTATGGTATGAATGTAGCAATCGTAGATGAATTGAAGTATGCCGAGTTAAAAAATTTAATGTCATTATCGACTTAAGTAGTTAATTATTGAGAATTTCAACAACTTACGTTGTACAAAATATTGTGGTAAATATAACCTTACTTCCTTGTATCTCCTATACTTCCTTGTTTATTTTTCAAGCCTACTCTAACAATATTTATATTTGGCGCTTCTTTTAAGAGTTACCCTGATGCAAATGTGGCGCCATCCTAATTTAATACATTTTGACGACACTTTTTCATATACACAGATGACTCTCCTTACCTCTACCCTCCATAGTTATCAATTAACATATTGTCAAAATGATACTGACATTTGACATTTGACAATCCTTATTTTCTTTATTCTTTCCCGTAGGGAAAAGGCAATTGATAATCATTAAAATCATTTTGTCTGTGGGTCCATGTTGTAAAACCCTCTATTCTGTTAGAGTACAGACGGTTTCCCGCAGTACCATGTTAAAAGGATGATGGTATATTATTTGTCTAGTATTTCAATCACAATTTCTCGTTCTAATAGCTGTAACATAAAAATCATACATCGGGAGGGTTTACCCATACTCATGACGTTGGGCAGACCGCTCGGTGATCGCAGTAGACGGTAGTAGTAGCACAAAGGACGCTGCTGTCCGTTCTTCATTGTATTTCCTTAGTCATCTCGTCTTACAACCGCGGCAAGAGGAGGGGTGGTGATGACTAACTTCTAATCTGCCCTCACGGCACTGCATAATATATTTAAGTAGATGGATTGAAATGACGGTACTGGTTTTAATTTAGGGCAAAACTATCTATAATGTAGGTACCTTTTACCTAATAAAATAATGATCACAAGTTTGGGGAGCTTCTTATGGGTAGCGGCCCAAACCCAGGTTTCCTGACGATATTCTCCTTCGCCGCTAAAGCAAGTCTTAATGACCTAAAACGCACATAACGTGCATTTCAGGGTATTAACTAAGTCCTCACCGAAAGTGAGCCCGAAGTCCTCCACTGGGCTATCACCGCTTAATTTTCCTTTACATACCTCTAAAGATAAAAAAGTCCTGTAGGTGATATCTCGGAAGCTTGGCTTGTCAGTTGTTAACAGGTGTCGCCTGTCTTAAACAATTCTAAGGATACCAATTATTTACTTCTCTATAACATGCTATGACACTTGTTCTAATTTTTGCTACCGGGCCTTATAAGTTAAATGTGCAATACAAAGACTACACAATAGACAACAGTATCTAATCAGTGAGCATATTGGGTATGTGCTCGCTGTATGCAGTATACTAAGTACACAGCAAAACTAACCTTGCGGCTTGTAGGTTGTAAGCACTTCGAAATTATTAAAATTGAAGTCATGAAGAACTTGAATGAACCTGAAGAAGATTGAACCAATTTTAATAGAACTTTGACAAGAAGGTCTTTGCCAATTCATAGTCGTTGTTTTTGCTTATTTATAGTAAAACAGACAGCAAAGCCAGAAGCGTTTGATCGTCGCCATGGTTCCATTGCGAGTGAGCCGTTTATACCGCATACTTAATGCGGCATAAACGGCCGTAGCCAAGCCGTATCTATTGATTAAATTGAAATTTGTTCACAGGTCCGAGGAATTGCAGACCTGACTTCAATTTGATTTTGATGTCAATATTTTTTTCTCAAGAACGCCTGGAGGATGCGTTGCAGTACGCAATGCGAGGAAAGACAGATGCAAAGAATGATCCTTAATAAATGGGTTTTAATTTTTTTTTATTACACTAGCCGTTCAGCGCGACTTCGACCGCGTATAAGTCAAGCTTAAAAGATAGACATTACATTGTATTTTGTATGTTTCACAAGCGGGTGGGTTCCACGGGTTTATTTTGAAGCCATACAATTCAATTGCGAGGGGTGCGCGTGGACGTATGGCATGGCATGAGTCAATCAACAGCTGTGCAAGGTCCGGCTGCCGGCACGTTGCGCGCGCGCAGGTCGCACCATCCACTAACGTTTGGCATAGCAAGTCGCAGTACAACATCGAGCGCAGTGCGCGCTAGGCGCCCGTTAACCCACCCATCGGCAGCAGGTGTGGCGTTGACCGCGAATATTTAGCTTCGATCACACGTGGATCCTTATTGAGGTTTTTTTCAACGAAACATCAGTTCCGTTAGCTGTTTACTTGGATGTATTCATGATCGTAACTCGTTGGTCTTTTAAAATGAAAATAACAGCATACAGTGTTTGTAAACAAAAGTTCTATTTTACATTCAGGTCTGTTTATGCAAATGAAATCAATACTATTACTAATAGTAAATAGTTGTAATTGTCATTTATTTAGTTTGCTTGAGTAGTATACTTAAATTATTTTAGTTTCGTTAATACACGCTGAAAAGTTTATATGTTTGCGTCATTGGATTGTTTCTAGCGTCAAATATTTAAATAACTCGACTATTTCCATTAGGTATGATACAAATAACTAACGGAACAAAAGCAAGAAAAACAATGTAGGCTTGTATTATTTATTTATTAATGTTATTTTAGATGTGCATTGTGATGAAGTGATTATAATAAATACTGATAACCGTTAGTGGCAGATGTGGCATTGTTTCTAATTTGATTGTTGTGGGAGCGAGCCTATGGGGCAATGTGTGTCCCGGGACCATCCGGGCCCGTACGCGTTCTCGCGTCACTATGACGCAGAGAGCCTTGCTAGCAGCATCAGCGGGAGCACGCGCAAAGTAAGTGCCACATGTTTTTTTTTCTTGAAATTTTAGTTATTGTGGTAAAGTAAGTGCCACATGTTTTTTTTTCTTGAAATTTTAGCTTATGGGGTAATTAATGTGTACCCCTGAACCACTGGTTTCTATTGTGTGTCACTGGAAAGGCTGTTGTCATTTTGCTTAAGTATCCCTGAGATATATCTATATTCTATACGAGTTCAAGGGACTTAAATATGAATAAATAGAAACACTTATTTTATTAGTTCCAAAGACATTCGTATGTCACATTTGACGATTCTAATGGGGACTAGACTTGTGCTGTGACTTGCATAGTGACAGTCCGGTGTTAATTAGAGTTCTGTGACCAAGATCATTCAGACCCTTACCTACGCGTTCACATCATTTGCTGAAGGGCCTTGCGAGCATCTTCAGCGGGTGCGTGGAGCAAGAATACAGTAAATGTAACCTGGAAATTAAGATTTATCGGGAAATGTGTGTCCCAAGGTCGCTCTAGTCTATAATTATTTGTCTCATGATTATGAGCTATGTCGCAGAAAGATTTATAAGGTGTAAGTGCATGAAGAAGTTATTATAAATAATTTTGAGCTTTAGCCTGTAGAAGCGGAATTCTAGGGCAAAAGTGCCTTAAAGTGCGTCAACCAGTGCCTTCTGTGAGGCTCAGATTCGGTTTATTTGTTCGTTTGGACTCTGTGTGGGTTTTCGGACCAAGGTCATGGGCGTATTTACCCTAGAAACAAAAGGGCCATGCCCCGGGGCGGCAGGCTACGAGGGGCGATAGTTTGACCAACGGAATCGGTAGCGTGATCCTTTTTTAGTTCTTATTTTCATATGTGTTCAAAGTTTCTTCGCTCATTATTATCATTCAAATCAACAAACTTTGTTTTTTTGTTTTTTTCCATTCATTTATGGGGCCAATCTTACCATATATACGATTTCCGCATCACTATTATCAAGACAATCTGGGGGCACAGCACAAGCGCATAGAAACAATTTTTTTTAGTGTGTTTTGAAGGCTTGTGTGGGGAAAAGTGTGCTTCAGGACAATTCAGCACTACGATCATAATGCTCACATCATGAAACTCAAATCCGAAAGAATGAGCAGAGTTTGCAGGACTAGGCACAGAATAAGTTTCTTAAAGTGAGACAAACAGAGGTATCTTCGTACCTTATTAATTTCACATTTCACACCAGTAAAGCTACTACTTGTGTGTAATGTAGAAGTTCCCTTGTGCAGGGAAATACTACTATCCTACTTTTTTTTGCTTAGTAGCATTGCTGTGGTCCGGTCTGAAGGTCCCTTCACCTTCAGATCGTGGTTGCCGGCTCATGAGGCTTAACACCTACGCCTCAGTTCACAACTACGCCTCATTGATGGTCACGGGGCGGCACATTGTAGAACGTGCTCTTTGCATGCCCTGTGAAGTGTAGCTCTGTTTATAGGCGATGGTCTTCTACTTACCATCAAGTGGCCCATCTGCTCAATCAGTCAATCAAAATAATAAAAAAAACAATAATAGTCTGGACATGTATGACCCATCCACCCACTAGAAATTTTTCATGATACACATAATGTTAATTTTATTAACGTTATTTTAAACTAGATGACGAAAATATTCTTTCTACTTCTTTAGTTTAATAAACAAGATTTCATATGGCAATTTCTCTATTTTGCATAATCTACCTACTTTGGTAAATGGAGATTAAGTAGGTATTGATTTTATAATGCTCTTTCTTTTTTTTGTTACAACTCAAATCTTGCTCATATAGGAACAAGTTTACACCGATTAGGTCATCTAAAGCTGATCGGAGGAATGTCTTTGAAATGAGTCATACTTATTACAGCTAAAAGTCAATCGCAGCAAAGAAATTTGTACCGATATAAAAAAATACCTTATAGCTGACATGATAACTGTTTCGTTTTATAGTACACCTAAGAATTATACAGCCTAACGGGCGAAGATCCAAAGACGAGGAGGGCCAAGTTCTGCTGGAATGATTGCATGCCGTCAAAATACATTTCGAAATTGTGGGACTTGGGATGATAGAGAGAGATGGAGAAATAGTATGGCTGCCCTATATAATATTTTTTTATCCAGGTAGCTTACCGTTCCGCTTTATTAAAAATACGTAATTTGGCATTGCTAGTTTTATACGTACTCTTTGCAAATTTTATATTAAGTTTGTAGGTCACCATCCGTTGGTAGTTGGTAACTGCCAGAAAAGTATTGGATAGAAGCAGGCGTTACTTTGCGGAATTCCATAATATACTCGTATTATGAATTAAGCTTAATTGGCTATCCTCCACGCTTTTCGCAGCAATAATGCCAGGAAAGTTACTGAATATGGGAGATGACCTGTGCTAGGTACTTACTAAATTAAGGTTATACAGTTTTGTGTGGCTTTTTAACCTTGATTTAATATGTTAATATAAAATGTTTGGTCTAGAAAATTTATTCTCCAAACAATTTGAAATGTCAAAGCAATAATATACTATGGTCGTTTATTGTTGAAAACCGTGGGGTTAGTTTTGGCCATTATTGACATAGTGTAGAATACACACGACTGTTGATGTACGACCGTTTTTTATAAGGCTGATTAAGATATGACGGCAACTCACTTAAATGCCGAAAAATAAAAGTAGGTATACGATTAAACAGAGATATTGAATAAATGAGCGCTTCCTTGATTTTCACCTGCATCAAGGAAAGACTAATATTCATATGTCATTCGCCTGATACGTGGGATAGGTGTAGTCTTACGGACTTTACTCGTAGCTAATATAATCTATAAAAGCTTATTCTTACATCTTCAATATATACACAAAAATTATCTATTTCATGAGAATTTAACCCGGTATAGACAGGTGGTGTTTTGAGTAAACATCACTTTTATGAAGACTTTTTTATAATGTAGCATGTGAGTACAGAAATATGCATGCCAAAATAAGAATTTTGAAGTCTAGCAGAGATAACGAGTTTTGATTTTCGTCTCAATCTTGCTAAATAAAATTTATAAAGATAATAAGCACCACCCATGCCCCTAATGCTATTAGTTGGAGGTACTTCACCATGACTTACTACCTGGTAAGAATGCAGTGAAGAGTTAATTATGCTTTGAAGGTTTTGTTAAGTACATACGAGAGTGAGGTATAAGTCATGAAAGCTATAGAAAACACGTAAAAGAAACCCCATATGTATATCACACAGCGTTTAATCTTTTGCATCTCTTATTACGGCATAACAAATTAAAAACTCAAATATCAAACTATTTAACTTTTAATTAACATTTTTTATTCTTCAATAGTGACTTGAACTTCCGTCAATACTTTTTTTCTTTATTCTTTCCCATACTCTCTTTACTCTTTCAATCTGGGTTCCTGTTATTTTGAATTCCCACTGTAACTTATATCGACCACTGATGCATAATTTTGACCAGTCCATCAAAGGCAGATTTGCCAACAAATAAAATCAGCTACTGACTTCCGATCAGCCACCACCATTCCTAGATCTTATGGTGTAGGTGTACATTATTAAAAAGTTTGACCTTTGGCAAGCAAAACTATGGCATTAATATTTTATCTATTCTATGGAATCTGTTGGATGCGCTGCAGACAACCTTGTAACGATGCATTTAATGAAATATCGCTCTAGATCTCCGGGTCTTTCGAAACGTGACAAGGGATGAATGGAGCTTTGTTCAGATGGTTATGAACGATGCTCGTGCGCAGTTACAATTTTACAATTAAACCGGCGTGCGATTGTTGCGCGATGGTCACAATGGGGGGCAGTGACCCGATTATCCCCCTTCAATCGTTGGTTGTAAGGTTAACAATTTAGCGTCGTAACTGTTTGTTATTTTCATCGTAACAATTTTTGCCACCTAAATCGGAGCGAGTAGGTAGATATTATTTGACCCAAACTAAAAAGAGAGCGCTCTTTCTTTAAAACGATTTATAAGTCATATTACTTTTATAGCCGCTTGAATAAAGTGTTCTGTGAAAAAAAGTAATAGGAAGATATTTTAATTGTGTAGAAAAAAGTTCCTATCTTTTGACGACTTGTCATGATTTTGTTTAATGCTTAATCTTTGCAAACCGTCAACTTAAGAATATCAATATTTGGTAGCTAGTACTAAAAAAAAAAAATTTAAACTGTTCCATGGAGTTCCAAATTAAAGCCTCGATACGCTGAGCATCAACGATTGGCGCTAAGGTAGGTACCTCTACCCCTATGAAGTGGCGTGTATAGGGGAATTAACCAGGCAAGACATAAATCAGGAAGATTACTTAAAATGGATAGAAAGAACAAAATTCTATTTTGTTTTAGGGCAGGCTGCGCCTGCATAAAGTATATGCTATTGCACATAGGTTAATTTTCTTTAACATGATTGTTTATAAGTACTTATTCATCATTCCTATAATACAAAGGTTTTATTAGTCATTATTTTAGAATTCTCACGAAGCTTTACGAATTGTAGGTACGTATTGTGTATTCCATTACTCATGTGAAACCACCAATTCAGCATAATAGGCTACGGTCAAAGTTATTCATATTGCTTTTATTGTAAACGGAAGGCTTTTTTATTGCTCTACAAGTTATCAGTTTACTGCAATGTCTACCATTGCTAAGTGAATCGATGGTGCAGTCTAAAATGATAGCGGACTAACCTGTTGGGGGGTATGTGCCCAGTGCGGAGAGCAGAGAGCACCGATGATGAGAGTCGCTGATGATGAGAGTCGCTGATGATGTCGATGACGATGTTGATGATGGCAGTCGGTGATGCGCCTGATCTCTTTTATTTCCTCGATTGTCATGGAAAGTTTCCTGGATTGTTTCATTTTATTTCCTGCAGGAATTGTTTTTCTGCAAAAGTTCTAGGCAGCATATCTTTTAAGTTTGTTGATACGTGAACGAAGTGTCGGGGGACCGCTAGTAAGATATAGCATAACATATTATTAGTTTAAACAATGTATTTAACAACATTTACTAAATCGTGGTTACTATACGATTGATTAATTTCTAAACGACAAGACTGCTTGGAAGCAAGCCACTCCGCACTCATCTCTCACAAGATAGACAAAATATAAAGATTGTTAGACTATAAAATATTATTGAAAAAGAGCTATCTGCTGAGTTTTTGAACAGGTGGTAGAGTCACTACAAGCAGACTGACTTGACGTTTAAAAAGTTCTTTTAAACTAGGTCTACTTAAAATAAAAGAATTTTGAATTTTGTATTTTTTTAATTTTGCGTTGATAAATGACGTTCGTAGTCAAAATATAAGAAAAGGAGTCATGATATCTAAGTGCGCAATGTAGCTTACGATTAAAGTTACAGACAGTTGACGAGTGTTACGTAGTAATTACGTTTTCACATCGCGATCGTCACGGGCTGCAGCTAGTTTACGTCTCGATGCTTCCTTTAATCACATGTTACTAATGTGATTTCTTTGTGTTTTTTATTGTACAATATGGAAATAAGAAATGTACTTTTTTATTATTATTTGACACATCATAAACATAAGACAATATGATTATATTATATTGATATAGAAACTAGCAAGTTACAGTACCTAGGTACAATAATTTAGGTGCTTTGGTAACTAGTCTGAATTCCTAACTAATGTTCGTAGTCTTTATGATGTTCTAAGTAGGTGCAAAGCTATTTTTAAGTTAATACTTAATGGTATTTTATGTAAACTTTAATAAATATTTTTGGGTCATATGTTCTTGCTGCAGAATATAAAATAATAGTTGACATACATACGCACGTTCGTATAAAAATTTAAGAATTCACAGTGCTTCTCAAATGTAAACAGAAGACAGAAAAGACAAATAAATTAAAGCAAATATTACGCGTTCTTGCAAAAAAAACATAAGTATCTTAAGTAAACTTCTTAGCTAAATCCATACCGCGTAACAAACATCAAAACGGTACTTTTAATGATCTAGAATCCTTCGAAGCAATTATTTTGTGATATGCAAGGTCATTCCGTATTTAGGTGGCAAGCTAAATATGGTGATCATTAGGTATACCAAGTGTTAATCATTTAGCTGTCATATTGATCGCGTAACGTAGATAAACCACCGAGATGACGTCATCTCGGTGATCATCACAGCGAAGGATATAAATAATCAACATTTGCCGTAGTTTTGACAGGTGTTTTCCAATCGATAGTCTACGTTACTTAGTATCGAGTGGCGTACTATAAACCCTAAAAATGAATTAGTTCAGGGCATCAGTTACATGAAAACAAAATTGTGCTAAGCGTCAGTTCGTTAAAACAAATTATTGTACGTATTATTATTAAGAGAAAAACTGCATTCTTACTACTTACGCATTTTAAACACTTACACTTACGAATATATGTATAGACCACTGAGCTCTATCGTTACCACAAATTGTCCTTATGCCAGCTGTAATCTTGTCCCCATTTGAAGCACAACTATGTACATATGGAGTACTCTGGAACTAAGATTACAGTGTTTTTAGTAATTCAAATTTTAGTTCTTGAGACACTCGTACTACAGCTTCACAACTTACAGCGCCAAAATGGCGTCAATCGATAGGAAAATAAACAAAGTGGCAATATCCTAACAGTGCTTAGAATGGAGCTGAGTGTTACTTGGGTCCAAGCGGACAATAAAAACAAGATAATTCAGAATAAGTATGTTAACGTTTTAACATCATTCATGAGTCACAGAACCTGAAAGACAGACATTTACCCTATAACTATATTAAAGTTAGTTTTACTTGAATTGAAAATTGCAATTTCATTTAATCCTACTTCAGCTTTCATTTGTTTGACATTAACATCCGTTCTAGGAGTAATTAAATTCTCAAAGTGGACTTATTGATAAAGAACATTGCACTCGTTTCCATTCCAATATCTACCAAAACAAGATTATAAGTTACCTATAGCCGAGAAATAATTGCTCTATTACGTTTGTTAGTCAAGTTAAATTCAACCTGTACTCAAGGAAAACGACTCTTTCTAAAAATATGTCAAGACAGGGTAATGCTACTATACTCTAGTAAATTATATCTAGTTAGTTATTCTCGCGACTATATTAAACTCTATCAATTTGTAGTGACTCACAACTGATTTGGAAGGGAGATTATTTTTAAAATAAGCCTAAAAAATAAACTTAACTGTTGCTCTTTTTGTAAATCAACGTTTAACAATTACCTGAATATTTCTTCTTTATTATTTACTAGCGATATACATGTAATCTGAATGAATTTGTTGGGCTTTTCCAGTGTCTGTAAAACCATATATAAACACAGTGCGCATTTTCCACATACATCATAATGTTACCAAAAATATCAACTCCATATTTTTCATGTAACTTTTTTAGTTCATAGTGACATTGGTAGAGATAATTTATTTTAGTTCTTCTCTTCTAAACATTCTACGTGTTGTACAGTTCTATCTTGTTTCCGCATCTTTGGTTTCACTGAAATGATCTCAACTGCATACTTAGCTCAGTTTTTAGACACCTGACCTTGTACTTTCAAAAGTAAGTAACCAAGTTTGAAATGTGAATTCGTTTCCACCTTTATTAAATCGGCCAAAAGTGTCTGAAACTCTATTGTCGTAATGCATATACAATCAAACAAGTTATAATATAATCGTAATTTCAGTAGATGTGAGAGGGTGATAAGTAATTCGCTAGACTCTTAACAAATATGTTGCTTACCACAAATCGTAATTTCGTGGTTTTACATAAGACTTAATTATTGCTTATTAAACTTCACTCAGCAAGATTGAAGACTCTTTAATTATATACAAATACCTTCTGTTTACTTTTGTTTTCTTATTGAAGAATGTTACATATAGCAATACATCTGGTGTTAATTTCAATATAAGGATTTATATCTTAATCAAATAGTTGACCGGCATAACAAATATTTAGTAACTAGCGGTCCCTCGCGACTTCGTCCACTAATAAGTCAACCATAAAATATAGCTGCAAAAAAGACGGACTTTTTTAGAACTTTCAAAGGGGAACAACTATGTCATACATGATTTTACGCAGCGGAAGCTCTCCAAAGGTGTTATACTCCTATTTGTCATAACGTGATGATATCCAGCACTGAAATAACTTTTCAAATCGCACCAGTAGTTCCTGAGATGATAGCGTTCAAGTAAACAAACAAACATTACAGGCACTTATGAAGCGTTAATACATTTAACATGTTACACTGATGTTAGTGATGGTGATAACTTAAAACTAAAGCTAGGAGGGTTCCAAACGCACCCTGGTCTAAGAAGTTTTTTTTTTATCACAGTCTAGTTAATGTTAAACTATTAAGTTAGAGCAATTCATACTTAAGCTTTTTTATCATTTATGTAATCCTTAATATTATAATAGTATGTTTCTAACTTTCTATATATTTAAGTAATTATAAGATTGTGCCTTCCCCGAGTTGTCGTACGAGGCGACAAGTAGAATATAAAGGAGAACGGGTAGCGTGCTCTGTGCTACTACTACCATATAATACCACATATATTGCGATAACCAATCTGTATTCTCAGCGTAGTGACTATGGGCAAATCCTTCTATCGGCAGAGGCCTTTAGTCCAGCAGTAGACTGTTATAAGTTTATTGATGATAATAAATAGTGGCGTACAGTCATAGAGGCAAAAGAGCACTGCCTGAAGTAGATTTACATCGATGGCACTGCCTATTTATATAAGCAGTGGTTCACAGAATTTTTGATCTGAGAATGCATAAGATGGAAAAACTCTTCTCCTTTATGAGTTATGTAAAAATTTTAGTGTAGGCAGTGCTTTTGTGCTTGTATGAAGTGCTTCAAAGATGTAACTCCCGAGCCCTTTTAGTATCATAACCTTTAATTCTACATCAATACGCGCGCACCATTAACTTTTCCAAGTTATGTGCGTTTTAAGCAATTTAAATATCACTTCCTTCAAAGGTGAAGGAAAACACCGCGAGGAAACCTGCATGCCTGAGAGTTCTGCGTAATGTTCTCAAAGATGTGTGGGGTTCACCAATCAGCACTGGGCCAGCAGCGTGGTGGACTACGGCCTTAACCCCTTATCATTGTGGGGGGAGACCCGTACCCTGTAGTGGGCGGGTTATGTGATGAGTTGATATAATGATGATGATGATGATACATAAAGAACGTTTATCTAAATCTTAGTTACCATAGTTTTTATATCAATGAAATCGCGTTCAGCACTCACAATAGGCATATGGTAGATACTTTTTATCCTGCATGCTTGTGATAAAATCTACCACTCCCATATTATGTGAACCATGCGAAACTTTCCCCTTTGTGGTGGATTAATTCACCTTTGTATTTATATGCGAATGCGGTTACTACGAGATAAAAAAAAGAGTTATGTTTGCTGCGTGGATAATGTTACAGAGACTTTCACAGTGGTAATCGAATACGTTTGGGAATAGCCATGTACGTACCTTCTTATAATAGCGACGAGATTGATCTATTTATGTTTCGCGTACTTTCGAGGGTCGATTCACATTTCGTATTCTTTTCAGCAAGCAATCTTCTTCTTAGTCGGTTCGCTCTTGTCAGAGCGGTCGTGGTCGTCACTTAAGTGTTGTGGCACGCTTGACTATTCTTTGCCATTCCTCTCTGACAGCTGCCTTTACAGCACACTCGTGTATGGGGACAGCCACTACAGCCTTTATTTGTTCAGACCATCTCATGGGCGATCTTCCGCGTGATCTGGTGCGCTCGATTCTTCCTTGGACAACCAGACGTTCAATTGAGTCGTTGTCTCTTCTTGATACGTGACCAATGAAATTGAGAATACGAGCCTGTACTATGGAGGATAGACGTTGCGTGATGCCGAGTTCTTCAAGAATGGACTTATTGGTCTGGAATGCATTCCAAGGTATTCTTAACATTCTTCTCCAGCACCACATCTCAAGAACGTCTATCTTCTTCTTCTCACTCTCCCGCAGGGTCCATTTTTCCGAAGCACAGAGGTATATGTCGAACACAAGCGCTCTAACTAGCCGGATTTTCGTGGCTTTCGTTATGTTACGGTTCCTCCATATTTTAAGCAAGCAAAACTTATCTTGAAACCTTGCTTGCAAACACAAAAAACATGATTGTTTATTTTCTATTAAAGAAGTTTCGGTAGCAGTTAAGAAGTGAGTGGTGTCAGCCCCGTCGCCTCGGAGCGCACGTAAAAGCCATCGGTCTCGGTTATTATCACTTAATTGAGGAAATAGTAGTTAAAGCCCACCAACCCACATTGGAGCAGCGTGGTGGTTCTATGCTCTAAAATTTTGGGACATTAATAGGCTGCGGATGATTATGAAAAAAATATTATTTTCTCCTTTAACTCTACTTTCTAAGCTTTAGATTTATGTGTTTTTAGATAGAGCATAAGTCATAGGCTTCATCACTATCGCTGATGATTTATTATTCTAATCAAAATGGTAATTTTGAAACAGTTATTCGGTCAGGTGAAAGATATTTTGTTGTATGCGTTGTTTATAGTGTTTCCACGGCGCACGACCGGCGGCGGACGGGTCGTGAATCGTGATGATATTGGAAGATAATTCGCTCATTATAAAAGCGAGTTGTAGTTCACCAGTAGGAATCGGATTCATGATAGATGCATGTATGAATATGTAACGTTTAGTGAACGTATAGCCTTTATTTCTAGAACCATGTGAGAATTAAATAAATAATAATAAATGAATAAATTGTTTGTTGCCCAAGCAACTGAGACTCGTAATCATGTTAGTAATACATTAAGCAAAAAGACTTAAAAACTACGGTAAGCATTTCATATTAATTATTACAAGACCTTAGTAATACTTGGATGAAGTATTCTAAGATTGGTTAGTCTATTTTGCTTGCAAACATGGTCAGGATAGTATGGGAGCTTGAGCGCAGCTTTGTCAATAGCGACGATGTTTATATTGCACGACTCATGATGCGAAGCATCAGGTGCTTTACGATAGAAAATTTTTTTTCGCCTCATTTCGGCGGCTATTTTTATTATTATAGCCTTGTTAGTTCACGGAATCAAGATATTTTGCATACTATTGTCGAGATAATTTAATGGAGATTAATTCCATACTTATAAAAAATTGATTTACTACAATAGAATTGGAAAAAAACACCAAAATAAATGTGTGAAACCCGAAACCCCGAAACTTGTGAAAAAATACATTATTTTTAATTTTAATTAGTTAATTTTAAAAATAGTTAATTATTTTTAAAATTAATAAAAAACGAAAACTGCAAGACTGTATATCTATATATATCCATGTAAAATTAACATGGATGGTGATATATCTATATCTATAGATATTATGTACATTTTATTCCTCCAGGGGCGCCTGTGCATTGCACACATGAGACGTGCATTTTTGCACGACTCATGTGTTTTTTTTTCGTTATTTATTGACAAATAATGGGATAGCTATTTTATTAATGAGTTGTGCACTTTTGGATTTTCCAAATTTTTTATACTTATAAATAACACATTGGTTATAATAGCAACAATAATTATGATATACTTAGGTCACCTGTACTTATTCTAAGTTATCACTGTACAGATTTACTTTTTGGGTTTGGGTTTCTAACCTTGTTTAATGAAGGTTTTTTTTTAATTTTTTTATCGGGAATGATTGAAATTGTAGCTGGCTGTAAGTGATTATCAGATACCTTAACTTCACTTTAAACACGATTATCCACTTACTTCTTTAACTACTTCTTGTGCCCAGAAGGCTGCCTTTGTACACTAACACAATAAATTGTTTTTTTTTTCGGGGATGATTGAAGTTGTAAGTGGCTGCAAGTGATTCTCAGATAAAGAACCTTAACTTCGCTTTGTATACTGTCCACCTTTCTACGTACCTACTTACTTCTACAGCTCCATCTTATGCTCAAGTTGCCTCTAGAAGTTAAGGCTGACTTTGCATACTAACAGAATAAATGAAATAAAATAAATATTAATTTAATTTAGACATGTTTCCATATAAGTACAACTGTTTAATGTCGTATTTAGTATTTGTTTTTCCTGAATTGTTTCTATTTTGTTTGTTATTTATTATATCGATCTTTCTAGATATCTACCAGGATAACAACATCTGCTTTATCCAATCAGATTCGTCTGGACAATGATAACATTCAAAACAATTGCCCAATCAGTATTGATCGATTTTCATAGTGTTATTTGTATTAAGTGAGATTTGAAATACCGATCTGAATAAATAAAAACTAATTTAACCATGATTGCTCTATTCGGAATCGTTTTTATCGTTCAAAGTCAATTTTCAGCATTGAATTTGTATAATAAATGGATTTAAGTCAAGAAGTTATAAGTTTTTCAATTTTATCTTTGAAATATCTGCACTCGACCGAGACCGTGAGTAAGTACCTACTTTACTATACAAATAGACAGGTATATGTCGTGTCACGCAAAAAGAGCATACATTCTTCAGATTTGTTGTTAGAGTGAGAGCAACCGGAAGTTCACAGTTGACTATAGGCTAGAGATGTCTCACATCGGGGGAACGGAAGGGTTGAGATTCGGACTTTGGCTAAAGATCGTCATATGACCGGTTACGATTACATGCAACGTTGCAATTGCAATTTTTTTTCTGCAATTTGGGTGCTTCATCAAGCACGTCATAAATTAAGTTAGATATTTTTAATAAAATTGTTTTTACCTACACTTGAAGTAAAAATCAGTATAAATTAGTAATTACAAAATAAAGCAACCAAAATACTCTGTAATATTAGTTAACTAATATTTCAGAGTATTATCCAATTGTACATTATCCAATAAACAAACAGTTATATCATACTTGAAATTTTTGAAGGAAAATAATATTATTCATAGTTTTAATCGAAGGTTTCAAACTTTATGTCGTCACGGAAGTTAGCTGCGAGCTTCACACAGGTAGTCAATTGTACCGCTCCGCTGATTGGTTGATACCGATATTGAATTCACGTTTGAAACGCAAGATTTTCTAGAAGTTATAAAGTTTGAATCGGACTGCAATTTAGTTCTTTATTTTTATCGATTTTTCTTCAATGATCCGTGGAAAGAGAACAATTTTTGTTCAAGAATAATATTTTTTTAGTGTTGTGAAGAACCTCATGGATTATTTACAGTTTCAGTTCTTTTAACATCGTTAAGCAGCACTTAGCAACTTAAGTTGATGATGGGTTGGTTTTTTTTTTTTTTTTTAAATGGTGTAATCATAAATTCTTACGAATTTTACCGTACACCACCGTGCCGTCGACAAAAGGTAACCTAAGGTAAGGTAATGTTGAACACCGAAACCGTGAATCAACCCACAAAGAAAACCCACGTCCGGTTGAGAAATCGGGGACTTCATATTCGACTCCGAATACGCTACAAAGGTGATTAAAATAGATCGCAAGTTTACTGCTACAACTAGTTTAGCTAACCGTTATGACCAACCTTTCATAAACTGGGTGTTTATGTTATGACAGCTAGTTGAACGTCAATGACACCACACCACTGCAATTTGAACATTATAACCACGTTCATTATTAATCATGTAAAGCTAAACCACTTTATTGAACGGTTTATATATTATAAAATAAAAATTAGCGGTTTCTATCGCGGTTTAATCTTATGCCATAATGAGTTGACATCACTGAGATGTTATTACCTAGATGGATAAACTACATCATGCGTTGATCAACAACCTAAATATACGATTTATATTTTCTTTTGTTAGCAAAAGACAGAGAATCCAATGACAGAATACACATCATAACTTAAATTAAAATAAGATTACCTTTGCTTGTAGGAAAATTATTTACAAATGTATGCCATCGATATTGTTATTTATGGGAAAGGTACCTAAGACGTTGGCGTTATTGACTCTTTGTATGGCTAAGGTATATTGCTGCTATATACTGCGCTATCTATGAACTAGACTAGACGGAAAATCGCAACCTAGATTCAACATACGAGTACCTGTCTGGTGACTGGTAATGTTGTTTTAAGAAATACTTATTTTCATTGGCATTTGAGAAAACGTTTGGAAAATTACAGATTTTTCTCAACAACAGGGATCGGAATAAAAACTACATGACTGGTGTCAGTGATCACTCTGCTATAGAGTTACTAACATATCACTGTCCGACCTGTAACTCACCTCAGGTGTCGAGTTTCTAGACCTAGCTCTTAAGAGGTTTATGACTTAGGTATTGAAACTTAGGGCCTTTGTGTTAAGAATTGCAAAGGCGTTTTAATACGAAGTTGTTTTATAACCTATACCTTTGTGTTGTACCAATAAAACAGGTAGAGTACTTACGTAGAGATTTTTACGTTGGGTACGCTAATAATAGTTTTCCAGATTTGATTTGGAATAAACACAGTTTTTTAATGTGATGTTTCCGTTGTGTACTATTTATAATTATATCATCAAGCACGGAAATCAGTTTAACTGATGCCCTACAGAGAATGACTTCGTCTCTCATACTTAAGAGGGATATAAAGCCTAGGCCTACCACGCTCCAAAAACAAAAGCCTTCTTGTTGGAAACTACTAGGAATTCATCTATAAAAAGTATTAGTGATAATCTTATAGACTCTGTGAGAAAAATGATTATAATTTAAAATTACGGACGTATATTTTAGTATTTAAGAAAGTTGACAACCCTAACTAATTTTAATGACTTCAAATCTCTCTAACGCAACTATGCACGTGAACGTGTGCGTTAATGATTGTTTTAATATTATTCAGGACCATAACCTTTTTGCTATTGCCATAGCAAGCCATGATTTGATCTTTAAGGTAAACACGGCTGATGTTATGGTTGTCACTGTGTACTTTATATGACAATAGTTATTTCTTTGAAAGTATTGACAGGACAAAAAGTTGTTGCTTCCATTATTATGAATACTTTAATAAATACACCGGCTGCACACATCCTTTCCAACTAGATAGTATACATCGTGTAACAGAATTACAAAATACCTTTAAAGGGTACATCTATATATATGTATATTTCATAAGGAATCACCCTGTAAAATCATTAAATCAAAAGAAGCTTTTTTTTTTTTTCTATACAAATTAATTCAAAACATTCTAAGTTTATACTTTTGACAACCCTATTGAATATAAAAGACCGACACGCGCATAGTTCCTACGCTACGCAACGCATACGCTGATATTCTTTCAGTATATACTGTGGCAGAGGTTTATTCAAAACCTATTAACGTTTCGGTTTCCAGGCCATAATCGTCATAATCTACGCCATGGCGGTCGTAGCCTTAATAGGTACGATTTACTCGAGACACTGTTATCCGGCAGATGATACCGCTACACAATAACGATAAAATGTATCCTAAATCCATTACGACGCGGGTAGCTCCATTAGATCGCCTTACGGATAAAGAGCGCTGACAGTCGGTAAAAGCGCGGTGGGCGATATGAGTATGTAAAATAATATAGACATTTAAAATTGAAAACCCCTGTCTCTCAATATTGTGTAGGTACATTATTCTACTAGTCAAGCCCTTTCAATTGATACCCATGTAAGAGAATGTAATTGGACCGATTTTCATCAAACATACCTAAGAGCACTCGCGACTAATTTACTTTTCAAACAAAAAAAACTAAATTGGCTTATCCGTTCGGGCATCGTAGTGCCACAGACACCACCACCACCACTAGGTGGGCCATCTGCTTGTTTCGTCAATTATTACTATCGTGAGGGAAGAAAGGATAAAAACTAATTAAAAATTTAGAAAACTCAACGAATTTAACTAGTCAAGCCCTACATCGAGAGAGTTAATGTGAAAAAAATGTGATTTGCCATTTCAAGGTGGCAGCCATTTTGGATTTGAAATTTATCATACTCTGTGTCATCTGTGTGTTCTATTAGTCAAGCCCTTTCATTTGATACCAATATTGAGTTAGTGAAAAAAATGACATTCGCTGTTATGTGGTGACGGCACTCTTCGACCAATTTTCTTCAAACTAAGCCAAGAAAACTCCTAACAATTTCACCGTTCAAGAAAAAATTCTAGATGCCGCAGACAGACAATGTTTTTAAAAATTTCACATAATTTGAATATTATATTTTCCAAGAAAATTCTCATACTAGTTTACGAGTGCATAACTCGCAGTCATCATATAATTATATAGTAAGTAGGTAAATCAGTGTTTTCTACACATTACTTTGCTGAATTGCACAAAAAGCGCATTCAAACTTTCACTGTAATCGTGCAGAATGCATTGTTCAAGAGCTGAAATGAATCGTATTGTAAGCCGGGGACAAAAAGGCGAGTAGCATTCCATTTCCAATCTTCCGCCTTCCGCGCAGCCGGGATTGTTTACGTACAATTAACGATTCGGGTCCTAAAGTACTTTTTCTATCACGGAGAAAATCCCTGCCTTACGAGAGAAGCGGAGGTTATATCAAGCCCGGTCCAGATAAAATGTATCATTTAATTATCGTCTTGTAGCGGATTTTTTTTTTTTTTTTTATAAAATAAAAAACAGACTGTCTTACAACGATAGAGTAAGAAATAAATATTATGTTAAAGAAAATATTTATTTCATTTAGATCTTTACCAAGTAAAATGTTGTAAACAACTAGGTATAGATTTGCTATTATCTATTACTAGCTGTTGCCCGCGACTTCGTTTGCGTTTGATTTTGTTTTTTGATGTGACATTAAATTTAAATGTAGATCTAAAAAGATTTAAAGTATTCAGTATCGCTAAGCCTTTAATGAGGGGTTTGCTGCTGTCCGCTGAGGAGTTCTGTCCTCTATCTCCAACCACATCCATCAGATCTACACAAAGTAAATTAAATTATTTAAATCGGTTATAATTTGTCGGAGTTATGGTATAAAATCGTCAAACACTTATCCCCTCTCCCAAAGGAACCGATTATTACTTCTAACACTTCCAAGAATATGTGTACAAAGTTTCATGAGGATCGGTTACAAAAAAACTTACATTGACATTTATAATATTAGTAGGGATAGGGATAGGGAAGGAGGAAGGATATTAGGATATGTTTCAACCAGCACTGGGCCAGCGTGGTGTAATACGGCCTTTTAAAACCCCTTCTCATTGCGGGAGGAAACACGTGTCCTGTAGTAGGCTGGTAATAAGTTATTATTAAATTCTTTATTGCACACACAAAAACAAAATACGAAGAAACACATTAACAAATAAAAAATAATAATAAACTAGTTCAAGTGTGCAAAGGCGGTCTTATCGCTAAAGCGACAAGACTTATCATCGCAATACGCATCATGTGACGACGATATGATGACGATTATGTGTTTTAATAGGCAAATGTTAAGTACTCATACTCTCACCTTTTACAAAATATTTCTTTTCACGTAGAAGTTATAGGTTGAGCAGTTCTCCCGGCATTTCTGAATCAGCAGCTTTATCGCGACGAGCATAAATTGCTTAAATAAATTGCTTAATTTACCAATACTTGTGAAGCAGGTTGTATCCTTATCCTTCCTGCGCTTTAAGGGTATCTACCTTAATATTGTGTGGCGCCAAAATAAACCCAGTTTCATTTGTATTCACGAAATTTGTTTCGGAACTTATGAATAATAAATTTATTAGATTTAGGAATATCCAAGGAGTGCTTCTTATAATGATTTCATGTAAAAAGCTGGCAAACGGAAATTAGTGTCATTAGAACAATATTGTTAAGAGATTTCAATAAGATAATTAATTATATAGCTAACTAAGTATACCCCTCGTTCGTTTAGCTCGCGTGCCTTTACCCCTTATCTTTTTCAACCAACGTATATTTAAGTTAAAATTATAAGACTACACCCAGCACGGAGATTATCTTTAAGATTAAGAGAAAGCTCTGTGCAGTTATGCATACCTGGTAATATTGCAGATGCGCTTATCATTTAAGTGCATTTCTGATGGCGATGAATATGAAAACATGTTTGTATTTAAATTGGCTATATTTCATATAGATTCCTTGAACCCAGCCTCACCAACTTGAATAGTTTTATTCAACACAAGTTAATTTCAGTTACTTTGTGGGTTCTGATAGTCCAGTGTTTAGATCTTCAGCTTCTTTTTGGAATCTTATCAGGCACCTCTAAACAATTCAAATTACAAAATTCAAAATTCATTTACTTCAAGTAGGCCTAATTTATAAGCACTTTTGAAAAGTCAAGTCAGTCTGTTTGTAGTGACTCTACCACTGGTTCGGAAGGCAGATTCCACTGAGAAGAGCCGTCAAGAAACTCAGCAGATTGCTCTTTTCCAACATCATTTTGTAGTTTAACAATCTTTAGAATGTTTCTTTTTTGTGAGAGATGAGAGCGGAGTGGCCTGCTTCCAAGCAGCCTTGTCGTTAACTTGTGTAACTTTTCTAAGATATGTGTGTTTTAAGTAATTAAATAAGCAAGAAGCAAGCAGCAGCGTTGAGGCAAGAAGCAGCGTTAAAGCAAGTAATGCTTCAACGCTGAAGGAAAACCTCTTAACGATACCTGCACGGCTGAGAGATCCCTATAATATTCTCAAAGGCGTGTGGTGTCCAGCATACCTCACTGGGCCAGCGTGGTGGTCTATGGCCTAGCGCTCAATATGGGAGGAAACCCCATAAGGTAGATGTGTGGGTTGTTGATATAAAAAAAAAAAACCTTCACTAAATTCTACTAGCTCTACACTTAAATTTACTACGCAATTTACTTTGTTAGAATACTGGTAGTACATTAATTACTTAAAGTATTCAATTTCAGTATAGGTAAAGGTATAAAGTTAAACCTCAAAACGGAATTGCCCTCATAAAAAGCTTCTCTATTACGCCGAGCGACTATAAACTCTTTCTCAGTAGATGCTTGGGCTGAGTACTTCCTAAGTGCAATATAATCTTCACAAAGTTATTTTCCGAGCTTCATTAGTTACTAGCGGTTTCAGGTATGTTTAAACCATACAAACTTTGACGATTCACCGCCTTGTTGCCTTGATCGACTTTCATGGGTTGTACATGGATTCAAAATAGCCTATATATAAAATTCCAGAACAATTAAGAATGGAAACCCCTTTCAATGCTATACCTACATTCAACTTGTCAAGCCCTTTTATTTGATACCCATACTGAGGGGGTTTACCTTATGGGTCCAAAATGGTCACGGTTGCCGAGCAATGTGCCCAACATATTGGCGCTATTTCCTCTCGGGGTTAAAAAGCTTATAGTTTCAGTGATTCAATAACGTTTTGCTTGCCAATCTGGATGTCATAGTAAGATACACGTTTAGAATAGAATAGAAAAACTTTATTGCAACACAACGAAATAGGAAAAACACACGGAAAACAGTTATAGTACTTAGTGCTAGGGTGCAACGGTACACTAAAAGTGTTCTTTTAAAAGCAACTGAGCATACGAAGCCGATAAAAAAGTGGAAAGTGAAAAATAAAATAAACTTACATGAACATACATAAGTTTTTTTAAATAACCCGGTCAAGCCTCTGAGTCGTTAACGTAGTAAATAAATATCTTACGATAATAATTGTAGGAATCGAACCCTGAACTCAGAAAGCAGGATCCATGCCCACTGCGCCACTCGACCGTCAAAAATAATGCTAAATCATCAATTTAAGTTATCTCACAAATAATTGTCCCAATTTATAAAATGTAATTTTCCATTTTGGCGTCGGCTGCATAACTCGTAGACACGGCTATCAGTTTATGTCACCGTATGAAAACGCTGCCCATTCATGGACTTAAAAAGAGAACTTGTTCATATTAAGCAACTGAATTGTGGCGATAATTGAAATTCGCGATTTAGTGGTCTTGCCACATCGAGCTGTAAAGTGTAAGAATTGCTGTCCGGATAATACACAAGGCTGGAAGCTAATTGGAAAGAAGGTTCTAGATCACTGCCAATAAAAATCTTAATAACAACACAAAAGATATGTTGTGTACGCGTCACTTTGTCGCCGCGAACGAGACTCAGAGCACTCAAATTTTGAATCGACTTTATTGTAATTACCGAACGACATTGTTCATTATGCTCTAAAAAATTGAGCACGCTATTTTGAAAAAAATACATGACTGATTTTTTTTCCTTACTTAAAGTGCTAAGGGGTATTTCTTTCTTGTTATTAAGATTTCTATGTCACTGCCTTTATGTAATACTAACTAATACTCTATTTAGCGTTTCGGTACGATGTCGGGTGGAAACCTGTTAGTGACAAAGACGCTTAATGACATGTGCAAGTGTGTGCTATTACATGCATGATAATTTTTCTTTTCATATTATCTAGGAAATACCCCTGCAGCTGCAAATGTAAATACAGCTTATGGTTGTCACTGCGTAATTTTGCTGTGAAAACTTTGCACAGTTACTTATTACCTCATCAGCTCACCCCCTTGGCAAGCCCTTTCTGGACGAAATGAAAGAATTCGTGTACACGATTTCAATAAGCCCTTTTCTACTTTTTATTTTTATTCCATTCCCATTCCTATATTAATCATGTTGAGATAATCCGAGAAAAGTTTTCTCTTGCATTGTCACCAGTAACGGGCTAACCTGTTAGGGGTATGGCAGATTTATAGAGTGACAAGAGTTACAAGATTTAAATTTTGCATGTGATGATTAAAGCTGTATCTGATTTCTTTCAGTAAAAACTATTGCAGTGGTTTACTCAAAAACTATTAGGTTTTCGGTTTCACAGATAAGTCAAAGAGACAGTACATAATGTACCTAACGACGGTGAAGTATTATTTCGGTTTCATTCACACGTTGTATAATATTTTTTGGCTAGGCAGTGCTTTTGTGCATGGATGCAAAAAGTAGGTTATAATATTAACTGCAAAGATATAAAAATATACGCTTAATGTGGTAGTATCATTATTTTCCAATAGGTACCTTCAAGTACTTTCAAGCCCTTTCACTGACGATCCCTTACGCAGGCGCTTTTAATGCGCGTCTTAATATAATTTTAATTTAAACTTATTTCTACAATATAACAAGGGGTTCACCGCGACTTTGTCCGCGTAATATTCTTAAAACGTGAAATTATCCCATTTAAAGTTTGTTTAAAATAAGAGGTTTTCAGAGTTATTACATATAGAAATCTACGCAGATTTTATTGGCTTTACTTCAAAATTAAGGGACTTTCTTACAAAAGATCAATTCTTTCTTATAACGCATATAAAACCCTAAAAGAAACCTACCTTGAAAGGAATGTCGTACAAACTACATCCATCCATCCCTGAATATACACTTGGGTGGGATGGATGGCTGGATTGATTTTTGGACTTTCATTTTTTTTTGGTTGATGTAGTTGTATCTACAGAGTGGCATAAACTTTATGACTTATATAGTTTATTCATAGTTTAACAACATAAGTATAAAACTAACAAATTTGTGTGTGTGTTCCGTGTGTGTAAAAAGTGGCACAGTGGAATTTTGTGTTCGTAGTATTTTTATGCCATATTTGAATATGGATTAAAAGATAATGTGATACATATTAGTATTTTATGTCGTAGCCATAAAAGATTTTTAATGTAGCATTATTTGGGAGGAGCAAAACTACGTGATTTTATTAAAGGTCAGTTTGCGAAATATTAAAAAGGTGAAAGTTTTAAGGTCGATTACGGTCAACTTAACATTTTCCCTTTTTTCGTCATAGCCCATGAACAAAAATCAATCCCCCGATCATATGCCCTGACTAGTGATAAAATTAATGTGTTTAGCTACCAAAGCACAGCAACTGGGAATAGAAGAAGTTTTGACTCGTTTATTATTTACATTTGCTCTCCAATGCTTTTAGCAACACAAAGCTGTGGGAGAAGTCTTTTTTTTTATTTCCCCCGGGAGGAAATGGTCACCTGTGCAGCTGGGCATAGGTCTGTTGTAAGGAGTTCAGATCATTTATTCAGATATTTCGTTTAATTTATCGCCTCGACTTCAGGGTCCCGCAGGTAATAGGCATGATGATAAAACTGCGCTATAATGTTCGGAAATCAAATCAACTCAAATATTTTATTTCAAAGTAGGTACCTAACTGTACACTTTATGTCATACAAATCTGTCAATATTTCAATAATAATTTTTATTATTACATGAATTGGTTCAACCATAGTACCAAGTATATAATAAGTTTTAATATAAAACAAACAAGTATACAATAAGTTTTAATAAAAATCTTATTTTTGGCATTGATAGCAAAAAACTTGGCAACTGTTAATTTGAAATCACACAATACCTAACATCATAACGGAACGCTTTAGCGTTTACGCTTAGCGGCGTCTTTGTCGGCGGGTGGTAACTAGCCACGGCCGAAGCCCACCAGACCATACCAGAAAAATTCAAAAATGATTGCCCCCGCTTGGGATCGCACTCTCACTTGGGACCTCAAACTGATAACTACAGTGCTCACCGTCGCGCCAGGATCGGCAAAATTAATAAAATAAATAAAAAAAAACATATAGTTACTTAACTGAATGTGCCTTTGAATAATATTAATGTTATCTTTATATAGCAGCTAATTAACAAAAGGAAGTTTAACCAGTAACAAAAACCTAGTGACGATACGGTAGTGTTTTTTTTAATAATTAAAATACAAATGAAAATCGTACCTACCGCGGTTAAGATGTGTTTAATGTTTAACGACTTCCCTGACGACTTAACGATTTCCCTGGTGGTCTTATAAGTGGAAAGTCCTGGGTTTGATCACCGTAAAGGCAAAATTCCGAATTATCTGTTCCGGTCTGGTCGTAGGCTCTTAGGTAGGATATAAACTGATTTATGTACAAACCTGTAAAGTGGGTGTAAATACATTGCCCTCTAGAAATTTAAAAGAATGCAGCCTTTTATTCATAAAACACTAACGCACAAAAAAAATTGTAGACATAAAATAAGTTGCGGCCTCGCTGAAAGCGGTTTCGGCCGTAAGCGACCCGCTTTTGTGTCAGCCCTCCGCGTTCTTATACAAGGCGTTGGTTTTTCCTTGAAACCTGCGGGAAGCTTACATTTCCCCGGACTAAAAAGCAGCTTATGACTTAATCCAAGGTGTAATCTATCTCTATTCCAAAATTCAGTCCGATTGGTTTAGTAGTTTATGCGTGGAAGAGTAACAAACTTCCATCCATCCATACAAACTTTCGCATTTATAATATTAAAGTAGAATAATAGTAGTCAGTGGCATACATAGAGGGTATGCACAGGGTATGCAGATGATATAAAATAAAGAAAATCTCAAGTAAGAGTCATAAAAAACTTAAGAATAGGCATTGTAAGAGTTATAAAAAGCCTAGCCTTAAGTATTTATTAACTGTACTGGAGATTTCCTACATTTTATATTATTTGACGGCCGATTGGCGCAGTTTGCAGCAATCCTGCGTTCTGAGCCCAAGGTCGTGAGTTCGATTCCCACTACTGGAAAATGTCTGTGTGATGAATGTTTTTCAGTGTCTGGGTGTGTTTACATTATATGTATATTTTAAGTATTTATGTATGTTATTCATAAAAATATTCATCAGTTTTCTTAGTACCCATAACACAAGCTACGCTTACTTTATGGCTAGATCGCGATGTGTGTATTGTAGTAGTATATTTATTACGTATTTATATTTATCTGCATAACCTGTGCATACACTCAATGCACGCCACTGGTAGTAGTAGCGATTTTTGTGAAAGCCTTCGCCCAGAGATCATGCTTTTATTTGCCGCTAAGCAGGATAAATTATTGCTCTAACCAGGTTGCTTCTTTAATAGTTTTTAAATGACATTGTGAGATGGTGATATCGAAAACAAAATAACAACCGGCTAAGTTTGTTGTAGACTTCTTCGTAGACCAGGGCGCGTTTGGAACCCTCGTAGCTTTAGTTTAAGTTGACGAATTTATTTATTGCCATCAACTCACTATGTCATATTTTACATGTAATATATCAAAAGTGCCATCTATGTGCCTATATTTTTATTACTGTGTTACTGTGGCCTGATGGGCGTATGCCGGCGTGATAACAGGTACAAGAGGCTTAACAACTACGCCTTAGGTTGAAGGACACAGGGCGACATATTGTAGAACGTATTTCTTGCATGCCCTGTGACGTGTTGCTGTTTATAGGCGATGGTTTTACAATCAGGTGGGCCAACATATTTCTATCAAAAAAATTGGTTGTCTGTAAAGTCGGCTTACTGACGATAGTTGAACGTGACAACGTCGTAAGAAAATACTGATGGAATGGTTGCATTTTTCAAAAGAAAATTTTAATTTTATTTGTTTGATAGATGTTATCGTTGCTATAAACAATTGACACCAGATTCACTTTTCACTGCACTTCATCCTTGCCGAAAACATGTAAATGTATTATTGTATAGAAGCTGTCCAGGCGGACGCATCGCTCACTCGAGTAGGAGAGAGACAGATGTCGAACGCGGAGGCTGACTGTGCCTCTTTGTCGCTCGTTCCGCGCTCTCGCTTGCACATCAAGCCTTGAATGGAACGCCTCAGAGCGAGGTAACGCCGCATACGTCATGTTTTTTCGTGCGTGCAGCCAGCTACATCGAATTATAAGACGACATTATTGACGACGTCAAAAATATCCGCTCGCAGCAGGGCCGCAGGCATCGTGATGCGCTTCGCCCACACTGAATATAATTAATTAAATATACGGTACTGGAACATGCCGCCCGCCAAGCCTACACAGGGTTACCAAATTAAACGCTCTAAAAAAACGATGTCATTGATTGACAGCCAGTAAATGTTTATACAGATTCAAGCTTTAAAAAATTGGGCGCAACTTAAGAACAAAGAGCCATGTTTGCTTTGTGCTATCCAGTGGAGAAATTGTAGACAATGTCACGATTTTTGTACTAGAGTCTTCTAACTTGAAGACTTTTAATTCTGACGGGTCACAAGTTTCTCGTATTAAATGCCTGGCAATCCGTCTTAAGGGTGTATATGCCATTCTTTTGCAAATCGTCTGCATCGTCTCCTACGGAGGATTGGAGATTCTATACGTAATTTTTCTATCCTCCACCACATCTCACGCCTCTTATCTATATTTTCACAGTACTCCTACTGTAAAGAAATAGACCTGAAGGTCTCCGTATATCTATGGATATTAAATCGACTTAACCCGCTCATCTTTATGAGACAGAAGTAAATTACGCCGTTTTAAGCCTTAATATCATATGCATAAACCTTTTAAGGCTCTAACCGATGCTGGGTCGATAGATATATGAGGGGGGCTCTTGACAACCCTGCGCCTCCCGGTCAGAGGTGTTACTAAATAATTGTACAGCCTTTTGTATAATTTTATAGATTCATTACATTGAATACTAGCACCTACGTAAATATGGATGTATGGATATATAGGTAAGATTATATATATCCATACATACGAGTACATTTGTATAATCTACAAACATTCATCCAAAAGATTATCGTTATAGTTTTTGTACTTATTCTCATTTTTAATAGGCTTGTAAAATAAATGATTTATTTTACAAATGCGCACACATACACGCACTACAGGGGATTATAAATATTTCTAATACCTTTTAGTTCATATTTTCACACAAGAAAATAATAATTTTATATGTTTTTTTTATATTCAAAAGAAGAAACAAACAGATAATTTAGACTATAACAAAATCGACAAAAAAAATAACTAAAACCGATTCGCAAAATGAAATAAGTGAGTACTATTTTAATTCGAGATAGTCATGAAAATTGTTCCCGACCCAAATAATATGTACTCGACGAATTCAGACTAGACGCAGGGCAATTTTATAAATTGATACATAGCAACGGCAATAAGTAAGCTAACCTCTACGATAAATGTAAAAGAAAACTACTTAAATAGTAGCCTCATTATGCACAATGCCTTATTCTATTACTGATCTTGCCTTGAACTTTATATTATCTATTTATTAGTGAAAACAGGTATCAAGTCATGCTGAGTTAGACATAAAACTAGCATAGGAGCAGTGGCGTGCACTGGGTTTCTTACCAGGGTATGCATACAGTAGGAAAATTGCATAAAACGGCAAAATCCTCCTCCTATACGAGTTATACATAAATTTTAGGGTAGGCAGTGCTTTTGTCCACGTATGAAGTGCAGGCCACTGCATAGGAGACATAAACTTTACCCTCCAATTTTATCAACTGACAGAGGATTTGATTTTATAATCCATCTACCAAAGCACGGCAATAGACTGTCTAGCAAGAGAGAAACATTTTCTCCACGGAGAAAGGGCGAAATCTCCAGTTTTATCCACTTTCCAATCATATGATGTAGGTCAAAACAATTAATAAAAATATTGTCTCCATTCATCCGAAACGGCGAAAAAAAAAATTGCAACGTTGCATTCTGAAATCGAATCCTTTCATGACACGATCTTAAGCGATAATATATTTAGCGATAGAATATTTAAAAAAAAAGACCAAAAGTCGGCATCGCGGGAAATAACAAGTACCTACTTAATATGTAAGTCGATGTAACTAGATACATAAGCAAAGAACAATAACTAATATTACCTCGTAAACACAGTGCATTGACAATGGCCTTATTATATTCGGCCTTGAACTTTATTTACCCAGTTACCCACTAGTACAAACAAGGTCTGAAGCCAATTTACATTGTCAACGCAAGTTCATGTTTATTAGTGACCATTTATTGTAGTTAATCTAGACTTTCTTTTTTTAATTCCACTACAAGTTAGACCCAGTTAGACCCTTTACTGCACTCAGATGCATCTAAGATGGTAGCAGACAAATCTGTTAATTATATAAATAAATATGCTACGAAAATACACACATAGCCATCTAGCCCCAAAATAAGAGTAGCGTGTGCTATGGGTTCTAAGACAGCTGATGAATACGCTTAGGAATATAATACTCATAAATATTTATAATAAACAGATAAACACCCAGAAACTGAAAAACATTCATGTTCATCACACAAAATTTTTCCAGTAGTGGGAATAGAACCCAAGGCCTACTGAGCCAACCGGCTATCAAAAACCCCTAATAGGTTTCTTCTCAGCATTGTACGGGAAAGCTAAATCTTTCAGCAGCCTCCCATCGGACCAGAAAGGCTAGAATGGGCAGGAATTATTTTTTCCCCGCGGAAAGAATAAAATTTTATCTTTATCGCGGCTTTATCATCTAAACGCGGGTAAACTTATTCTATTCCCTGTTGCCATGCTTTGGGAGGTGGACACCTTAATTTTATCCCTTGTCAGGGGATAGAATCAGGGACAACTTTTTTTGTATACAGGAGGTAATGAATTTTTTATATTTAATTGAACTTTTGAGATTTAGAGATCATTTAAACCAAAAAGAAAAATACGGTGTTGCAAAACTAAATGCTTTTAGCTTTGAGGTACCTAATTATTTGTTTGTAGTTAAAAATATAACTTTTAATCATCATGTATGTTTGTCCAACTTCAGATACGAGTGATATATTACAGATTTCGTATTATGTGATCAAATTAACGTTTGCAAAAGTTTTCAATTTTCCCAAGACTCTGTAACTTTTAATGAAAAGAATAAACTTTATTGAAAGAGCTTAAATGGAGTTTGCTTTTTTTGCGCATCATTGTTTTCACTTAATGGATTTCCAGAAGATTGTTTGAATTGAGTCTTTGTGGATTAAGAATTGACGTTAAAAGCTAAAGATATAAAGATATTATAAAAGCTTTTAATCTTACCAATTATTATACTAGCTAAGTCGTAATAAACTTGAACGAAGAAAGAGCACACTCTTTCTTCGTTCATGTTTATTACGACTTTATACAAATCCTATAGGTCGACGAAAATTATATCCCCCGAATATATCCCCTCCCAGGGGATATAATTAACGTGTCCCCCTGCTAAGGCACGGGAACGGCATAGGAGAAGTTTACCCCGTAATTTTCCTATCATTTATTTATATATATACATTTTTTTTCAAATTTTCAACAGTGTGAATTCTAAAAGAAAAACAAAAAACACTATTAATAATTTATAAAAAATAACCCCTCTTCCGCTTGCGGGGCTTTTGAGTACCCAAGCAAAAAGCGCGGTGCAGCGGTCATTTAAGGACGCAATACGTGCGGTTTCAAGCATTACTGCCTTCTGTATACGATCCTTGATCCAATAACTAAGCGAATGCTTCTTAACATATCGGTCGAAGCTTTTCGCGAGAAGACCATTGACTGAAACAACTATCGGAACGATGACTATTTTGCACTCCGCATGGCGGAATCTCGTGAGCAAGGTCCAAGTATTTACCCCGTTTTTTTTTGCACCCCGTTATTATTACACATATGTTATTTGGATATTACTTCCACTAGTGCGCCAATGCTCTGAAAGTTGATAAAGCTGAGGGAGAAGATAAATTTTTATCCTACCCCCGGGGAGATAATGGTCTCCTAGCCGTGCTGGGATAAAAGTACTTAGCCTATGTAACTCCGTTATTTCAACTAAATCTATGCTAAAAATCAAGGTAATCGGATGCTTAGTTGGGGCGTGAAGGAAGGAAAAACAAACCAACACAGTATATAATATTAATAAGGATATCCTTCTCTTCTGAATTCTGTTAAAATTAAATTTTAAAAAGGCCATAGACATCTTGCAGAGAAGTAACAACTTGATCTAACCAGCGCCCAGTGGAATGTAGTCTCTAGTCGAAGAGGGAATGACCTCAAACTGCGTAAACGCTTTTTACTTATACATGCGACAGCACTATGAAGCGTTGAGTATTATTGTATGAATGAATGAATATACTTTTATTGCACACCATAAAGTACATAACAGAAAAGTACAACAAAACCGTATAAATATAATGTACGGTGATAACCTATTTTATATCTGTATCCTAGATAGATATGCCCTGCGGCTACGCCCGCGTAAATTTTCGGGACACAGCGTACATGGTCTACACCTATAGTCATACATATCATTTTTTTATCTTTCGTAAAAGAAATATATATTTTTTTAATAAAAAGTATCTTATATAACTTCTGACACCTCTAAGAATACGTGTACAAAGTTTCATGATGATCGGTTAAGTAGTTTTCGCGCGAAAGCGTAGCAAACAAACTTACATTCACATTTATAATATCAGGAAGGATGAGGCGGTGATAACCCAGTGGGTAGGACTTCGGGCGGCCGAGTTCGAGTCCCAGCACGCAAAGTGTTTTGCATTTTAAGCAATTAAAAACCCCCGATTTTCAATATAATGTTATTATACTTACTACAATAACAAGTAGCCCTTTGTTACCCGTATTGAGGGAATTGTAAAAAATAAATCTAATTCGCCATTTTGTGGTGGCAGCCATCTAGGATTTGAAATTTGTAATAGTGTATATTCATCATCATCATCATCATCATCATATCAACCCATTCCCGGCCCACTACAGAGCACGGGTCTCCTCCCAAAACGAGAAGGGGTTAGGCCGTAGTCCACCACGCTGGCCCAGTGCGGATTGGAGGACTTTACACACCTTTGAGACAATTATGGAGAAGACTCTCAGGTGTGCAGGTTTCCTCACGATGTTTTCCTTCACCGTTGAAGCAAGTGATATTTTAATTGCTTAAAACGCACATAACTTAAAAAAGTTAAGGTGCGTGCTGGGATTCGAACTCGGCCCCCGGAAATGTGAAGTCGAAGTCCTTCCCCAGTGAGTAGGACTTCGACTTGACTTCGACCGGAATGTTAGAAGTGCGTTGTTGGGGTTGGAACTTCTTTCCCCAAAAGGGAACCCGATGCCTTACTCACTACACTATCACGGCTTTACTGGGCTATCACCGCTTCAAAGTTACATGGGTTTAGAAAGTTAAATAGAACTGGATGAACTGGATGGATGTATGAAAATAAACTTAAAAAGAGTTTGACAGGTTGAATCAAACGTGATCATTTGCGGTCCAGCCAACGACTCCCTAAGGAATGTGGTCACGCGGGAATGGCCGCGGACCCCGAGTCATTACGCAAACACGCACAAAATGCGTCTCCATTTTGTATCGTTAGGGCTGCCACAAATGTATTATGGTCCTATAGATAAGTTAACAATTGTAAAATCAAATAATTTCGTCTCAAAAAAACTCTTAAATATCTTTTTAAATGTTACTTATCACTGTAAAAACCATTGGTGACTTTAAGAACAAGTTATACAACAAGATTAAAAACCGAAACTTTCTAGACTCCGAGTGAATTTAGACAAAAAAATGCACTAAAGATTAAACTAAAGCATAATAACAAGAAATAGGATGTTGCTAAATTACAAATATCTGTTTTTTGCTACACCTTAGCCCTTGACTGCAACGTCACCTAAGGCTAAGTGATGATGCTGCCCGATATGGTACCGGGCTAACCAGTTAGGCAGTAGGTATGCCAATTATATCCCTAATAATACTTAAATAAATATGTACGCTACATCGTAACCAGTGGCGTGCATAGAGGGTATGTACAGGGTATGCAAATGATATAAAATGAAGAAAATCTTCAGTACGTGTTATAAAAAACTTAAGGATAGACATTGTAAGAGTTATTGAAGTCTACGCTTAAGTATTTATAATTCGTACTGGAGATTTTCTTCATTTTATATCATCTGCATACCCTGTGCATACCCTCTATGCACGCCACTGATCGTAACCAAACGCTTAATCGCTTAGCGGCACGTTTTTGTCGCTAGGAAGGTAATTAGAAAAGCTTAGAAACCGAATACTCCACATAACTCCGGAATGTTAGAAGTGCTTTGCTGGGGATGGAACTTTTTTCCCCCAAAAGGGAAGCCGATGCCTTACTCACTAAACTATCACCGCTTTTTTACCCAAGTTGCTTGTTGCCAACCGCAATTGAATAAGTGAGCTTCATCCGTAAACCGGAAATTTCCAATCATGTTTATAGATCAATTTTGGTAGCCCTACAATGCATTCCATGTAACATTTCTTATACTGGATGAGTTAATCTGAAACTCAAATTAATGTTTTTGTAATTTTTTTTATTAGATGTGTTTGCCCCTACTTCGACCACTTATAATTGACGGCCGATTGGCGCAGTGGTCAGCGACCCTGCTTTCTGAGTCCAAGGCACCGGGTTCGACTCGGTACCCGGACTCTATCGCGAGAAGCTCTACTACTGCTAGAATACTACTACATCCCTATCCCTATCCCTATCCCTATCCCTATCCCTATCCCTATCCCTACTAATATTATAAATGTCAATGTAAGTTTGTTTGTTACGCTTTCACGCATGAACTACTCAACCGATCCTCATTAAACTTTGTACACATATTCTTGGAAGTGTTAGAAGTAATATAGGATACTTTTTATCCCGACATTAAGCTCGGTTCCTTTGGGAGAGGGGATGAAAGTGTTAAACGATTTTACACCATAACTCCGACCAATTATAACCGATTTAAATAATTACTTTTGTACTATAGAGGTTATAATATGTGTTTAATTTTGCCCAAACTTTGTATAGATCTGATGGATGTGGTCGGAGATAGAGGACAGAACTCCTCAGCGGACAGCAGCAAACTCCACATTCAAGGCTGAGCGATACTGAATACTTTAAATTTTTTAGAACTACAACTAAATTGAGTGCCACATCAAAAAACAAAATCAAACCCAGACGAAGTCGCGGGCAACAGCTAGTATTGCTATAAAAGCGAAAGTATCACTCTCTGTTTTTAAATTGAAGCACTCTTACCTTGTATTCTACAGACGGACATAGGCAGTGGCGTCCATGGCAAAAATCATGATTTATGCCTACATGGACTGTTACTTTTTATGGAATACGTGGAATTGTCACTATATAAAAAAATAAGGTGGGTCCAGCAAAGTTAGCACAGGCAGGACACAAAAATAATATCCCCCGATTATATCCCCCCACAAGGGATATAATTACCGCGTCCACCTGCTAAAGCACGGGAACATGGAATTGGAGAAGAATTTACCCCCTTTTATTATTACACATAAGTATATTATTATCCTTTCCCCGGGGATATAATTGTCCCCTGCCATGCTAGCCATGCAGACGAAGAAGTTGGACACGTGGCAAGGTGTTTGCTTCAGGCGCTCGATAAGAGTCAAAAATAATATCCCCCGATTATATCCGCTCAGAAGGGATATAATTACCGTGTCCACCTGCTAAAGCACGGGAACATGGAATTGGAGAAGAATTTACCCCGGTTTATTATTACACATAAGTATATTATTATCCTTTCCCAGGGGATATAATTGTCCCCTGCCATGCTAGCCATGCAGACGAAGAAGTTGGACACGTGGCAAGGTGTTTGCTTCAGGCGCTCGATAAGAGACGATAAGGTGAGCACAGCGGCCACGTTTTACCAGAACACGGTAATGTGTGGTAGAAACGTTCCTGAAGATGGCATGGATACCATTACGGTTTATAAAAACGTTTATAAAAGCTGACAGAACGACGGACTACGTAGATGCTTAGAAACAGGATACCATTAGCACCCTTCGGGAACGGAATCCTAAAATCACAACTTAAATAATGCCATAGAATTTATTTATGCGTCGACTAATATTTACACTGCATAGTGAATTTGAACCCTCTGTATTAGTGAATAGAGTATTTTATTAAGTACTCGTCTTCTAAGAGTGTGCAAAGATTATTGTGATGAGAAGGAAACGCGTGCATGTAACCAAGGCCGTCTTTATACAGCATAATGTGAAGCCTTTGAAGGAGTCGCATGAATATATAAATACAGCGATATCTTAACCTTTTCTTGGCCGATCTTCGTAATTTTTTTTTATTTTACTCTAGGTCAAGACTCAAATAGCTCCTTTTAATGTTTCATAAAATTTGTAAAATTAAACAATGTGTATCGATGTACATTTAAAAAATATGAAGACAGTCTTTACCGACGAATTACGTAAAATTAAAAAAAATAGAAAGCCGTTTTTGATCATTATCTAACTGTTGGACAGTGTCGGTCTTTATAGCTAGACCTTTTTTTTAATAAGACCTATACCGACATATCCAAGTCAAAGTCAAAAATCTTATTTATATATTTCTTGTGTGCGTGTGTATGTCACTGAACTCCCCCTAAACGGCTGGACCGATTTGAATGAATTTTTTTGTATGTGTTTTGGTGGCATCCTGGATGGTTTAGATTCACAAATCAGCCCGACAAATGGCTCTGGGGTCCGCTAGTATTTTTATACAATTAGATAAATGATGCGTACATTACATAAAAGTGGTAATACCATGATGATGTTGGTGATAACTACATTTGTAAACTTAAAAATAAAGCTACGAGGGTTCAAAACTCGCCCTGGTCTAAGAAGAAGCAAAAAAAATTTTCCTGGTATTCTTTTTGCCATCACCATCTCACATGGTTATTTAAAATAAAAATTTAACCTGATTAGAGCAGTCGTAATTCACAGCCACGCTTTTTTATTGTTCTCGTAACTCTTCATATTATAATAGGATTTTTTCATAAGTTAACTTTTAATACAAACTTTAAACCTTTACATTTTACTATCTTGTTAATATAAATAACCTTTTTGTGTTTATTGTATCCGAGTGGTTATAGTTGTAACATTGTTATACATTTATTTTAAAATGCATTTATGTATATTTACGATATGCTACATGTAGGTATTTGTGAGCATTAGGTATAGACCGTAGGCTAAAGATTACAAAACAAACTATGTATTCTGTGACTGTAGGTGTGTAGGTATGCTTAGCGACTATGGCTACGTAAAAGCAGCCCCTCGAGTGCTGCAGATATACGTATTAGTAATGGGTGACGATAATCCCTTCTTATCAAGCCTGACTGCACACCTACTACTTTACCAGTTCAAGCTAAATTTAATTTTCTTTAAAAAAAACTGAAACTTCAACATACAAAACAATATTTTTCATTTTACTTAAGCATTAGGTTTACAAGTGATTTTAACACAGTAGTGCACATTTCATATTTATTATAATTGAATTATTATTGAAAGCCTATACTACCTAAATAACAATAATAATTAGTTTAACAATATAACCTACTTACGAAATATTAATGGCGCACCTTTATATTAGGATATATGTAGGACCTGTATATTATATCAGGATAAATAGAAAATAAATTATCATTAATATTTTAGTAAACTAAAAACTAACTAATGAATAAATAAAGATAAATGTGGAGAACTTCCACCATTTTTGAAGTCAATCTTATATAACCTACACAGGTATTATGCACTAACACGAAAATTTCATTTCTGTACACTAACGGTGCAAAGTCTATAAGGAATAGTCCGCACAGCTTTGTTAAAGTTCAAGGTTACAAAACTAAACTTTTTGTATAGTATTGTATAAATTTAGCTGCTCATAGACTATGAATGTTGTTTTTATTCTGCGAGGAGCGCATCATGGCCTTTGGTTGCCCGGACAGCTCTGCGAACGGCAGTGCGATATGCAAGGCTACCTTGAAAGGCGACAAGCTAATGGGACAATACAGTATTCATGTAATAAAACACTTTTATTCCATTTCTTTTTCATGAGATCAATACTTTTAGAAAAATAACTGTGCATACAATGTTGCCATAAAAAGATCAAAACATTGTCTTTACATTTGAGGTCAAATGGGGTCACGAATAAATATGGCAACAGCAGAAAGGTTATGGCTCATAGTACATTTTAAAAGTACAATTAACACATTGACGTTACCAGAAACGCGTCACATCATCATTATAAAACCATTGGGCCTCCTCTCAGAATAAGAAGGGCCTATATCAGGTGGTTCTCTTAAGGGTGGTGTCCTGGTATCAGTGGCGTGGACTTCATAGATGCACAAAAGCACTGCCTACCCTTAAATATTTGTATAACTCATAAAGGGGAAGGATTTTTCCATTTTATGCCATTTTCCTTCTTTATGCATACCCTGGTCAAAAACCCTGTGCACGCCACTGCCTGGTATCCCAATTTATTTAACGTACCTACCTATACAATAACCAAGTAGAAATGTAACAGTTTCCATACCGCAAATAACACAGGTATAGTTTTAAATAAGCAAGACCCACTAGTTTATTTAAAGAGGTAGAGGTAGAGGTAGGATACCTACCTATATATTCGTAGCTTTAATTAAATGTAAACCTTGACACCAAATACAGGACGTTTCATATAAGAAACAACAATGCAATGGTTCATTCGTCGCGGAGAATTGTCAAGATGCTACAATACAATGCACCTACTGTTTCCGTATCAGTTTTAATAGCGTAGAAAAACACTGGCTTCTATCGGAGACGATAAAAATTCTTCACATTACGTCGCATGTTTTTACTAGTGCTTTATTTACTTATTTATGTTAATAAGTGCTATATCAACATAATATATACACGATAAGAAAGCTTAGAAGCAATCAGCCGGAAATATAAAAAAGCTATCCCATGCCTACACCTATCGCTGTATGAAAATATTAGACCAAGTATAGACGTTGAAAACCTGAGTTGAAGGCCAAGGTACATGGTTCTGAGCCCTGACAAACTCGAAAATACAGCATTGATGCAGCTTCGGTCCCATCGATCGAACTACAGTTGGAACGATTTGTCCAGTGAAACATCTATTGAAACCTAATGACATATTTTACCTTCGCAATAAAAACATAATATTTATACAGCATTAAAAATATATGAAAGAAATTTGAATTAGTTTCTTGTATTTATAAAATTTAATAAAGAGATGGTACGCATTCGTTTTATAGAAACAAGTAATAATATCATAATATTTGTATTAAAATTTATTATTGTCTGAACGTAATTTAGCTACCAGCGCCTACGTACAAAGTAATTAGTATATTTTAATGCGAAATCGTGCTTGGCTTACGCAAGTTGTTCAAGCTAATGGGGACGTTTTATGATAATATAAAAATTGCAAAACCATTATTAGCTTGAACGGCAGAAAACTTTGTTTAATTTTAACGTTTGCACAAAAAAGTTCAGAGCGTCTAAGTTATAAAACTATACAAAAGAAAATGCAGTGCAATTTTATCCAAGGGCAAACGAAGACTTTGCCAGAGGAAAAATTCCTTTCTAAACATCTATACACGTTGTGACAATGTTGCAATGATTCAATGTGTAGGAAGTTACTGTTTCGGGCAGCGGTTAATAAAGATCGATAAGCACTTAAGGTTCGCTAACTCTGACATGATATAGCACTAAAAGAAATGAAGCAAGGTAAGAATAAGAAATCCTCATAGTATTACCTGTACAGTATATATCTGTACAGGTAAATCAGTTAGATGCACGAATTCATGCGTGGCTTGTTGCCTTCCGCAACAAGAAGGACGTAATTGAATGTCCTGAACTCCTTTGTGCCTTGAAACAGTTTGAAAACAAGCCACTACATTCATACTAACTAAGCACCTGCTTTAATTTTCGTTTTATTCACAAGATTTTAATTACATAGCTTCGTTCCTGTTTCCGGTTTGTTATGAATTTTTAAAGCCCGGGTTAGCGTTCAACTGATGTGAAATTCGGTACACTTATGTTAATTCGGTGAACATGAAGCTGGAGGATAACATGACATTCTCTAAAGATAACATGGACTCGCTGACGGTAGATATGGACTCATGGGAACATTCTGATAGTAAGACAAACAAATCAAACTTTTTAAATATTATTATTTAGATAGATAAGTACAATTTGCGTGCAACGCGTATATATTGTATAGTAATAAATGAAAGTAAATAATAATAATAAATAAATAAATATACATACTATGACTATACACACATCGCCATCTAGCCCCAAAGTAAGCGTAGCTTGTGTTATGAGTACTAAGATGACTGAATACTTTCTAAATAATATACATAAATACTCTTAAATACAAATAAACATCCAAACACTGAAAATCATTTGTGTTCATCACACCAAACATTTTCCAGTAGTGGTAATCGAACCCACAGCCTTGGTCTCAGAAATCAGGGTCGCTGCCCACTGCGGCAATCGGCCGTCAAAATATTTGAATAATTTCACTAATTTATAATATCTGAAGATGTGGACGCATCTGGCTAAAAAACCACGCCGCGCCCTCATACAGGAAGTATTAAATAAAAGAATTGCCATATTATAAAAAATACGACGTATCCACGCATTACGAAGGCATTTGTACCTAATCATACTTTCCCAAGATTTCTATATAAGAAAAGCCTCATAAAACCATTTTACCGGAAAGTCCGTGAGAACAAACGTTTAACTTCATTTCCTAGTGCAAATAACGTGCAAACTGCATTGCACTGCGAATTTTGCTATGCTAAGGTATTCTTATGTTAAAGAAATTCCCTCGATTGTGCAGGAGTCACGAAGTAATGTCAAGTGCTCCGCAGTGCATGGCCACATTGGCTATGTTTTATCATCAAATGACCCTACCGGCTAAGTAAATGTCAAAACAGTCGAGAATTTCACAGGGGTTGACATGCGCAATGAAAGCCCGATCAATGCACCCCAGGGGTGCGCGCGCCACCCTGCCCCGCTCGACACGGCTATCTACGCAGTTCGTCACAAAAACACCATCAGTTTGAACTCGTTCGTCGTATCGCCCTTGAGAAATAAAAAAAACATTCGTCGATTAGCCATTTTTTTCAAACAATTGTCTAATCATTTGGAATTAGTGCCCAAAAAGTTCTCATTGAGAACAGTTCACTGCTAGATCGTTTCATACGATTTAGCTCGTTAAGGACACCTACTCACCCGTACGTACTCCTCTCAGTTGGTGTTCAGTCGGTCCTCGGTCGCGTGAGTCATTGGATTATCCCACTCTGTTAGATTTGCTTTGTTAATTGATATCAGTAATAGTGGCGTGTGTGACAGTGATTTCGGATGACGCTGGTGCTGCTGTACGGGGCCCTTTTAATGAACTGGTATAGGGACCCGGCTTAGGGAGGCCTACGCAACCAGCGGAAGGGATGGATGACTGTAGCATCTTCTATGACGACGACGGCGAAGCTCAGTGCGATATGGTAAGTATTTGTTACCTAGTGTAACAATTCTAGATAAAATTAAACAGCATAAATCAAAACCTTCTTTTATATTATCACTAACCATTGGATTGTTTGAATGCATTGTGTACTTTGATCTTTTTAGGTTATGATAATTCATTGTTACATAACCACGAAAAGAGCATTCGCGAAAGTTTCACAAAATGGACGTCCCATTTCACCCTGTTGCAATATCTATTCCGCTGCTTATGCGTTACGAGTCTATAATATAGGTGTACGATCTACGTCTAACGTTTATCGATTTGCTTTACTACTTTGAATTTTTTTGACGATACTCGAGACCTTTCGGGAATCTCCTTTGAATTTGACGCTATACCGTTGACGATATTAGTACACAATTATATGGTTTATTCATATACTGTTACCATTTTCTTCCATCTTACAGATCTCGATAAATTTTAGTATCATAATACGCTTCTATTGGTTCCAATAATTAAGAGTGTTAAACTAGAAACTTGATACGCAAATACACAGAAATACAATTAAATTATTAAAGACCAGTACTTCGCTTTAAGTCTGGCCCGTACTGCCTAAAAGACAGACTCAAACATAGGGTTGGGTGGGTAGTCCGCAATGGCAACATCATAAAACTTATAATCGGGAAACAATAGTTGAACAATTCATCAATGTACTCAGAACTATGGTATTAAACATTCCCTCAAACAGAAAAAGAACTCTCGTACTAATCTGTTGTTACATCCGTATAAGCAATCTTTAAGCGACACAATGATGATGCACAAAAAACAAACACACAGATACATAAAGACAAGCATACACAGAAAGCCAGAAAAAGCAATTAAACCTAATAATATTAGTAAATTTGTATCTGGGGCTAAAATTATCACTTTTAAAATTAACTACTATTATTAAAGGTGAATTTGAGTGTTCGTTCACTTGACTACGATACTTTGTGACTGATTATGCAACCTAAAGTGGAAACACTTTATCTGGACAAGTTGTTGTTGAGAGTTGCATGTCAGTTTTTATGTGTCTTAGATACGCAGTCCAAAACCTGAATAGAGGTCTAGCATTAAACCTGTATTATAATGCATGTTAATAGTAACATATATGACTTGCACAACATTTCTTACGACTACAAGTGAAGTGAAAGTAAAAGCATCGTGTTATCAATTGCTAGTACTAACTTACTAAGCGTTCACGCACCCACGTTTGCCATTGTATTTCTACGAGTATAACAATTACAATTCTCCACCGGCGCGGCGTAAGGTCATTTATACATTATGTCCTGTGGGATGGGAAAAAAATATTAGAAATGCTAGAGAATCTATGTATTTTTGGAAGTTTGTTAAATAGTCTTTTACACAAGGTATACTTAAATTAAACTACCTTCTATTTCCTATCTGTCCCAGAAGTAGAATCTTCAAGAAGGCGATATTACCTTTTGCCTCATATAAGGCCTCCTGACTTTTAAACTACTTTTGTGAATAATTACTTATTAGTTATCAAGCAAAAGTAGTTATATTAATTAAATATTTGTTTCTACTTCTTTTAAACTCGTGGTATATAGTATATAGTATATGGTATATGGTATATAGTACAGTTAAAAACCGACAGTTTAAGAAATAACTCATTTGACTACAATACAGTCTGCAAGCAAAACCTGCCTATCTAAGCAAGTTTGTTTTCAATATTTTTTTTGGCTTTAATGATCAAAATATTATAATGATCATCTCATGTGATCAAAATATTATAATGTTCTTAGGATAGATTTTTTCCAAAATTCACAATTATCTCAAATTGATAACAAGTATAAGACCTTTTCCAACAATCTCGTAATTGATATACGAGTACAAATAGTAAATTCAATTCAGTAAACAAAATCTAGAGGAAATTATAAATTTTGTTTACTTTTTTTTAGAAAGGCATATCTCTAGATAGATTTGGTGATATTGACGAACGAAGTGTAGCACCATGTAATTTTGATGTCTGACTTTTAACCGTCTCGTATCGCAATTTTAATGGCGGTTATTAAAATGTTTTTTATTGAAAATAAGTAAGCAATCGGTTTGCGCTTCAAACTATCTTCCCTGACATTGATTGTAGTTTTAAAATGGAATAAACCCCCATTGATTTTTTCTTCCACGCTTCCGAATTGAACCTCTAGTGTCTAGCGGCCCTTTGGCGTCCGCGTTCTAAGTAGGCACCTTCAAAGCGAGTGTGAAGCTGAAAATCAGGGCAACTTGCTTCACAAGCGTCCTCAAACCTAGATCTTGTCATTGTTTTCCGTGATGCATGATTAAAGTCAAGCTAAAGCATATTTACATAATAATGACTGCTGGAATTAAAGATTACTTTCTTTAATTATTATGTAATCTACTTTTGTTGAAGTCGAGGGAAGGTCTAGACGGCAAAATAAACTTGAACATTAAAGGCTTTAGCTCAATCAATATAATAATAGCAGCATAATATTTTCCAAGTTATACATACAATTTATTGAATGGTACTCTAAAAATCATCATTACTGGGTACTACCCAGTAATGATGATTTTTTAAGCTGTTTTCCGTAATTACATGTCTGTAACTACGTGCATAAGAACATTTTAAGATTCATGCTAATTTTGGAATTAATGTAACCATCTCACTGCGTGAACGCATGGTCTAGAATTGCTGTGTTTTATAAGAAACTTAACAATTGAGATTATACTTACATATATGTGTCTTTACAAATATATATAATAAATAAATAAAATAAATATACTACGACAATACACACATCGACATCTAGCCCCAAAGTAAGCGTAGCTTGTGTTATGGGTACTAAGAAAACTGATGAATATTTTATACATAAATGCAGATAAACACTAAGACACTGAAAAACATTCATGTTCATCACACAACATTGCCAGTTGTGGGAATCGAACCCACGGCCTTAGACTTAGAAAGCAGGGTCGCTGCCAACTGCGCCAGTCGCCCGTATATGTTACAAGCTATCATCAATCATAGAGTAAGATCTAAATCGGTCCACTGCTGGACTAAAGGCGTCTCCTATCGGGAGGGTTGGCCCATAATCACAACGCTGGGCAAACGGGTTGGGGATCGCAGTACATAGTAGTAGCACGGAGGATGCTGTTGACCGTTCTCGTACGTCACCGCGGGTAAAGAAGTGGTGATAACCGTACTCTGATCTGCCGTCACCACACGACTTGATTGTATGCATCCCTATTTCTATCCCTATCCCTACTAATATTATGTCAATGTAAGTTTGTTTGTTAACTTTCACGCAAAAACTTCACCGATCCTAATGAAACTAATCCTAAAGAACTCGTCAGCGGACAGAAGCAAACCCCTCCTTTAAAGCTTAGCGATACTGAATACTTTAAACTTTTTAGAACTACTATTAAATTTCGCGGGGAATAGCTAGTAAGCTATATTTAGTCACAATAATTTTATAGTAGGTAGGTAAATATTAAAAGCTTTTGCATCGATTTATTTACAGTTTTTATGAACACGTTCTTGAAATATAATGGGAAAAAGAATTCATTCTGTGCTAAAATTGCCAACGTGACTTTAGCTACTCTTAACCTATTTTGAAGTATGTTTTCCTTTATCGTCAATGATCGTAGAATTATTGGTACCGTTATTTTTTATATTCATAAAATAATTTATGTTATTGCAATTCATATTTTATGAGCGATTACATAGCTAGCTGTTTTTATCTAAGCATCGCGTTGAATTATGTGGCATCACGATTACTAAGAAGTGAGAAAGGAATAACCCAGTTTTGCAATCATCTGCAAGGATAAATTCCACATGGGCTATAAGGTTACGATAGTACCTACCCAATGTTGTACCTTGATAATCCAGTAAGTTATTATGGATCTAAGTCCTAGAGTCTGGTTCGTTATATTACTGGTTCATCGCTGAAGCTATTATAACAAGTATTATTCGAGAAATGGGAGTGTGACGAAAAATCAACATAATGTCTATTTATTTACTTTTAATAATACCTAAGTGTCAGTTAAATTGTAGTATTTAATTTCCTCTAATTTTGGGTGTCACTCCAAGAAAGGACGAACTTTTGTCATTCTCTTGTTTCGAAGGACCGGAGCGCAGTTGAGTACTTTGGCATCAGCCAATAAGACATAACCCAACTCCACATCTCAATTGTAAGGACTATAGATGGGAGTATAAACTTATTTTTTTTAAGAGTTCATCCAACGTCTTGAACTACGTTTGCGACGCTTCATTATTTTGATTTTTCCTGTGAGCATGAGTGATTCTACAGATTCCTATCTTTAAAGCTATGTGGCCGTGCTTTGTCAAGGCGAGTTCACAATTCACTTCAAGCAGTATATCGCAAAGGCTTATCACTCTTCCCGAGGGCAGCGATTAGGAACATGGGTAGATCTAATGACTCTCGAATCAATCTCAGCTCCATAAAGAAAGGTGGAGACGATGCGCATCATGGGTTTCGATGTATAAAGAAGAAACATTATAAATCGGCAATTTTTGTGATAGAATTGAAAAATGCTCAATCCTGAGTGATTAACAAAAAAATTACTAGTAGAAGTTAGAATCACAAGGAATACCGACTTTGGTTCAGAGGCTAAAATTATTGAAAATTGAAAATATGAAGATTAGGTTATTTAACTGGTAACAAAAGAGTCATATCTAACGAAAAGTGATAATACGTCTTGAGTTAGAGATTCGATAATACTTTCGGGTTGGTTTTTGGTTGAAGCCGGATAATAGCCATCTTTAAAGATAATTTATATGTTGCTTTCGATTATATATGAAATGGGTTGCTACCGATTGCATTTCCTCCACTGTATGTGGCATAATGAGGTCGTCTATATCCAGGACACGCGATGCGGATGGAAAAGCGCTGACCTATTATTGTATTACAGGTTTACTGTGGGTTCACTTTAACCTAGACCGCATTCTATTGTAGCATGTCGACAGGACATAAAACGCCCTGACAGAGCAGAAAAAACTGCTGAACGACATGGAATTTTACATTGTTACATAAAAAAAACTACACAATCGTTTAAGGTTTAATTATCCATTGGCCTTCTAAAATGCTCTAGGATAACCTCTGTATCTGTATTAATAAAATCCATTCGAGAGCTTTCCATTCGATAAACAAGACAATAGTTTTAATTACATAAAGCTGTGATAACCACGGGCCACTTAAGTGGTCCGAGCACAAAATCTAATTAGTTCTTCCTGCCTATAACTCCGTACGGTGCTTTAATTCCTAAAAGCCGACAGCCATAGTGTATTATTATATTCTGATTCATTGTGTACTGCAAAACTAATTATTAGAAGCTAGTCTGTGTTAGAAACAAAAACCTCAATAGTTCTGAATCCTACTCTATGGACTATTGCTCTGATCCAACTTTATGGACAATTGCTCAATTCATATATAGACATGCTATGTTTGTAAACAAAAAAAATGCCTACTAACACAAGCCAGAGTAGCCAGAGTAGACGGTAAAAGTCAGTAGATAGCAGCGAGCTTTTAGAGGAGAAATGGTCAATTTGTTTATGTTAAACCAGTGTGAAGTTCTTTTTTGAAACGAATTTAAATAAGCCCAAATCCCAAGTTTTCCCGCAATTCTATGGCCAAAAAATCTGTAAAAATAGGCCTTAAATAACAGGTATGGATTTAGAAATGAGCGTTTAAACTCTTTAAAGACAAAGTGATGGTTTTCATACAAAGGAAGTTTTAAATAGATAATACAAAAGATTTATTACCTCCACGTCACTCGACACATAAAATCATAATGATAAATGATCGCCACGATCCCAACGGTATTGGTAATCAACGACTGATGAGGCAGCTCATTAGGTGCTACGAAACATGGTCTTAAGGTTCTTATTTATTTTAGTTCAACCGAGTTACATCACACCTACTAAGGGGTCTATCAAAGCTGCTTTTACCAGTGTGAGGTCCAACAACTTGGGATCCCAACGTCGTTCAGTTAGTTCCCTGAGCAATGTGCCCAAACTATTGACCATTACAGCTTCGTGGTTCGTTAGGCTATGTCGGTAACTATGGTTCTATTACGGATAACCTTCGAGAATAGCCATCTCTCCGTAGCCCGCTGAGTGACTTTCAGCCTTCTTATAAGGTCCATAAGCGACCACGTTTTTAATGCCGTTGCATCACTGGTAACACTTACTTTAGAAGCGTGTCAGTATTAATATAAGCAATTAATTTGCATTGTATTTTATCTAGATAGGTTTGTATTGGACGATAATCATAACTGATAGAGAGCAAGGGAAGATTTAGATTGAGGCGCGCTTTAAGGCATTGGTTAAGGCTCAATACCTCGCATACTGTACGGATCAATTCTGTGTGGTTAAATCTGATCTCGGTGTGTTCACTGATGAACTGATGAAGATCATGCGCGAACGTCTGGAGTTTTGTGAGAAGACGGTACAAACTTAGATCAATAATTCCTTCATTAGGTCTTTGTTATTTTTTAATATTGGCTAATTGTGTTTTCCGTTTTGTTGTGTTGTTCTTTTTTTTTATTTTTATTAGTGTAATTAGCTTGTGGCAGTTCTAAATAATAATAATAATTAAATAAAATGTTGTATGTGGCAAGAAAAACGGATACCTACTTACAAGGAGGGCGATTCACACTTTAGTTATTCGCATCAGAAACGTGGATAAAAAATGTTCCGTGCAAGTTGATTACATAATAAGAATGCCAGTATGTAGTGCTTTTCGTATTCACTTTTCTGATTATTATTAAGTAATTTAAGTGAAAACTTCTTTATCACAGTAGCATCTTGCAGCCACAAACACCTACCCTGATCGTTGCAATCGAGTAAGTATATTTCGCACATGTTAGGTTTCTCATTCTTATTCTACGTTAAACAAATAACACAATCTCAATGAATCTCTGTTACGCCAATAAAGATATTTTTCAATCCTAAATATCAGTCTATGGTGGTTACTATCATAGACAGCAAAAGCTTTACCTAATTGCTAGTTTTTGTATATATTTGGATAAACTAAAATAATATATAATTTGGCTGTCTCTTGGAGATTTTTCGGTGACATTTCCTACTAAAAACTATACTTGTCTGGAGAAGCCACGATTGACATACATCTGTCCGGCTTAGACCGTATTCTATTGACAGTTCAAAGAAAGTAACAAAAAAAAATTGTAACAGCAATATGTCAGTGTATCATATCCATGCACGTCAGTATGACCTAAATAGTGGACTAGAACCGAAGTAACACTTATTAATTCTACAAACGCCTATCAAGAGTAGAAAGTAGACAATTCATAGCGCTGGATCAAATTACTAACTTGACACGGGATCGTTTCTGTTAACGTTCAGTTCAGATGGAAGAGTTATTTTACTGAACGGAACACGAGATATTAGTGCGCCTTCCATATTATAGTAATTTTTTTAAGTGCAAACTTCTTTGAGTACCTTTGGGTGAACAAACCATGGAACACGCGTCATCGTCATTGAACGCTTTTCATGATTTAAATGTATACTGTGTATATAATATGTACATAGGTTAAGTTTTGACTTCTATCGGCTTTCCCCAAAGATAGCACCGCATGTTTTTTTTTTTAATGAAGATTTTTAAATAATATTTATAATAAAATAGTATTTGTAAGACAACATATTAGTCTTTATAAACAAAAAGTGGATATAAACAGTCGACTTACAAGAAATGGTCATATATTAGTGACATCTGCATATCGTCTGCGAAAGGTACAGGTATACATTTGTGGGATTGAGTATACGCTTTTATAATATGATTTCTAAGGTATTTTGGACCTACCAATGCATAAATTTAAAGAATATGTTAAAACACATTTATTACAGCGAGGTTACTATACAATTGATGAATTGCTTAATGACAAGATTGCTTGGAAGCATCCGGCTCCGCTTTCATCTCTCACAAGATAGAAGAATAAATGTTGAAATGTAAAATGTAAATTGTTGTTGTTGGAAAAGAGCAACTGCTGAGTTTCTTGCCGGCCACTTCTCGAATCTGCCTTCTGAACCGGTGGTAGAGTCACTACAAACAGAGAGACTTGACGTTTCAAAAGTGCTTATATTAGGCCTACTTGAAATAAATGAATTTTGAATTTGAATTTGAATTTAAAGTAAACAATCATTTTGTTATTCCTCAAAGTTAAGTACCTCTTTAAAAAAAGAAGCGGGCATAGCCTAGGACTTCAGCCTCGCTTTTAAGGGGATTGAGTTAGATCCCCAGTTCGATCGCACCTATTATTGCAAGCAGATGGCACATATAAACGGTTTATTGGCGATAAACCATCGCCAATAAACTCTACAGGGCATGTAACGAACACGTCCTGAAAAGTGACGCCCGCCCTTTTCATTAACCTTAGGCTTAGAACCCTTCGCCCTTCAGAGCGGAACTCAGCAAGGCTGCTGGGCCGCAGAAATAAAAGCATAGTGGCCGGAAGAATTGTCACAAAAAGCTCTAGGTACTTACTCCTCTAACTTTTCGGAGTAACTTCTATTTGAGCAATAAATACTTGCTTTAATGGCGAACGAAAAGCGTGAAAGAATGATGGAGAACCTCAAAAGTTCTCCATAATGTTGAAAGGAGTGTGAAGTCTACCTACCAATTCGCATTTAGCCAGCGTAGTAAACTGCGGCCTCCACCGTTCTAATTCTGAGAGAACTACCCGTGCCCTGTAGTGCGCCCGTAACGGGAATATAATGAATAAAAGAAAATCAATACAGAAAATATAGAGTCAGATAGAAATATAGAGACAGATAAAATGGTATAACAGAGCGTTATACCGTATGTCGTGACGATACAGATCGATTTATCCGTCAAGCCACGCCAATAGACGTTTCAAATAAACAAGTAACACTTTCTTTTTAATCCTAGTAAGGAAATAGCGCGTTTCAATACCTATTATCACTGGCTACTTACAGCTGACAGTTGAAGGGCTGCCATTATCACAACAGTGCAAATGGGTAACCCAGAAACGTCAATCAGAACTTTAAATACAATAATCTTTGCTGTACTAACCTGCCGTGGCTACGCAAGTATGGTGTCTTATCAAAAACCATGTTTGACGACCTCAATGGCTTAGTGGCGAGCACTGAGGCCTTATAAGCGGGAGGTCCTGGATTCGAATCCCAATTTAGGAATTTATATCTTTTTTAATTTCTTACGGCTGGTCTGGTAGGAGGCTTTTTACCGAACAAAGTTGCAAGCGATTTAGCGTACCAGTACGATATCGCGTAGAAATCATATGGGTGTGGGCAGTGGCGTAAACTCGGTTTCTTACCAGGGTATACAGCAGGAAAATTGCATAAAAGGGAAAAAATCCTCCTCTTATACGATTATATAAAAAATTTAGGCGGTGCTTTTATGCCTGTATGAAGTGCACGCCACTGGGTATGGCTAACTGCCATACTTCTAACAGTTTCTCCCACTACTATCTTACACTGCATCATCACCTCAGATGAGATTGTTGTAAAAAAATTTATGTTTGTAGTAAAAAAACGAACACTTATTTTAAGCCTGACGATTGTAGTTAAAGGCTAACATGTAGAAGAAAAAAAATAGTACAATTATTTTTAGTCCGACCAGGGAATTGGGGCCAGTACCTCTCGATCCGTAATCTTACTTGCTAACCACTAGACCAATGAGGTTGCAATTGAGTGGCCCAGTTTAGGCGAGCAAGCCATTTCATTTGCAAACACATTACAAACACACAATGCAATAAGGAGAAAACATGAAGTCCATTGTAGATACCGTATGAAGCAATAAAACATTACATCGAATGTAAACAGTTGATGATATCATTACGAATTTCACACTTTGTCTTCTTGTTCGACTGTTATAGTAAAGAGTAGTTCGACAAAGTATATACTAATATTATAAATGCGCAAGTTTGTTTGTTTGTTTCAACTTCCTCGTTGGTATTGTGGTCTGCATTTTCGACTGCAGATCACGAGATCCCCCGGCCAAGGAATATTGTAGGGTTTTTCAATGACGACAGGTACGAGTCCGGAGTTTGGAAATTGGCAGTGATTAACCTGAGAGCTAGCTGTAGGTTCTGCTTTTATTTCCGGTCGTGTCGGAACTGCCGTCACATCGGAATATGAGTGTGAGGGAATAGAGACTTCACTGTGTTTACGACACGGCCAAAAACTGTTTGTTTTTCGCCTATGTTGGGCTCAACCTCTGAAGATTGACCACTGTGGTCCAAAAATTGATGTTTGTTTGTCACCTATGTCCAACTCAACCTTTGAACCATTCATTATGAAAGAAAGGCTCAAATGTACTTAGCTTGCATGCTAGAGTTGGAGAAAGGATTATAAGAAGATTGAATATTTATACCGGAAAAGCTTCTGTAATAAGTTACCCGCGTGATTTCAAAAAAAAGCATTTGTTACCTATATATATGCGTAGCTTGAACGCTCACTTGTCTAATTGGAAATTTGCAAAGATAGAGTGTTCATCTTACAGTTGGCTAGAGGATATACTAGTATTTTATCCGGGGTTAATAAAAGATTTCTGCACGGCAAAAACAACGTGTTAATCTTCTCCCACCACATTTTTATCATCTCTCCGAACATGGTCGCGCCGGTGGAAATAATATCCAATTAATATACGTGTTTTATTAAATAGGAGTATACTTCTCCTTTTCCATGTAGCCGTGGTAGTAGCACGGAGTACGCTGCTGCCTGATCTCCGTTGTATTCCCATAGTCGTCTCATACGACGCCCGCGCCGGGTGGCGAAAACTGTAACAGTGCCCGTTCTCGTCGTCGGAGTCTTTTGATCTGCAAAATAACTTACTATCTTGCATTACAGATACTTTTACACAAGAGATAGGAAAGAGGTTTGTAACCAACAAAAGGCAATATATAGTTTTAACTTTTTATTTGTATTTGGCTGTAACTGTATTCCCGTGGGAGGCCCTTGAATGAAAGGCACGTGTGGTATTCGCTAACGGTCAGTATCAATTTATTCCAGCTATACTGAAACCCGTTATAGGGCCTGCGCAATCTTGGGACTGGTTATCAATCAGTTATCATGAATATCATGCGGTGATGGATGAAAATTTCTTTTAAATTACATCACGGTGTGATTTTTTCTACCACATAATTTTATGACACATTTTGGTACAATTCCTCACTGAGTCATTGTATAGTATTAGCGGTGGGAACTTAGGACTATAATTGTTTATACAGACAATCTGAAATAGATGAGCGACTTTCAGTAATCATTTTATAATCAATCCATTTAAAGGCCGATTGGCATAGTGGGCAGTCACCTAAATTATAAAACATTTTGGCAAAATTCCTCACTATTCATAAAATTATTCATCATTCATCGTAGTAGGTACCCATAACACAAGCTACGCTTACTTAGGGTCTAGATGGCGATGTGTGTATTGTCGTAGTATTATTATTTATTTACTACTTTTCAAGTTATGCTCACAGTAACCTTGGGGAGCTGAATTTTTTAATATATGATTTTTATAAAAGTACGGCCGTGTCGTGACGGCAGATCAGTATACAATGGTCACCACCACGTCGTCTTTTTCGGGTGTCGTACGAGGCGACTAGGGGAATACTTTACCAGAAAACGGGCAGCAAAGTCCTCTGTGCTAACACTTCCATCTACTATTGACGACGGCCGACTGGCGCAGTGGGCAGCGACCCTGCTTTCTGAGTCCAAGGCCGTGGGTTTGATTCCCACGAGTGGAAAATGTTTGTGTGATGAACTTGAATGTTTTTCAGGGTCTGGGTTTTCATAACAACAAACAGTGGCGTGCATAGAGGGTATGCACAGGGTATGCACAGAGGGTATACACATGATATAAAATTAAGAAAATCTCCTGTAAGGGTTATAACTAACTTAAGGATAGGCATTGTAAGAGTTATAAAAAGCCTACGCTATAGTATTTATAACTCGTACTGGCGATTTTCTCCATTTTATATCATCTACATACCCTGTCCATAATACCCTTTAAGCACGCCACTGTTTGTTATTATGTCATAATTTTGCTGAAAGAATGCTTCAAGATTTCATGAAATTCTGGAATAGGTGGTATTGTTTAGGAAATTATTCCAAACGACAATTTACGGAAGTCTTAATACAAAACGCAGGCTTCGCGATAAATTACTTTAATAGACTCGTATCCATTTGCTCCATGAAGTCCAACTTTCATTGATCGTGAAATGTGATCCTCGATAGTCGCAACTACAATGATTTGTTACAACTTTCGCTTCTTCTGTTACAATCGTGATCATTATTCGTGCCCATGAAAGGGCCCCATTTGAATGATCTCAAGCGTCACATTAAACTTTGATAGGCCGTGAAGGCTTTTGTGTGTGGCTGAACACAATAACGTCAATGGACGCATTTTCGTCGATAAAAGGTTCGCTCGAAGCCCTGCATACTGGATTCGTGCAGGTTTCCTGCCCTATTACACGGCGGAGGCTTACAAAGGCTTTTATTCATTGCACTGTCTGCATAACGCTCAGTGCGTAGGCACTCTGTAAACATCACTCCGAAAAATCAAAGAGAGTCGAAAAGATTTAAAAGCTTCGCAATTATTTTTCTTGAATATTCTTTTATATTAGTCCATTTTCTTTTATATTATTCACATTTGAATAAACTAAATTAAATGGAACCACCAATGACAAAGTTCAAAGATATGAACTGTTAGGTACTCTATTGTTTCTTTACAAATCACATTCTGATATCAAATAAGTTTATTAAAAATGAAAACTAGAAAGGTTACTAGCTCTAGCTAAATTACAAACCTATTATAAAGCGTTACAACATTAAATTATGCTTTATGTTTTTGGCCATATAAATCAGCTTATTCAACTACGACTACTCTGTAGATTGTAGACTGTATTTATAAATGAAACGAGATACAGAAAAAAGTATTTAAACGTTCACAATACCGTCTAAGCGGCTTAACACAAGCTGCAGCTTTTATTTAACGTTCATTTAACCTTGGTGTATTTGAGCCGTGCCTATTTCAGTCCATTATCATCAGCGTGCTAAGCGGGGACTGTTCGTGACCTTTGCTTAGAGCTTCCTTATGAATTTACTTAGTTCTGCTTTGTTAACAACCGGTTTTAAGTCACCACACGTGTTTTTTATGTTTTTTAATTAGTCTTAGTATTTAGTATCTATCTGTGTGCACTCATTTGAACTGCAATCCAACACTTCACTCCAGTCCTTGCTTTAAACGGTGATGGAAAACATCGTGAGAAAACCTGCATGCCTGAGAGTTCTCCATAATGTTCTCAACGGCGTGTGAAGTCTACCAATCCGCACTTGGCCAGCGTCTACAACTACGCCACTACGGCCTAAACCATTCTCATTCCCAGAGGCGATCCATGCTCTGTAGAGGGCCGGTAATGGTTTGAAGATGATGACGGATGATGATTTAGTATCTGTGCATACAGGCTGCATTTGCACTGCAATCTAACGAAGAAATTTAATATTTTCAATTTCCTATATATTAAAGTCCCATAGGGGATTCGTAGATATCTTCCAAACTACTTCCAAACAAGTAAATTAGTGAGTACCTATAACGTAATCGCTGTATTACTTTTTAAACAATATAGTTGGGTTCCCCTCTCACCTTTAAAGAACAATGGCGATGTTTTGACCTGCGATTGTGAAGCAATACAATTTCATGCACCATAACACGGAGCATTTGAATGCGCAGTAGATAGTAGTACCGAAAATTAATTATCATGATATCTCCCACGACTGTTGTGATGGTATCAGTATCGTTTGCTTGCACTATTCTCACGATGATATTAAGTAATCAGTGGTACTGGTTACTCGTATTTTTGTTTCAACATATTAATGAGATAATACCTTTAAGAATGGACACCGCTTTTTCTGATCCCATACGTAATTGTATATTGAACAATGAATTATGTAAAAAAATAAAATAAACCGTAACCTGACTGCCATGGCAATAGCGTACCTAAGATAATGCACAGTTGTATGGTGTACCTACTTTCCTTACTACTTATATATACTTAAGTTAAGTACCTATATATAACACAGCCTTTTTGTTTAAACGTGTCATTGTTTAGATAATAGATAGACAAAAATACTAAGGATATAATACAGTTTCAATTTGACATTTGCAGGTAGGATACAATATCTTCTGTTAATGGTTTACTTGACTAATCGAGCCTTGAATCGAGAATATTTCTAGAGCTAGAGTCACTACCAACAGAGAGATTGGCAGTCAGCTTACCTATCCCCCGACTGAAATAAACAATTATAATGTTTGTATTTGGTTGATTAATCTGACTTATTTCTAATAGTTAATTTCGGAAATTTACTTAGAACTAAAAGGATGAAGACAAAACTGAGATTATTCAGAATGGGCTGGCAATGGTGCCAGTTCTGTATATAAATCTCTAAGCTAAACTAAATTGACAGGTTTTAGAAATCAACCGCGGGGAAAATTGACAAAAGTAAGGAAAGGAAAAGCACTTCTTTTAGATTTGTCAATTAAGTTTAGTTGAGTATAACAGAAGTGTTTAGTTAAGTTATGTGCTTTTTTATTATTAAAATATCACATACTTCAACGATGAAGGAAAATATCGTAAGGAACATGCCTGAGAGTTCTCAACAATGTTCTGAAAGGCGTGCGGAGTTCACCAATCCGCAATGTTCCTGTGTGGTGGACTACGGAATTAACCCCTTCTCATTGTTGGAGTAGATCTTGTAGCTTTGTACTAGGCCAGTAATGGGTTATGGCCAGTTATCACATATAATGATGATGGTGATGATGAATCTATTGTAGATACAAAGGCGCATTTGGAACGAAAGTACCAGGACCACATCGTCCGAAACAGTCCTTGAATAATGTCAATGATCCTACGATATAACTGTTTACGGAAACATTTGTAGTTACGCTATTACGTGCCTCAGTTGGAAATACGGTAATAATTTCGTTACTAAGGTTTATATCGCTACATTAATCTTTAATGCTATGTAAATTATTTTGTTCTGTATTTGGCCTAACGCTGCTATGTATGGGGTCGGCACCCGGCTATCTCTTAAGGGAATACACGAGGACGGACTTCGTAATGCGTTAGAATACAAAATTAGTGACTGGACAGCGTGCTTTTGTTTATTTTATAAAACTTTTGCTTATTCAAAGATGCAGACAGATAGAAAATACTTTTATTTTCCTGTTTTAGGAGACTGTTTTCACGCGATAGACAGTGTTATGTTAATAGTAGGTAATTTAAAATAAATTATGGTAGATATCACGTTTATTGTTTCAGTCGGCAAATGCATAAAGCGATCCTACTTCTTAATTACCCGTGAGATATTCCTGGTACATTTCCTTTAAATAATAAATAATTGTACCTACCGCGCACGAAAGGTAGAGCGTTTCATTTTCCAATAAAAAAATTAAAAAATACGCCGCGGAGCAGGCCTAGCAAAACAGTTTTACTAGGCGATACTACTCTACGCTGATATTAATGTACCTACTTATTATTTACATTCAAATATACCTACTTATATAAAATTTTAAAAACATGGTTTTTATGCAACAACATTTAGTTATGCTATATTATTTATTCTGTAGGAAATAAATAATATAGCATAACTAAAAAAAGTATTATTTACAACTAAGAATTAAAAATTAAAAAAATACTTTATTAGTTACTGCTCTAACGATAGTAGTGGTGACGCGTCGTGACCACCGCCACATTAGATATTTCACATCAAAAATACTGGTGCGGATTAAATACATGACACTCGATTTAACTATTCAAGTCAGGCTCATTCGAATAGAATCGATGTTGCTTAAATATTCTATGTGGATACTTGTGAGTAAGCCCTACCTCCGGATTGTTAAGGTTCCCTACACGGGGCAATTTATCGCATGGCAACCCGTCGCAAGCTATATCGCAAGCCACAGATTATCGATATACTTATTAAGGCAATTTCAGAGATTGCATACCATCTGGCCTGTTTCCACTTTAAAGTACACTCGTGTAAGTCGCGCAAACTCTTCCGGGCTAATGGCAAAAGGAAGTCGCACGAGTTACTGGTACAATCTACAGGCACATGCCACTTGCACAAGTAACAGGTGTAAACAATTTACACATGTTATTTGCATAAGTGTTTCTACTTGCACGAGCTTTCTGAGATGCCATGTGTAAACGACGCATAGCAATCGTTCGCAGCAACCGATTGCACGTGTGGGGACAGTAGTTTTGAAGCGACGGATCTCTCCAGCAATGGATTGCCTGTAATATATGGGCTGAAATGTCATGAACTTTTGAACGCATTTACAAATATCTACCCACAACCTGAATTTTTGTTGCCACTTGTGTCCCGGCAACTCTATTTATACCAAAATATTGAACCGCTGCGATCTGCATGCAATCGATTGCTGCGACGGTTTATACTGCCCTCTACTAGAAATGAGTGAAAACATTTCGACTAAACCAAGGCGGAATTCCTATGCATATTCTTTCGCACGCCGTTGAATTTTTTAAGCACTTACCTTCCCAGGCGTTTATTGCTTTATTTCCGACTAAAAAATATTTCCACAATCTTTTAGGATATAGAATACCGGTATTAGACAAAAAAAATGTTTTAACCGGCAACGTATCCTGTAATAAAAATTTAAAACTTGACTTTGTGAGCTGTAACCGAGTAGACCTTCTAGTTAGAATTTGCTTAAATCAATTTAATATGCATGAAATTTCTCTACATTTTTAATGTTTTAACTTTTGTGGGTTTATATTGTTTTGAATATATTTTATCCAGCGTTGAGAATCCGCAAACGGTAGTGTTACTAATTCGGTAGTTATCGTTCTAGCGCTGTGGATACTTTAAATAAATTTAAAAATTTAAATTATATTTAATTTCGAGATGCTACCCTTATCTAAAGGGATCAGTTGTTAAAGGAGAGCAATACTAGATCTAATCTAAAATCTGATGAATCTAAATTAAACTACCTATTAATTTCGATTACCTACTTATTACTTAAGATGTCTTTCAATAAGTTCAAAATTTATTAAACGTAAGCTTATAGAAAAATCCTATTATAATATTAAGGATTACATGTATGATAAAAAAGCTTGGGTATGAATTGCTCTAACTTCATAGCTAAACATTAACTCCACTGTGAGATGGTGATAACAAAACAAAACTGGCTAAGTTTGTTGCGGGCTCTTCTTAGACCAGGGCGCGGTTGGAACTCCTAGCTTTAGTTTTAGGTTAACGAATGCAGTTATCACCATCACCTAACATTAGTGCTAATATGTTAAATGTATAAACGCTTCATGGGTGCCTGTGATACGGTCGGCATGAATAAAACAATTTTTAATTTTGAATTTTGCAAATTTTTATTCGGACCTCACTGGCTCACTGACTTAACAAAAATATAATTATTGGTGCAATACATATCTTTCAAACTCTTAAAGTTTGGCATACAGGCATAAAAATTATATCTTCGTTTCTAGGATACAAGTAATATATGTGTAATGTGATTTCGTCAAGATCGATTTCATTACCGAGCCAATCGTTATTAGCAAATACCTACTATATAAATATTTTAGTAAATCCTGGATAAACACTTTATTTTCTCGGGATAAAAAGTATCCTAAGTCTGTTTTAAATATGCAAACTATCTCTATGCCGAATTCCATAAAAATCGATGCTAGATATAGGTAAGTCAGTAGTTTTACTTATAAAGTAATCATACGTGATTTCTGATTACGGACGGATAATAAGATAATTTTACATAAATTACACAATGAATACAATCGGCTAGTCATCTCCAGAGCCTCGACGAGCGAGGTCCACCGACCTATTGTAATCCGGTTTATTTTTTATTTATAGATACAATAAGTTTCACACGTCTTAATTCTTAATAAAAAACACTCAGTGCAAGTTTTTATAATAGAACCTGATCGAAAAAAAAATTAATTCTAGTAGGAATTAAAAATATGCTAGCTGCTAGCATACACTTATCTATAACACTATACATAATTTCCAATACTAACTACAAACGATTTTAAATGTCTGTTAATTCTGATGCCTTTACAATTTATATTTTCAATCAAACTCAACGATCCACATACCTACTCTTAAGTACATCTTCTAGGCCGACGCATATTATAAGTTTGTAAACTAGCTGAAATAAATCAGATACAGCCCTAAAGTTCCCACTACATGCAAAAGTAAAATCAAGTGACTCCTGTCACTTTATTAGGTACGCGTCGCGTAGTGTAGGTACTATGCGTGTTTCGGCATTTTATCTTCAATAGGGTTGTCATAAGCACTTACAATGTTTTGAATTAGTTTATATGCAAAAATAAATATGCTTCTTTTGATTCAATATTTTTACAGGGTGATTCTTTATAAAATATAGTTATGCACCCTTCAACAGTTTTTCGTAATTTCCTTACACTTTGTATATTTATATACAATGTGTAAGGAATTATATACATGAAAGCAATAAATAAATGAAATTACTCTTTGACAGTTTGGCTTGGATTGGAAACTGAAGGAATTAGTACCTATTTGAGGAATCTATGATTAGTACCTACATTTTAAAATTAGTACCTCATATATTCCTAAATTGTCTATTGCAGGGTCTCGAACCCGTGGCCACTCAGTCTCACTTATACCTTCCTCGCTATTCTAAAGTGTTCATCAAGGTATTTACTTGCTTTGCACTTGTAGAATCGATAGTATTTACGGAGGGATACTAGGGTCTCGGCAGTTGATTGGTTTGGAAAGTGTATTTGCCAGGAGGTTTCTGACGGTCTTTGGCTTGGCGAGGGGTTGGGGTACCTCGTAGCCGGAAAGCTCCGCTATATTTGGCTTTCTTATGTCCTGTAGTAATAGTTGTACAGGACATAAGAAAGCCAAATATAGCGGAAGCTATGGGAGACTTCATATTAGAAACTTATTTCCAGGGTCACTCTGAGTCGAAGGGTGCAAAGAAGAGGGAGAAAAGTGCAAACGGGAATGGCAACAAGCAAACCCGGGGCGTCGCTACATCTTTTGGTTTCCGACGTCGCCCCGCCAGCACATCGCGAGCCGATGACAATGCGCGCAGGAAGCAGAAGTCACACGATAAAAATGGAAATGGAGGTAAAATGACAAATATTTTCCACGAATGTCAGCGTCAATTATGGTTTTTGCAAATCCCGTGGGAACCGTTTGTTATCCTGGGATAAAATGTAAATAATATTAAATAAATAATAATCCTTAATTGCCATACTCTATTGTTAATAAAAGATATTGAACGTTATTATTTAACAAAATGGTAAAAAGAGCAGATTTTCAGTCGGCTCCAGTATCAAACTGAGCAAACAGCCGCGTCAATGGTTGCGTTATTACTATACCTATTATAGTATAATATAACTAACCAGAGTTAGAAATTTTAATAAAAATTTTTAATAAATTACAAATTTTAAAAAAAGGTTTAAAAGTACCTAATTGTATCAAATAAATTAATAAACTGAAGAATGACTTAGTATTTAATACAAACAAAACTCATTTGATATAGATATATCTAGCTGCTTCGATTTGTAAGCTGAGGTAGAATTTCTTTAATTTGTGTTTTTCTCCTATTTTGCTAAGAGTAGCCTATGTTACTTTCACTCCTTTAAAAAAACGCTATGCCAAAAATCAAGTTGATTCCTTAGTTAGGGTGTGAAGAAAGGACAAACTCTTCTCATTTATAATATTAGGAAGGACTAAGAGAAGCATAGATAGGGCAAAGTAAAATTCTAGATGTTTAACTTTCATCACTGTTTGTATGAATGAGAAAGCTTATGTCTGTTGTTTTATAAGCATATTTAGTTGTTTCTACTCTCTCTTATTTTCGTCGCGTTAAATTCAACGTGATATCCCTGCCTCCTTTTCTATCCCCGGCACGCATATCTATTCTACCTCCGACTTTTCGGAGCTATGTGCGTTTTTAATCCAAATTCAAATTCAAACTCAAATTCTTTTATTTGCATAAAACATTGTAGTTATACATGTTTAGTCATAATATATGACATGTAAATCTTAATTATATATTACATGCAAGCACCAAGCAATTAAATATTACATGCTCTAACAGTGAAGGAAAACAACGTGAGGAAATCTGCATGCCTGAGAGTTTGCCATCAATTTCAAATGCCTTTGAAGTCTACCAGTCCGCACTTGGCCAGAGTGGTTCGACTGTCTAACGCTAACAATATTTTTTAAATGGATTGTTTGTTGCTGAGATAGGCTTGTTCAAGCAGAAAGGGTTAAAAATATTTTGACTTATGTACAGGTTCAACGGAAGATCTTCGTCCAGAAGAGGTGTTGTCCGGTCGTTCGACGCCCCTCGCACGGCCACGGAAGGAAATATCGGGGCAACCACTACGTACAAATAGGTAAATTTTATTTTACAATAATTTACATCTGCATGTTACTATACTCATTGGTATGGCACCACAGTTACCTAACTAAGTCCTCCTGTCAAATATGCCAGTAGCATTCTTGCTAAGCGGCTCCATAAGTGATAATAAGTGCGAGCTAACAACATTGATAAAAAAGTATATAATTAGACAATTAAGGTTGATTGATTGCTTCGCTTAAAATGCTTCCGTAAATGCTAAATATTCGTCCATCTTTGCTTACGTAGGTACTGATGCTGCTACAATGAAGTTTAATAATTGAAGCATTTAAATAATATTTAATTGTAAATTTTTTCATAGGCGTACGTAATTGTAGACGGTCAAACATAGCTCAATTAATATTATCAATAATAGTCTAGTCTAGATCAAATCTGAAAGATATACGTGCAATGCATCAGTTTATGTGTATCGTAACATTAAAGAGGAAAAAAAGTTTCATTCATGAAGCAGGTAATATCTATTGTTTACAAAACTAATTACGTCATAAGCAAATGATCTAGAGAGAGCAAAACTAAAAAGTGTTGTCACATTAAAATAGTAATCTGTTAGGTAACAGGAAGTAGAAAGTCAATCAAGAAATGATAATGATATAAACAAAAGGAAATCTACATCCTTTAGCACTTTCGTTGCGTTGGTTGATAAAAAATGAAAACATATCGAAGTAAGCAATTATTTATAGCCACACCCAAAACAACTTTTATGTTCCGGTTTCGCAAGAGCTTGTTACATCTGCCGCAATTTTTATTTTATTTTTAAGGCAATGCTATGAATAAATTTCTTTGATGAATTGCAACCAATCGATTGTCTCGTGAAATCTTTCGGATTTTAAGCAATAGGTTTCAAGTAAGTTAAGACGAAAGCTCTTTAAAATTTTGCTATTCTAACAATCGTTAAACTTTTTACGTTTAATTGTATACAATTGTGAATACTAGATACGAACGTAGCAATAGTTAATACATACCTACTTACTTGACGTAAACACTGACCGACAAATGTCGTAACGTCACGATAATCTCCTTGCTCTGTTCCTTCTCTTCTCTCTTCTAAAGCTACAGCCACTTTCTTATTCAGGCAATAAACCAGAATTCTTAATATACTTTTCATTTTTCATTCACGTTCGATATACATTAACAAATTATTTTTCAATATGTAATCGAATTCAATAATGATTACAATATGTTAGTATATTTTATCCAAGTTAGTCAGTAACTCTGGAAACTATTAACACATAATCCAACATTACGAAATTGACTGACGTTCGTTACAATTTAAAGTATTAAAATACCGGCCTTCAAATTTGCATTAATTAAGTTATTTGTGTAAGTAGATAGATATATTCCACATAAGTATATTCCGACAAATATCACAATTCAATCCAATTAAATCAGTAGTAACTAAGTAATAATAATACATGACAAACATTGGTAATCAGACATTCTAACGCAGTCATTTAAATAATAGATTGCATGTGTATTACGAAAATTAAGATGTCTATTTTAAAAAATATAACCATGATTACAAGGCAAATTTGTTTCAAAAAAATATTGCTAATAAATTTTATCAGGCGATTAATTTACCCAAGTAAGTGATCGAATTCATTATGTACATAATTATGAACATTAATTTATAATTGAATGTAATAACCTAGTGCTACTATTACTATTGTAGTGCTACTTATATATATACTATTCAACCTTTGGTTATTATGTTATGTACACAGAAACCTTACACCTATTGTTTATTTACGGCATGGCGTAAAAAAACGTAAGCTTAGCTTATGCAAGCAAAAATTATATCGTTCGCTTAAATATTAAATTTTTATGCGACACCTTCTTGTAATAATTTGACAGTAACTCCTTAATTCCCTAGGTTCGGTTTCAGGCAACCGCACAGCAAAACAGCCAAGGTGGCCGACGTGAAAGTGCCTGCTGAGGAGGCATTCAGCGCACCAGTTAAGGATAAGGAAACCGCCATCAATAATAATACGTTAGGTTCGTATTCTAATTTCAAATTGTAAATAAAATGAACAGTCCATTAATAGATTATTCCGGCACCAATTTATTTGAGAATAAATATACTTGTTTAATTATTATTTAATTGCGACATTCCATAATACTCAATGACAAGGTGTGCAGGTGACATGTGCTGATCTAACCTTCAATTTTATACTTCCAATTATTCTATTTAACAAATGAAAATATTTGTAAATGGTAAAGTGATATGAGTGAATTTTAAATAGAATATAAAATGAAATAGTGAATATAAAAATGAAATGGCGGACTCCCAGGAAAATTTTACTCTTTCATCAATAAATAATGATAAAAGTTTTACTTCAATCGTGCGTAAAAGTTACCCGCACACACTTTTTTTTACTTTGTAATTAGTGTAATTGGCTTCTAGCCGTTCCAGTTAATAATAATAAATGAATATATATAGGTATTACTCAGACTTGAAGTTTTCGTTGATATTCAGTCTATATTGCATACCAACTATGAAACTAGTTACAAAATCAAACTTAATGCCTTAATGTAGTTTATACAAGTATAAAAGTAAAGTAGGTAGGTATCTATCATTCAATTCAATGCATCAGAACTTTTAGATGATGTAACGAACCATATTATTTGGATATACATATCTTTATATGGCCGGAAAACAATTTTCTACGTCTAACAATCCTATTGTTTTACTAACATGGTTGGTATAAATAATAAATCTTATCTTATTAGTTAGATTTATAAAATTCCGATAGCTTTATTCGGTCTACACAATACACAATGATAAATTGAGTCGACAAAGGCAAGAAACAGAAATTTATTTTTATGATTATATATGTCTAAGTGTTTTTAAATACACTAAAATATAATTATATCTAGATGTCATATAATTATTTTCTTCCGTAGATATAATTATTTTCTGTTTTGTAGTTTTGGGTTACCTACTGCCTACTCTTAGGAATGAGGAAAGTAGAGGTTAGTCAAGTCAAGTCATGTCAAAAATTTCTTTATTAAAATAGCCACATAGATGGCACTTTTGACAAAATGTATATATTAGTGAGTAGTGAAGGCTACGAGGGTTCCAAACGCGCCCTGGCCTAAAAACCAACCACAAACTTAGCCGGGCGTTCTTTTTGTTATAACCATCTTACATTGTCATTTGAAAATATTTATTTAGTTAACTAGATCCTACAATGTGAGTTGGCAACTGTTAACATAACTATGTCAGTAGGTACTTATTAATAACAGAATCGGCAGCTTTACGTGCTCTCCGGAATAAGAACTAGGGGACCAATAACACCACACATTTCCCGTCACTTTCCAGACTAGGACTAGGAATTTTTTGGCAGCATCACATCTGACATGCAACACGACTGTAAACATTACCTACTGATCATTTTTTTTTTTCAATTTTGCACTAATGTATAGAAGTACCTATATATCTATATTTCATCATCATCAATACATTACCGGCAAACTACAGAACACGGGTCTCCGCCCACAATGCGAAGGTGTTAAGGCCGTAGTCCACCACGCTGACCCAGTGCGGATTGGTGGACTCCACACACCTTTAAGAACATTATGTAGAACTCTCAGGCATGCAAGTTTCCTCACGCTGTTTTTCTTTACCGTTGAAGCAAGTGATATTTTGGTCACTTGAAAAAAGCACATAACTCAGAAAAGTTAGAGGTGCTAGCTGGGATTCGAACTCGGCCCACCCAAGTCTAGCTCCTACCCAATGCGGTATCATCGCTTCGGAAGCCGAACCACCGACGCGGTGATAGGTATAGTTTGCACACACTTATTTGAAGTTGGCTCCTCGAGACGTTGGCGCATGTTCAAATGCCACTTCAGGTTCTACCAATAAATTCCTAGAAACTTCAGTCCATCGAAAATAGTTCCCGTGTTTTGTACCTACCCTGATGAACTGTTCCTCTTTCAGATAAGAAAAGTACAAACCACTATAACTTGCCACTCCTGGCCACCCAGGTGTCGTCCAACGGTGTTACAAATATCGTGGGTGCCGGTGGGGTGCCTAAGCCTGTCACAAAACAAACGGTTATACTGACCTATCAGCCACAGCAGTATCCTCACCAAGTAAGTCAGAATATAAATATAAATATAAATATAAATATAAATATAAATATAAATATAAATATAAATATAAATATAAATATAAATATAAATATAAATATAAATATAAATATAAATATAAATATAAATATAAATATAAATATAAATATAAATATAAATATAAATATAAATATAAATATAAATATAAATATAAATAGAAATATAAATATAAATATAAATATAAATATAAATATAAATATAAATTTAAATATAAATATAAATATAAAAATAAATATAAATGAATAAATATAAATTTACTACGACTATACACACATCGCTATCTAGCTCCAAAGTAAGCGTAGCTTTTGCTATGGGTACTAAGATGACTGATGAATATCTTTACGAATAATACACATACATAAATACTTATTATACCGTTCAATATCCAGACACTGAAAAAAATTATGTTTATTACACAAACATTTTCCAGTGGGAATCGAACTCACGGCCCACTCAGAAAGCAGGGTCGCTGCCTACTGCGCCAATCGGCCGTCATATATACTTAATCAACATAAACATCAAAGTCAAAATCAAAATTAACATCCCAGTCCCAGGGGATATTAATTGGACTGATAATGACGCATTACAGACAGTTCTGGATGCATATTACACTAATTGGTGGGCCAGTTTTTATGATTATATTGAATTAGTGATATTGATTAATACTCGGGATCGTCGCCTTCACGTGCTCTGCGAGGCATATAAATGAACAAAGCTTATTTCTAACTCCAGGCACTAGGAATTCTTGGCCGAAACAACCAATACCTTGATAACAATAAGTGTGTGCTCGGAAACCGCGAGAAACCAGGCGTATGTTGTTAATATCCCAAAATCTCGCACAAATCTTTGCATCATCTATTCTTATATGCATGTCTAGGATTTGGAACGCCCTCCCGAGTTCTGTGTTTCCTAAGTTTACGACCTGGATATCTTTTAAACAAGAGTTCCACATCAGAACTTTCCATCGGGTGATATTGGTCAAGGTCAAGCGCTAGTAAATTACCAATAAAAGAAACAAAAAACCACCCTCGGAAACAAAAACGCAGGCTAGACCTCATGATTCGTAGTCACTTCGTAACAAACAGTCAAATTTAATACGCCTCATCAACCACTAATACTACCTAACTGCTGGGCAAAGGCTTTCTGTGTCAAAGTAGCGAGGGATAGTGCTTAAAACCCCATGCCGCTGAAATATAAAACCCTCATTACAAAGAATCAACCCATTACCGGTCCGCTTCAGGGCACAAGTCTTCGAATAAAAACGATTTTAGGCCGTAGTCCAGAACGCTGACTAAATGATGATTGGTGGACTCCACACCCTATTGAGTACCATTACAAAGAACTCTCAAGCATGGAGGTTTTCTAACAATGTTTTCGTACACCTTTATCAAGGTTTATCTAATTTGCAGGACATAAGAAAGCCACCTAGAGCGGAGCTTTCCGGTTCTAGAGCTACCTCAACCCCTCGCCAGGCCGTAGACCCTCAGAAGCCTCCTGGGAAATACACCTTCCAAACCAATCAACTGCCGAGACCTCAGTATCCCTCTGTGAAGACTATCGATTCTAAAAGTGCAAAGCAAGTAAGTACCTTGATGAAAACCTTAGAACAGCGAAGAAGGTGTAAGTGAGATTGTTAGGTGAAGGGTTTTTTCTAACAATATTTTCTCAGTACCAGAGACTCCAGAGTTAGGAAATTGAGAATTGGGGTGTCACATTCTTGCCTCGGAGAACACGTTAAGCCATCGTCAGCAGGCCTTAGAGCAGCGTGGCTGTTTCCGCAACTGCCTTTTCGGTATGATGCCACATGAAACTACTTCATTGCATGGATTACTAAATGACGCGTTGGTCACTAGACCACAGATGCTAACCATTGGAATAGCATGTTCAACTTCGGATCACAAGGTTCTAGGTTCATTTACCAGCCATCGGTTAGAACTTAGCAGTGGTCACATCCGTTCCTCGAAATGCATGTTAAGCATTTGTTCGCGGTTATTCTTGCTAACATTTTATAGTAATCGCTAAAGTCCGTCAACCCGCATTGTAGCAGCGTGGTGGGTATATGCGCTTTTAGGCCCCCTCATCAGAAAGGAGATCTGTGCCCAGCAATGAAACGTTAATTAGGCTTAAGATGATCATAAATGATAAATAAATACTAAACAGGTTAACTCCAGGTTATTGCGATTGGCTCCAATTTACATTTCGTACATTCACCTACCTTGCGATTGGTCCATTTCGTACTTAGTCCAATTCACGGTTGGTTTAATATTGTACTAAGTACAAACTACCTCTCGGTCCACATGCGAATCTTAACATTTGTGTCTGAACAGTATAATAACTAAATAAATAACATCAAGAACTCTTGATGCTCTTCACCGTTGATCCCTAAACTTGGCATGAAAGCAATTTTATTTTGGATATACTTTCCCAACACACGTTATAAGGGTGCCAATTCTAATACAACCCCGATAAGAGGCTTGCCCGGAATTCTGCAGACAACTTTTTATTACTATCTAGTCGCACTATGGTTTAACATTAAAGTTTAGAAAAGTCCTATTATAGTATAATTGACTACGTAATCGATAAAAAACTTGGTGTGAATTATTGCTCTAACCAGGTTGCCCTTCTAATAATTTTAAATGACAATGTGAGATGGTGATAACGAAAAAAGACACCCGGCTAATTTTGTTCTGGGCTTCTTTTTAGACCAGGACGCGTGTGAAACCCTCGAACCTTTAGTTTTAAGTTTACGTTACGAATATTGTTATCGCCATCATCTTATTAACGTGTAATGTACGCATCAAAAGTGTTACTATGGGCCTACTTGAGTAAAGATATTCTGGACTTTGACTTTGACTTTGACTTTGAAAACCGACTACGATTAAATTAATCTTAAACTAGGATACACAAAAGCTCAAAACAAGTGGATACCTATTAAAAGTTTAAAGCCCTGATTTTATATACGAGTATATCGAAAAACCATGTACTACAAATATATTTTTTTTACTAGAAATCTTTATCCATTAGTGCGTATGAATTATTTAGTTGCATAATTTAGAAGATATAAAAAAAATATTATATACTATGCTTATTTGTAAAGTATAATTGTCTAAAAACACACACAAGTGAAGTTTAATAAATGCTTTAAAAAGGTTCGAAATTGTTGAAACTCAGTACTATTGAAATAAACTAATAAATATGAATGAAAAAAATCGTGGGTATATACCGATGGCGAACGATGCAACACTTTCCGGAAGTAGCTTACCTTACCACAGAATTAATTCACTTTCTTTAGCCACCACCAACTTTATGAACTAGTCAAAATTCTCGTTTACCACACATACATATTTGATATGCAAAAATATGCTCTAAGCGCTAAACAAAAGATATATTGTTCTATGAAGTCTGAAGTGGGTCATACTTCATCTATTTCAGGGCTGTTGGTTTTGAAACCGAGTGCCGTTTGCTTAAAATATCACTGCAGAGTGCATTCACGTGGAACACACGAGATAATGCGCTCGGGATATATAGTTTGTACGAAATATTTAGGTACATATTTTCATTACACATCTAAGCTTCCATACTAATACTACTACTAATAATATACTTTTTATCCAGGGAAAACTTTTGCGATCCATCATTATCAGCTGTTAACTGTAACAACTGTTATACACAAGTAAAATTAAATTGCCTGCTTAAAAACATTTAAGTTCATTTATTTACAAATTTTCGTTAATAAATTTGTTTTCATATTTCACATAAATACTTTACGGTGGACCCTGAATTTCAATTTTATTTAACAAACAAAACTTAAAATATATATTCTCATATTAAGCATAATACTTTCTCCGGTATATCATAATTTAAATAAAAGACGTTTCAATTATACTTTACCAAAAAGTTATAATAACAGGTGATGATATTTTTTATAATAAAATTGAGTAAAACTAAAAAGAGATTGTAAACGTACATCTATTGCGTATATTCCTCGTTATTTAGCAATTTAATGACCCCTTTTACGGTAATTAATTTTCCGTGTAGTTATTTCAAGTTAGTTTAGATTAAAGTAGAGTTTGTTTTAATCAACACGTGTATTGCGTTCTTTCAATCTGTTAAAAAAGCTAAGTATATTGTGTCTAACAATTTCTTAAATCCTACTAGAAAAGTGCGGCACGGTGCATAAATCAAAAAACATGGAACCTAGTTTACAGTGATTTCGAAGTGAGTGGTTTGATTTATCTTCAGATAAGTCTCGCGTTTTTACTCCCGTGCATCTTAAGCTGTCTCTACGTTAAGGGACATTTTACTAACGTGTATTGACGTTGGACGGTCTCCTCGTGTTATGATAATATGATTTTTAAACAGTTAAAATGGTTAATAACTTAATGCCTTTTACTTATTACTTAATCTCGATGAAGTAGAGTGACAGTGAAAAGTGTAATGAGTGTCTTTGTTGTTTTCAGGTAGTCAATAATACAAGGAAGGCCGGCGCTATCGACGGATGGAGAGAAGGTGCGTATTTTTTTCATATACATCAAGTTAACTACTTTAAAAAAATATTACACAAAATTTTTATACTCATAAGTATAAACCTAGGTTTTGTAGGTCCAAGTCTGCTTTTGCAGTTGTTTTTCTGTGGTTTGATCAGTGACAAAAAGTATCTACAAAAATAATACTTTTTATTCTTATCTACTAATAGTAATATTAACATAGCAAGTACAACCAATAGTCAAAGAAGTTGGAGCATCTTTACGATCAGCAGTGCAAGTTTTTTTCTTAACTGATTGATTAAGAAAAACCTTATGGTACCTAAGTAATTGGGCACGTACTAAAACTTTATTTGAATAATACCTAATAGACCGTAAACGTTTTAATTTAATGTTAGATTTTAGTTAAATTTAATATCATCATCATATCAACCTATTACCGGCCCACTACAGGGCAAGGGTCTCCACTAACAATGAGAAGGGGTTATGACCGAAGTCCACCACGCTGTCCCAGCGCGGATGGACTTCTCATTTGACCTTTGAGAACGTTATGGAGAACAGTATGCAGGTTTTCTCACGATGTTTTCCTTCACCGTTGATGCAAGTGATATTTTAATTGCTTCAAACGCACATAACTTGAAAAGTTAGAGGTGCAGTTGGGATTCGAAATCGCCCCACCGAAAGTGAAGTCGTATTCCTACCCACTGGGCTACCACTGCTGCAGCAATTTAATATAAACTTTAAAATACTGCAGATTTGGGCCCCTGATACATTATTCTGTATCTCAGAATAAGGTTCAATGACCTCTCTTAGTTTTCATAATATTATTAATAGACCCACGTTGGACCCTAACATCCTTTTTTTATTTTTTTATTCCACTACAAGTTAGCCCTTGACTGCAATCTCACCTGAGGTATCTTCAAGATATTCTGTTTATTATACCGGAACACTATAATAAAAAGAATATCTTAAAGAAAGCCACTTAAAAACTAAACAGCTACCTAATACCGAATTTAATTTAGATGTTCCGTAAAAGTTATGAGTTCAGAATATGTAAAAAAACAATACGCTACGCACTGAGGGTTCCGCAGCTTTGAAATAAACATTAGTTATTATGAAAGTTAAGCTTAATTTGCTATAGTCCGCGAAAATCACGAGATTCTGTATGGTGTAGTTTATAATTTCTTCGATCCTTATACTCCACACCAAACAGATCTTGGGCAATGTACCCTCTACGCACGTTTCGCTCCGAAACCGGAGCATTCTTAGGAGATGTTTACTTTACAATGAATAATTGTTAACTAATATTCATTGTTTTAACATAATATATCATGGATATCTGCAAAGTAACGCCTGCTTCTACCCAAAACATTAGTTGTATGTTTAGCAGATTTTTTTTTATTAATAGTGTCTGAAGGATGAAGGGCGTGGTTTCCGGTTTAATTACAGAAGGCTTAACAGCTTCGCCTCAGGTTAATGGACACAGGGCGGCACATAGTACGATGTGGTCTTTGCATGCCCTGCGAATTGTTACTCTGTTTATATTAGACGGTTTTCTACACACTATAACGTGGTTCATCTGCTTGGTTCTTCTATTATCACAACAAAAAAACAGATAAAGTTACTATTTTTATGTTTGCTTCAAACAAAAACCTCTAAATCGTATTTAAACAAGGTTGATAGGAAATGATGTTGCATTGTGTAGTATACCAACTTTTTAATTACAATTGTTGCTAAGCAATTTAAGACATAAGCAGTTTTAGAAACTATCGAGAACTTTCGGTTAGAAACCATTTTGGAAAGTGTGGTGAAATAAGCCCAAGAATATGATGAAAGTGGCAACGAATGGTGTAATTGTATTTGTTTTGAGTATGTCTGTGAATTATGTTAAGCTTTAGCTTAATATAATTCACAACATAAGTCATGACGGTTTTTTATTTTTAATTTTTGGTATGGAACCCTAAAAATTAAAGTCACAAATAAAACAAACGTAAGTAGGTGCATATGGTAAATGATATAAAACTTAAATAAAAACAAAAATCCATAACCGGCAGTAGTAACCGGACCAGGCCTCATGAAAATCCCAAACTTTCATTCTACTGTCGCATCGCACGCTCGTTACTCGGTAATTAGGGTAAAGCAACCTGTTTAAATAATTTAATTTAAATGGTAGATATTAAACGTAAAAATACAAACTCTACAATTTTATTATTGTTTAGATTTATGATTAATTACGCCAATGGCATTGGGCATACTGGCGGAGCTAACTTCCTTTTAACGCAATCCGAATCGTGCCAGTTATTAAATTTAACTTCAGTAAGTAAATTCAGTTTAATATTTTTAAGAACAAACAAAATCAAATAGTTGTTTCATATCCTTTTGATAAAATTCAATGAGTGTCTTAGATAAAATTGAAAAAGTAAGCGAAGATTTTTTTAAAGATAAGTTTGTAAGTAGTTACTTCAGTAGGTACTAACTACTTAGTCTAGTCAACAAGTACAAAACGTGTTAACTCTTGATAAAGCTCCTAAAAATACGAGATAAATGTATCGAAATATTAGCACATAAAAAATTGCAATTGTTAACCAATTAAAAAAAACATAGCATTACGAGTTTTGTTCAAAACCCAAAAATGATAATGAAAATGATAAATATTTGATGAAAAATATAATTTAAGACGAGGCCAGTAAAATAGACCGTCTCTCGATACATCATTTTTTTTTTACTTATGACTTAATTCCTTTTTTTTTGTTCACCAAAAGTACCTACAGAGTACTACCACAAGAAATGCAACACCATTATCACAGTTATCGCATCATAGCGATATTTTTTAGGGCAACCAATAGTTTAACACTATTACGTTATTTTGAACCGCTTTCGTTGCGAATAATAATTGTTCCAAATGTAAAAGAGATTGCACACTGAAAGCGCCATGCGTATGCGCAGCCTATTTGTGCGAATATAGGCTTTGTTTTCAGTGTGTTTGTCGGTGCATCTTTTTAACAAGTTGAAAATACTTAGTCTCTCGCATAGCAACTGAGCGATCACACTTCAGAGTCACATCGCAAATCGCACCACGTTTCAATATGTTATCATCATCATATCAACCCATTACCGGCCCACTACAGGGTACGGGTCTCCTCCCGCAATGAAAAGGGTTAAGGCCGTAGTCCATAACGCTAGCCAATTGTGGATTCGCAGACTCCACACACCTTTGATCAGATTATCTCAGGCATGCATGATGTTTTCCTTTACCGTTGAAGCAAGTAATATTTTAATTGCTCAGAACGCACATAACTTAAAAAAAGTTATGAGGCTAGGCTATCACCGCTTACATATATTGTTTATAGTAGCTAATAATTCACGGACCAAACATATGGACACCCTGGCGATGTTAAGTGGAAAACCACTGCCTCTAAGCAGACCAACACTTCGCATAGCATGCAAGGAGCATGCCCTACAAAATGCATTCCTTTGTCCATCAATCTGTAATCGTGTAGGTTGTGCATCGCCAACCCAAAACACAGCAAAGTAGAAATAAGCATAGCGTAATTCTTTCCCGGACGAGCTCTAAAAGGTCACAAAAAGCTGTACTACTACTAAACTGAAACAACATGTTGCGGAAATGTCTCCTGGAAGCACGCGCGGCTTCAAGCTACCGACAATATTCTCTTTAAAAGAAGCGGCCGACAACAGTCGGATCGGCCTCTGCGGAGTGTAGACTTCGAGGTCTCCCTTAGCTTCCGCAAAGTAACGCAATTTATAAACCTTCCTTGTAAGTATTCAACAATTAACCTTCCAATGTACGTTTCAGGAGCCAGTTCAGCAGTGTCATCGGACTCCGGGGTGTGGACGGGTGGCGAGGGCGGAGACCTATCACCGCGCTCGCGGCACCGGCCTCGCAACCTTGAGATGGTGATGCGTGGGTCTCACAACTTCCACCTACGAGAGCTGCAAGTTGCTGACTTGGATATAATGGGTAAGCGCTTGTTTTAAGGAGTTACCTTTTTAATCATCTTCTTTTGGTTACTGGCTTAATCCCAAGCGGCACAATTTACTTCGCCAATGAGGCCAATTCTGTTGTCAGTATTCATAAAGCTGCCAATTTAAAACATAGTTTAAGTACAGGTTCATAAATGTGTTATACTTTTCTACGTTGTGCATAACGAAAAGAATAGGTCTGTAAATTTAGATCATGCGCCGTAGCTGTTAGTGCTGAAAAAATTGTAAAAGTTGTCTAATAAAAAAAAGTAGAGAAAATTATGGAAACAATTAATTGTAAGAAGCCCACAATAAGAATTTAGTTAAATGAATCAAAACTAAGTACACTTACATTTTATAAAACTTAACAGCCTACATAATACTAAACCAAGGTCACGTAATGAAATTTAAATTAGGTACTTTAATTCATTAATCAAAGTGCTTCATCTGATAAAAAAACAATTACGCAAATATGACTAAGAATCACAGATAAATCGATCTACAGACGTCATTAAAGGAAGAAGAGAGACCGTCTTTATTTCTTCTTAATCGGTTTAAAATACTGTCATTTGTTTCAGATGAAGCTGTTGTGACAGGCCATGCGGTCATACCTCTACCGAAATTACCAAGTTCATTCAACGACGAATCGTCCCCGGAGAGTGAACCAATCCCCACGTACATGCCACCGTCTCCCATCGCTCCTAAACCCATGCCCATACCAGAACCCAGCCAAAGTCAAAACTCACCCATGTCTACCTTAGAACGCTATAGAAATAGAAGTAGGCCCAGTAGAATTCAAACTAATTTTGAGTACAAAGATGAAGAGAAGTTATTATTGGACAGAGCACAACCAGAAGTACTTAATAAACAGGTAAATTATACGCATACTTTCAACAACAAGTTATTCATCAAAATAATATTAATATAAGCTTTTTAGCTTCATTAGTTCTTAATTCTAGCTAATATTAAGTTACGGTTTGACGACCGATCTTCATGTTTGTTTGCATATTATACCTAACTTAACTTATAACACTTACCTTTAATCCAGAAAACAAGGATATTTTCGAGAAGCTATTTAACTATCCTAGAGGATTGGTAAATAGCGTACAAAGCGAAAAGTACAAAGTGAAATGATCTATATTTAAACGCGGTCGAAGCCGCGGGAATTAGTTAAAAATATTAATTCTTTGGTTGCATGGAAGAGATCTCATTGCTATGTAGTCTTTTGTAGCAAAGAGGCCGCAAAATTGCAGCATCTATGATCTATCTAACTTGCTTTATGTATTCTCATTTTCAGTTTTATTTCGTGATGTACAATAAAAGTGATTCAGAAATTCATTTATTGTTTTCAGAAATCATTTATAATGTCCTCAAGTGGAGTGGCATCGCCTGCCACCGTAGACTCTAGTAAGGAATCCAGTCCGTCTTGTAAAAGCGAAGCCAGCCATTTTGGTAACAGTAGCGCATGGCAAACCAACGCTGCTGGTGAAGCTATGGCTACAAGGTATATTTCTAAATTATAAGAAAAATAAAATATTTAGGTCTCCACACCATAGAGAAAATATTGATCATTATAGCCAAAAAAAATGGCAGATGGAAAAATATTTTGTGTAGCAAACATATGAAAATATAGTTTAATAAAATAATAACAATATTGAAAATATAACTTTTAAACGACGTCGACGAATATGAATTTTTAAACAATTTCATATCGTCAAAAACTATAATTACGAGTTGCAATGAGTAGCTATAAGACAATTAGTAGAAGTTGAAGTTGTACCAATATCTAAATTGTATCAGCTGAGATAAAATATGGCATAGATTTATGACACTGAAAGCAGAACCCACTGAAGTCCATGATTACCATAAAATTACCATAGACATCGACTTTCTCTCACACTTAAGCAAAAAAAATTAATTAAATTCACTGTTTTCATTACACTAAAGGTCTCAAGACGACGTATCAATTGCGCTCAGCGTGTCCAGTTGCGAGGACGACAAATCTAAACTAGAAATAAAAGAACCCGAAATAGAAGTTAAGAGGGTTGAGGTAGAAGTTCCAACAAAAACTATAGTTATAGCGGATGAACCGCCCGTGCCACATCCATTACTGATGAAATCGCTTACTTTGAGCCAACATGATTCCCTTCGAGGCACTATGATGGGTAAGTCTTGCTCGTCTTCTTTTATCCTATTAACGGTGTTAATTTTATTTTTTATTTATCAAACGACAAATAGTAATTACTTTATTAGCATTAAAAAGCAAATTAGCTACTACTAGATGACGCTACAGACGCTATAAGACTGATGTGAAAGGCATATACTAATTTCGGCATCGACAGTAGGAGAGCCGTAGCTTAATTGGTGAAAGCGCTCAGGCCGCGATTGCCCGAGAGTCGCAGGTTCAAATCCTGTCGGTTCTGAAAATTTTTATATGCATTTTAAATTTATAAAATTGATAATTCCTCCAAGTGTAGGTAAAAACACTAATAAAAATTATAACAAATTACGTCAGTATATAACTAAAACGAATAGCGACTTTTGCATGAGTTTCCTCAGCAAGGCGCTGGATATCCTATCCGTTATATTTATATATATACTTAATCAGTCAAATGAATACCAGCTATTAGTATACCTGGAACAAAAATAAACAGCAATGTCTTATGATGTGAAACAATGTGACAATTTTTTTTTTATTCAGGTTCAATGACAAGTTCGAACTACAGTACGACTAGTACATGCACAAACCAGAGCGCAGAACACAACTTGACGCTCACACTCGAAGAATCCAAATTTGATATATCTGCTCTTGAAACATCAACACAAAGTCTACTTGATGACGAGACTTCCCCAGCCGATAGCCTGATATCATCTACAAGCACGAGTGACTCAAATAACGATTTGCATGTTGAGAGAGAACCACCTTCAATTTCAAGTGCATATCAAACTGCTAACACAAAGACTAGAACTCCAGAACCAATAATGGAAGACGAGGATGATAGAGTTGATGGTGAAATTCTACAACCAGTGAAGGAAGGAAGGTACGTTGTAGAAATTATTATATTAAAACCATTTTAATAAATATTCCTTCCATTTTGGTCCAAACCAGAATGACTAGTTGTATGAGAGTTGCTTAGCTAGTTACAGGTAGTTATTAGGTACCAACGGATCAAAAGTGCCATCTATGTGCCAATTTGAATAAATAAATATTTGACTTTGACTTTAACATACTATGATTAAAATGGAAAGTGATCATATTGTAGAAGTGTAGTATCTTAAAGAAGAACAACGATTAACCCTTAAAAAATAAAACACTGGCGAAAAAACATTGATTAAAACGAGAGAGCTTGTCATGGAACTGTACATTTACCTTATCATAACCACGTAGGAACTCTACGCAATGCGCCGTATGTTGAGTTATCTGAAATGGTTATAAAAAGTAACCAGGTACCTCCTGAGAAAATTTTATCAGATAAACCCAATATCTAACAAGTTCTGGCCCAACTCAGGTTTCATAGTTAAGCATGTGAACCACTCGAATAATTATGAATTCTTAACATATATCCTATAATTTCTAACATTACTTATGTCATTTTAGTAGTGACGGCTCAGGAAGCGGCGAAAGTGGTGGCAGTAAGGACGTAACTCCACCTTCACCTGGTACTCCCACTCATGCATCCGGATCATTATCCCTCTCCGATGGAAGAGACTTCTTCGACGATGAAATTGCCGATCAACCTGCATTGCTATTTAGAAGTAAGTAAATTCAATTTCGCTATGTAGCGATAAGGCCGCCAAATTGTATACTTTTTGTTAAATTTTTACTTATAATTTGTTATGTTTATGTGGTGTACAATAAAAGTGTATTCATTCATTCATTCAATAACAATAATGGCTAATATAACAATTGTACAATAATGGCTTCTTCTAATAGAGAAGAGAATTTACGTTAATGACTTTTACGCAATCATGAGATAAATGTCTGCACGGAAATTTCGACAGTATTTTGAAAATAATAAGCAATTAATAGGAAAATCCTTTTATGGAGCACTGGGTTGGTACACACTCATACACCAAGCGCTCAAGAAGGTACTTACCTTAATTAGAAGATATGTTTGACCAATTTTAATTAAAAAATTAGTTAATAAGATAACTGGCTTGTACAATGGAATTTTATTTGAAATAAACGTTATTATTATTAATAACAAATCCTGGAAATAATCTACTACTTACAATAATATTTACAAAATATATACGCCATCTAACTGTTTACTTATGGATATGGTATTATTACTAACTAACTAACTTAACTACAAACTCAATTACTAAGTTAACTATTGCCCCTTGGAATTGTTAGACTTACCTGTTAGGTTGGACCAGTTTTCGGGACACGACAATTTGGCAATATACAAATAAAACCCTGGAAATCAATTTATAAGTACACAATATTACTTACTATAGATAAAATTGCGACTTTTAAGTTCGAGGTATAGAAAGAAGCAAATTTTACCCAACTTTAAAATACTTTTATATCCAACTCGTTCTAGAGAATTTCATTTATAACCATCTAATACTTTGAATTTGTCTGTTCAGTTGCAATTTTTGCCTAAGATATAGAGGTTTTGTAATACTACAATTATCACTGTATTATCTTATGTTAGTTTACGTTAGTAGTACCATATTTTAAAAGGCGATTATAATTTGTTTCGCATTTTTTTATTCTTTGTGTAGAAAACAACCACGGAAGTCCATCAGTCAAAAGGGCAGATTCGGACCCAACTAAAAATCTCAGAAAATCGAGAGACCACGTCTTGTCAAGTCCACAAACTCAACGGAGTCGAAAATGTGAGTTCTTTTTACAATTTTAAATAAATTTAACAGAAGCAATAACAGCATCGCTTTTGGGGAGACCGAGCTCGATCCTCGGCATCCATCTTACTAACTAACTTTAAGAAGTTATATGCACTTATAATTTAAGCAAATAAATATCACTTGCTTATATCGTAAGGAAACCTGCATTTTTGTGAATTCTCCATACACAATGGCTACCTTTTTACATGGAATAAATGCTTTTAAGATACATCTCATGCCATAATACTGTACTAAGTAATATACAGTTTAGGAGCGCTGTGCGTTTTAATAATTTATATATCACTTGCTTAAACGGTAAAGGAAAACATCGTGAGGAAACCTGCACACCTGAGAGTCTTCTCCATAATTGTCTTAAAGGTGTGTGTGAAGTCTTCCTATCCGCACTTGTCCAGTCTAGTGAACTACAGTACCTTGAAAATGAAAAAAATAGTGTGATGATCGAAAATTTTATATTTCGAGTTTGTTTATCAAACAAGACGTTTTTGTGGTGCTCAGAAAAGTTAGCTTTTACATCGATGCAAATCGTTATAAGTATATATTATAAAACAAAGTCCTTCTACGCCTCTTTCTTTCTGTCAGGGCGCGAAAAACTCGAGAACCACCGAACAGATTTACATACGGTTTTTACTAGTGGACAAAGTGATTAATGAGGAAGGTTTAAGTGTAAAATTCATTCACGACGATTGTGAAATATGTCTGAAAAAATCATTTTCATTGTATACAGATGAATACTACGATACTAACTACTATTAACTACGAGCTTTACTGGCGTGCGCCTCGAAAATTATTAATGTAAATATATAAAAATAATGTACCTACTACATGTTTGATTTCGGATTGCGGGATTTGTGAAATACCGGAAGTCGCGGGCAACAGCTAAAGCTAGTTAGTAATAAAATGTAATCAACAGGCACAGGTCGCAACCCGGCAACTGAAAGAACACCATCCCTAGATACTCTCTCAAGCCTCGCTTCAGATGATCTCATGATGGACAACGACTTGGCACAATCCATCTCCAGCCTACAAAGCGTCGACGATTACATCGAGAGGTACCTGTTCTTACTTTTTAATAAAACCTTGTTGTACTCGTCCTACCACAGAAAAGAAAAACACCGAGCGGTGGGCATTTTTCTCCTCTAGGGTTTCGGAGGCATTCAATCAACTCACACGAAACGCTTTCATCCACAGCCGGCCACTTAATCCCCTACAAGGAAAGAGTAAAAATACATCTTCTAGACAAGTATACTTTACCTAAACCATCATTGGTTTTATCTACTCTACTGAAGTAGAAGCGAAACGGAAGCCAATGATGTTAATTTGTGAATAGAAGATTAAAAAAAATAACAAAATACTAAGGGCTAAGATTACTTAATGTCGTTTGACATCAGAATAAGAATTATTTCCAGTTCAACTTCCATTCTAATTTCTATGACCATGAATGTTACCAAATAAATTTATCATACCTATGTACAATAATTTTATTCAAATAACTATGCGATCCTAAAAGAAGAGTTATTATTTATCCTATTATCATCTGTTTCATGGTAATATAAACTTTCACAACAGATTATATAAAATAATGGCTACAAAAATGTAGTAACGTCTTCCAACGAAAAGCTGACGAAAATTGCTGGATTTCATTTTAGATGCTTATCGCTTTTTAATAACAATGTACCTAACCATTGTTTGCATAATGCGGGAAAAATAGTAGATTCATGCTTTAAAACTTCTATAATCTTGAGTAAGGCAGGTTATAAACTCATGCCATGCCTAAATAAAAAGCAACGATAGTATTTCACCGTTCGTTCTCAGTTATATAAATACCTATTATGTATATAAGGTATTTTCTCGTAAAGCGAATTGAGATCTGCACTACTTTGTATAATTGAACATGATGTAAGTTATAAAAGTGTTAAGGGGCTTTCTATAGGTATATGCCTGTCAAATGCATGTTATCTTTTACCAACGAGCAAAAATTACGATAGGTTTGAGCCCCGAGAAGCCCCCTGAAAGCGTGATAAAAAAGAAAGTTAAACCTGCGAGAGATTCTTCGAACAATAGTCCCATAAAAATTAGAGATACTAAATAAAACCTCAAAAAACCTACTACTTTAAAAGTTAAGGTTAGTATTCTATATAAGTATTTTATGATATAATATGATATGATGATAGTGAAGCGATCAAAGCTGAGTAGCTTTGTGTCTGTTTTAAGAAATGATGTATAAAAGGAACACTTGGCTTAATAAACCAGGAAAAATGCACGATGTAATTTACCTACTGCTATAACTACCACCGGTTCGGAAGGCCGAATTTACCAACAAGAAGCCGGCAAGAAACTCAGCATCATTGTTCTATCTTGTGTGAGATTAAAGCATTTATTAAAAAATTCGTTTATTTTAAAAATTATAGAATAGTAGCTTCGATGTATTAAATGTAGTTTTATACATTCTTTATACTTATTTTTTTATTTATTTATTAAACTCTTTATTTGTATACCACAACATTAACAAAATATAATAAAAATAGAAACATAAAGAAAGAAGTAGAATACAAAAGGCGGCCTTAACTCTTAATAGCAAAACTTATGTACCTTACTTAAGTACCTTTGGTATCATGTTATAAAAGCATATACCTACCTACTCAGCCCACAAAGGTTTTCCGCACTTTTCCAAAACGATATGCTGATATCACTTATTTATGTCCGTTTCTAGACGAATCTTTATAAGATCTGTGTGGTATAGTGCATTTAGATTGAAGAAATTATAAATTGCACCGTGCAGATATGAATGGTTTTCGCGGAATATAGCAAATTAAATCCAATGCTCATTGTATTTTATGGACTTCCGCAAAATAAAGCCTCCTTCTATCTAATATTTAATGTAAATATGTAAATAAATACGGTATTGGGTATTTAATGCCAACTAATATTATGAATACGAAATTGTGTTTGTTTGCCCTTCTTTCTCGTCCTAAGTAAGCAACCTATCGACTTGAGTTTTGGCATAGAGTTATTTGCAAGGACGGAGAGTAACTTGGGCTACTTTATATTCCAGTAATAAAACTGTTCCCACGGGATTTGTATAGAACCGTAATAAACGCGGAAGAAAACCAGACAACAGTTAGTGATGTCTATATAACTTCTCAACTCCACACAGGCTCGACAGCTCGTTCCGCAGTGGTCTCAACTCGCTGGACGAAAGGCAGTTCCACCAGGAATTATCCAGCTCGAAGACAGCTATCCGGCAGTGGAGCCAACTGTTGGAGAAGAACAACTTGCTGGACAGGCAGCTGGCTGCGATGGCGCAAGGGAAGATCGCCTCAGACTCTCTCACTGAGAGCACGACGAGTCTTAGCAAATTAGGGTGAGTTTATTCGAGATATTTCTATTCAATTAATCACTTCCACCAGAGCTCATTGTGGGCACTTATTGCAGTTGGTTTTTCTCTGCCCTTTTCTCCAGTATCGCATTTCGCAAGCCTTACAAAGAAACGTGACAAAACGTCGGAATAGTTAAGCATTGTTTTGTCACACTTCTACTCACAGCACTTTCCAAATGCAAAAACAATGAGTGTAACACACGTTCATACGCACACACAAGCCCTTGTAAATGTGAATTCGAGGCATTTATTATAAGTTTCCTTCTATATGATTTTATATGAACCGTGACAATTTACTTATTTATTTAATAGGAAGCCAACGTTATATACAATGCCTTAAATTTATTATAAACATATAATAATAATATGAATTATAAATTGTTTACCCCAATTACAGGCTAACTCTGCATGCATCATGAAATATAGACGTTCTTCAATGAACTTAAAACTGAACAGATAAATTTAAAAAATACAAAAGATACTAAACCCTATAATAAAAATAAAAGAGGATTGACAAGTTAATTTAAATATTTATTTCAGTAAATTCACTTTAATTTCACGTAACGTGGCATTTATTTATCACGGCACTTCTTATTCTTTCTGGTAGTAAAAACTTTCGACTGACTAGAAACTATGAAATACCTACGTATTTCATAGTTTCAGGAAATCTGAGTTTTAAATTTTTGGTATCGGTAGGCGGTTATAATGCAGATACCAATTTTAATTTTTATCCACAAAAAGATGATAATTTAAGTTCTAAAATACATTTCACGAGTTACGAAGCGTCATAAAATTTAAACAACTTTTTTATTTGGAAAAAAAAAACAAAACCAAGGATGAATAATAAATGTTACCTGCTTTCCAAATATAGGACAAATAACTGAGCTCGGCGTATATTTATGGTAAGTAAAAGTCGTGCCACGTAAAAAAGCGATGCTGGTTAAACTCCGCATTGGATAATTAATAAGTCCTTACATAAAAAAATATGAAAAATATCAATTTAAAAATATTATTTTGAATGTAGCCTGAAAAAAATCTATTTGTTCTGACTGTGTAATTGGAATAAAATTCACATTAGCTGGAGCTCTTCATAAGGACCAATTAAAATACCATTTTCACAAATACAACATAAATAAGGACTAGTGACATAATAAACTTATAAGTATAATATACCTAAAGTTACGTTAGTAATATGCATCATTGAATATAGTATATTATGCAACAAGTCCGGTACATGGCCTTTTACCGTCGAGGTGGTAGGTATAAGGCGCGTGAGATGTAAGCGAGCCCGATACGGAAGCCAAGAGTTTAATGAGAAATGTACTATACGCGCTTTATACGACGATATCATAACGTTTGTGAGGAATAAAACCAAGCTACAGTTTTAAATATGTTCTCAGAAAATTACTAACCATTTTCGCCGTTTTTCTACTATATGAAAGTTTCGTAGACCGAGATTGGTGGCAACAGATTTTTCACTCACGATTCGTGCTTCAACTACTGTTTCCGTCGGAGTAAAACTCTTTATGCAACGAAATTCATTATGAATTGTGAATATTTTGATCAAATTAAAGAAAATGCGTACATATTATAGCAGCAAAATACTGCTGCCCGGTTAAATTAAAATCTTCATTCACGTAACTTGCAGTGAGATACAAACTTAATCTGGATTTCGTAAATAAAACACAAGTGCAGTAATGTTAAATAAAACACATACAGCCTTATATCGATGTCATATGGTAGTCGTTACGAGCAAGTGTGATGATATTTTAGTATCTAAGGCCATGGGTTCTCTTTTTAAGTGACGTGACGTATAGGAATAATTTATAGTAGCCAATAACAATTCAAATTAAGTGTAATTTAGTGTTCTCTAATTACTAACTAAAGCTTATTTAGAACGTACCTAATTACCTATGCAGTTATAGTGAAATAAAAGGTGCTTGCTTTAAAACCGACTGAAAATATCAGTGGTACGGCGTTCTCTTTTCCATGCAAGTAAAGTTATGCTATTTTAAAAATATATAATGCTTGTATGTGCCCAGTAGAAAACAAGATAGGATCTAAAAATTTATGTACTAATATATAGCATAAATACTGGCTGTGGTTTTTTCTTCCCTAACATATATATTATAATTGCTAAAGTGTCTTTGTGTATATAAAAATCTTTGTGTCACGGTGTATGTGGCCAATGAAACGGCTCGACCTGTTTTTATAAAAAAATTATGTACCTGCCTTTGGTAGGTATGAGACTTGGAAGGCTGTAAAGTATATTTCATACCGCTGTAAAGTATACTTTTTTATTCATTTTCTCCAAGAAATCAAATTCCGAACCCGAACGTAAACAGCTATAACAACCATTACGAATCTGATCTTACTTAAATTCTGATCACGATTTTCAAACCGTTCCTTCCGTTTCAAAGTCAGTGAGTACTTTAATAATAATTGAATTTTATTTAAAACATTGCCAGTGAAATAACAAATCAATGTAAATACATAGTTATGTTTGTTTATTGAAATTATCAAACAAAAGATAGCGACGGACAAAGGCGATTCTACGGATATCGCCAAGCATTGTCAAACAATCATCACTTTTATCTTTCCAATTATTGTTTACAAATTCCTTGGGAAAATAATTCTTAAACACAAATACTGTTCATAATTAGTATCGGAATTCTTGTTTGTGTATAATGGGTTTGTAGGAGTAAAGTTTTGCAAATAAAAATAAACAATGATGGATATATAGATAAAGTCTTTTTATTGCACAAATTAAAACAGAAAACAAGAAATAACAAAAACAAAACATATATATATATATATATATATATATATTATATATATAAAATGCGCATAGGCGGTCTGATTGCTTTAAGCGTCGCTGTCTCCTCCAGACAACCCTTTATCGAATAATGAAGTAAGCGAAAACGGGATAGTGCAACAGGTTGATATGAGTGATAAAATAAATTAAATACACTTTTCAAACTAATTATACGTAAAATTTAATTAAATACCTATAAATATATATACATACATATCGATTTATATATAAATAGATAGAGAGTGATAGTGAGATGTTATTACTTGATGACCAAGCCCTCAAAACTTTTTTATCCACGGTTCCGACAAGAATGAATAACCGTTTTCTAGACAACAAATAACAACCATTTGGGTTTCCACGCAGCATTACAGATGTCAACGCAAACGTATCTTATATTTATAAAAACTGGAGTTGGAGTTGGGTCTCCTCTAAGAATGAGACGGCCTTAGTCCACCAAGCTGGTCAAGTGCTGATGGGATTATTAAAAATTATTTGTGTGATATAAATTAAAATTTAAAAAACGCACATAACCCTGATAGGTAAAGTTGCGTGCCGGGAATCGAACTCGGTTCCCTCGAAAGCCTCTCAGTTCCGCCGAAACCGAAGCCTTAGCACTAAACTACAATAGATTTCTCATAAAAGAAGTTAAGTATTTGGATTAATTAAACATTGGAAGGTCAGATATCTTCACCTTTAACAGAAATTGGAGCCAACGAACAACATAAATATAAAAAATAATAGGATACAAGAGGTATTTTGCAACAACCCACGTCTATACCATAATCTTGTGATATAAAGATTAGTCGGTCGGTTTTTTGCCGCTATTCCTAGCCTGCTATAAGATTTAAATCACAGTTTAGAAGAACCAGCTTTTAGTCGCATTCCGTTTCAAATAAGATACCCAACATATTTATCTACCTACAATTTATTTAGTTTTAGATCTACGACTGTGAACTAGATGCCTGCTTCATATTTATCAAGTAGATCCGGAAGAGCAAAGAAGGGTATATTCCGGAGGTTAAACGGTGCTATCATACATATTACCTATGTTTCTGTAGAAGATAATAAATTCTTATCTTTTCTATACATGTGTATAGACAAAATCGTGTTAAGGACCCACAGCTGGGCGTAGACCTCCTTTCTCATCGGAGAAATGGATTAAAAGTGGGTTGGTGTGCTATAAATCTTTCAAACTACACAATATGGTTAACGTTATCTTACTTATTAGGAACACATTTTTTCTTTGTTCCTGAACAATCATGTCCTAAAATCACTGTAATTTTATTCAAAAAACCCTCTCATTTTATGTTTTATACTAGAGAAAGATGGTTTATATAAATTTAGCTTATTGCCAAGGTCTACTGCTTTCAAAGCCATATTTACTGGATACAAGAATGTCTGCCTATTCGCCAACGCATTTTTTGCATTAAAGGCCATTCCATAGCAAACAAAGCTGTTAAATTTGAACTGGAATTTATAACCAATGTTTACGCAGTTGGAAACGCGTTTGTTTCAGTTATGCGTGATTGTTAAGCATGTATATTTGCGTGTTTTTCTTTAGTTTGCGCTCTTGCTTATGATAACGATCAGAATTGTTGAAAAGTCGTGATGAAATCCCACGATGATTATTAACATTAATATTATGTTAATTTTGAGACTTTTTTTACCAACTATTTAGGGATCCTTCTTAACCATGACCTATACGAAAACTAGTTGATGTGCAAACGCTTGTTCGTAGGGTTACCATATCTAAGGATTTATAATGAGAGTTCAGGGTTTTTGGACTCTTCTCAGAATTGCGGCTGGGATATCTTTCACCTTGACCTTCTTTGGATGGTCGTAGGATGGAAGGAGTTAATTCATGCCCAGAACTTTACATGAATGTAATGAATCTCAACTTTTTGCCTCCAAAGTGTGGGTTACTAACTCCTTATAACCTAAACACAACCTATTAGATGTGGTTGGTGAAAAGATTCGTGTTTATTTGTTACCTATGCTCGGTTCAACCGTTGAACTGATCTGGATGTAATTTGGCACGCATTTAGCTTGCAAGCAGGTGACGACATTTTATCCCGGGGAAATAAAGGGTTCCTGCGGAATTTTTAAAAACGAAATTCACGTGGACGAGGTCGCGTGCGATTCAAACACTCATATGTACCCAAAATATTGAACAGATTTTTTTGATAACGATAATTTCATGGTTTCAAACCATGATGTCTCATGGCAAATTGATGCTTTGTTTATGGCTATAAATACAGAACAAAGATACATAAACGTTGCAGCCTGTAGCTCACAATCCTTAAACTGTGGGTATTCGTCTGACCTCCATCGTAATCGGCAACAATAGTAATTACACAACAATAGGATTTATTTATTTGTTCCCCAGCGTCTTGAGGACGAACTATGCGAATCAAGTATGTGAATTCAGTGCTTTGAAATATTTAGGTAGTTACATGCATACGTAGTACTTGATTTGCTTGTAACAGTTTTATGCGAAATACTTTTTTTTTAATACAATGGCGTGTACATAATGTAATACTTGTTTTATCATGTGACTACCTAATAAAAATTGGAACAAATTAATTGTATGCAAAAAACTTCTTAAAGAGGAATACTGACCAAAATTTATATTATGTCAACATCTAAAGATTTCTTAATAAATATTTATGAGCAGTCATGTTTCATTATAATCTTATTGTATTTAAGTTAGATTATTATTTCTCCAATCTAGATTTGAAGAAGTCAAATTACGTAACTTCAAATAAATAAAAACTAGAACAATCATAATCGAACTATTTTAACATCGAGAAAATGAATTAAATATTAGGAATGGCGGTTTAGAAATAAGTTTCGGTTTCGCAAGAGACATTTCACGTCTCTCAGCCTGATTTTCAAGGTAAATTTTACGGTGAACTCTGGTGTCGAAAGGTCCTTGCACCATGGTAATCAGATGAAGCGAGGCAGCCGGCTCGTACTTCTACAGACTGAACAACTTCCATCTCCAACTCGGGTCGGAGTTTTTCCAAATTTTAACCATGGCTGATGCACAGTTCACCTTGATGGACCGAACTTAACGCTTCATGTTTTAAACTTCAAATTAAGTCAGTCAATAAACTTTTTGAACACAAAGCCGCAATATTAAGATGGCTGGAATAGTCGACTCGACGGATAAATACAAGGATTTAGCCAATGCAAAATATTCTTGTCAATATATTATCTAGCATTTTGTTAAAAAAAATAACTATGCAAAAGTAAGAAGCAGAAATAAGGGACTAAATGAGACACTTCTTTTAAATCATGCCATTAACCAAAACTAGGCGCAGCGCAGGAAGGCACATCCTATAAATCTGTATTGTCTTCATCCACGCTTGAGAGAATTCTGGTTACACCCTTGTTGGAATGTTTACGCAGCGGACTTGTGGGCAACAGAACATCTGTAGACGGCTTTTGCTTCGGTTCATCTCGACTCGACCGCCTGCGCCCGCGTGCCAGTCTTTGATGCGTCGCGCGCGCGGTCGTACGCTATAACCACGGAGTTTAATGTTTAAAAAAACCACGTGTTTCAAGCTACGAAGTATTCCTCGATACGCCGGTCATTGAACGCCGAAATACGATCGAAAAGCTATTAGTGTAACTGGATTAAGATTTATTTCTGTGAGCATAATGTTATTGTCTTCTTGAGTGCACCGGTACCGGTAAAGTGTCATAGTGCAACCACTAATTCGATTAGGCAAATCACGTTTGTCGATATGTTTAATTGTATTATCTTTGATTTGCCGGCTGAATTTCTGCTGCAACTATAATATTATGACGACCTATTATATTTAATTGAGTTCATTGACACCTATGTACAGGACCTATATGCAGCATAATTAGTGGTTGAAATTAATATCGCTTTGATAACATATCTCTTCCCTTTAATAAATGTTAGACAGGCAGTTTTATTATTATTATAGATAGACAAAAAATCAATAGGGTTTTCAGATTGATTGATAAATTTGATCGTTGGTATGTTTTGTCTATCGGTATAGCAAGTGATCCCTAAATGTAAACCCCCTCGACATTGCTCATTTGAATTCTTTGTGATGGCCACTCTTAAACATTTGATCTATAATTAATCCAGAATAAAAATGTTGTCAATATAGATGAAATAAATTTGTTACTCAAGATTAAAATAAACGTCTACATCCAACAGCGTAAAGATACTAGGATAAGAGGAATCATTTCTATTTATGTTTTTAATTTACTCTCACTTGAATGATAGTTAGAGGGAGATCCCGAGCACTTAATTGCTTCCTGTAGAAGCGATTCAAACAGCTGCCCTTTGGTAGGAACAGATGTAGCATTGAAAAATTCCTTGTGTTCACGATTTATTTACGCCTCTTTTTTCTAAGCACACAATTGTCAACAAATCTTTTCCATAGTATCCTTTCATAAGTTATATTTAAGTTAATTCCATTCAGTAGATGAGACGTGTTATCCAAGAAATTTGGATTGAATTATTTTTCATGTATCATTTGCTGTTAGGTAGTTTTGCCATTTTTTTGTTAAATACAGCACAATCGCCTGACTGATTTTAGGTAAGTCAGCGATGTGTTTTTTATGAAATGTTTTTTTTTAATATAGGTCACATCTTTATAAAGCTTTATTTATTTCAAAATTAACAATCTTACTTCGTGCCACATCCTCACTTACTTTAAACGAGGTTTCGACCAGAATATTTGTATTGACGTTCCTACCTACTCACTAATGTGCTCACAGAAAATGTATAATCTAATCTAATCTATTAAAACTTCTGATCTCTTTTTCTGCCATTGCTTTCCCAATTTATATCTATGATGACAGACGTGAGCAAAAATACTTACGGCTACATTACAATGAATTGCCTTATTATACCGAACAATTATTTAAACAAGGGCCCACAATTTTCTATGTGGAGAAAAACAGCACTATTTTTGAATCTGTCCATTTAGTCTAGAGATTTCAGTACAACATAATTAGAACTGATTTCTGATTGTTTTTGTGCAACAACATGTGGCTCTCATGTCAATAGCTGGTGAGCTTCTGAATGCATCGATTAAGGGAGTTTCAAAATTCCTTCTCAAATTCTAACCAAGTTTGATTAAAATTATTTACCTTTTTTATAATATTCCAATTCGAAAATAGCTTTTTCATTCCATATCATAGTATCATGCAAAATTCATACAATATTTAGTATTTAGTTCAGTTTTTAAATCGTAACATCATAATATTTTCATAAACCTTAGTTATAAAACTTTTATAGTAAAACTTTTAAATTCTAAAATAATGGGTTTTATGAATTTCAATGGCTATCACAGAAATGTCATACTTAATAGTTTTTCTATCAGAAAATTAACGTAGATTAATAAGTGCCTTCTAACAGATACATGTTGCTTAGTAACAAGCCTGATCAAAATTCATTATAAAATGTTCTTCCCTCTTTTACATTACTCACTTCGGTATGTGCTTTCAAGCTTTCAACTGTGGCTTTTACGCTAAGTACACAGTGCTCCCGCTGTTGTCGAAAGTGTTACCATGGCAATATTGAATAGCTTCGCTATAAAAATTTATTTTTTGTTATTTTTTTACATAAGTTTTTTCCTTGTAGCTTTTGCTCTATCGTTAGTTTAAAAAAGATTTGTGATATTTAAGCTTAGCAGGACTTGAATTTTACCTCGTAAGTAGTATTTACCCTTACAAGATTAAATGGCCACTGATGTTTTTCATTCAAACGTGTAAACGTTTTCAACAACGACAATTTATCTTTATTCATAGATAAGAGACCCAAGTTCCTATGTGAGTGATTCGTTTCTTCTGTTAAAACCGTATAAACCATATTTATTATATATGCCTAAGCTAAAAATATTCATTTATTTATGTTAATTGACCAAATTTGATCCTAATTGCCCTGTTGCCAGAGAGACAAGAAATAGCTTATGCACCGCTCAGTCGGTTGAGCTTTGTAGCATGGATAGCCTCCTAAGCTACTAAAAATTAAAAATATTGAAATTGATTGATTGATAACGTAGCTTAGGTATATGCGATTATCAAGCTAAGCAAGACTATCGCTCAAGGTAATATAACTAATCGCATGTGCGATCGATTGTTTTAGCAACTGTTGCTACCAAAGTTTATTGCTTGAGCAACAGAACAGAAGTTTCGGCAACACTCTGTCGACTACTCAAAATTAAGAGTGCGGTGGTTTTTATCGTTACCAATTGATAACGTAGTTCAAGTGCCTATCGCTCGTCCTATTTATAGCAGTCATGGTCTCCCATATTCCTTTTACTTGAATGACAGAACAGAAATTTCTACAACGCTCGGTAGGTTGAGCTATAGTTGATCTAGACCTTTGTCTTGTAAACCGCAGTCTGAATCTTTAGTTCTCAAATGACACTCAACTTTCCATATCAAGATAACTGAATCTGAAATAAAGTTAGTCATTGTGTGTGATAAGATATACAGTTAATACCAAGAAACTCAGTGGTTTTGTTTTTTTTATGAATGCACGAGTTTTATTTATATATCATGTCATGATTTTTTTTTCAAGGGTCAGAACGGCAAGAATACAAACAAATTTTTCCACATTTTATAATACTAACTTAGGGCTAGTTATACAAGGGTGCCATGCCGACGGTGTATTATGATAATAAATAAGTTTAGTATCACCACTTTTTTTGGGATCACTTTAGGAACTTTTAGGGAAAAAATTATTCAAAGTTTTTACAGAAAAATACGCAGTGGCAACCGAAAAATAAGCTGTGTTTACGTTAAAGATCGAAAAGTTATGATTGTCAATTTTTGATATAAGTGAAGACCCCATAGATATACTCGTTCGTAGGTACTGTGTCTTACTTTTGTTTTGCTTCATAATATTAAAAATGATTTTGCCTGCAACTAGTGGCTCATAAAAAGGTACTAAAATGATTATATTATTCAATTCACGTTGCAGAATCTGTGCATGGAATTAAAAAACTCGATTATTATACTATACGATTATAATTTTTATTTGTTTTACATTCAGACAGAGTTTCCTCTTTAAATACTTTTTACAAAATGATTGTCCGACAAGTACATACAGATATATTTACTATTAATTAATATTATTGACACTCGTTTACTTTCTTCCTCGTTTAATCCTTATATTAGGGACGTCAAGATCAATTGACGATTAGACTAGAAATAGGGCTCTCAATAGAACCCAAACTAGTGCTACAGAAATGGTATTCTGTGTCACACTATTACACTTCTCTTATGTCAGGCCCTTACTGTGTTAATGCTATGTACTCTTATGTAGTCTGTAGTCTGTCTTACTGTAGTCTAATCGACACTGCATCGCGCTGAGGTCCATAAATATGGATTATAATTACAAAAACAAAAGCGTCAAAAATATTAATTTACACTAGTTGGTAGGTACCTAGCTACTTGTCGGACAATCATTTTGTAAAGTTATTTAAAGGGAGAAAGTCTTTACGAGCCTAGTCCGAGCTACACTAACATTATATAAAACTGTCATTAAAAAAATAAAAATAAAAAACGTTTGACGATAATAGTAAAACTCCGGATGTCCTTAAATTGACAATAAAACAGCCACATAAAATTTTAAAATATTTTCTTACTCATTTTTGTCGTTACACTCTAGAATACCTACTAGGTTTTTCTATAAATGCTTAGGTACGTTTAATTTGAACTTATTGACACACAATCTTTAGTCAACATTTTGGTGCGAAGAACTAGCGTCAGAATTTGAGGGCATCGTGAAGGTATTTGGAGGTCAAGGCTTCAAACAGAGAAATCAACGGACAATAAGTTTCGCATCGAGGTTTCGTGCAATTTCCTATATTGGACTGCATACAATTTAGTAATTTTAGGTATTAAAAATGTGATGTAAACAAGATGATGACAATTTACATTGGAATGTTTACTTATCTTCAAGGTAATGAGATGAACCATTTCTTATATCTATCGTACGCAGATACTGAAAATTGTATCTAAGTATATGCTACAGCGAACGGAAAAAAATATTTCATTTCCAAACGAAAATTTAAGTGACCTAAAAAAGATTTCCAAATCCTTCTTCAAGATGCTCTTTAAAGTTTAAATTACGGAAAAACTACTTGTAAAATTGTTGAAACTTGAAATAAGAAAAATAAAAGACCGACATTAAGTACCAAATTAAATAACACGACATTTATAAATTTATAAACAGTAAACATATCTTGACACTTGTGAGCCACGGTGATCAGTTATGCTACTTACTCTTTTCCACGTTAACAAAGAGAGAAGTAATTTTACTTACTATGATAATGTAAAAGAATTGCTAACCTAGACAATAAATCTCTTAGAAACGCCTCATGGAGCAATTAAAATTTAAATTCTTACTCTGGTCCACATTAAAATCCTGGTATGCCCGGTTGGTATATTTCTAATTTATCTAATGTTAAAAAAAAATTAAAATATATTACACTTATAATTACAATTAATTACATATATTTGATATATCAACACTTAATAAAGTACTTACCTACCTTCTTAACTAGAAAAAAAAAACTTCAACCGCATGACCTAGCTCTTTCGATTCTCAATTTTAATGATTCTCGTATGAATGAAGTATCATATCAAGACTTTCTTTTTTATAGAACTAGGAAATTAATTCTGCAGAAATAACAGTTTTGGTATTAATTAAAACAGTAGTGGCATCGTTATAATAACGTTAATCTGGCAATTCATACCAATTTGCAAATAGATTAAGTTTTATGGTCTAAAATTTTATTTGAATATTTTTTATGTTCTGTTTAACAATACTGGGATTTAATGAAGTAGGTATTTATGGGGAAGCATTTATGTACCTACCTCCTGGATACTATAGCCGCAGTGTAAATTTTCATCAAAACTAACGTCACACCAACGTAAATCTGTCATTTTGAATTATTAATGACCAAACGTCAAATTATAAATTTGACATTACATTCGAATTAAGTTACATAATATATAAGGGCACAGACAGAGCTATGATAACCTAATTAAATAAAGTTTAAACTATTTAGTTCTCCTGCACTTGTATACCTATCATATATTTTCAGAATTCACAAAGCGAGATATTTCTTTTTAATTTACCCATTACATATATACGATACTTATGTTCTCTTATTTTTGCACGTTAACTACATACTTTTAAATTGTAAATTATACGACAAATCCTAACATATATCGCTTTTTCTAAAATCGCTATTTTCTTATCTACAAAGGTACTGAGTATTGAGTTTATACTTTTACCTCTTCAGTATAACTTCCATGTTTCTAGTGACGCCAGTACGCTACGGAGATGTGGGCAACAAAATAAGCTTTCTTTAACTTGTGGTTTTGTGCTGTGATCTAAATAAACCAGAACTCTAGTGTTAATAATAAAAAAGTGACTATAAAAGTGTGAACGCTTGTCATTCCTGGAATGACGATGGAAAGGATCAGTGTTGTTTTGGAGAAGGAGGCGCCGGTCAAAGGGATCGTGGCGCAAGTTGTCACAATGCTAAATGGCCAAGCACAAAGGTATGATATCCAGTTTTTATGCCATTATAAGTTAGCCCTTGACTGCAATCTCACCTGCTGCTAAGTTATGATACCTAAGATATTAACCGGCTAACCTGTAAGGGGCATGGCAGTAAAATTAAACCCATTATATGTATGGTTTTCTACGCGACATACCGGAAAGCTAAAATCTAACTAGCCATGGCCGAAGCCTTCCACCAGACCAGACTAGAGAAAATTCAGAATTAATCAAATTCCTACATCAGCATCAAAGCCTGGACCTCTCACTTAAAACCACAGCGCTCGCCACGGCGCTAGGAAGGTCGTCGTCGTTAAATATTATTATATATATATTGGCGACCATTCTCATTCAGCAGTGAGCTTTGTGGTCTTTTAAATCGGGAGGTCCGGGGTTCGATCTCCGACAGTGGATTTTTAGAAATTCATAATTGCTGAATTTACTCTGAGCATGTTTGGTTAAAATATCTCATGCTTCAGCGGTGAAGGAAAATATCGTGAGGGTACCTGCAAACCATTATGGAGTTCTCTCCGTTCTCCATCATATTCTCAAAGGTGTGTGAAGTCCACCAATCCGCATTAGGCCAGCGTGGTGGACTACGGCTTTAACGCCTTCTCATTGTATGGGTAATGGGTTGATATGACGATGATGATGTCTGGTGTAGGCATCGGCGGAATTATTATGTATCTGTGTAATATCGCAATTTTCACTTTGATAAATCAAACGTGCAAATAATCCCAATAAAAAGTGACTGTATAAACATCTACATAATATCAGCAATAATTCTCGAGTTACCCGTCAAGTAACTTATGTAATACAAGTACCACAGGTGTATGCATAAGCCATACATGATATATATTGTCTATACGTAATGATTGACCGGCCCAAGCTAACTTAGCACCTTTGAGCATAAGGGCCTTCACGCTCCGACATTCGAAAGGTGCTGGTATTGAACGACAACACTGCATGACTATTCCAACGTAACGCCACATTTATTAAGCATTCAGCAGGGCTAGTACATTCATGAGCCAAAAAGAAATCCCCCTATTATATCCCCTGACAAGGGATACTATTTACGGGTCCACCTACTTAAAGCACGGGAACAGGGAATAGGAGAAGTTTACCCCAGTTTTTTTTTATTATTCTATCATTTATTTTTTAATTATTAACAATGCTTAAAAATAAATTAAAAACACTATTAAAAATTTATAAAAAAAAAAACTTCCACCCTCCGCTTGCGGGGCTTTTGAATACCCAAGCAACCGGTGGTCAGGGCTCCAGAGTGAGAAACCTCCTCACAATACGCGCCGTTTCAAGGACTACTGCCTTCTGTATCCGACCCTTGATCCAACAACAAAGCGAAAGCTTCTTGAGATGTTGGTCGAAGCTTTTCGCGAGAAGACCATTGACTGAAACGACGATCGGAACAACAACGCTCGACTCAACATTCCACATGGCGGTAATCTCGTGAGCAAGGTCCAAGTATTTAGATACTTTTTCCTTTTCAGCTTTCACCAGATTACCGTCATGTGGAATAGTTATGTCAACAATTATTTGGATACTAATGATAATACCCCAGTTTATTATTACACATATATTATTTGGATATTATTTCCACACGTGCGCCAGTGCTCTGAGAGTTGATAAAGCTGTTGGAGAAGAAAATTGTTTATCCTTTCCCCGGGGAGAAAATTGTCTCCTTCCCATGCTAGTGCAGATAAAATTTCAGGCATTCAGTAAAAAGATCAGAAAGGCACCGCAAAACAATAAATATTCAGGTTGGCATGTGAAATATGTTCATTAATGTTCGCGTGAATTCATATTTATTTTTGTGCGTCAGTACTCAGAATATTTATAGATGAATGATCCATTTCATGATGAATGGCCGTGGCATAAAATTGCAATTTTGTATAGTCCGAAAAACCCCAAAGTTTTCATAATACTCCAATTGGAATTTTAAAAAAGTAAGTAGCAGAATTTTTACTTAATCAACTAAATACAGTTTTGTTCGTTCGTTCGTTGGTCTTAACTGCGGCATTGGTCGAGTGGCTAGTATGTTCAACTACGTATTACGAGGTGTTCGAATCCATAGTCGGACCAAAAAATTTTGGGTAGTGTGTTATTCCTGTTAACGAATTTTCAGTACGAGCCCGGAGCTAGGAAATTGGCGGTGTCAACCCCCGTGCCTCGGACGTCCCTGGTATTATCACTTACTTGGGAGTCCGTCTTGGCTCTAAAGTAGTCTCTCCTATAAGTGAAGTCGCCTGTGCCCAATGGGATAAAAATAGGCTGCAGATGATGTTGATCGTACCGTCTTGTACCGGATTCTATTATTACGGCTATCGACACTAGTAGACAGTGGCGTGCACTGGATTTCTTTCCAAGGTATACATACAGCAGGAAAATTGCACGAAATGGCAAATATCCTCCTCTTTTACCAATTATAGGGTAGGCAGTGCTTTTGTGAATGTATGAATTGCACGCCACTGCTCGTAGAGGACAATATGGTGCGCTTGTATGAAACTTTTCCAAGTTAATGTTGCGGTGTTTTATACGAAAACCTGTTGTGCGAAAAAAAAGTAAAATTTTTAGCACTCGCTTTCGCGCATACCGTTACCACGACGCTGCTAACGCTCCGAAATCCACAAAATCGGCGAAGTAATTTAATGTGAGCTTATTTTGAATTATTTTTTTAGCTTAATGGTTAGAACATACGCGAACAATATTCGGTCATACTCGTATTTTAATACAAGCGATGGTTCACTAAATAAAAAGTATACCTACTTACCTGTCTATGCCCATCCATCTCACTGCAAATCAAACCTCTGACAACATTCCAAGGCCTCGATACATAATGTTGTACCAGTTAATTAATGGATACGTTGAAACACGTTGATAGTAATTATTTTTGGTATCCGGGCAAAAAAATTCGAGCCATGATTAAATATTGAGTTATAAATGGCCTTACAGACAACTCAACGTGTAACGTACGCTCAAGTTATGTATACACCGGCGTGTCTGTCTCACTTGCTGAAATAGGTACCTACTTTTTTATAAAGTAAGTATTTATCCTTTGTTTAAGTCAAATTGAGTTTGAGTGTGAGAATGTTAATTATATAGCACTTCATAGATCTATGTATATATATATATAGCTCGTTTTTGATCTATTTTTAGAAATGCACCTTTATTATTTAGGTTTTCAAAAATTCAAAAAATTCAAAATTCAAAATTCATTTATTTCAAGTAGGCCTAATATAAGCACTTTTGAAACGTCAAGTCTGTCTGTGTGTAGTGACTCTACCACCGGTTCGGAAGGCAGATTCTACCGAGAAGAAGCCGTCAAGAAACTCAGTAGTTGCTCTTTTCCAACATTAACAATTTACATTTTACATTTCAAAATTCATTTTACTAATATTATCTATTATTACTATATCTTCATATGTATCCTACTTTTTAAGTTTATTTTTGTTGTGTCCATTGTTTTTTTTCCTATTTGTGGTGTACAAATAAAGTGTATAAATAAAATAAATAAATACTTACGATGGTTTTAAGTATATTAGGTATTATTGTAAATGAAACATTACATTAAAAACTTTCAACTTTTCAAAACTTTATTTACATCGATTATTTGGGTGAATAGGCCTATATATGTGCATGTCCACTAATATATAATACTAGCGTACCCAGCCCACTTCGCCGGGCTAGATTTTGCTTTATTTTATTTCAACAATAAACTTACATCATTAAATTTTTAATTTAAGTCTCATAATATATTAAATCATTTATTTATTTCCGTATTCATTCTCGTCTATTCTCTTTTTGAGTGGGTGAAGATCATTATCTACCAGTGGCGTGCACTTCATACATGCACGAAAACTGCATACCCTAAAATTTATATATAACTCGTATAGGAGGAGATTTATTGCCGTTTTATGCAATTTACAACTGTATGCATACCCTGGTAAGAAACCTAGTGCACGCCACTGTTATCTACACCCATGTACACCCAACAATAGAATATCATCACAGTAAATAAAAGCTGTTTTTGACAGTTTGACAGTTCAAAAATAGGAGTGCTCCGATCGTCACCAAACTTTACAGGATTACTCGCCAGGTCAATCTGGAGATTCCCTAAAAGTTTCATTGAAATCGGTCCAGCCGTTTCGGAGCCTATACGGAACATACCCACACGTTTTCTCTTTTATGTATATAAAATATATATTGGTTGACATGCCCATAAATAAAACCTATTTCTCATTGTGGGAGGAGCCCTGTTCTCTGTAGTGGGCCGGTTATGGGTTGCTATGATGGGCATCAGCCCATAAAATATAATTTTAGCAATTTACAATATAAGTGGACTTCAAAACTGTATTTAAAGTCAAAACACAACTATCTCTTAAGTGTCTAAATATAAAATTGAGACTACCTACTTAAATTCCGCGCATGGTATCGTAAGGTAACAAACCTGCATGCCTGAGAGATTTCCATAACGTTCTCAAAGGCGTACGAAGTCTTGGTCAGCGTAGTGGACTACGGACTAGACCCTTCCCGTTCTGGGAAAGGACCCGTGCCCTGTAATGCACTGTGGGCCGGTTATGGGTTTTTAATGATGATGTTACTTTAAAAACGCTACTACGTCGCATGCCGGTGTGATAGGGCCTCTATAAACCGTTATGCAATCAGATGAGTTCAACATAATCTGCAGTACAATATTAAACGACTCGACGAGTAGATTGGCGACTGTGGAGATTTACCGTTACATCGTCCGATGTTTTTGTGTTGCGAATGATGTGCCACTTTTCAACAACTAATAATGCGTCATCTAACGTAATGAAGTCGATGTTGGATTATGCAATTAATCTAAAGGATTAGGCGATTTGATTGGATTATAAAACTGTGAAACCACTTTCACCGGTTTAGTAAACTGGCCCCACGTCCATAAACCCTAAATGCACGTTTAAAAATCGAGAAAAGAAAATACGAGATTTTTAAAATTAAACATGCACACCCGTAGCGGAATGAAAAATAAAAAGGTAGTGCCAAATGCTTGACATTAGAGTTACAGTATTTTTAAACCACCTCATTCTTCTAACTAGCAAATCTTTAAAAGCCAGTGCGAATTGGTGGACTTTTAACACGTTTGAGAAAATTATGGAGAACTCTCACAAAGGCATGTTTCCTCACGACGTTTCGTTTCACCGTTGAAGCGAGTGATATTTCAATTAATTAAAACGCACATAACTCCGAAAAGTTAGTGGTACGTGGTGGGTCTCGAACTCGGATTTCACGAATGGAAAGCCGAAGCCTTACCCACTAGGCTATCACCGTTTTGCACGGTTATATACTTCATATAGACTGTCAAACTTTCAACAACGAAATGATCACCTAGCGAAAATGTAAAAAAAAAAATGAGCGGTTCAAAGTTAATAATAATAAATGATAAATATACTACGACAATACACACATCGCCATCTAGCCCCAAAGTAAGCGTAGCTTGTGTGGGTACTAAGATGACTGATGAATATTTTTATGAATGACATACATAAATACTTAGAATATACATATAAACACCCAGACACTGAAAAACATTCATCCTCATCACACAAACATTTTCCAGTAGTGGGAATCGAACCCACGGGGTCTCAAAAAGCAGGGTCGCTGCAAACTGCGCCAATCGGTCGTCAAAATTGGTTCCTGTAAAGGGCCTACATAAACAATAATTAATAAAAATGTATTTTAAATTTATATATTTAGTAGGTACTTATAGCTCGCATTAGTGTGGATCCATTACGAGCTTCAACCCTTTTGCATCTTTTGTATCGTCCCTTCGTGTATCCCCCTAAATTACTTTAAATAACACGCCAAGAGTTCGAGTATTGCTTTGAAGTTTAGTCGGCCAGGTAGTCAGGGGATTTGCCAGTCCCTTCGGTTCCACAATAATTTTTCGGCTCACATTTCAACTGATTTGCACAATGGCCTCGAAATATCTAATCTATTTTTTTGTAAAGATCAAAAGAGTGAAACTAAGTATATATTGTACCATAAGTGCAAAGGTCAAGCCTTTTGACTTATGGTACAGAATCACAAAATTCTTATTATGTTGTAAAAAATTGTTTAATCTTTATTATCTTATTGCGCATAATATATTTATATATATATTCTAGCGGCCCCAGCGCAATCTGTCGGGCAGATTTGTGAATATAAACCATCCAGGGTGCCACCCAAACGCATACCGAAAAATTCATTCAAATCGGTCCAGCCGTTTAGGAGGAGTTCAGTGACATACACACGCACACAAGAAATATATATATAAATATAAATATATATGTATTTATCCCTTTTATTTTCTGTTACATATCTATGAATATAATGAATGTGTTGCCTGTACCTACTAGTGATTGCTTACAGCAATAAGGCTAGTATGCTTTTCATATAAGCACTTCTAAAGCATTTCTAAACCATTTCTTTGGTTTATTTTTAAATAAGATAACCGTAATAATATAGCTTGGCATTCATACATATCTGTATTAATGCATTAAAATAACGAATGTTTCATCTTAATTGTGAGCTCTCAGTCTCCCTGACGCAGTAGTTAGCACTGTGGTGTATAGATATGAAGGGTTCCGGGTTCAATTCCCAGCAAAGGCATTTAGAAGATAATTGCGGGTTGGCCCGCAACTATCTCGCCTGCATCATCACTTATCACCAGGCAAGATTGCAGTCAAGAGCTTGCTGCAAGCATGTCATGGAATAAAAATCAATACAATTTTAGTTTAGTAGGTACCTACATGCTTTAAGTGTATTGCTACAAATTTAGTAACGACAAATTTAGTTTCGAAAAAAAAAATACATTTTATATACCTAATGTTGCTGTTACTAGTTAAACCTTGATTTCGCCGCTACTGAAGTAATCCATACGTATAGAGTTACCGGCTTTCAAAATATTGGAAAACAATAACCGCAAAGGCAAGGAAATAGGTATAAGTTTTGTAAGCCGACATGGATAAAATCGATACAAACTTTTGACGTAGGTATTGGACAGAAGCAGGCGTTACTTTGCGGAAATCCATGATATATTACGAATACTAGCCGCTTCAGCTCCAAAAGCAAATCAAAATGTTATTAGAGACTGTGGCGTGCACAGGGTTTTTGACCAGGGTATGCATAACGCAGGTACATGGCATATAATGGAAAAAATTCCCTCCAATACGACTTATATCAAATAATTTGGGTATGCAGTGCTTTTGTGCATGTATGAAGTGCACGCCACTAATGTACCTAGGTGATCTAAGAAAGTTAATTTTATTGCAAGCATACCATTACTATATCGAGCAACCATATTATATACTAGCGGATCGTAGATCTTTTAAATGGGAACAACTTTGTCAGAAATGATTTTATCGAAACTTTAACCGTTTACGTATCGGAAGCTCTCAAAAGGTAGAACCCCCGATTTTTGAACATTCTTTATTGGCTCTATGCTTCAATTCGTCTTAGCGTTATGACATATAGCCTATAGCCTTCCAACTCTGAAATATTTTTTCAAATCGGACCAGTAGATACTTCCTGAGCACTCCACGACCTTCATCGCGGTTAAGTAAATAAACAAAACTCTCCAGCTTTATACATATATTTATAAGATTAAGAAAGATTTGCATGTAGCTTTGTAGCTTTGCGGTTCACTCGACATGCACTGTACCGCTAGAATACTCAAGAAGTGAGTTTATCTCAGCTACCACATATTCAGGATATCCATAGATACGTTGGTTTACCTCTGAACAGCCTCGTTAGTCTATTGCTAAGCATGCTGAAGTATAGATCACGAGGTCCTAAGCCCGGAGTTTGGAAATTCGTGGAGTCAAACTCCGTGCCTTGGACAGAACGTTGAGCCGTCGGTCCCGGGCTTTTCACTGATTTGGGCAAATAGTTGTTAAATCCCGCCAACCCACATTTGTGCAGCACGGTGGGTCATTGTTGCGAGTTCAGTACAACAATGTGCTGAGGGCGGTGTTGAAGAAGCCACGACGCTGCAGCGCGTCAAAGATGTTTGCGGATGCGCGGGTAGATGATTTCGACGCGATCATCCGCGCGAGCATCTGCGTCAATGATGAGCAGGCTCGTGAGCAGAACCAACACCCTCCTCAGTATACTGGACAGCTATCTCTGGGGGTGCTGGGATGGTGTGCACACGCGCTATAGGGGGGGCTCAGTTAGACTTTAAGGAATTTTGTATATAGAACAAGGTTGTTTTTAGTTGTTAAGTACTAACATAGGTTTAAATACATTGTATTAATAACATGATATGGAGTAATGTCCGAAATAAAGATTATTATTATTATTATTATTATTTGCTCAAAAAGAGTTCAGTGCCTAGCAGTAATACGTTAATAGGCTAGGGGGATGGAGCGAGGTTTACTTCTACATGTGCGAGAGTCTCGCTTGGCCAACCACATTGTCACACGCTTCGTGACCACGAACTGAACGTATCTAATACTAAACATCAGAGGAAAATGGATCTTATTTGCAATAGTTAAAACTTAAGTTTGCCTACAATTCTTTAGCTCGGGCTTTTGACAGAACGTATGTTTTAAATGAAACAAAAATCAGAAGCACAGGATTGAAGACTTTAAATTCAAGGAAATTAGGCCCAAATTGACGGACCAAACCACGGCCCACCTGATGGTAAGTGAAACACCATTACCTATAAACATAGCAACACTTCACAGGGTATGTAAGGAGCACATCATGAACCCACGACCTTGGACTCAGAAATCAGGGTCGCTGCCCACTGCGCCAATCGGTCGTCTCAAAATAACAATAATCTCTACCGACAAAGACGTGCCACAAGCAATATAATGTCGATCTGCGGCGCAGAAACCGCTAAGAGGAGTTATGGATTTTGTATAACTTTAACATCATCACTAATCACTTGGTGAGATTGCAGTCAAGGGCTAACTTCTAGTGGAATAAATGGAATAAAAAAAAGTTACGTTCGCCGTCAACGGAAACGTCTATGTAGGAGGCTCAATAGTTCCTACAGTATGTTCTTACACAATTTCGATTTCCATTCCATTCCAATCTCTAATACTTCCTTTACTATCTGTAACTACAGGTAATATCATCATAAGCTAATGAAGGACTAATTGCTGTGAAAAACATCTCCTTTCTCATAGACGACATCCAGTAGAAGGTTGACCCATCACGTTACTTCAATCTAATTTAATTCAATTTTGGTTTATTGCTTTTATCTGTGCCAACTGGGCACATGGTTGCTTCAAGCTCGATAAGTCACGACGGCTTAACATGCTCTTTGAGGAAATGACGCAAGTTTAAGGCCAAATTCAGACCGAACGTCAACGTTGTTGAACTGGGGCAATCTCCTGCCATAACGAAGACATATATATTAATACATTGGAATCATCATTAAATAAGTCTTAAACCTAACCATTAAGAAATGGCAGAAAAAATATGAATGAGCGCTTGAAAAGAGCCTACAACCGAGTAGTTGTAGTAGACATGCAGTTTTAGTCGGAATAACCATTAATTCATGTATGGCAATAAGATATTCCTCGTTTACTAAATAGGAGCCTAAGCAATACGAACTGAAATAAAACAAAATGCAACTGGTTGATGATGTATGAAGATTACACAAAGCTATTGTTACGCGCGAGTCTCGAGGATCATTTTAATTATGAGTCAGCTGGAGCAGGGTTAGACTTATTGAGCGTCTCAACGCATGCGCGATGGACGCACCAGACGTATCAGTCGGAACCACCGGCAGCGGCGACCCCGTACAAAATAAACAATCGTATCCAATCCGTGACACTGACCTAGAAGTTCCTTGACAAACAAGCCATATCAATGCAAATTAAGGATAATACCTTTAGTTTAATCCGCGGAGTTACTAATGGAATAAAAAAACAGCAAAGACACTCCTTGTGCGGAACGATGACAGTGAACTCGTGTGTTTTCAAGACTCGTGAGCAAAAGAAAGTGTTTTGTGAGAAGCAGCGAGCGTGACGTAGTGTGACGCCGCTAGCCAGTAGTTTCGACGTTCAGTTGCCCCGACACACCTGGCTGCGTCAGTAGTCGACATGCCCCTATTGGCAAACTAAACGCGATCACCGGTGACAAGCACACGGGACGTTGACACCTGAATGCCAATTAAACTTAAATGTCAACGTATTCAGAAGAATACCGCCTACATGGCAGCATAGCAGTACCTGTATTTTAATTGAAGCGCCAGTCGGTTCGAAACAGAGTGTAACAAAAGAAATCTGTGCAATGATTGTGATCCGTTCGGCGTGAATGGATAGGGTCGCCGTGAGATCTGATTTTTCCGAGCGAGCTGGCGGCGGTGGCACGGCGGCGATAGCGCGGCCGCGCAAACTTCAGTTGGCCGTGTGCGTGCGCGCCGTGAAATTCTCTCGCAATGCGTCCCGCGTCGTCCATGTCCAACGCAGGCAACGTTGGAGCGCGGAGGTTGAAGACAGACCTCCGCGTAGCGGAACCTTCTGGGAGGTCCTCCAGCCCCGCTCCCAGCCTTCGCAGTCAAAGGGCCAAACAATACAGGTGCACTTATAAAATAATCCGCGAAATTACGTGTCATATTTTGGTTTCGTGTAACTCTTGGTACTTGTATCAAGTCTCTTAAAATACTTGTATCAATCTCAGTTAACTTAATCAAAAATAACCCATCGTAACAGTGTATAGCTCGATAAGTAGAACGTATCAGATTTCCCAAATATTTATCAGTGCCACAAGTGTCTTTATCATTCGATAATATGAGTTACGTTACAAGCTCAACGTTTTCAAACAGTTGATTTGAATGGTAGATTCCTCTTTAATAAAGTAATAAGAACTATTAAACCTGTTGCTTTGTGGGTATGTTAAGTGTGATTGGTTGGCGTAACAAGGCCAAATTAGAAGTTATACACGCTTTCTGTGTTAACTATGTCTACAGTTAAATTAATTATTATCCAGTAAAATTATCAAGGACTTTTCTCAAAATACAAGAATGTACCTATGAGGTTATTACAAATAGATAATAGATTAAAAATTCGCAATAACGCATTATAAAATCTGGTTTTTTGGTCGTGGTCAACATTGCAACATCAAAAAATGTGTGCTGTGTATAATGTATGAAATTTTGCAATTTTAAGCCGCTTAAGTTAGACCATTAAAATAACGAAATTGCACTGTTTCACCTATTTCCTTTACGCTCTATTGCTTCTTGTCGTAATCGAAGAATTAATAATTGTTTACTTCTTTTATGGTTTTACTTATGAGGAAATCGTATAAACATGCGCAGTTCAGCTGACTTGTCGTCATGTACATATATAACCTAAAACTTGTTTATTATTTATTTACTTACTTATTCAATAATCTTAATTGTACTATAACTAAGAATTTGTATGTCCTCATATTTATTGTCATCGATTAATGTCGGAGGTTTATAATCTGATAAGTATAGTAATTTTATAAAGTCGTTAAATAATTAAAATTTTGATAACTATAAATTGATAACTGCTAGATTTCTAGAACAAATGCGCTAATAATTGAATGAATGAATACACTTTTATTGTATACCACATAAACATATAGTAAAATTATAAATAAAAATTTAATAAAAAGTATACAATTTGGCGGCCTTATCGCTACATAGCGATCTATTCCAGGCAAACAAAGGCGTTAAACACAGCTCAAGAAGAGAGGTGGGTGGTGCATTAAAAAAAACATATAATTGTTATTTCATTAATAAATAGTTTTCAAGAAACAATTAAAATTATATTTGATTCGCAACCAATGTTCATGACATTGAGTGGTTGAGTATTTTGATATAAATACGACTGTATTTTCGATACTCTTTCGTCTTGTTTGAGACTCTAAACGATGCAGACGTTGTTGTCACTTTTTCTTAGTCGTTATAATTTTTTATTAAAAACAATCCATTCTCAAAATGATTCATTCTTAAAAATATCAGCTCAATTAATAATCGGCACAGAAGTATTAGTTGAAAAATGTAATCAACGGTAACCCATTGGTTTTCTGATACCATACAACTATATCAGTTGTAATCTGATAACATCCATTCGCTTATAGTAAAGGTATATCTACAATACGAGGTATTGTAATTATTAAATTTATTGCATTTAATTTCAAAGGAATTTTTTACCTATTCAGCAATATCTTTACTGGATTTGCGTAGGCATATTTAAGCCTGCACACATCACATTCATTATTAACTTCGCGAAGTAAGGTAATATTGAGTAAGCGCTATTTTAAATATTAAGTATTTTTTATTAAACTACCATCCATAAGAACTTCAAAATCACCCAGTCCCACGGGTCTTGAAAACACTCAGTGTAGATGTCACCAATCCAGTTAGGTACTAAATGATGACGTGATGTCGTTTTCTTCTAATTCCTTTGATTGGCTGAATCTAGAGTGCGTTTGTAATGTGGTAGGTATAATGGTCATAAGCTGTAATAAAATTGGGACGTAAAGATCTCGACTCAGGCCATTTTTATAACAGGATAAGTTTTTAAACAAACTCAGGGTTTCTTTGGCCGTCCCCTGGATATTTTTTTTGTCCTCTACAAGTTAGCCCTTGACTGCAATCTCACCTGGTGGTAAGTGATGATGCAGTCTAAGATGGTAGCGGGCTAAGCTGTTACGGAGTACGGTGGTCATACCCTAATCGTTTTCTACGCGACATCGCATTAACGGCACGTTTTTGTCAGTAGGGTGGTAACTAGCCACGGCCCAAACCTCCCACCAGACCAGACTAGAGAAAATTTATAATGCCGGGAATCGAACCCGGTACTACCAGGGTATGAGAAAGGGGTTCAGGGGTACTAGACTCGTTCTAGGTTAACGCGCTAACTTCTACTCTATCTATCTAATCATAGCGTAACCTATCATCAGGCGAGAGTGCAGTTGTAAAAAAAACGTAATATACGTAGGCAGATTATTATATGCCATGAGCAGTGGCGTGCACTTCATATATGCACAAAAGCACTGACTACCCTTAAATTTATATATGCCTCGTATAGGAGGATTTTTGCCGTTTTATGCAGTTTTCCTGCTGTATGCATACCCTGGTAGGAAACCCAGTGCACGCCACTGGACATGAGAGTAAAGTGAGATCTAAGTAGGTAGAAGATTTCTTTCTTTTTTGTTTATGTATATCTAAGACCGGCCATTGCCATTTTTGTATCGCTGCATATGAAACTAGATCTCTAGCAACTGGTTTATAACGTGATCTTAAAGTTGCTCACGGTCAAATCTTACCATTCAACTTGGATTCGTTACCTTCATTAACGTAGTTGGTAATTCTAAATGCGAACGTAGTTCTGCGGTTATTAAATGCACTTACGTGGAAAATAAATTGTTGTGTATGAATTATTATTATTATTAAACTCTTTATTTGTATACCACAACATTTAAAATATAACAAAAACAGAAACATCGAAAGAAGTAGTAATACAAAAGGCGGCCTTATCGCTTAATAGCGATCTCTGAATTATGTAGACTTATTTATTGCTGAAGTCGGTTTTTTTATCAATCTTAATCATATCAACCGATAGACGTAGGTATTTTGTAGGGAGTTCCAAATTTGTGCCGCTTCGAACCAGCAGCTACCTGCGACGCGCTTATTGTCGTTAACGCGCTCTTGGCCTGCCTTAAAATCTTATACTAATAAATACAAGCAGAAGAGTTTCTTTGTTTGATTACTTGAACGCGATGATCTCAGGAACTACTTGAAAAATTGCGATTTGAAAAATTATTTCTGTATTCCATTTATCGCGGAATTACACCCTTGTGAGAGCTTCCGCTGCATGCGCTGCTCAAACGGTTAAAGTTTCGATAAAATCATGTATCACAAAGTTGTTCCCGTTTAAGTTATTAGAAAAAGTCCGCGACCAGCATATGTCTATCTCTTAAGGTTGACTTATACGTGGACAAAGTCACGAGGGGCACTCTACACTGAAAAAATTTTAGAAACAATATTAATAACGATTTGAGCATTGAAATGTGTGCACAAATAAAGTCAAACAATAATCAACAAAATGTTTACTACGCTACCTCATGGTTTTATTTCAAATTAAAATTAGGTCGTTCCACTTCGCAAATTAACGTTCTATTCTTATAGACGCGACAGGCCCAGTAATATAATGTTTTAGGGCTGTAGGTAATTTTGCCCTTGAGTTTATAAATGTCCGGAGGCTTCGGCTGTGGCAAGTTTCTAATCCTTCCGTTCCAATCCTACAGACAAAGACATGCCGCTAAGCGATTTAGCGTTTTGGTATGATGCCGTGCAGAAAACATAGGCTATGCTATGGCTTCTATAACCTAACAGGTTAGCCCGCTTCCACATTAGACTGCATCATCTCTTCCCATCAGGCGTAATTGCAGTCAAGGTCTAACTTGAAGTGGTATAAAAATACATTTTTGTTATCTGATAAATCGATGAAAACTTCAGCGTATTATAAGTGCGTACAATATCGCTAGGAAAATACAAACAAACTGAAGAAACAAAATACCTAATATTATCATAACTATACAAGACTGTTTTTAACTCCGTCGTTTTTGGGTTGTCTGTCTGTGGCGTCGTAGCTCCCGAACGGATGAGCCTATTTTGATTTTATTTTTTTTATGTTTCAAAGGTGGATTAATCTGGAATGTTCTTAGCTATGTTGTTGAGAATTGGTACAAGATGGCCGACGCAACGACATGGCGGATTACATAATTTTTCTACAACTCCTTCAATCTGGGTATCTACTAGTAGAATAATGTCCATTATGTTGAAAGACGTGGGTATTTTAATTTTTTAATTCGTATTACCTATTAGCATTGGCGGAGTAAATTTTTGGGCTCGGTAAGTTAAACCGAAACTTGAAAGGCGAGACAAACTAGCACTAAAACATTTGCCATTTATGTTCTGATACGAACTGCGTAATTTTGTCGACCTCGCTGGCGCAACGGTGAGCTCTGTAAATTTAAGTAGGAGGCAATTTGGGAATTTATAATTTCAGATTTTTTTCGGTCTGGTCTGGTGGGTGGCTTTGCCTGCCACCCTACCGACATAGACGTGCCGCTAAGCGATGTAGTGTTCCGGTGCGGTGTCGCGTAGATCCTCCCTAAAAGGTTAGCTCGCTTCCATCTTAGACTGCATCATTACATACCAGGTGAGATTGCAGTCTAGGGCTAACTTTTAGTGGAATAAAAGAGAAATCCAAGGTATTTTCCCGAAGAAGCAAGCTGGGAACATGGAAGCGCGTCCCAAAATAGACATCGTCGATGACATTCTATAACATTTACTTCTGGATTAAAAGCCTCTCACGCTGCGTTAAAAGCCTCTGACGCTGAACAAACGGGTTGGTGATCGAAGTAGATAAGTAGTAGTAGTAAAACCCCGTTATATTCCCTAAGTCAGCTCGTACGAAGCCCGTGGGAAGAGAAGGGGTAACAACTGTATTCTAATCTGCCGTCACCACCCGGCACCTAAACTCTATCTAAACTCTTCCAAAGAAACATAATATCCGGGATCCTCAAGTCCTAAGGTAAGGGATCTCAAACCTTTGCCAAAAAATATGTTTTGAAAACATACATTTCTTAACGATATTAATTACTACAACTGTTGAAAGTCTGTTCAATTTTATACTGTAATTTACACCGGCCGGAGAATTGTGCATTTTTCATTTATGCCTTTAATTTATATTTTTTTGTAAATTTAGCTTTTTTGCGATTTTTTTTGTGGAATAAATTGTTTTTCTAAGAATAATCTTATGGAATTAAATTAAATACGAATATAAATAACAAGACAAGTTAAAGGAAAATTTAAATGTAAAATATGAGTAGATAATCGAATGTAAAATAGACACTATTTATCATCATGAAGAGTCGGATTGAATGTGTTCTGTACCTATTTATAATAAAAGATCCGATGTCATTACGTTCCAAAATAAACCGAATAATACGTTAATTTGTTTTTTTTATACTAAAATATCGATACCTAGCCATAGTCAATCAACAGAACCTTTCAATACGGTATAGCACTTCGATATAAAATTCTAAATTCTCCTGCGGATGTACGAAGCACGCGCGTCTTTTGGTAGCACGGCGGCCGGCGCCTATGACAAAACGCGGCATGGACCAAGACGGCACGGCACAAAGGCGACCGTTTCTAAGCGAATGGACTATACCTTTTCTGTGCCAATACCGGGTTTTAATCCTCCGAAACAAATGGATACTTAATCCTCTACAGAACGAGTCATGTCCTTGCTTGGTTGCTAATCCTCAGTTAGAATAAAGAAAAGTCACAAACTTGAGTACTGCGGCTTCCCGTCTACCGTCTACCGTCGTTCGTATTATTGAAAAATATTGGTATGCCCTTACTATACAAACTTTATAGGAAACATCATTAAATCTGAATAGATTTTTTTTGATACACATTAACTTATGTTCGTCTAATTGCACTACTCCCGCCATATGACTGCATGACTGTACATTTCACTTATAGGATAATATTCGTTTAAACGTATTCGATATTTAAAATAAATATATTTTGTTTAAAGTAAAAAAAACTACAAAAATATTTTAGGACGTCCGGATGTCTGTCCGTAAGGATGTGGCACTCTCACGAACGTAAAAATATACGTATCTAAGTTTTTTTTTTTTAATTCTTCATAATCGCAGCGCGCTGTTTGCTATTTCAAATCTCGGGATAATTCGTTGCCGTTTAATTACAATTAATAAAAAACTAAAAAAAAATTATTGGTCTTTAGTGTGTCTCTTATGAAAATTGGGTTCGTTCACAATGCTTGCGAGCTATTTATTGTGTTGCTTTACGTCGAGAATGGCGCAAAATGTTTTTTTATTCCACCCACGTCATTGACTGATAGTAAATGATAATTATAATTAAAAAATATAAATAAATGTTTATAGTTTAAGGTACTTTTTTAGTGAAAAATTAGATTATCAGGCGTGCACTTTTGGATTTGCCAAACTATTATTTTGTATTGTTTTTGATTTACTGTGTAACTGTTAAATGAAATGAACTTATTATTAACTACAAGTATGATCTTTGTTTCCAGGGCCAGTCTTCCCGTCCGCACAGCTCGCCTTCTCCAGCGGTCGCGCACACAGACGCCGTCCGACGCCGGCATCAGCGACGGTAGCACTTCGCCGGCGCCAGCTCCGTCCTCGCTGCTACAAGATGTCGTCGACATCAAGACTTTGCTTTTGCAACTGAAGCGGGTCCTACAGGAGGTCAGTAAATACTCGCTAATGCATGAAGCTCACTGTAGACTTTTTATTTAGATACTAATGTCCGTTTTCACTTACAACGATGTGGGCATTGCCTAAATAAGTAACACCTAATCCAAGGAGATTCCTAGGCATATTTTTATATTCTATCATTTATTTTTAATTCTGAACAGTGCCAAATTATATAAATTAAAACAACACTATTAAAAATTTATAAATAAAACATCCGCTTCTCCGCTTGCGGGGCTTTTGAATGCCAAAGCAACAGGCGGTCAGGGCTCCAGTGAGGAACCTCCTCACAATACGCGCCTTCTGTATCTGACCCTTGATCCAACAACCACGCGAAAGATGTTGGTCATAGCGTTTCGCAAGAAGACCATTGACTGAAACGACTATCGGAACAATAACGGGCGTCTCAATACCCCACATGGCGGTAAACTCGTGAGCAAGGTCCGAGTATTTAACAAATTTAATATATATATTTAATTTATTTGGCATATTATTATTATTTTATTATTTAACTCTTTATTTGTTCACTACTATGAAGTAAGGGAAATAAAAGAAGAACAGAAATACAGCGACGGAAGTAGAATACAAATGGCGGCCTAGCTTAGAAGCGATCTCCAGCAGTTATCGCCTAAGACTTGGTGCAACGTTTTTGTCTATAGACGTCATTAGGCATTCGATTAAGGCGATGCTAGGTTTAGTGAATACGGGCAATAATTGAATTTGCACTATCCCGTACTTCCAATCTTTATATAATAATTAATAACTAGTTTCTGCTTCTATTAATTAATTGAATTTCATCTAATACAAAATCACTTTACTCTTCAATAATATAACCAACGATGGCACAGGTCTCCTCCCACAATAAGAAGGGTTTAGGCCGTAGTCTGTGGACTCCACACGCCTTTGAGAGCATTGTGGAGAACTCTCAGGCATGCAGGTGTACCTTTCCTACATAAAACGCACATAGCTTAGAATAGTTAGAGGTACAACTTGCTAGCTGGGATTCGAACTCGCCTCGAAAGTGAAGCCGAAGTCCTAACCACTAGGCTGCAATACATTAAAACATTTCTTTAATAATAAGCAAACAAGTAAATAAATCCAGTGTATAAAACTACATACCTAATTAAATTTAGCCTTTTATCTTAATTAGAATTCAAAACACTCGTTTACAATCATTATGAAGATTGAAAACATTCAGATAATATAAACACCCACTTTTTAGTTTTTATAGTAGGTAGTTATGTGCAGTTTTTGGTGAATTTAGAAATTTCTACTACGAGTTCACTGTTCAGTTACGTTTGACTATATAGAAATGAGAAATCGAATTATAATGGCGTGTCAATTCTAACCGTGAATGATATAAAATATCTTCTAATGAATACAATCATATAAGCTCGGTTTTATTTTGGCCAGCTTTGTAGCAAAGATGATGAAAGAGATTTCAAAAGGTCTATTAGGCATGATCATAGGTTTCATAGGTTTTTCATAGATCATAGACAAAGTTAAAAATCAACCAATGTTATGATTAAAACAAACGTTCAAAAACAAATGTTAATGGGTGTACAGCTCCCGGTAAAGCTAGTTAGCACATGAATGTAGATCATAATATTTTCCAGTCCAATGGAAAGTGATTAAAACGCCGTAGACGGTAAAATTATGTATACCAAAAACTCAAATGTTTTTTTTTTGTTTTCATGAACAAAAATTCCTTTTTAACGATATGTAGGCTGTAGTTATAAATTAAAATATAGAGAAAGGAGCCTCATTTAATTCAGATATTTTTGATGACTTTTACTTGTGAAGATAAAGATTTCAAATTACGTCATAAGTACTTCGCGTGTTTCATACAGTTATCACTTTCGTAATGAAAGGAACATATTGTAAAATATACAGGCGGTTATTATAATTAGGTAGATTCATAATTCGACTCTGTGGCATGCATTATATTCTAATCAAGTGGAACTCTATAATTAGTAACGTTATATTAACATACACAGTTACTCAGCATTGAGTAGTAACAGATAATGCTATCTCGTTTAGATCAAAGACAATAGTGGGAAAATTTCTAGTTCCATGTGCGATAGTGCCTTGATATTGTAGTAAATAACATAACACACTAATTAAAAAACATACAAAAACTACGTTAAAGCCTTTTAAATATTTGAGTATAATAGAGGAATGTTTAAATGCAGTGCGTTGAAAATTTTCATATACATAAATAGATTAGGTCCGTTGTCCAGGGGAAAGTGGCAGGCAAACGGTCCTGCGGTCGATAACCCATGCGTTGGACAGACCTAATAAAAAGCTACAACTCAAACCTCTATTATAGTCCAATGTTGCCGAAACGCTCACGACCGTAAGGGGCTGCTAGCCAAGGAAAATGGAGAATTGTCAACCACGACCACTCTGTCTAGAGTGAACGACTAAGAATGAGATTAAATAAAACTAGCGGACCGCGAATGAGTCGACTTAAAAAAATAGTCGTATGTCCAAAATAAAGGATTCTGAGATTCCAATATAAATTAATCCTAGCTAGATCGATTTATCGCCGTTGAAACCCCCTGTATACTAAATTTCATGAAAATCGTTGGAGCCGATTCCGAGATTCCAATTATATATATATACTAGCTGTTGCCCGCGACTTCGTCTGCGTTTGATTTTGTTTTTAAAGTATTCAGTATCGCTTAGCCTTAAGTGAGTATTGTAGTATATATATAACATGTGACAAATAATTTGCAATAAAATAAAATTGCGACTATAATTAAAGGTCTAAGATATCCTATCTCTTAAGTTGGACCAGACTGCTCACGGTGAGCCAATTTTATTTAAAATCGGTTAAGTAGTTTAGGAGTCCATCGCGGACAAACATCGTGACAGGAGATTTATATATATTAAGATATATCTTTATCGATAAAACACGAATAAAATTACATTTTCTAAAAATGAATCTTAGCTAGTTCGATTTATCGCTTCGAAACCCCCTGTATACTAAATTTCATGAAAATCGTTGGAGGCGATTCCGAGATCCCAATTATATATATACAAGAGTTGCTGGTTTAAAGATATATATAAAGACGATAAAAGTTGTAGTAGAACTGAATGTGACAGTGCTCGGTCAGGTGCTACCGCCATACTTATTCCGCCAAGCAGCATCGCTCTGTTTCGGTCGTGGTTTCCGGTGCAATTACAGACCTACGCCTCAGTTTGGTGGCACTTGGTAGGACGCGTTCGTTTCGCCCTGCGAAATGTTGCTTTATTTATAGGCGATGATTTTCCACGTACGATGAGGTTTCCCATCTGTTTGGTCCGTAAACTATCACTATAGAAGGAAAAATAATTCATGGGAAGATATGCTCGTATCTCATGGTTGAAAACATGCTATTTCCTAAACTATTCTTCAATCAAATACTCTAATACTGAAAGTGTTTTTCTTTAGATTCCATCTTCCATGTTAGAAAATCTTGATAAGATCTTTAGCCAAACTAAAGGCATAATCTATCGTATGCTAGATAAGCATATACATCTGTTAAATAATTAAATAAACTTTGACTGCGATGAAGTTAAGAATCTTCTTTTCTAAGCAAAGTACACACCGAATCGATGGCCGCGGCTACCAACCCACGACCTTAGAGGCGTGCGATCAATCGCAGGATTGCACAAACAAAAAGCGTCTTGTGATTGGTCGAACGCAAGACGCAAAATTGAACGCCATCACGAACGCAGGTTGTACGTTGCGTTTCTTTTTTCTGAAAAGCGATAACTACAAACAAACAATTATGCCCGTTTTCACTAAACCTAGGAATCGCCTTGTGATTTTCGCGATTTCTAGAGAAAAAGAACGTTTCACGAACTCTCATGTGATGTCTAACGAAGTCTGGTCTAAAGTTACGACACCGATTTGGCGGATAGTAAAGTTTAAGGGAGTCGTAAACTGACACTTGACAGATGAAAAAAAAAAACGGTTTCCATACGAAAAACGATAAATATGATAATACAAACACAGAACACTACACCTTGTGGCAAATTAGGTTATATGAGTTGCCTAGTAAAAATCGTTCGGTGAAAGGTAAATGTATGCCTAGGAATCTTCTTTGATTAGGCGTTACTTTGTTTATGTCCTTCGTTAGTGCAAACGAGCATTACTCTACTAGATAAGGTGAAATCTTACAATCTCGTAAGCAGCTTAGCGTTGTCCGTATACTTAACTCGCCAAATTTATTTTAGCATTACTGACCCGTCTTCGATATTGCTGATGTATACGGGGATTAGGGATTATCCATGTGCTACAAAATGGACAGTCTGTTTAATAAGATTGCAAAATTGTAATTAGTGTACATACCTACTTTCTCTCTACAACGCACTTAAATAAATACTATCGTAAATCTTTTAAAAACGAGTTTTAATACAGCATGATGTAATCGGCTGTAGACATTTTAATAATATTTTTTCTGCATTGGTGCTAATTTGTTTGTCCAAAAATATCTTATGCTTTCTTGTTTTAAAAAAAGGTGTTTATTATTTTTAATATGCTCTAAACTTTTTTTTTTACTGCCGAAGTTTAAAATCCTGAGTACAAACCAATAATCCAGCGCCTTCTGCATATCCGAATGATCACTTTAAATAAAACAGCATCACTAATATCACAGCGTTTTTATATAGCGCTTTTATATTTAAACACGTTGGATCGTGGACAGGTTTAAAGGATTTTCAATTTCTTGCATTAAAATAAGCTGCACTGCATTTTTTTGACTTTCATGGTTAATTATTTACACGTAAAACCAAACTTAACTGAATTGACAGGTCTTACAGTAGCCTTTGATCTGTCAATTTAATTTGACATGGAGCGTGTTTAACAAGATACAACACAGCGTTGGTCGCAGTTAGTACGCAATATTGCACGCTGGTGCCACCTGGGCGCTTTGGTTTGGTTTTGCATTTTGGAGATTTATGTTCTACCGAATTAACTTCTTTGGAGATTAACTATTGTAACTACGTGACCCTTTATTTAATATGTGAATGCTTTTTTTTGCTTGTACTGCACACTTGATTTGTTTTGTTTTGTAACTGTTTATGTTTTCGTTGCATTGCCTTGTTTGCCGTACGCATCGCAGCCCGGGGAGGAGCATCATTCGATGAGTGTAAGTTACCAACTCTTTGAGCTGAGTTTGGGTTTTTTTTTATTTTATATCAAACTGGCTCTGTGGTCCAGTAGTCAGCATGCCGGACTACGGATCACTAGTTTCTGGGTCGATTTCTGGTCGGCCATAATATTATTAGATATAGAGTTTTTATGACGACAGATTATATCACGCCTTCTAGCCCGGGGAATTAAACCAACTAAAATAAAGTAAACGTAAAACATTTTACGTTATCGACGAATTGCTGTTTTTTAGTCTCACTTAAAATCGAGAATGGCAGGACCAATTAAAATAACGTTAGATTCTAAACTTCAATGGGGCCCTCATGTAAATAATTTATCGAACAGGCTTAGTTCTGCTGCCTATGCGGTAAAGAAGATACGCCATATGACCGACGTAGAAACTGCTAGACTGGTATATTTTAGTTACTTTCACAGCATTAAGTCATATGGAATTTTACTTTGGGGTAATGCTGCTGATATTAGCACTATTTTCGTGCTGCAGAAGAGGGCTGTTCGTTCTATCTACAAAATGGGTCCGAGAGAGTCATTGAGAGATAAATTTAAAGATTTTAAAATAATGACAGTGTATAGTCAGTACATATTTGAAAATTTAATGTACGTCCATAAAAACATTTCTAAATTTAAGAAAAAATGTGACTGCAATAATTTAAACATTAGAAGTAAGAATAAACTTACAGTGCAATATACTAGGTTACATAAAATTCATAATTCGTTTAAAGGAAATTGCATACAATTCTACAATAAACTACCAATTGACATCTTGGAGATGTCTCTTAAAAAGTTCAAAGTTTGTATTAAACGTAAGCTTATAGAAAAGTCCTATTATAGTATAAAGGACTACGTAAACGATAAAAAAGCTTGGGTGTAAATTATTGCTCTAACCAGGTTGCTCTTCTAATAATTTAAAATTACATTGTGAGATGGCGATAACAAAAAAAAAAAAAAAAATACCCGGCTAAGTTTGTTGTGGGCTTCTTCTTAGACCGGGACGCGTTTGGAACCCTCGTAGCTTTAGTTTTAAGTTTACGAATGTGGTTATCGCCATCATCTCACTACCGTGTAATTCTTATGTACGCATCAAAAGTGCCACCTGTGGGCCTACTTGAATAAAGATATTTTTGACTTTGACTTTGACTTTGAATTTGGCTAGTTTAGGTCTTGAAATATTTGTGGAAATTTAGGTACGGTATAAACGGTGGGAAGAATACCCATAATTTAAGTTAAATTTTATAAATTTCTTGTGCGTGTGTTTGTCGCCTAGCTCCTCCTAAAGAGCAGGACCGATTTTTTTGTAATTTCGGGAGTATATTTTAATGGCTTTGGTTGGAAAACCCAATAACACCAGGTAGGTGGTGCTGCTGTACTTTGTTACAAAGAAGATCGTTATGATATTACAATGTTTTTCTTCAGCCATTAAAGTATGGCAGTCTATTGGTTAAAACGGGTTAAGAGGATATTGAAAAGAAATAAAAAAGCTTCGCCGCTCCGTTGGAGATGCGCGTGCTTAAGTGGCTTTTGCGGAAATAACTATGGCCACCCATAACTCACAATTCCAGGACAAAGGGAAGAAAGCGAGACAACTCGTTTTTTTCTTTGTTTACCGAATATTGAAATTCGCTTTCGATTCGCTGCGGCCAAGATCTGGAATGATCTTCCTCCTCCGTTCCGTACATGTGATAATATTCTTGGCGAAATAGTATTTAAACACAAGCTAAAAAATTTATACCTTAGCTTACAAATTGAAGCAGCGAGATTTGTCTATGCAAAATGAGTACTGTTTGGAATAATTATGTATTTATTTTTTGGTTTTTTCTACAATTTAATTTTGTTTTCTTTAATATATATATGTTTAATTTAATTTAAGTTTGTGTTAGTTTTTTAGTTTTATTGTATCTCTTTTACAGTTTATTTGGATTTTTTTTTTTTTTTTATTTATATTTCTTTCTAAAATTTAGTCGGGCGTCGCGGTTGTTTGCTCAGTCTGATACTGGTGCAGACTGAAAATCAGCGCTGAGCATTGTTGCTAATGCACAGCATAAGGCTGAGTTTGCGGCCATTTGCCATATTGTTAATATTTATTGATGATTCTTTTAGTTATTAATCTTGTATTAACAATAGTGTATGGCAATAAAGGATTTTTATTATTATTATTATTATTATTATTAAAAGGAAATAAAACCTTCGCGTTGTTCTTATTTTCAAAATGAAAGATGAAAATGGTTTTTGGGTCAATTCGAATAATAAGTATGCAATACCACGCTGTATTTGCTTTTAGAAATACATTTTAGTGCAAAAAATTTTCTTAGGTATAGAATAAGGAGCAGACTGGTAGTTTTGATGATATATTATGAGTGACCAATCACAGAACAGATCTTACCAAATGATAAACCCAAATAATCCCTTATATGCAGCGGTGAGTGCTGTGGATCTAGGCGAGTAGGTCTCGGGTTTGATCTCTGGCAGGGGCAGTTTGGGAATTTATAATTTCATAATTTTCTCTGTTCTGGTCTGGTAGGAGGCTTCAGCCATAGGTAGTTACCACCCTTCCCACAAAGACGTGCCGATAAGCCACGCTATATGTAGTGTTCCGAAGCGTTGTCGCGTAGAAACCGATTCATCATCATCATCATTCACTTCAACCGATTGAAGTCCACTTCTGGACATACGTCTTTTGTAGAGAGTTCCAAAATCCACGGTCCTGGGCCGCTTGTTTCCAGCGGCTCCCAGCGACTCGTTTGATGTCGTCTGTCCACCTTGTTGGGGGCCGACCAACACTGCGTTTTGTGCGGGGTCGCCATTCCAACACCTTGGAACCCCAATGTCCATTCGGTTCTCCGAGCTATGTGCCCCGCCCATTTCCACTTCAGCTTAGCAACTCGCTGAGCTATGTAGGTAACTCTGATTCTTTTACGGATCTCCTCATTTCTGATTTGATCACGTAGAGATACTCCCAACATTGCTCTTTCCATCGCCCGCTGAGAAACCGATTAGAAGTATTTAATATAACTGCAATACTCCTAACAGGTTAGCCCGTTTCCATCTTAGACTGCATCATCTCTTACCAGCAGGTGAGATTGCTGACAAGGGCTTACTTGTAGTAGAAAAAAAAAGTAAGAAATACTCTTCCTGGCTAAGTTCAATCAATCAATCAATCATTTTTTTGTTTACATAGGTGTTCATTAATTTTTATAAGTGTCACATATTCCGCCAAGATTGGCGTGCAATAATTTATTTATCATTATAAATTTCTACATTAAATTTTTTTTACATTAACTAACAAGTCACATTTAAATTAATTAATTAAAGGTAAAAACACAAAAGAAAGGAAAATAAAAATAAAAGATTAAATAAAAAAATAATACTTAATAAATAAAACGAATTCATGAATGTCTATAATTATAATAATTTTCCATTAAGGTAGTCATTGATATGATAATAAATTCTATCCAAAAGTTTATCAAATAACACTGATTTGAAACGTGCAACAGGTACCTAAAAGCTTCAGCGCATCTTGCAAGTGGTTGTAAATAAGTACAGCCATACACTGTGCCACGGCGAGCTTTTGCAAAGGTTAGTAGGTAGGGTGAAGAGACAAATAAATAAATAAATATACTACGACAATACACAAATCGCCATCTAGTCCCAAAGTAAGCGTAGCTTGTGTTATGGTTACTAAGATTTACGAAGATGAATAATTTTTATGAATAACTAGCGTACCCAGCGCGCTTCGCCGGGCTAGATTTTGCTTTATTTTACTTTAACAATAAACTTACATCGTTAAATTTTTAATTTAAGTCTCATAATATATTAAATCATTTATTTTTCTCCGTACTCATTCTCTTCTATTCTCTTCTCGAGCGGGTGAAGATCATTATCTACACCCATGTACACCCAACAATAGAATATCATCATAGTAAATAAAAGCTGTATTTGACAGTTTTACAGTTGAAAAATAGGAGTGCTCCGATCGTCACCAAAATTTACAGGATTACTCGAAATCGGTCCAGCCGTTTCGGAGCCTATACAGAACATACCCACACACTTTCTCTTTTATATATATAAATATATACATAAATAGATAAACACCCAGACACTGAAAACACTCAGGTTCATAATACAAATATTGTCAGTTGTAAATTTTATGCAAATGTAGATATTATACACTAGTCAGATGCGTAGATACAAATTCAAATTATTCATCAAACAATATCCAATGCACTGTTGCGAGTGGTTCTGCTAATAAATCAATTGGCGCATTTAAATTTAACTGACCCTAATAGCAATGAAATCCTCACTCTGCGAGTTTCCACGCACGCTAATTGTAAACGAAAACATTATCACGTTTGTATTTCTCAAATATAATGGCTCTCTCTAGGTCTCTCATAATACATAATTCTCTTTTGCAATTAAATAATAATAATAATAATAAATATTTATTAACAACAATAAATAAATTACAACATACAACAACAAGAGGACAGAGAAAAAGAAAAAAAATACAATAATTTAGGACTATGTTGCTTCGTTGTGGTCAACGGGTCACCTACTCTGTGCCGCAGCACCATGGCAGTAAATGCCAAGGAATACTACAACGCTGATTTTTAAATCGACATTTTAAAGTGTTAATAATAAAAACTCAATTTTGATATGGCAATCAATATATGTGTCAAAACAAAACGGCTCTATTAGAAATGACTAATTAGAAATTATGTATTTCTCGTTAAAACTCCAATGTTTATTTCCTTCCAACCTGTCCTTTGGGGTTCGCAAATTTATGAACATAAATCGAACTTTGACAACCGTCGCGTGCGCACGTACCTACGTACTAATCGTGCAAACAAAAAACAAGTTACAAAAATTATATAAATTAATATTGTTTCACATAAGGCCTCATTGGAATTGAAAATAAGCTACGCGCTTTTTACGATTCTCGAAGGATTACTGTTAGTAGATTACTTTTAATCCAGTTTTGTCCTTCCCATGTTTTCCTAATCTTCATACATCTTTCTTTTTTGCCTATCAATACAGTCCAGTTCTCTTAAAATATGACTGTTCTCAAAATGCTTTATTACCCCCATAAGTATTTAACCGTTTAAAACATAAATATTAACTCCTCTAATATAATCTAAACCGATATTAATACATTTAAGGATTATTTGTTTTTAAATCTGTACCGTTGATGTGATTCATGTCGACATGGTTCATGATCAATTAAAGTTTAATCAAAATGAATATGAAGAGCGATCTAAACGAGCATGCTAGGCTAAGCCGAGAAAGTAACTCGGTGCTGTTAGTTCGTATAGATCAGTTTTCTGATGGCTAATTTTGAAAAACTACCGTACCGAAGTATCCAAAAAAATCTCATTTTGCAGAAATAAATTGCATAAAACGATTTATTTGGACAAAACAAAAAATCCCGCGAAAGCGCTCGCCGCGTGTAATGGCCGCACTCGTGACGTGATAGGCAAATTAGAGTTTAGTAAGTGTTTGTCCTATAGCGAAAGATTGTTGATTTTGGTATAATTAACAAAAAAATTAGCAACTGATAGTTTAAAATTACAAAATATTTGATATAAACAGAGATTTTTATAGTTCAAGCGGTACAAAATTATGTTTATATAGACGACGTCAGAATTACGAAAGATTCTGCAGTTTTATTCATTGAAAATAAATATCAATCTCACTTCGAATATAAATAAAAAAAAGTTTTTCATGATATATATCAATCTTAGGTATACCTAATTAGACAAATACAATATTGTAGCGATTCTTTGTAACTATCATCATGCCTATTGTCTATGGAGTCAACAGCCACAGACCCTCATCGCTCACTACTTCGCGTAGTAGTAGTAGTTCAGTTTCATGTAGTCAATGGTGATGTTCTATGTTACAGAGTGAAACTCTCGACCCGTTGCTGGCGGCGTGCGCGGAGAGCCCCGCGCGCGGCAACGGGCGCCGCCCCCCCGCCTCGCCGCTGCACCCAGACGCCTGCGCAGAAATGCGCCGACAGATAGTCTATCTGCAGGTACAATCGGGTTTTAACTAACGTGACGCTAATGCCCAATGATAAAAATCAAACTAATCTTAAATCTTCACATCATCATCGTATCAAGTATGAACCCATTACCGGGCTGCTTGCAGAGTGATCTCCTTCCACAATGAGAAGGGTGTAGTCTGCAGTCTACCTCACTGGAAAAGCTGCTTATTTACTAGCTGGGACCCGCGACTTCGTCTGCGTTCGATTTTGTTTTTTGATGTGGCATTCAATTTAGTTGTAGTTCTTAAAAAAAATCAAGTATTCAGTATCGCTAAGCCTTCAATTAGGGGTTTGCTGCTGTCCGCTGAGGAGTTCTGTCCTCTATCTCCAACCACATTCATCAGATCTACACAAAGTTTAGGCAAAATAAAGCACATTTTATAACCTCTATGTACAAAAATAATTATTTAAATCGGTTATAATTTGTCGGAGACTCGGAGTTATGGTGTAAAACCGTCAAACACTTTCATCCCCTCTCCCAAAGGAACCGAGCTTAATGTCGGGATAAAAAGTATCCTATATTACTTCTAACACTTTCAAGAATATGTGTGCAAAGTTTCATGAGTATCGGTTGGGTAGTTTTTGCGTGAAAGCGTAACAAACAAACTAACATTGACATTTATAATATTAGTTGGGATAGGGATTTATTTAACTCTTTATTTGTACACAACTATGAAATTAGGAAAATAAAAAAAAACAATAGAATTAGAATACAAAAGGCGAAAATTTTCACCGCTTACTAGTGATCTCTGCCAGGCAACCTTTGGATTAGGACAAGATAAGTGAAAGCGGACAGGTGGTGTAAAATTATAATAAACCTACATTCAAATAGCTAAATACAAATACATAAACAAATATATATCCAATCATACAAAAATACTTAAGAACATATTAGATAATAAAAATAAACATAAGGTACTAAAAATCGTCATTGTTGTGCAAGATAATATGCTTTCACCGCGTTTTTAAATGTTTCAAGCGATTTTGCCTCACGTATATTTAGTGGGAGCGTCACAATTCAATAGCTTGCACTGTAAACGAGAGTTTATAGAACGCCTTTGAGAACATTATGGAGAACTCTCTCGCAACATTCCTCGCAATGTTTTTCTATACCGTTGAAGCAAGTGATATTTAGATTGCCTAAAATGCACATAACTTCGAAAAGTTACAAGCTTGCTGGAATTAAAACACAGCCCCTAATGTGAAGCCGCAGTCCTAACCACTGAGCCGTTTACGTGTGTGTGCTTCGTGATACCCACAGGGTTTAATGACGATTTTGTTTGGGATGCAGGGCCAACTGGAGGAGCGCGACCGACTGGTGCGGGTGTTACAGCAGCAAATGCTGCGCATGGCGGAGAGCCATGAGCCACGGGCTGATGACACCTGCAACGTCGCCACGCAGACGGATAGGGTAAATGTCCTTTTATGGTTTACTGAGAAACGAAAAGACACTTTTGAAGTTTTTTTTTAAGACCTTAATACATCAAAGTTTATGTCTATGTTTTATTGTATACTTTGTGATTTCCCGTCTCTTTTCTAGTTTGTAATCCTTTTGTATAGGTATACTGGAAGAGATCACTCATAATGTCACTTTCGCTTGTGTTATTTTAGTTCTGTCTATTGCGTTAAAGTTGTTTAAACAAATAAATAAAATATAATGTAGGATGTAGTCAAACATTCATTCAAATCACGAAACCGATGAGACTTCGGAGGAAATTTTCTGAGAAGTCAATGTTCCAGTCAATTTGATAAATAACTCAATGGTAAATAAACAAGATGTTAACTGTCGTTAAAAACTATATTAATTGTAAATAAATGCGAGTAAACTTTACCGATTGTTACTTGTCAATCTTTAGCAACATAGTCCGTAGAGTAAGTTTTAATTCAGGTTCCAAAGTTCTTAATTTAAATATTTATAGGTCTTATAGTATTTGAAAACAAATGAAAACAATTGAGTCACATTTACAAATTATGTATGGTCATAATATGATATCACTATATTAAGTCAAATATATCTAATAAAGTGTTTTAATGATATTTCAGTTGCGGCCACCGATCGGCACCACACTAACAAGTTCTGAAAATTCCGGATTAGTGAGGTAACATAATATTCTTGATTTCTGCTAATCTAATATTTCATGTATCTCGAAATGAACCTTACCTTGGTCATCATTTTTTGCTTTATACCATACCCGTTGTTAAAATGAAGTAATTTACCTAAATAAGGCAACTTAAAAAATATTTTTTATTGGAAGCCTTTTTTATTTCTGTTATATTTCTAACAGAAACAAAACTTTTTATTTTAGATTTCATAGGATTTTTTTTCCAAGTATAACCTAGACTCTCAGCTAGTAACTGCTGTAATATTCAAGAATACCTACTTACCTATTGTAGCATTCTTTAATTTAGCCATATGAAATAGCTACATTTATCCATGCCTTATAAGCAATACTTCACAATTACTTACATTTTGTTTTTAGACTAAATTATTATTTATATCAATCAGAAGGCACTTTAAAAAAGATACAAGTCTAATTTTAAAAATAATCATTATTATCAAAAATCGCGGCGGCGGAAAAAGTTGGGAAAAGTCTCAAAGTCCGCTTAGATTTTCTTTTTTATATGCAAGATTTACTTTATTCAGGTCATCTTTATTAAAGTGAAAATACAATGTAGTTCCCTTTTAGTGTTTCTATGATTTATGTATTTGTTGTTTTAGGTTATACATCGCAACGGTACAATCACTCAAATCATTATTACATATTTTGCACACATCATTCGTCATATGTTACATAACATATACCCCCTCATATTGCTTATTGAAATGCAAGGAGCAATGCAGTGTCATTGCGCAAAACTCGATGTCCAAAATTCAATGTCTAGCGACTAATTTACGAACTTCAAAGTGGGTTATTGTTTTCAGAGATTACATGAGTAAGAAAATGACATTCACGCCCACATCCATGTGTAGAGTCACCCTTACTTTAACACCATATTTTACTGGTATTTTCATTTGATATTATTTCATACTCATAAAGACTATACACATTTATAGTAACTTTAAATGTAATTTCTACCTCTAAACATATTCCATAATCTTTTTATTTCTTTTTTGTTTTGTCGCTAACCTTGAGGTCCTATCACAAAATGGAGTATATGGCCACGGACATATGATTATGTTACGCACCATCCTACTATAAGCCACAAGTGTTGAGTTAAATCAATTCTTAGTATTACATTAAATTTTTTTCGTTTTCTGATAGAAAATACTGTACTACTGCTATTAATTGTGGCCATAAGCCGGTTAAGAATTGAACTTAGAAATTTAACCACATGTTAAGGTCTCGAAGGAATCGGGAAGCTTGTTATCCTGTGACATTGACCTTACTTTAGAATTAGTACTTCGTTGTGGCTAACGAGATGGTTGAACTGAGATCAACTTCATTTACCAAACTATGTCACAACACGTCATTAATTATTAGTATATTATGGGCTTAGAAAATAAGATTTTATACATATTAAGATAATCTAAGTGTTGATTTAACACAACTCGGCGTTGCATTACACATGAGGTGGGGGCCAGTGCATTCCCGGCTTAACTTTTTAACCGGCCTAAGACCTAAAAATGTGGTCAGACCTAAATTATCCGCATCGTATCCCTTCAGTCATTATTGTAATCATTCTGTTCTAATTTCCTCACATGCTGCTTTCGATTCGATTCGAATATGATAAATTGAAAATGTTTGGATATTGATGGGACCAGTTTCCACTTGGGTGGTACGAGGGTTCGTCCGTCGGATCAGGTAGCGTGGATCGACTGCTTGCTCGCTCTTTGCCTGTTGTGTTCAATCAATTTATTGTGCTTGCTGCATCTTTTGTACAAAAGCTCTGAGGACGTTTTGATTGCTGATGTAGACATGGAAGAATATTGTCACACTTACCTTAATTTACCGAAGTGATCTGTTTAAAAAGCATGATTGTGTCTTTGAATGCAAAGGCCTAGCCTTTGCCGTATATAACATTTTATTAAGATATAACCTATATAACAACATCAGTTTACGAGGCTTTTTGAGGACCAGTAGGTAGGTTTTACCCTTAGTACGCAAGACCACATATTGCTAGTGTCAATAGTTTTCGAATGATTGAAACTATAATATTAAATAGACAAGGAATAGAATGGACTTCTGTTTCAACCATCGAATTATTCTACACCTTTGCAGCCTTCCAACTTCCCAAGTATTTGCAAAATATCACAGAGTAAAACAGGGAGCAATAAGTTATTGCTAATCTGACGTTGATTACACCAGTTTTCTGAAATTTTCGGCAGGCTGTCGAAGTAAAGAGTAACTTAGGGTCCATTTTACTTTGATGATTAAAAATTAAAAATTTAAAATTCATTTATTTCAAGTAGTGTTACTCTAAAGGCACTATTAAAGTAGGCCTACTTGAAATAAATGATAACAGTTTTAACACTCGAAAACCATCGAGGTTTGCGAATTATGCTATTTCGTACTACGAGTAAAACGAGTGGCGCTTTTTTTTTAAAAACTTTATATAAGTTTTTTTTTATATCTTTATATTTATAAACGGCCGTCTTATAATACTTAGATATATATATGAGGCATATAAAGAACAAAAGTATATGCTTACCCGGGTGGTGAAGGCACCAGACTGGAAAAATATATTGATTAACATATTTTATATATTTATATAATGACTTATATTACATGGTAGTTAAAATCAAATTGTATTGCCTAACGTAATTTTTTTATTCATAAGTATTTTACTATTGCCTTTTATAATATGCTATTTATAATATGAAATGATTGCAGATAAATTGGTGCAATGCATTTTTGTATAAAAGCTATTTTGGATTTAAATATTCATTATATGGGTCTATAAATCAATAAGATAAAGATTTTTCTTGCAAAACAATTACTTACGCACAACAGTTAATAGTTAAGTACTTTGTTATTTAAGTCTCCAGCACGAAGTGTCTTCAGTCTTAGGAGAGAGACAGACAGGAATTTCGCACATTACCTATTTTCTTAAAACGTGTTATGTGTTGTGATTTGTCCATAGTAGTGTGGTTTCGTTTTACTGACATATTTAACCTAATCTGTTACAAACCGTGATTATGAGCATTGTATACGTGTTACACGCTGCCATACCAGAACGTAAAGGTGAGGAAAATAATTAACACACAAACTAACAAAAAAATATAGCAAAACCATTAAGACAAGATAAAAACATTTTTACTTTAATATCGTAGAAAAGGACAGAAGTAATAAGGCTGGAAATTGAGCCTTTAGCTGGAATCGACAAAACAAATTCTACATTTTTAAGTATTGTTTTATTGTTTTTGAAAAAAAAATTGATGGTAAAATTAAACTTTAATAATTTATCTGTAAACATATTCAAACAAACCTCCCTGGTGCAGCGGCGAGTGTGAGGTGTAAAGTCTCTGGTTCGATCCCCGCCTGGGGTAATTACGTAATTTATAATTTCCGAGTTTCCTCTGCTCTGTCCTAGTGGGAGGCTGCCACTCCAGCACCTTGGGAATATTAGTATAGAAGTATACATTAGTATATGAGTGCGTTTTTAATTGAAGCAATTTAAATTTCGCTCGCATTAAACCGTGAAGGAAAACATCGTGAGGAAACCTGCATGTCTGAGAATTCTCCATAATGTTCTCAACGACATGTGAAGGTACCAGGTATAACTACGGCCTTATCTAACCTTACCGATGATGATGATGATGATAATTATCATCCGTAGCATATTAGTATCTGTGCTTATATATTGTTTTTGTGTGTGCAGTTGGAATGAACAAGCTAGTGGGAGGAAGCTGCCGTCGTATAGTGAAGCACAAAAGACAAAGAGGCCTGCCACCAATGGGACCGCGAAATGTCAGTGCGGTGCGAGAAAAGTGAACGGTGTGACGAATGACGAGAACAGACTGACGGACAGTAGAACGGACTCGGTTCATCTCAAGTCAAATAGTCGAGTCGGATCCAAATACCTTCAAGCCTTAGCAACTAACACGGAGAACAGAAGATACATTAAACGCGATTCATCTTTAGGCGAGAAATCTGAACGGAGGAATCTCTATTCAGGCCGATCGCGGTCAATAGAGAACTTCCACAACCAGCACTATCTGTCCACTGAGCCATTGCTATCCAAAACAGCTGTGATAGAGGAATCTTCAATCAAGCACCACACATCGTACGGTGATCTATACAACGGAAGGATAAGTAGTAAGGAAAGTGTGAACGGCAACCGGCACAGTCCTAGTTTAAACGGTCAGTCGACAGATACAGATTACAGCTCAGATGGTGGATACAAGTCCCTGCCGTCGTCGATAAATTATAATGGATGCTCGCCCAAAAAGGTGAGCGGTATACCAAGGAGGTCTATAGAACAAAAACTAGTTACTCCAAAGAAGGTCAGGGCGAGCGCAATCTAAATCCACTTCGCTATTTGGCGTATTATCATTTTCTTTCATCTTCATCGTGCATCCTAGAAATCATATATACAAGCAAAATATCATATAACACAAAATTAAATTTAACCGCCACGTAATAGTAATTATAATATCGTTAGTTCTTTTTTGTTTAAGTGGTGAATTAATCGGGAGTCTTTGTAGCTATGTTTAATGAAAATCCTTCCAAGACGGCCGCCGCCAACTCGTAGCGAGCTGTGGAAAAAAGGAAATTCGACCTTTTAGCGTTGGCGGCCATCTTGGATTTAAAATTTTTCATAGTTATTAGTAACTTGACCAGTAGCGCGCTTTCATTTGAAACCCATATTGTGGGAGTTTTGGAAAACTGTGTTATGAAAAGAAGGAAGAATTTCAATCAAACATAGCTAAGAACACTCCCGATTAATTCACCTTTTAAAAATAAAAAAAAATAAAAATTGGTTGGTCCGTTCGGGAGGTACGATGACACAGACAGACACGTTTATAACACTCCGTCGTTTTTTCGTCGGGGTTTAAAAATGGAAATGCAAGATGAAGGTGCAAAAAAAGTGATAACGTAGCTACAGGCACTAAATTAAAGCATCGGCCACATCGTGACGGAGAGCATTGCAGGCCAATATAATGATCACCATTCCCAAGTTTATGTAAGATTAATCACGATGCAGTCGATGAATTAATAATTTTGATGATTGATGTACAGCTGTGTGAGACACTCTAGGATTTCCCCTTATTTTATACGTCATGTCAGTCGTTACTGGGCGCGTAATTAATATTGTGTTGTGAAATTCGACACCTCGTTGAATGTCATAAAAAATCAAGGCGTATTTCGATTTCACAATTCGTGAATTAGATTCCCGAGAGTTAAACACAGCTGTGTCATCTTCGAATGCTACCTATATCAGCAAGACGCCAGTGCAAGGCATGTACGCATTTATATCACTCGCAAGGCTTACATTAAGATTTTACGTTGTGGATGCCAAATTATAATCTTAATAATATCGTTAAAATATTAAATTCACAGTTGAATGTTCAATTTTTCGATGTTTGACATGAAATGTTTATTATTCCATTTCGTAGCCGATTGCTTTGCGCAATTTTTTTTTTATACATAAGCTATCTACTATTTGACCCCTACTGTACATGACAGTTAGCGGATATACTTGAACCGGGAGCTATTTTTTGTAGATTTTAATTTACGAATTTGTATACAGGCGATAAAATGTTATCTTAGGTTTTCTATTGTAGACATACTGGTAGTTAATGCTGTATAGCGGATTTATCTCACGAAAACCGTTCAGCCTCGGTTATAGTAATACAGTATACTGACAAGCATATTTATATATGTAAACCTAAGCAATGTGAATAGAAAAATGTAAATATGTTTATTTTTAAGACAATTTTGCTAAAATACCTGACAAATAATCAAATTCTGATTCTTATCTTGAAGTAATGAAATAATAAATTTGAGAACATTCATTAGTAAAGCTATATTTGTATGTATACTATTAACATAATTTCACAATCAGATTATTACCTCGCTACGAACTATTTGCATTTAGTAGCTAACGGTATTCGATACTGGATTGATAAGAGATTCTGATATTAAGTCCAAACTATTAGTGTGCAATGTGCGTATATGCACACCCACTACTGGAGCTATTTAACAGTCTTCGTGAGATAAAACAACTGTAAGATGTGATAAGAGTGGCTGTAAGAACTTGACTTTAATTTTGTCATCCTTACCTTTGAATTTAATAATGAATTGTATATTGTCAGATAGTTTTTCATTCATAAACTATTTATTCCTATATCGATTTATTCCTTTTCCCCATTTAATGTTTTTTAGACACAGGAATAGTTAGGTATCAAATAGGTACAAGCTAACACGCTTAAATAAGGCATTTTTATATCCCCAATGTCATTTTGAGAGCATTTGTCTAATGAATTTTAATGTTAAATGTACTCTAGTGTTTTGAATATAGTGAAATTGTAATCTTCCATTGAACTTTAATATTTAGCACTGTCAGGATCTCTTGTAACAATAAATATTAGATCTACCAATTTTTAAAATTTAACCAAAACCATCGATTTAAATGCTGTACGGTTTCAAAAGGGAACCTTTTTTGTTTACAAATCTGAAAGTAATAAACACAAAGAAGAACATACAGAAACCGTGTATCCTATGAAATAAATATATACTCAATATTTCAAAATCATGGAGTTAATAATAGGGCGCAGTTTAGACTACAATGCCTGTTTTGCAATCTTATCTGATCTTAAAATTAAGCATTGAACATTTTGTGACGTAGTTTTTGACAGAACTTCATATATGTAAACATAAATTGCTTAAGACATATTATTGCTGATATGCAAACATAAATTGTTTAAGACATATTATTGTATATTAAGATTAAAAATTTTGAGTTTGTTTTAGTGACGTAAAATTTGTCACTTCTGTATACAAACTAAATTCAGTTCTAGAAACTATAAATTATGGTTTCGAAACACATAAGTATACTAATTCTAGGAGTAGGTATACTGCGATCGAAATCATGATAACCCAAGAAATGTAATTTGTGACGAAAAATTTGACGTATCTTAGTTACACGAACTGTTGAGTATGACGTCATAAATTGAAGTTACAAGTGTGATACCTATAGTCCGACAAGCTTATCTGGCCCGGTGACAGATTTGCTTTTATCGCATGCGAAATGTCAGAGACTAGCAGGTCAACCGACATCTCTACTTATTATGGTGTCAATTAGTGTAATTTTTGGCTACCGGGCCAGATGAGTTTGATGTACTAAATGATTTTAAATCATAAAGAATCGAGCCCAAGAAGTTTAACCTAGAACTTGTAATGGTGAAATGGTCTTTTTGCTTTCCAATTGATTAACTTTTACACTACTAACAGTGACAACTCGCACGTTACATCGCGATATCGCGATAATTACAAGTTTTGGATCACAATGCGACAATCGCAAGTTCTGTGCTAAAGCCAGAGAGTTCCAGCTGCACCGGCTACATTAGCCCATGTTTGTAATAGAAACCAGTGTTACAAGAGCTCCGGCAGGTCGTAACCCAGCGAAATGCGAAAGCATAACATCCTATATTGATACCTAGTGTTATCGTATTGTAACGTCATGCATACGCATACAATCGTGTACTTATGCTACTTATATGTCGGTTTATTGCGTTATATCGCTCCTCTATTACTTACTTAGACCTTAGTTATATAAGTCAGAGCCCACTAGCTTTAGTAACAAATATATACCTATTAATTTAAAAACCAATATTTGTTTCAATAAATAACTTTAATTTTTACATGTTTATTTTTTATCACCGACTGCATTTCCGTACACCGATATGATAGTTAGGTTAGGACTTCTAGCTCGATTTAAAGGGGCCGGGTTCGAATCCCAGCACGCCACCTACATCCACCACTAACTTTTTTAAGTTATGTTGTTTGACGGCCGATTGGTGCAGTGGGTAACCCTGCTTTCTGAGTCCAAGGGCGTGGGTTCGATTCCTACAGCTGGAAAATATTTGTGTGATGAACATGAAGGATTTTCAGTGTCTGGGTGTTTATATGTATAATATTCATCATCTTAGTACCCATAACACAAGGTACGCTACTAGATTGCGATGTGTGTATTGTCGTATTTATTTATCACTTGCTTTAACGGTGAAGAAAAACCTGCATGCCTGAGAGTTCTCAGTAATGTGTAAACCCTTGTCATGGTCCGATAATAGATAGATATGATGATGATGACTGTGTTACAACACATTTCCCATACCATTATTATAAATGCGAAAGTGTTTTCGTTATTTAGTACTTCGATCACGCAATAGTTTAACTGATAGCTGCTATTCTTTGCATAATTTATGGCGCCGTAGAGTGTGAAATCCTACTTTTTATCCTTTAATGACTATCTTCTAAAACGTAAAGATGGGAGTCTCCATAAAAATGTATTGCCCTGTCTACTCCCAGGATAATGCCTCTAGAACAATCTTTTTTTCGGTTCAACAGAATTAAGAGCATACAGAATCCTCATTCAGCCATTATTGCATAGAGAGAGCACACACACGCTAGCTCGTAAACTTTTCCCATTTCCTCATTTTATGGTAAACGTTTAGAACATTAGAGGTTTAATAATTACTGTCAACTGCTAAAGGAATGGAGTGTCTAACCGCCGGTTCGAGAAATATTACTAAAGTGGAGTCGTTTTTAATGCTTCGAAATTAGTCGTGTACACGGATTCTGTATGTTCCTAACTCTGTGAATCAAAGCCTAGTGTAACAACACAACACTATTTATGTCGATATAATTTCCGACTTTCTCCTGAGATCAATACAGTAAATATATATAAGCTTAAGTATTTACTGTGCCAATATTGTTTCACAAATAACTGCACAACGTTGTGTTAAAAAAAGATGCGGTGACAACCAAAATATCAGCTGTGTTTACTTTTAAGGTCAAGGGGATTACTATGGCAACTATATGGCAATACAAAAAGGTTATGGTTCTTGATAATCTATATATATATAAAACAAAGTCGTGTTAGTTACGATTTATAACTTGAACGGAAGGACCGATTTTCATTATTTTTGATTTGTTGGATTTCTATTAGTCCGGAATAGGATAATAAGTATATAATAATAATATTTATCGATAAAACAATATAATCTAGCCGTTAGTAACAAAACACAACTGACAGCGCACGCCAGTTTGTCTATAAACGTAGAACGGTTGATGTGGCCTAAAGAGAGCTACATTAATCCGAAGTAAGATGAGCAGTACGTATTGTACTTTACAAAGGCATTGTGATGTACAAAATATTAAGGAGAAATGAAATTCGCGGGGTCAGCTAGTATAAAAAAAACAATTGACAAACGTGTTCATACGATCACACATCTTTGTTAATCATTCGAGGACCAAGTAGATTGTGTACCTATGAGTAGAAAACAAGCGTCTATAAACAGAGCGACACTCATCGGAATGCAAGAAACACGTCCTACAAAGCGCTGGCTGGTAAGGCCTTTAACAGTCCACTGTTGGACCAAAAGACCTCTCACAACGGGATGGTTTGTCCATACCCACGCTAGGTAGGCGGGTTTGTGATCGCAGCAGATGGCTGCAGTGGCACTGGGCCGCTTCTACCCGTTCTCCTTTATATTTCCTGTCGCCTCGTATGACACCAGGCAGAGGACGGATTTCAAGCCTCCAGTGCCCGTAATTGCCACGACAACCACGCCCTACAAACCGAAACAGAACAATGCTGTTACCCAACAGCATAAGCAGAAATAAGCATGGCGGTAGTAGATACTTCCCGGATTAGCTCTGTCACAAATAGCTCTAATTCTAAAACACACCTTCCAATCCGACTTATTATTATTATTATTAAATTAAAAACAGTGTCAAGAACACAATCATTAATAAGTTATTACATAAACATAAATAAAAAGTTAGCTGGAGCAAGCTAAAATACATAATCTCCTCCGTGCCCAGGTTTTGCTAAATTGTATAAACAACAATGTTAGGTATATAGTGAAGTAGGTCAACAGAAGTGATTAAATGTGAAGTTGAAATACTAAAGTAGATTGCAGACGTTTGTTTAAATATTAGATTCATTAATTGTTATGTATATTATACCTAATAATTATTAAGTTCGGCTTGGGCTAGCATAACGATCCGCTGCCATTTTTAATTCGAAATCGAGCCACACGGTGAACGGATCGTCGGCCTGGGGCCGGGGGCGCCTCATGTGAGGCTGAACCTCGGCTCAGGTGACATTTTTATTGTTTTAAGCGACAGCTTATAGAAAAGTCCTATTATAGTATAAAGGATTACGTGAAGGATAAAAAGGCTTGGGTGTAACTATTGCTCTAACCAGGTTGCTTCTTAAATATTTTAAAATGACAGTGTAAGATGGTCCTAACAAAAAGAACACCCGGCTAATTTTGTTATGGGCTTATTAGACCAGGGCGTGTTTGGAACCCTCGTAGCTTTAGTTTTAAATTTACGAATGTAGTTATCGCCATCTCTACTCACTACTATGAGCCTTTTTGAATAAAGAAATATTTGACTATGACTTTATTGGAGTGATGGGGTTTCGAACGATGTCGGTCAAACCAATGCAACGTGCATCGGTGAGAAAATGAAAACCGTCAACTGATTAGTGAGGTTTGTCAGGTTTTAGCCGCGGCTTCTTTCTAGCGACCGGCAAAGTATTATCTAGAGACTTCGTAAGTCAGACTCATAATAAGTACCTTATAATTTTTAGATTAGCGCGATTCTATTACAGGCGCAAAGAGGCACAAATATAGACAAGCTGACGACCTCCCTAGTCACGGGTTCGATTCCCGGTTTGGGAATTCATTATATCCAAATTTTCTCTGCTATGGAGGCTTCGGCCATCTAGGCCCTACTGACAAAGACGTGCCGTTCGCGATCCGGTACGATGTCGCGTAGAAACCGATTAGAGGTATGTTAATTATAACTACCATCCTCCCTAACAGATAAGCCCGCTACCATCTTGGACTGCATAGTCACTTAGGTGACATTGCAGTCAAGGGCATTCGGATTAACAAGTTATTGTTAATCCGAGGAAATGTATACCGATGAAGTGAGTGGACGTAAAAGTTACCATCACGTCATCTTGTCGTTGTCCACTCTCGATCTTGAACCTTGGACGAGCCGCGATAAGGGTAGGGTTGGCACTAACGGAATCACTAATCTAGGACAACAAAACTAAGTATAGCCAAAAACCTGGTCAGGTCAGAAGATGTTGACTTAACAATTATTCATTGTAAAGTCAACATCTCCTGAGGATGCTCCGGTTTCGGAGCGAAACGTGCGTAGAGGGTACATTACCGAGGATCTGTTTGGTGTGGAGTATACGGATTGAAGTAATTATAAATTACACCATACAGATTCTCCTGCTGTTCGAGGAGTATAGCAAATTAAGCTTAATTTTAATAATTGATTAGGTCCATCAAATCTGATTTGTAATGTCCTTTTTTTATATTTTTCGATTTACAATACTGGGTGTTAAATATTTGTGAACTCTTTATCCTTGCATAAACTGTTTCGTTTCAAAGGATGGCATTGTTTACGGTTACGCATTAAACCTTTTTTGATCATCATCATCATATCAACCCATTACCGGCCCACTACAAGCCACGGAGATCCGACCCCTTCTCATTGTGGGAGGAGATCCTCCCACAATGAGAAGGGGTTAAGGCCGTAGTCCACCACGCTGGCTCAGTGCGGATTGGTGGACTCATCACACCTTCGAGAACATTATCGAGAACTCTCAGGCATGCAGGTTTCCTCACGATGTTTACCTACACCGTTGAAGTACTTAATTACTTAACTTAGAAAATTTAGAGGTGCGTGCTGGGATTCGAACTGAAGTCGAGCTCCTACCCACTCGGCTATCACCGCTAAGGAAAAATAAGGTAATTAAAACATTATCACGGAAGAACAATCGACGTTTTACTTAAACAAATGATTAATATTTTTTATAAATAATTCGGGAACTAGGTCTCGGGCTTTCTTAAAAGAATTGTCAAAAAGCGTTAACGAGACCAGATCCTAGAACCGGCAGTTATCTTGGCAAAAGAATAAGTTTGGCAAAAATTGGCAAAAATGCTAGCATCTTAGGTACTAAGCCTAATGTGCTGCGGCAGTTTCATAGATGTTTTATATTTTATTTAGTTTTTTTTATGTATATGTTGTTTTGGTCTATCAATATTTTAATTGAAGTACTAAATTTTAAAATACAAATAATAATTCTTCAAAATTATTAAGTTGTATTTTTTTTATAATAAACCGGACATTAAGGTTTACGTTTAATTGAAAATTTAGTACATAAGTTACGATAGTATAATAGAGGTCTGTGGGATAAGTACTTATACTGTTAATTTGTCCGCGAAAGTTGCCAATAGATTCACCGGAAGCCTTTGCAAAATATTACACATAAACTCCGACGTCGATGGGAAATAATAACCTAATATCAGGCAGTGTCCGGGTGTAGCTAGTGGTACCTATCAACGGTCAAGGAACAACCTTACACAATCACCATACAGGATGGATGGCAGCCCTAGATAAGGGGAGCATACACGCGGTGGACGGCGGCCGGTCACTCCGCTATTGGTGTGCGGTAGTGTGGCACGGTATTGGTGTCAAAACAAAAAAAGAACACTAAATAAAGTTCATCTGTGTATTGTTGTGTACTTTTAATGCCGCATTTGTGTTTTAATTTGGAATTATACTCTAATATAAGCTGTGTTTACCGGAAAAAAGGATTGGATATTGTCATAATTGGAAGGTAAGTTAATGTTTTCTGTTTAACAGTTCGAGAGAGAATTGAGATAGTGAAAATAAATATAGCCAAAACTATTGAGATAGTTAATAACGATATGAAAGAATATAAATTGTAGAATAATAAATTACGATGAATTACTTAGGTATCTATAAAACCGGGAAAATACGATGGTAGATATATCTATGTACGGACCTGCCTGAACAATTTTCTATAAATTCGCTGGCTAATAGATAATTTCTAAAAATATATCTTTTAATTTAGCTAGGAACCTAATAGCAATAAATATGGTAGTTCTTGACTTAAAGCTTTAAGAAAAGGCTGTTTTGATATCGCTGAGAAATAGTTTAAAAGTGACTTAACTTCAGAATTCCTCAGTTATTGAATCTGTTTTGCACTATATTTAGGTATAATATTTCCAGATATTACCGACAAATAAGCAGAGTGATATAGGTTTTGAATTTAATGAAGATAATTAACAAAACAACAAGCAACCTAGATATTCGATTATTTATCACGAAATATTACGAATTAGGTAGGTAGGTTGTTGTTTACTCAATATTGCACGAAGAGCTGACCAGTTCCGCTTGAAATACTGACCTGATTAGGTTCATAATATTTGCTAGCGCATGAAATTTTCATAATAATTTAGTTCCATATTTTTGGTTGGGTTTAGCCTTGTGGTTAGGAATTGGGGATACAAAATGAGAAAAAAAAAACGAAAGTGGTAGCGGATCTTGCAAAACTCGTCCGTGAGTGGATTACATCGTTTAATTTAAATTCTATCATTATTGAACTCAAATTGTAAAACCTTAAATATCAAACCTTTATTCAATTAAACCATTACATATACTTCTATGGCATACATCAGTCATCATTGTGTTACAATCCCGATACTAAGTTTTGTTCGTTTGTTTGATAAGGTTTTTTATTTTTGTTGTGAATTTCAATGTGTCTATCGTGTAACGCAAAACTATTATCATCATAAAGACTGACTGACTGGCTTCTCTTAGAAATAGAAGGGTTTAGACCGCAGTCCACCACGCTGGCCCGGTGCGGATTGGTGGACTCCACACGCCTATTGAAAAACTAATGGAGAACTCTCAGGCATGCAGGTTTTTATTCACCGTTAAAGCAAGTGAAATTTTAATAACTTAAATTAAAAACGCACGCAACTTCGAAAATTACGAATGGTGCGTGCGGGGATTAAATGCCAATCACCGACAAAAAATTATTCCACGTTTATTTAACCTCACTCATTACCGGCCCACTACAGGGCACAGGTCTCCTCTTAGATTAAGAAGGTTTTTAGCTGCCAGTCCACCGGAGCGGAGCGAGGCAGCGGAGCTGAGAAACGTAGAAATATTAACCAATAGGATTGCACAAAATCTCCGCTGCTCTTAAGTGAACCAGACACAGTACGCAACTGCGCTCCGCATTAGTCCGTTTCCAGGCTCCGCTCCGGTGGACGGGCAGCCTTAGGCCGTAGTCTAACTTCCACGCTGGCTAGTGCGTATTGGTATACCACGTTTATTTGCAAGGGCCTAAATGTTTACATCACTCAGCTTTTGTGCGGGCTGGTGTGCAACCTCGTTGGAGTCATAGGTTAGGTACGCGGACTAAAGGTTGGGATTTATCAGACTAGGCTGAATAGGCATTGAATCTATCGCTCGATGCCCGTTTGATTGTTCAATGATATCGGCGTGCATATTAAAACTAGAGTCGATAGCGAATAGCAATGGGTTGATTACGTTATCGGTAAGTTCATGATTGTTGGTAGTCGTAAATAGTACGATAATCTCCCCTTAAGTGAAATTAAGTAAATAGTGACCTAAGGACGGTGGCGTAATTTATTAGCAAAAGTCAAAGAAGATTTTTAGGGATTCGTACGATAGTTTTATTATCAATTTTATGAATTTAAAATGCATATAAAAATTTTCGGAACCGACAGGATTTGGGACAGGATTATAGCGCTTTTTCCAATATTTTATTTTTTCCTGTCGGTTCCGAAAATTTTTATATGCATTTTAAATTCATAAAATTGATAATTCCTCCAAGTGTAGCTAAAAACACCAATAAAAATAATAAAGTTTTATTATAAACGATAAAAAAGAAACCCATACTTACTTAACACACATACTCTAGATAAATAACTCAAAACAGTCTTGTCAGAAAAGTAAGTCAAAAAATTTTACTTTATTTTACAAGAAAAACATAGCTGATAGCAAAACTACTTCGTAACATTGGACAAAAATATAATAGCGGAATATAAATAACGAAATAAAAAATTAAATTCGGCCGAGCAGGATTGGTCTATTCAAAGTTCCGATAGCACTTTTTTTTATTCATACCAAAGGAAACTGCTAAAGCCTAGACTTAAATAAAAATGAAAGTAGCACGACTCAATTTCATGTTGTCATTAAACTATCTCCTATCTATTTATCACATTATATATACATGGGAAAGACCACCACTAATCCCGTAGTCCAGGTACGTTTTTAAACGCTTACTTTTATTAATGTAATCGATTCGTCATGCATTTTGCGTCCGGTTCGCGAATATCAAACCGATATAAATCATTTATTGTGTTTGATTAAACAAATTGATAAATAAACCTGTGTAAAAATAACATGTTAATATGTATGAAAGCTTCATAAGTGTTTGTGATAGGCCTACATGAATTAAGAATTTTTAAATTTGAACTATATGTCGATTTTAACGAGTACCGCCCAGATTTTTTTTTCACCTTGCCGCTAGGTTAGGTAGCTTGCTTTTTTTTCGGTACGATGTCTCGTAGAAACCAATAATGGTTATGGAATAAATATAACTTAGACATTTCATCATAATTGCGAGTTCTCGGTCTCTCTGACTCAGTGTTGAGCGTTGTGGTCTCATAATTTGTGTGGAAAGTTCTAGGTCCGATTCCCATCAGAGTCAATTGGAGGATAACTACTATACTCCCTAACAGGTTAATCCTATCACCATCTTGAGACTGCATCATCAATTACCACCGTGAGATTGGAGTCGAGGCCTAACTTGTAGTGTAATAAGAAAAACTAAAAGTTGGTAACTACCAAACTTCTACAATTTGTCCATTGAGGTGGATTTTTTAAAAATATAGCTCTGAAAATAATTGATTTTAAATATAAGAAAAATAGCTATCCCACTACATGCAATAAGCCCACGTAGAATTGAAAAAAAATTGTCCCCTTATTGGTTCTATTGAAATGTCTTTGATAAAAAAAAATATATAACGACAATACACACATCGTCATCTAGCCTAAACGTAAGCGTAGCTTGTGTTATGGGTACTAAGATAACTGATGAATAATTTAATTTATAAAATACATAAATACTTATAATATTAAGAAAAATACTTATGACACTTATAAGCATTCATGTTCATCACACAAACATTTCGAACCCACGGCCTTTGGACTCAGAAAGCAGGGTCACAGTCCACTGCGCCAATCGGCCGTCTTTGGAGTTATACTTATAAGGCTCCAACTCTCTCGTTTGGTCAATAAGTAGCACACGAAAGTATGTTATTATATTTATCTTTCTTATAAAGTCAAACTAAGTAGATAGAAGATTATCTTGAATTAAAATAATACTTAATTAGTATTCCTTAATATAAGTAGATAAGCAAATTTTCATTTCAGTGAAAGTCTCTTATAAGCTGGTCGTTTTGTAGGTAATAAGTATCCAGTGAAACAGTATTATTATGTATTCTACGGTGAAAGTGATTTCAGATTTCTCTCCGTCGTGTCGTTGTGGAGGTAGCTATATCTAATGTTGTCTTATATTTTGTGCAGCGTAAGCTTTAACACCTTCCTTCCTTTGTACACTTCGTATATCATATGTTTATTATCACAATTGATGGTCCATAACTAATAAATATTTTTAAAATATCCAAGAACGTAAATCCGTCCCATTTATTGGCTGCATTTATAAACGCATGTGGTGGAGAATGGCTAGTTTTATTTTTATTGGTTGTGTGTTAAATAAATAAAAAATAAGCTCTATGCAGAACAAGTTTACAACAAAATCAAAGATTAGACCTTTTTCGAGCCAACTGTTAGTCGTATCGTGATGCTGTATAGCCTAAAATCTTTTTATTGCACAACTTTGAAACAATACAAGGAACACACAAGAAAAGAAAAATAAGTAAAATTAAAAATATCTAACAATAATCTTTCTAATTAAACGGGATATTTCGAGACACAGATATACCTACAAACACGCTTTCCAACTTTGTAATAAGCAGCCTCATCAAAAGCCTATCCACTCACGGGCTATAGGCCTCTCCGAACAGGATGGTTTGATGGTGATCGCAGTAGTAGAACAGAGTACGCTGCTGCCCTTGGTCCGGTATATTCCCTTAAACTACTATAGCTACTACATATACTTTGGCTTTTTGTTATTGAGTTACAGATCACACACACTTAACAGATCTGATATACAGGGTAGAATAAAAAACACCAGAAAGCTCTCGCCCTGTAGTTGTTTACATTAAAACTAATAACTTTTGTTTTACGATTTTTTTAGCTCGATAATTTGTAAAATATTAAATATTCAACATACTGCATAGATTTTCGAAAAAAAAAAATCTTACAGTTGCAGTTAATGTGCTCGAGATGGTGCGAGCTGAACGTGGCCTGCGTGTGCAGCTACGGGAGCAGATCTACGCGTACTGCGCGTTCTGCATAGCAGTCTCAGCCTTGCCTGCCCTGGCTTTATCTTACGTTGGTAGGTATGCAATTTAATGTCAATATATTCATTACTAGCGACCCCCCGACGTCGCACTGGTAACTTTCATATTTAAGTCAAAAAAAATTACTTTATGTGATTTAAATATAAAAGTTAGACACAATATGCTGTCGCTGACTTTTTTTTTCTAGTTAATTTATAGCTTCTGACACTCGCAAATCATGTAGTTTTCTATTGTTAAAAGAATTTTCAAAATTCAGAGCTTACGCTCTACAATCTCACAAACTTTACCATTTTAAAATATTATAGTATGTATAGAGAAGTGGATGAGCAATTTCGTACAATTTCTGATGTCCCGAGAAGATCCGAAATAAACTCTTTCGCAGGCGATAGCTAATTAAGAATAAATAATGATAAATTTCACCCAAAAGATTTACCTATCTATAGAAATCGCGTCGCAAACTATAGATAATTATTATTGAGAACACAGAGAATTTAATACTTTTTTTTTCTTTAGGTATTGTCGAATTAGTTTGTTTCACAATTCAGTTAAAGAAAATAATACTCATAAATATGTCTGTATATGAAGTGTATATGTATGTATATAAAGTGTCAGCTCAAAGTGACCCAACTAGACAACATTTTAGGTCTCTTGCACTTATAAAATGTGTATTAAATAACAGACAGTACATAAGTGAAAGCACCTAATCATAATTGAAAATTATTCAACGGTCGTTGACATATAACATCAATAAAATTATTTAGATAAGAACGCAACAAAACATGCTTCTTGAATGATAACCTGACGTACAATTGACAATTTGTTTTTATTATGATGTATCTACCTTAATATATCTCTAAGGTAACCTAAATTAGCGGATCTAAAATAATTATTTTCCAGAAAGAAAATAATCCTGCTGTTAGACCTTCTAAGTTTAGCTTTCTTATAAAATGTATGGCGGGCAAGATACAGACAGATAAAAATGAAAAATACAGTTTTGGCTTCAGTATCGATTGTTATGTTAACCTAGCTTTGTATTTGTATGTGCAATGAAGACTTCTTCTTCTTCAACTCCAAATGTTTACACTTAACATTAAATAACTACCTAATTGGTTGCTCTACATAATATTATAAATACTTGGGTATTGCAAAATATTATCTTCGGTCATAAAAAAGTGTTGTAACTTGTATGTACATAATTCCTGATAACGCTTAGAATGTTATAGACCAATGTTTGTAGGTAATCAAATTCAGGATCACTTATTTAACATGTTTGGTTTAAGTTAATACGTTATACTTATCTAGTTAGGTAAATACTATTGATATTTATATGTAATTCCTTATTAGTTTAATAAATGCGTATAATTTAGTTGCAATCTCACCTGATGTTAAGTGACGCTAGAGTAGTAGTAGTAGAATAGAAGTTCTAAATCGATTTCTATAGTTTTTCCGCTCAAATAGTCTTCCTACATACTATTGGAAATTAAATAACCACGTATTTATTTTATTTACTTTACAGCATAGCATACATAAAACCTTTAAGCATTAATGAAACCATAGAGTTTTTTTACGACATTCCTGGGGCAACGGTTAACGCTGTTAATTAAGGATATTGATAATTTAAATTTTATTAGCGATATTGATAAATATCTTCCAAAACGTACCTACGTGAAATATGTTACCTCCCACATTTATATCTGCTAATGAAATCATTTTCTACCGTTACAGTGGTACGAATAAGCAAACATTTATGGCTGAAACTACTCTCAAGCAGGTATCCAAATTTAGAGTTCATAAGAACGGACACGGTCCGATCTCTGCTGGACACGCATAGAAATCAAGGCATAATCAATGTGTTACTCTGTATAAAAGGTAGGTGCAAGTTTCGTAAAATCTGACTCCTACGACATGATCAACTTGTAGTTATAGCATATAATTAAAGTATCGAAAGGTTCCAATTATGAATTCGACAGCTGTATCGAAATATGAATCTTGATTAATAAAGGCAAACGAAAGGAAAGGCAAAGGTCGGTACCTATACAACCTATATATCTAATATATCATATTATTATGAGCCGTAACCATCGCCTAAAGATCATCACCGTAAGCAATAAAAATACAGGTATAATGTTTGCCATTACGGATAACTGCTGTATTTATACTTTATACTGGGATTACACTACTCTTACAATTTCTATTTGTATTGTTTTTTAATTTAAAAAAAAATCTAAGGATACGCTTCATCAGACAGAAAATTGGAAAATACTTCACCTGACATCAATACTTGCCCATGTTCACCAACACCCAAAGGTACTTAAAATGTTATTCTTGATGGCTATATAAGTACCGACCTTTGCCCGAGTCGACAAAGATTCCAGATACCTTTATTATCTACCATCATTCTCGGCCTATGAATTAAAAGGAAATTAAAGCAATAAATACCCTTCAAGCTTTTCCAATATGGGTTTTAACTAGTATTATCATATTAGTAATAACAGCGACCAATTCACGACGGCTTAACGTGCTCTTCGAGGCACAAAAGAAGAAGTTGATCAATTTCCAAACTGCGGGTTGGTACCAAGAACTGTTTAACAGAAAAACCTACGAACCCAACAATTTTCAAGCCTGACCCGCGATTCGAACCATGGGATTTTGTGATCTATAGTAATAACCACTAGACTACCGACGCCGTTCAGACGGCAAAACCGCATCTTAAAACACCCGTGGTATGGAAATTACTTAAAACACCCGCTGAATCTGACTAACAATCCAAAATGTCCATAATTTTAGGTGCGTTAGATACCGAGGAAATAAAAAATGCACTGGCGCAACATGTGATTGATCGTCGAGACCAGAAAGGAGACTTACTGTTCCCCAGATTACGACATTTGCTGGTATCAAGTTGGGGAAACTACGCATGGGATGCCAATATACAATTCAGACTCGAAAACCATTTTGTTATGGCCAACGGCGTTTATCGCGGTCGACCGGTATCTGATAGTAATATTCAGGTAATCAAAACAATAGTTCCACCATTAGGCAACAAAGAAGTGAAATTTCTTTGAATATTTAATAGTAGTTGTATAGTCGTAGTTGCGCCCATTCGTTGCCCTTTTGGCCGGCTGAACTGACTCTCACTTTATACTAAAAGTAATCAGTGACACATGACTACATACAGATGAGGTTTGAGTCACTTTCGGTTCCTTTTCTGATATTTCCAATTCATGGGTCATATCGTCGTCTAACTGTATCACAGCGTAAGTATGTCTCTCAGTCTCTTTAAAATACCCTGTAACTACAATTTTGTTTGTTCCACGGGAGGGTCATTTTCTTAAAAATGTATTTTTTAATCCTTTTTTCTCCTTTTACTAAAATAGCTCTTTCACCGAATCACTTTTGGGTCATTTATCAGCGTAAGTTACGCGTCGGGATTCTCGAAAACGATATTTCCATTACAAGGTTCAAATAATTTCCAACATATTTCTTATTTGTCACAAACTCCCTATTACAACTAAAGAAGTTTCACTTCAACACCATTGAAATTTTAAAGCTTGGAGTATAATACACATACTCAAACTCTTCTGCCACTCAAACGTATTATTTTGCAGGATTATGTCAGCGAAATTATATCTAAGTATTTCCCAAGCGACCAACCGCCGTGGCAGTATATAATTATACCCTGCGTCTCCATTGAACCAAAGTATTACATTTTAGTTCGAGTTCATCACCTCCTTCTGACTGGCAAGAAATCTCTTAACATCGGCGACCTTTTACTGTTACGGGACAAGGAGCCGAGTCGGATATTCGAGCAAACTGAATCTTCCCAGGAAAGCCCATTGGCAAAGCTATTTCCGAACCCATCTGCGGTGTTGGAACTTTGGGATAAAGTAAACGAAAATTTATCCAATATTTGGAATGAATTCATATTTGAGTATGATCCCACCGAAAGCACACACTCGATGAAAAGTTTGCCTGGAATTTTCCATGTAGCTGGGATTGTGTTAATATCAGCTGCAAATGCTTTAAAAAACGTTACCAGAAAAAGATCAGAAGAGAAAGATTCGCAGATAGCAAAAACGGCTAGCGTATTTTTAACTGCCGTGCAAGGTGAATGCAAGAGGAGAAATTTAACAATACCTAAGGTAAACAATGTCTCACTGCCGTTACGTATTGTCAATACATTTTATTTATGTTCTCTGCATATTAATTTATAATCTTATTTTTTGTAGGTGTTAATATCACCTCTTGTAACATTCGATCCACGAAAGTGGCCTAGAAAAATATTTGAGGCAACATATTCAACAACTCAAATATTTCTAAGGTTACCGGCGTCTATTCGGGATGAGGTAATGGCATTGAATGATCTCCGAACTACGGGGCAAGTGAAACACATTAATACATTGACGTGGAAGTACGGAGATATAGGACAACTATGGGTTAAGGCAACGGCGGAAGCAATGCGAGGCCTTGTTGAAATATATCGAGCTCCTTCAAATTTTTGGACGGACACCATAAGAGCGGATGGTGGGAAAAGGCATATTCTACAGACTGTCTCATTATGCGGAAGAAAGGTACATAATATCAATAATATCTCTCATTACAACCATATAGTGGTTATGGATTAAACCTTACTCAATTAGTGTCTAAGCATATTCTGTTTGTGTCTATCAAAAGTATTTTTTTTTAGTACTATAATGGCCCATGGCTATATGATGGCCCACCTGCTTGTAAATGAAAACCATCGCCTCTAAACAGAGCGACAATTCATAAGGCATGCAAGGAACACGTCCTGCAATGTGCAGCCCTGTGTACAACCTGGGGCGTTAAGCCCAATATGTGGATGTTATTGCACCGGCAATCCCGCCCTTCAGACCAGAACACAGCATTCCAAGAATACTGCCTTGTGGCAGAAGTATTTCCACCATGGAAATACTTCTCAGAGCGAGCTCTGTAAAGCTCTACTACCTACTAGTAATTCTTGAAATGATGTGGACTAAAATACGATTTACAAAAATGAAACAATCGCATTGGTTTTACACCTTATTACCTTTCTTTCTTACCTTACAGGTGACGTCATGGTCGCGTCCAGTATCTAGAGCCGGAATTGAGCGTGCAGCACGAGCCTTAGGTGTATCTTCCACAGACTTGGCGTTGTTTGCTGCAACTGAGTCCCTGCGTGCATTCTTTGAACATGCTCAGAGCGACACACCTGACTCCATACTTATCACGGCCAGGGCTGCCTCTGAGAGATTTCTATATACATTCTCTGAGGGCAACGGGAAGGATTATAAAAAGTCGCAGACAGGAGGTAAATTACTTTTACTCCTTCATAATTCCATTATTATTAGCAGTGATAACCCTATGGCTAGTGACCAGTGACTACTAAACCCGTCACGCACTTCTAACTTTTCTAAGTTATGTTCGTTTAAGCAATAATTAATAATCACTTGCTTTAATGGTGAAGCAGAGCATCGTGAGGAAACTTCCATGCCTTTGATTTCTCCATGTTTTCGAAGGCTTGTAAAACCCTTCTCATACTCTTCAGTGGGCCGGTAATAGCTCGATGTGATTATGACATTCCTTGCAATATTTTTTTCTTGACTTGTTGATAATTGTTTCCAGGGACTAGTTATGTTAGGTTACTTAGCTTGCATGCACGCGTTTATGTATCACATGGCAATTTTTTTGGTTTGCTGAGAAGGACATGTTTTTTTCCTAATTCTAAGGTCGCTATGAAGTGATAAGGTAGCCTTTTGTATTCTGTTTCTTTCTTCGTGTTTCTTTTTTTGTCTTGTATATAATTCTTGCTGTTGTGTGTGTTTTAGGTATACAAATAAAGGGTATAATAATAATGGCATGAAAATATTGATTTTTTGGTTTATTAATTTTTACAGGAATGGTGTGTCTGTCCCTACCTGTGGGTGCAACTCCAAGACGTATAGCTGCAGTTGTTGATGAGGCTTGCAAGCGTCAAGGATTATTGGCAGCCGGTTGGGCAGCCCAAGCTCGATGTGGTGCTCTCACACGATCAGTGCCATCACCGCTAGCAAGACTCACAATGAATGTATTATCTCGCAAATTCGCCGTATCCTATGCTGAAATAAATGCTCCTCTGGATACAGCGGAGCGGACGACGATGTGGGACAAGTCTATAGATTACGTTATTTACTGGAGACCGCCGCAAGCCAATATAAGTGAGTACCTTATCTATATTAATAAAAGCTAGAGTTTATTTTTGTTTTAGAGCGCCAATCTTTGGAACTAGATGGGTTAGATGACATAGATTTTAACTTAACATACCTACAAGGTTTTATGCAAATAAAATAATTTAATATAATTAAAAAAAAAAATCTTGATACCTCAATACTGAAGAAAGGTTATAGGCAAGCAACGCATTTATAGATTTTAAGTTCTCGCAGATTGTAAGTTACGCTTACTCTAAAGGCGTGCCCTTCTGTGCGTGCGAGTCTCATCCCAGAATAACGTGAGTCTTGGCCGCTATTCATCACACCAGTCAAGTGTGGGTAGTGACTTCACACGATTTTGACAACATTATCGAGAGCTCTCAGACATGCAAGTTTCGTCACGATGTTTCAGCGTTAAAGTTCCTGATTTTATTTTAAAGTTAAAAGTAAAGTTATAGTTGGGCGGATCGACCTTAGTTTCATTGCAAGTGAGGCCGAGGTACTAAACTTATACAAACTAGGTTACCAATACTTCAAGGAAGAATTTACATATAAGAAATTGATCACGGATGACGTTAAACCGCCCGAATGCCATTTTATCCGTAGTAGAACATTCTTACTCTTACACCAACGGGACTGAGCAGTTATTACATTTCAGGCATGTCACTAACAGTGATACAGTACGCAGACTCCGTCCGCTTAGCCGTAATGGCGGACGCACGTCTGGCCCCGATGCACACAGTTCCGGTCACACGTTGGCCTGCTGTCATTGAAAATCTCGTTAACAAAATTGACCAGGAAATCACTCGTATTGCTGCGCATGCGCATATGCCTGAACATATACCACGTAAAGTTCAAACACAAGTATCTCTTCAGGAAGCTCAGGAAACCAGCCAAGATGTAGAGACTGAACCAAACATGCAAGGAAGTCAAAGCTCTCTTAAACCAGCCGGTCCTGTAAGGTATAGTCCACCGCCGGAACGCAAACGTGTAATTGAAAAGTGAACTTTGCGTTTATAGGAGTTTTGATACACATCGTATAAATTTAGAAAAATCATATACAGGATTTTATTTACCAATGCTCAATTTTGGTGGGTCTGTATCATTAATAGAAAACATTTCTATTAAATGTTTAATTTTATAACATTCGAGATTTGTAATAAAATAAGAGCATAATCGCGGCGCCACGCCACTGCGAGAACGTTGACCGGGAGGATAACAGCTAATAGCTTTCGAATGGATTTGTTTGTATCGATATTCTAGTGTTTTGTTATCGTGTCTGTCTGTATTAATTTTTTATTAAGTACTGGAATAATAATACTGTATATCATTTTCCACAAGTTTGCTTTTGTCCTTGTTTATGACGAAATACAGGGAATGGTAAATAGTAACAATGCAGACATAGGATGTTTATACACAACATATGTCTGCATTGTTACAGACATATTTTGAAAATAAATTCATACTAATCCTTATTAATACCATAAAAGCCTTTTTTAATCCCGCACAGCCCCTGGTGACATCTGGCACAGAGGCCTGCAGACAGACATGAAGAGATGAGAAGGGTTTTATTATGATGTCAAAGCATCCGGGGACTAGATCCGAAATTTAAATAACTGTGTACAGCAAGCCGTTTAAAAAAAAAATAGAGATATCTTGCAATCTGCAAATTGCATATAGCCGATAGCGAACTTCTAGCCCGGGAATATAAAAGTGCAATAGCTAGTAAGTTTTTAAAAATGGGCTACTCGTTATAGAGTCGAAAACTCCGTATTACTGATTGCTGTTTTACAAATGTTTTCAAAGTACGCTGACTGTAGAAGTGTAGACCAATTAAAGCTTTAAAGCAAGGTTCATTTTACTCAGATAACCTGGAAAACGAGTGTACTATAGCGAGACTGTCAATTTTATAATAAGGGTACATAAAGCTAATTAGCAAGTAGCAACAAGGATGACATACATAAAAAAACGATGTCGAAGTTAATTATAAACTTAGAGGTGAACGCGGGAGAGGAAATGTAACGTTACACGCTATTCTTATTAGGGAATTTGGTGAGAACGTAGCGCGAAGCGCAACGAATACGTGAAACGGTTCCACACTCATGTCTTGCAGCTATTACGTACTTGCGATCTCGAACTCGTTGAGCAGCTTTTACTATAATCATAAAGTGCAACGATATAAATAGTGGGTACTTTGTAAACTCATTGGAAGAATAAGTGTGCACGCATAGCTGGGTCGGCCAAATCAGACGTCGCGAGCAGCGACGGGATAGTTGCTACACTCCTTACCCACTTTCACTCCCTTCATACCTCACCCTTTCGACGTACATACATACACAGGTATTACATTGTATAATTAATGCACCACAATGTATAAGTTAGTTAAGCAAAAAGAAAGATGTGGCAAGTTAGTAATTGTAATTTCGATATTCTTGATCCTACCTGAAGATTACCCCAGTCTTATCGTATGGAATATGAACTTTATATATAGCTGACTTTCGTTGGCGGATGTTGAATTGTTTGTTGTTGATTTGTTATGCGAAGTTCATAATGCTGTCAATTGAAATCATCTTCTTAAACAAAATTCAAAACATTTCTTAAACAATGAACAATATTAGGTCTTTCAATATACATTCAATACACCAAACAGAGCTTCAAAAATGTCCGCTCTAGGTCACTTAGCAATTATTTAAGGATGCTCCGGTGTCGGAGCGAAACGTATGGCGTGCGTATAGAGTTATATTATGGTAGATCCGTTCCGTGTGTCGTATAAAGATTAAAGAAATTAGAAACTGCACCATATAGATTTTCCTACTTTTCGCTGATTACTAAATTGAATAAGAATTCCTTAAAATAAAGTCTGATACACTTGAGTGTATGAAACGTTATTTTGCGGAATTCTTATTATTATAGCCTACAGAAACCGTGTATACGGCTAATATTGAAGCATGAAAAACCACTCTAGACACTTCATACCATTTAGCAGTTAACTGTTATTATTTTACCTCTAATGCTCTGTGTTAAGTAAGATGTGCCCGGGCTGTTTTTACTGTTTTTGCACAGCACTTACAATGCACAGCATACAATAATGGCTGAATGAGGATTCTGTATTTTTTTAATTCGACTGTCTGATACTATCCAAAAATTTCTTGAACGATACCAAATATGATAAATAATAACGCGAGGGTAAGCAGATCTTTATAGGTGCCAATTCCCTTTCTTTGACGTACCTACGCTTATGTTCGCAGATTATTGTGAGTCAAAGTTATGTGATAATATAAAATTAAATTAAGCAAATTAATAAAATGAGCTTGGTACTTATTAAAAAAACGAGAGTACTTGTATAAAATAAATCATTATTCCACAGTGGTGTTCTTATTTTAGGGGCGCCGCTTACGTCAGACTTTAGGTTCGAATATTTTGGAGTCTGACAGACATATAGGAAGTTTGTGATTCATATTGCAATAAGTGTGTTTCATTTTCTCTTGCAATAAATTCGGACTTTGATTGTCGGACGTAGGCGGACGCCCTTAATCTAAATCGAGGTTTTGGATTTCATGTCTAATCCAGAAACTTTTCGTTATCTGTCTCAGTGAGCACGTTAAACCGCAACATTTTTTTTTATTCCACTACAAGTTAGCCCTTGACTGCAATCTCACCTGGTGGTAAGTGATGATACAGTCTAAGATGGAAGCGGGCTAACCTGTTAGGGAGCATAGTATTCATACCCCGAATCGGTTTCTATGTGTCATCGCACCGAAACACTAAATCGCTTAGCGGCACGTCTTTGTCGGTAGGGTGGTAACTAGCCACGGCGATGTTATTCTGCCAAATTTTAAGGTAATCTGGTCAGTGGTTTAGGTGAAAAGAGGTATCAGACAAACAGTTACTTCCAAATTTATAATATTAGTTTTAGTATTATTCGACGGCCGACTGGCGCAGTAGGCAGCTTGGCAGCGACCCTGCTTTCTAAGTCCTAGGCCGTGGGTTCGATTCCCACAACTGGAAAATGTTTGTGTGATGAGCATGATTGTTTCTCAGTGTCTGGGTGTTTATCTGTATATTATAAGTATTTATGTGTATTATATTCATACAAATATTCAACAGCTATCGTAGTACCCATAACACAAGCTACGCTTACTTTGGGGCTAGATAGCGATGTGTGTATTGTCGTAGTATATTTATTTATTTATTTATTTAGTATAGACAGATCCTATTGAAAAAAAAGGGTTTATGAACGCTTCTTAGTTAGAAGCGATGATAGCCCAGTGGGTGGGAGCTCGACTTAACTTTCATGGGGCCGTGTTCGAATCACAGCACGCACCTCTAACCTTTTTAAGTTATTTGCGTTTTAAGTGATTAAAATATCACTTGCTTCAACACTGAAGTAAAACATCGTGAGGAAACCTGCATGACTGAGAGTTCTACATAATGTTCTCATAGGTGTGTAGAGTCATTCAATCCGCACTGGGCCAGTGGTGGACTACGGTCTTAACCCTTTCTCATTGCGGGAGAAGAACCGTGCCCAGTAGAGGGCCGGAAGTGAGTTTATGTGATTATGATGATTATATTTAATTTTAAAGTTTAAATGAAAATTTCAAATTTAAACGCAGAAAACATTTATTTACAAACACAATATGTCCTATTTTTTAGATTTCTTCTTTTTACTCTTGGTGTCTATCGTATCTTTTCTCTTCTTCTCCCCTTTGGAACTCCCAGTGATATCCACGACTTCCACCTCCTCTTTTTTATCCGCGGCGTCTTCTTTCACGTAGCTAACGCCGGGTATGTACGGTGTCACCAGTTGGAAAACGAGCTTTCTGTGTTGCAAGTTCGAACTGTCGAGAGTAAGTCTCACTGTCAGTTCGTCAAACGTTTTTAGCACTGTGTCACCGCATATTTGCACGTGTTCCTGCGAAATAAAATTGATCATAACTTTTGTTTTATCATGGAAGGTGTAGTAATTAAGATGCTGCTTATTACAAAATAAGGTTCACACACAAATTTTATTACCTAGTTTTAAATATATGGACTTGTCCACCAATCTGAACTAGACCAAACCAGGAAATCTGTCAGAATCTGTCTGTTCAGAATTGTCTGTGCCGGGGATCGAACGGTGACCTGCCTCTTATAAGACCAACGCGCTGACAACTGCGCCAGCGAAGTCGACGGCTCAACATTCCTTCACGCATAACGCTTTATTTCACGGTTTCAGCCCAAAATCAACGTCGTATATTATTGCGATTGCTTGTAACGCAATAACATACTGACACACATATTGACTGTCTTAAAGACAGGAAATATTCCATAAGAATATTGGATGACTCACGCAAGACCGTGATCTGATCGTTTACATATATTTCGCTCGCTATACCCGCTCGGTCAGTGGCGTGCATAGAGGGTATGCAGATTATATAAAATAAACAAAAATGTCCAGTACGAGTCATAAATACTTAAAAGTAGGCTTTTTATAACTCTTACAATGCCTATCCTTAAGTTTATGGATAGAGAGATTTTCTTACTGGAGATTTTCTTCATTTTATATCATCTGAATACCCTCTTTGCACGCCACTACGCTCGGTATAACGAAAGTGACATATATCGTTTACCTCAGCAGATCCTTCTCGTCGCAGTAGCACGCAAAGATAATCGTGCGTAGAACGCGACTACGCTATAAAGACTGCATTAAGAGAGTGTGTTTGCGGCACTAAACAACAATTCAGTGTTCCACGATATGTTGCGTACAGTTTAAACTTACCTCTTCGTTGTAAACGAATTTATCCGACGGCAAATAGAGCGGTCCTTCGAGCCCGTACTTTGGTATTAAAACTTGCAGCGCGTTCCGTTTCACCGCCAATACCACCGCGGCTTCGATCTCTTCGCGGTTCTTGAATAAGATCTAAAACAACAAAAATAGAAATACTAATAAGATCGTGAATGTTGGTTTAACATTGAGCGACACGACTAGTGTACGACCACCTACAAGCGACACGACTGGTGTACGACCACCTACAAGCGAACGACGACGTCATAAAACAAGGCGGGAGTTTGTGCGTTTCAACTGCGAGATCGGTATCGAATATTGTTGCATTACACCGGTAGGTACGATCGTAAATGTAAGATCGTGAATGTTGGTTTAACATTGAGCGACACGACTGGTGCACGAGTACCTACAAGCGATCGACGTCATAAAACCAGTCGGGAGTTTGTGCGTTTTAACTGCGAGATCGGTATGGACTATGGTTGCATTACACCGATAGGTACGATCGTAAATGTAAGATCGTGAATGTTGGTTTAACATTGAGCGACACGACTGGTGCACGACTACCTCCAAGCGAAGAACGACGTCATAAAACCAGTCCGGAGTTTGTGCGTTTCAACTGCGAGATCGGTATGGACTATGGTTGCATTACACCGGCAGGTACGATCGTAAATGTAAGATCGTGAATGTTGGTTTAACATTAAGCGACACGACTGGTGCACGACTACCTACAAGCGAACAACGACGTCATAAAACCAGTCGGGAGTTTGTGCGTTTCAACTGCTAGATCGATATGGACTAAGGTTGCATTACACCGGTAGGTACAGTACGATTCTAACTTAAATGCGTCTGCGTGAAGTTAGCAGACGTGAGCTGTTACCAGTGGCGTGCACTTCATACAAGCGCAAAAGCATTGCATACCCTAAAATGTTTGTATGACTCATAAATGCGAAGGATTCTTCCATTTTATGGCACCTTCCTTCTTTATGCATACCCTGGTCAAAAACCCTGTGCACGCCACTAGCTTTTACCCTCCCCACTACACCGGACACCCAAAATGTGTGTGGTGCGCAACGTCGTGCGCAAACTTCAGGGGCGCATTTACGTTTTAATCGTACTGTACGTCCGTAAATGTAAGTTCGTGAATGTTGATATGTAAGTAAGTATGTGTGAATGTTTTTGTGTTCAAATTATTATTGGTTTAATTTAATGAGATGTTTAGTTATATATGTCTGTAAAGTATTTAGAATAATTATTATTATAATTTAAGTATTATGTTTATATATTGTTATTGTATTGTTGTTATTATATGTGTTAGTAAGACCCTACAGAAGTTTTAACTTCCAACTTACGTGTGTATTGAGGGCGACGGACGCGCGACCGGCGTACTGCGCCTGTCGATGTCTGTAGTTAAGGTTATCGCACAACGCCTCCGCGTGTTTGGTGTCTAGCAGCGACGGGTGCGTCACGTCTGCTCCTATACACGCGGCCAACAGCCGGTGCACTATGACGTCCGCGTATCTGATGATAACAGACAAAGATATTGTAGTTAAAAAACATCCTGCCAGGACTGAATTTTCCGTTAATCAATTCCAATAGCAATCTAGTTATCTGTATAATTTAATTAACAAGAAACTCCGAAAAATTATAATACAGCCTTAAGGGCTGTTTTATAATTTTTTTTATTCATTATTAATTTTTTTAACGTACAAACCTGGAAAAAAATATTATTGAGTACCTTTCATCTCTTAGTTATGAAGACGTGGAAAACCATTTTAAAGCGTATTGTATAATTATTTGAAGCATATCAATTATTTGTATTCTTTACTCACGCATAACAACGCACACTCATTACATACATACTCAGACGAAGGAAAGAGAGAAAGAAAGAAAGAGAGAAATAAAGAAAGAGAGAAAGAAAGAAAGAGAGAAAGAAAGAAAGAGAGAAAGAACAGAACAGAACTGAACGGAACGAAACAGAAGAGAACAGAACCGGGCAGGCGTATTCTATACTCCCGCATACACAAACACACTCACACTCATTACATACATACTCACACGAAAGAAAGAGAGAAAGAACAGAACAGAGCTGAACGGAGCGAAACAGAACATAACAGAACTGGACAGGCAGACAGACAGTCTTTCGTCCGAAAGACTGTCTGTCTGCCTTAGAAAGAAAAAATCCGTATCTAACCTTCGTATAGGTGACGTGAAGTGCGTGTAAATGGGGCACGCAAGCCCGTAGTGGTAGAACTCGTCTGGGGTCTTAGTGCCGCTTGAGAAGTAAACTGCTTGCTGCATGCACCGCGTCGCCATTATACGCAGCAACGTGTTGAAAAATGGCCGACCGGGTATCACAGCCGCGTCCAGGGATTTTGAGAAGGCTTTGTTCGTTGAAACATCTAATTCGAAACCCTGCAAAACGTCATTTATCACTGATTACTGGAATGCGGTGATAGTCTAATTGTTAGGACCTACCGCTTTCGGGGTGCCGATGCGAGTTCGAATCCCAGCGCACACCTCTAACTTTGCTAAGTTATGAGCGTTTTAATTAATTAAAATATAACTTGCTTCGACGGGTACTTTAAAACATCGTGAGGAAACCTGCATGCTTGATTGCCCCGTAATGTTCTCAAAGGCGCGTGGAGTCCGCCAATTCGCCCGATACGCGTGCAGTGGTAATGGTATTTTTAATCCTACAGTTCGAATCGAAGTTTTCATATATGAGTCCCATATACAACGTGTAACCGAATTACGAAATAATGTTGAAGAATGCATAAGTATATTTCATAATCACCCTGTAAAAATATTTATATTAATTATCACGTTGTATATGTAACTTCCAAAATGAATTATTGGACATCGGTCCCCGAGGACAACACCAGATCGGAATCAGACCATTAGCTTAATACAAGTGGAGTTTCTTGCCGGCTTCTTCTCGGTAGAATCTGCCTTCCGAACCGGTGGTAGTCACTACAAACAGACAGACTTGACGTTTCAGAAGTGCTTATATTAGGCCTACTTGAAATAAATGAATTTTTTGAACAAGATTTGCACGCTCGCAAACGAAGAGTCATTTTCGCTCGGTATCGTCGGTGTAAGACGGACCTAAGTTGACTCCATATAGAGTCGGAAATCCTGTACTTCTGATTTTTGCTTTACTTTTCCAAAGAAATTGCAGGCATATGAACCAAAGAATTTTAGGGATATTTAAGCTTTAATACAATGTACATAAGATCCATGTTAAAGTATATCCATACTCGGAAAAGGTTTTTCGATTGCGAGCGAGCAAATCGTGTACTAAGGCTACAGCTCGGAAGAAGATCTTTTTATTGCTACGGTCGATTGCATCACCGTATTTCCTGTACATGAAAGACCCATCTATTACCTGTTGTCTAGCGGCCTTGAGGAATGTATGGAAATTAGCGGGAGGCGGCGCCGGGTGTCGACGCAGTAGTGCGCACCGCGGGTAATCGGTCGCAAGGTGTCGCGCCACGCTAACATTGGCTAGCAACATGAACTCTTCCACCATAGAGTTTGTGTCAACAATTTTCTTCGCTTGCACTTCTATGGGATCGTGCGTTTCCGAGTCCACCTGGAAAAGAATATAAAGAAATAAGATTGTATAAGCCGGTAGTATTTTTAGACATATTATTACTGAATAACAGTGGCGTAGACAGATGTTATGCAGGGTATGCGGATGATAAAAATTAATTATATTAATCAAGTACGAGTTATAAAATACATTTTTTAACTCGTACTTGATTAATATAATATATAACTCTATAACTCTTAAAAAGCCTATCCTTAAGATATTATAACTCTTACTGAGATTTTTATAATTTTATATAATCTGCTTTTTATAATTTATATACTACATCAACATCAAATAAAAATTCAAAAAGGGGTATGGCAGTTATATTAAACCCATACCCCTTTTTATTCTTTTTTTTAAGGGGATCAATCTTCAAAGAGGGTATCTTTGAAGATTTCTCCCCTTAAAAGTCAAAGTCAAAGTCAAAAATTATAAAGTCCTCAGGGAAGATGGGGTTATGTGGGATTCTTACCCACTAAAACCCCCTTGACACATATTTTGGAGGCTCCGTGATGGTCCAAAAACCCTAGGGGGTTAGGCCTAATCGGTTTCTTCCCGATATCCAGTGGCGTGCACTGAGTTTCTTACCAGGGTATGACTTATACTAGTTATATATAAGTTTTAGAGTAGGCAGTGCTTTTGTACATGTATGAAGTGCACTAGCCATATCTACCGGAACGACAAGCCGCTTAGCGCCGCACGTCTTTGTCGGTAGGGTAACTAACCAAGACCGAAGACATAATTCAGTGAAGCGAATCTACTAAACTGCTTACTTGAAACCGTATTTCGGGCGAGGCGAGAAGTAAAGCGCCGTTGTCGAGTCTCTTTTGCTTCATTTTCTTCGCGAGCGCATTCAGTATACGCAATGAGGAAGCGATTTCGTCGTTTCGGGATTTCTCGTCTATCGCCATTTGCGCCTCCCCGTAAGTCATCGCTGCGTGTGACTGGAAGTATCAACTTTTTTTTTATAACAGCATTTTAAGGGCCAAGTATATCGCACACCTGATGTTAAGTGGAAAACTACATCTTATAAACAGATAAACACTACGCAGGGTATGGAAAATAACACATCCTACAAATTGGCGCCTGTGTCCAAAGTCCTAAGGTGTAAGGACGCGTTAGGGCGCGTTCACATAGAACGTCCGTTTATTAATTATTTATTTATTCATAAGACACACCAGCAATGAATTGTAACTACATTCATAAAAAAATAAAGTTTTAGAATTACAAATCCTGTCTACAATAATCAATTATAGGTGTATACAGCATTATCGTTGCTATTACCGGTTGCAATTTAAAAAAAAAACTTAAATAAGTATTTAACTAAAGAAGATTATTATAAATAATAATGTAAATATGAATAAAGCTATTATAACAGATTGATTAGTAATTATAATTAAGATTATAATTAAAATTAAAATTAAGATTATTTTTATTTAATTTACATACAGTTTAAACGTATATTATGTTTCTAGCGTATGTAGTTGTTTGAGCGAGTTCACACAGAATACAGTATTCCGGATCCAGTAAAAAATACCGATCCGACAAAAAAGCAGCAATCCGTTTTACAGGTCCGTCTTAACGTATATGTTATGTTGCCAGTTCACACACATGCCTGTGTGACTGACTGGCGCAGTGGGCAGCGACCCTGCTTTCTGAGTCCTAGGCCGTGGGTTCGATTCCCACAACTGGAAAATGTTTGTGTGATGAACATGATTTTCTTCCAGAGTCTGGGTGTTTATCTGAAAAATATTCAACAGCTATCTTAGTACAAATAACACAAGCTACGCTTACTTTGGAGCTAGATGGCGATGTGTGTATTGTCGTAGTATATTTATTTATTATTTATTTATTTATAGTATTCCGGATCCAGTAACAACAAAAATACTGATCCGTTTTATTGGATCGAAACCGCGCGAGGCTTGGCACGGGGGTGCGCGGGGTGCGGTGTCCTCTGCACAGCCGCCATTTAGAACGTCCATCCCCGTAGAAAGTAGACTATACACTGAAGAACGAAAATCCAGTACGACCGGATCTGCTAAAATCGGTCCTGTAAAAGCTGTGTGAATATTACCACCAGTAGCGACGGATCAGTGGATCCTGTAAAATCGGATGTTCTATATGTTGCCAGTGATTACGGATTCGAAACGTGGTCACTTATTATGGACCTCATAAGAAAGCTCAGAATCACTGAGCGGGCGATGGAGAGAGTAATGTTGGGAGTATCTCTACGTGATACGAGAAATGAGGAGATCCGTAGAAGAACCAGAGTTACCGACATATTTTTCGCTCAGCGAGTTGCGGAGCTGAAGTGGAAATGGGCACATAGCTCGGACCGTGGATTTTGGAACTCCCTACAAAAGACCTATGTCCAGCAGTGGACTTCAATCGGTTGAAGATGATGGTGATGTGAACGAGGCCTTAGGCGTTATGTGCCTATATTGACACCGGCAACCACGATCTTCAGACCGGAACACTTCATGCTGCTTTGCGCAACAGATAAGTATGGCGGCAGTGCTTACCCGGACGAGCTCTGTCACAAAAAAACTCTACTATACTCCTAAGGATTTCTTAAGACATGGTACAATATAACATCATGAAACCCGCTTTACCTTTATGACGCTCTTGTGGAACTTTGTAGACAAAACGTTTGCGTTTTCGTCGATCACCCACATACATGAAAACGCCAGACGCTCTTCGCCACCGCGTAATGAACACAGATTTGAACTGAGCAGATCTGGAAACAAAATAATAATAATAATAATAATATCTTTATTTTATCAAAGTAAACGTATACATTTCATGAGTGTGAAGCCCTGTCTCCTGCGGTAGTTAAAACTGTGTTACAGGAGACAGTGTCTTCCCTATATCTATGGTCTTATTAACAAACGCTTGACAATTTTACAGGGAAAATTATATAAAGGAAAGAGAGGAAAAAAAAATGAAAAAAAAAAAAAAAAAAGAGAATTATGTAAATTTTTGAGGCGGGTGCTTAGGTACATTTGATATGTTTGTGAGTGTGCGCGTGTTTGTATGCGTGTGTGTGTGCGTGTTTGTATGCGTGTGTGTGTGCGTGTTTATATGCGTGTGTGTGCGTGTGTGTTTGTGTTTAATTTGTAATTTGTTTTATTTAAATTAGATATTCTTATGAAATATTTTCTCTGTACCCTCATAATCGTAATCTTTTAGCCAAGATTTAATATATGTCTTAATTTCTCTATTGGTCATGTCTTTTAAGGTACCTTTTTTTAAAAGGTTGTATAGGCAGGGTGCAAGGAAATTATAGTGCTTACGTGCAAAACTACTTTTTATAATAGGAATTGGGCATCTATCAATTCTCTTTGAACAGGTGGGTAGAAGGGGAACCGTTTTGCTATGGTATCTTCGCAATAATAATAACTTCTAAAAAAATAACTTCTTACCAAATAATATCTTAAGATCAGGTGAGATTGCAGTCAAGGGCTAACTTGTAGTGATTGAGTGAATAAATATACTTTTATTGCACGATACAAAATACATTAAAAAATGAACAGTATAACAAAACAACGTATACAATTTATCGGCCTCATCGCTTAATTTCTTCCAGGCAACCGATGGCGACGAAAATAAATACAGAAAATAGGTACGTGGTGCATACTAAAATAAATATACATTATATATATATATATATATATATATATATACACATATATATATAAAACAATACTTGTAAGTTTGTAACTCAACAGAAATAAGTAACTACGAATATAAATATAATAATTTTTTAATTTAAAAAGCATATAAAAAAATTCGAAACAGACAGGACTTTAACCTGCGACTCTCTGGCAATCGCGGCCTGAGCGCTTTCTCCAATTATGCTACGGCTCTCCTACCGATGTAAAAGGCATATACTAATTTCGGCATCGACGGTAAGACTACCTTTGCATACCTATGTTTGTGCAATTATGTCGCTGTATGTGTGCAATAAAGTGTTACCATCTATTTACTTATCTGCAAAATAACATAAAAATGAAAAGAATTCAAATACATAGGCGAAATATATTGCCTGGAGGAATTTTCTTCTAGTTTAACCTCGGGTAAAGTAGACAGGTTGATAATTATTACTGTAAGTAGATAAAGGTTAAATAAAACAAATACTTATAGATAAATAAACCACGCATAGACAAATAAGTACATAAATAACATAATAATACTTAGGCGCATATACGTACAAAAGACCTACGTGCAGTGGACAAAAAAGAAGTGTTAATATACACGAGATTCAAAAACATTTTTTTTATTTATATTATATATATATTTATATATATTACATGTATTATATATACATATATATTTATATATTATATACATATATTTCGTTTTTTTATTTACTTCCTAAAACTTTTTGGTAGAAAATGCTTTAGCATTAAGTCCGAATTTTGTTAACCGTTTCTTTTTTTTTGTTGTGCAATAAAGTGACTCAATAAAATAAAATAAATTAATCTGAGTATATCTTCGAAAGAATCGGTTCTCACCAGTTATGTTTTTTCATCTGAAAACTTAATAAAAAAAATACTTACCTGGAACCATATCAATTCTCCTGTCGACTAAATAGACGGTCGTCGATCTTGAAGCGGCCTCCTTATCCAAGGCAGTATTTGGTCTGACAAAATAAGTGACGTCAGCGATATGCACTCCTACGTCATACTGTTTGAGGCCGTCCGTAGTCTTCGTCAATAGAGGTCGCGCGTGCAAAGCGTCATCGATATCGGTGCAGCCAGGAGGATCGACTGAGCAGACGCATACTGAACGTAGGTCTACCCGTTTTTTTATCTCCTATAACAATGTATGGATGAATGTTGCAAATTTCGTCACTATCCTGACAAAATCGATTCAAATATATTGTACCAAAGAAGTCTGGGTGATATCCCAGTGGGTAGGACTTCGACTTCTCTTACGTGGGGCCGAGTTCGAACACAGCACGCACCTCTAACTTTTCAAGTTATGTGCATTTTAAGCAATTAAAATATCACTTGCTTCAACGGTGAAGGAAAACATCGTGAGGAAACCTGCTGGTTTATGAAGGTGTATGAAGTGAATTCCACCAATCCGCACTGGGCAAGCGTGGTGGACTACGGCCTTAACCCCATTTTCATTGTGGGAGGAGACCACTCGGATTTCCGGTATGGGTTGATAAGATAAAAGAAATCTTAGTAACAAGACACAAGAAATTTTGTGTACGTATAAGGTGATACGTATTGTTGTGAACGAGACTCAGAGCATTCGAATAAAAAAAAATGTAACAGTGTAATACTTTTTTGTCATTTTTAAACTACATTCCTAATTACTGAAGGGCATTTTTAGTGACTTATATCCCTTGTGAGGGGATATAATTTTTTGTCTCCTGCCTATGGTATCCCTGCTGGCTAAACTCCTGACGACCTTTTGCGCTGTAACCCGGTGTCTGTTACTACCCTTCAGGTAGGTACTCTGCGCCTGCGCATCTCTTTGCAGTAGTGTCAATGCTGCTGTCCCTATGGGCCTAGATTATCAGAGTAAGGGAATAGTATATAAGGGAAATTACATCTGTCTTTGCGAACACTTGTACACTATAACTTCTCCCGCGTAGTTGGATAATCTCTTAGGAGATTCATCACCGTGGCCGAAATCGGTCAGGGAAATTTTCCGAAAACAAATAATTACCTCTTCGGGTATAGTCCAATCGTTAGCAGGTAAACACGCAAGCACAGCTTCGCTGAAACGCGCGTGTGGAACATCGTGCTCCAGTAATATAACTTCGTTTTCCGCATTCTTGTTACCTGTAAGACAGCAATAACAGATTCATGCCCATTTTTCAAACCCATACAAAAAATATGGCCAAAGAGAAAATAAATAGAATTTTTCTATTTATTTTTCATTTATTCAAAACGTATATTATTCATAGTAACTGAAATTACGGAATAATGTTGAATGTTGCGTAAGTATATTTCATAGGGAATCACCCTGTAAAAATATTTAACCAAAAGAAGCATATTCTTTTTCCTACAAACTAATTCAAAACATTCTAAGTGTTTACTTATGACCACCCTATTGAAGATAAAAGACCGACACGCGCATAGTACCTACGCCACGCGACTAAAAAAGGTTGCCAATAACCACCACGCTGGGCAGACAGATTGGTAATCGCAGTAGGTGGTAGTGGCACAGAGGACGCCGCTGCTGCCCTGTCTCCGTTATATACCCTTTTAGTGGCCTTCACGACACCCACGGGTAAAGAAACAGGGGGGGGGTGGGGGTGTGGTGGCCAAAACTAGTATTCTGACATGTCGTCAAGCTAGATAATTCTGAAAAATACTCACCAATACTCCCCAATGATCGTGGCGAAAACTAGTATTTTGACATGCCGTCAAGCTAGATAATTCTGAAAAATACTCACCAATACTCCCCAATGATCTCACGAAGTGACCCAAAGGGTAGCGGCTGTTCCTAGGCCATGAGTCCAAAGCAACTAAGATCCGTTGGGACACGAGTAAGTCACTCTGACGTGTTTCGATACGCACTCTTGGTATACGCTTTTCCGCTGGTACGAATAAATGGCGTGTTGCACCTGTTATAGATAATAATAAATAAATAAATAAATAAATATACTACGACAATAGCCATCTAGCCCCAAAGTAAGCGTAGCTTGTGTTATGGGTACAAAGATGACTGATGAATATTTTTATGAATTATATATACATAAATACTTAGAAAATACATATAAACACCCAGACACTGAAAAACACTTAATGCTCATCACACAAGCATTTTCCAGTTGTGGGAATCGAACCCACGGCCTTGGACTCAGAAAGCAGGGTCGCTGCCCACTGCGCCAGTCGGCCGTCAAGGATAATTAAATAAATTAAAAAATATATATTAATTGTCATATTTGGCGGACAAAGCGGATGGCCCATCGGTTAGTAAGTGGAAAAACATCGACAATAAACAGAACAACATATCGCAAGGCACGCAAGGTAAACGTCCTAAAAAAGCAGCCCTGTGTCCATCAAAATGAGGCGCAGGTGTTAGTCTCATATGCCTGTAGTTACACCAGCGACGCCCTTGACACCGAAACATAGCAATGCCGCCTAGCGGTACAATGAGCATGGCGTTAGAAGCTTTTGTAGTCTGAAAAATACTACTACTGAAAAATAAATTACTGATTTATCTTACGTACGGATTTACTAGTGAACGCTATTTTCATTTGAGTTGTCCCATCGCGGTAAAAAAAAAAATAGTTTTCACCTTAATCAATTATCTGTCGATGAAACTGTATGCAGTTTTAAAACAAAATAATATAGTTCTTAGCTTTAAAAATTATTTATTTATTTATTCACAAGACGCACCAGCAATTAATTGTAATTCATAAAAAAAAACAATATATTTGTTAGAATTACAAATCCTGTCTAGTGCCATTACAATAATCAATTATAGGTGTATACGGCATTAACGTTGTTATCTCCGGTCACATTATAAAAAAATAAAAACTAAAATAAGTATTAAACAAAAAAATATTAAGAATAATAAATGTAAATAAATTAGAATGAAAAAAAAAATGTTTTTGGATACATAGCTCTAGGCGAATTTCCGTGTTTCGTTTGGGTGGTAACTAGCAAAGGCCGAATCCTCCCACCTCACCAGTCCAGAGAAAATCCGGAAATGATATATTCCCAAATAGCCCCTGTCGGGATTCGAACCTGGGACCACACCCTATAAGACTGCACTGCACTGCGCTTACTGTTACTGTTGTTATTTATAGTGTTCGCAAAACAGTTCGGGTACTGGTCGTTAATTCCTTAATCCTGTTTTTATTTGCCAAGAGCAATTTAGACCTTCGATTAGATTTAACTTTAATTTAATCCTAAAAGGTGCAATACTAGATTATTTTGTAATTGCTTATACATAATTTAAAAAAAAAAATCCTAAAAAGCGATGAATGAGATCCTTATAAAATTTTAATATGAATATTTAAATAATAATTACATGTGATGTGTCTAATACAACAAAAATAGAGATTTAAATCAGTTCGGATTTTAGGAGATTTGATGAAACATAGCCAAAACAAAACAAGTGTATATAATTGACGCAGTCTTTTTGAAATATGGTTGGCGCGTTTATGTCAACAACGTGCAAATTTTAGAAATAAAGTCACTATTTTTACTTGCATTTATTTGTATTTTTAAGTAAGTAATCAATAATTATATTGGATTAATAAAGTTTGCTGGAGGGTTAACTATATTCTTATATGAATTAAAGGGTGTCATAGTGGAAACTTTTACTGATTCATAATTGGAAAAATTTACTAAAATTGGCTTATTATTTTAAATAAATAGTTTGTAATAGTTAACAAAAAGGACGCTAAAAAACCGTTTTTTTTACACACTCTTTAGTCATTGCAAATGCACTATTCTCAATGCCTATATAAAAAAGTGCCGATATATCACAATAGATACAAAATACTCTCCACTTTCACGTACAAATACCTCACACATTTAAAAGTTTGGTGAATGTAAACACTACACAATATTATAAACTATCAAACATTCCACTCACTATTATCTACTCATATTACGTGGGAGGATAGTGCCGTAAATGAATAAAAATGTATTGTTAATAATGCCGATACTATTATTTTTAATAAACACAAAAATTAAAGAATTTAGTTTAATTATTACAGGTTAAAGAGCTCGAGACAGGCGTCAATGGCCACTTTCCAAGCATGGCTGGATGTTTGCCCATTCAATTCTAAATCACAACAATATTATTATTTTTATGCAGTACTGTTATAAATAATAACACGTGCCATTAAATATAAATATACTACGACATTACACACATCGCCATCTAGCCCCAAAGTAAGCGTAGTTTGTGTTATGGGTACTAAGAGGACTGCTAAATATTTTTCTAAATAATATGCATTAAAACTTACAATACTTATACAAATAAATACGCAGACACTGAAAAACATTCATGTTCATCAGACAAACATTTTCCAGTTGTGGGAATCGAACCCACGGCCTTGGACTCAGAAAGCACACACCCTGCCCACTGCGCCAATTGGTCGTCAATCGTCATTGTAATATTGAAATGGAATTGTTTTGATATCTTTTAAATAATTGTTTATTACAAACTCCTAATGGCGTAGTGGTATTATAAGTAGGAGGTCTCAAGTTCGTTTACCAGTTGGGGCTATAGGAAAATTACATATAGGGTTTAATATGATGATGAGATCACAGTGATTCGCTTATTTAGAAAGCAATAAAAACATTATACATACCCCGAAATTTGCTAGGTAACAATATCCCACAGTACTGTCGCCACTTTCTCTTAATAATCCCAACAACCTTCCCTGTCGGCGTAATATCATCACTTGCAGTATCAACCTTGGTCTTAAGCAATGTGGAATCTTCTAGGAAGTCCCCTGGGTCATCAGCTTTGTCTTCTAGAACTATGTCGCTGGGTTGGCTCCATTCTTCTTTTGGCAATATTTCTATAGCCACTATATCTCCATCTATCGCCCTGTTTATACCTATATGCCCTTGTAAAAGAACCTGAAAGAAGTTACTCTTCTTTTAATATGATAATTAAAAGTAGATTAAATTCTTTTAGGGTAGGTTTGCAACCTACTAAAGTCCCACTGTTGGGCACATTCCTCCTCTCTCTTAAGAGAGACGTTTTGAAAGCATTGACCCACCATACTGCTCTAAAACAGGTTTGTGGGCATTTTTAACCATTATAGTAACAAGTTAGTGTTATAACCGGCACAGAGGGCTTAATGCTCTCCAAGACACAATTTCCCAACACCAGGTTGGTAATGAAAACTCTTTACAACACAATACCTAACCTATCCGAGACAGACGCGGGATTCAAACCCAGGCCCATGTGTTTACGAATACATGCTAAACAAGGTAACATGCTAACCACCGGACCAACGAGGCAGTGGTTTTTAAATATGCAAAACAAAACCAAAACTATTTATAGTTTTTGTGTTTTGTTTGTCTACATGTAACGCTCAAATGTAAGGGCCAACTTCAAAGTATTTTCTTCCATTACTACATTCGGGTAGGTTCATAGATATAAAAAAAAGTCTTAAAGTATAATTTATACCGATTAGGGTGTCCCTCTCCAGATTTAAAATATTTTTTTTTTATTTGACATCAAGAAATACCAATAACGATATATTAACAAATTAATATTTAATGTGATGCTACTTTTACAGATAGGTAGGGGTACCCTAGTTAAATACTTACTGGTTTCTCATATCCACTAACAGAAGCTGTCCCTTCCATGAAGTTATCCCTTGACGCGTGGAAAGTTCCTTGATATAGCTTCCCATTTCTTATACCAGTATGTATCTGACTTGGCGTCAAATGTGCTGGATACAGGGCATCTCTGGAGCAACTTTCTGGTATAACATTCTTTGACAGCTTGTCAGATAGTCCAGTAAAGCCTTTTACATTTTCAATATAATCCTTTACTGAAAAATTAATTTGATGTTATAATTAATAATTATGATAATTGATAGTAATTGCAAGCCAGTGACAGTCTAATGCAGGACTAATAGATGACTGTGACTGGACTGGAAGATGGGACTGTTTGGCCATAATAACCAGGCTGGGTAGTTGAGTTGGTGATTGCAGTGGTAGCATTAGCACAGAGGATGCTGTTGCCCTTTTTCCTTTATTTTCCTTCAGTTGCTTCATACAACACCCTCGGGAAGGGGAGGGGTTGGTTACAACTGTATTGCCATCACTGCACAGCACATAATAGGATGTTATATGTCCTTAACAAGGCTGCTTGGAAGCAGGCCACTCTGCTCTCATCTCTCACAACACAGAAAAGTTCTAAAGATTGTTAAACTATAACATGATGTTGGAAAAGAGCAATCTGCTGAGTTTCTTGCTGGCTCTTCTCAGTGGTGGTAGAGTCACTACAAACAGACTGACTTGACGTTTCAAAATTGCTTATAAATTAGGCATATTTGAAATAAATGAATTTTGAATTTTATAATGTTGTATCAAATTTCATGCTAATATCATATAATTCTCCATAGTTTCATCCACAATTCCTGTGTTGTAGCAATCATACATAAACAGCTACATGATATTTGTTTCAAACAGAGTCACAGGACTTATAGTTATTTATATTAAGAAACATACCAGTGCAGCAAACAATGCCCCTTTCTTGAGCAAGTTTCCTGTTGTTCTCATCATCAGTCAGTAAAACAATTTGTGGGAACTGTCCAGCTACATTGTTAATGGAAAGATGTGAGGCATACCACTCTGCAGACTTACGAATAGCTCTGTCATTACGGTCGTTCTGCTTTTCACCAGGATTTCGTTCAACATATGTATCTCTGCAAGAACAAAATGTTTAAGTTTTCTGAAGTGAATCTTCATACATCGTAATTCAATGCATTTCACATACAGGCAAATTTAGTTATATGACAGAAAGAAGAATGATATCCAAAGAGAAGAAGAAAGAGATTTATTTATACATTGCAATAAACCCTGCTTCCTTGACTTTTTTTAGATCCTGACACTGTATGTAGTGAAGTAAACAGTAGCTTGATGACGATCTGTATCAGATCTTTGTTACAGCTTTCTTCTTCTTCTATCTTGCGGGAGATGAGAGCGAGGCTGGCTGCTTCCAATCTACCTTGTCATTGTGGAATTCATCAAATGTATAGTAACCTCGCTGTACTAGATGCGTTTTTACACATTTTTTAAATGTATGCATTGGTAGGTTAAGAATTTCCTTAGGGATCATGTTGTAAAAGCGTATACTCAACCCCACAAAGGAGTTCTGCACCTTTCGCAGACAATATGCAGATATCACTAATTTACATCCTGGTAAGTTGATTGTTAATTTCAGCTTTTTGTTTATAAAGAGTAATATTTTGTCTCACAAAGACTATATTATTATAAATATATTGCAAAGCTACTGTAAGAATACCTATTTGTTTAAATTTTTCACGAAGCGATTCGTATGATCCAAGTTTATATATTGATTGTACAGCTCTTTTCTGTCATGAGATGTAGAAGTGTAAAGTGATTTTAATTGGAGTTTATAAAAGAAGTTGCATAAGGTGCTGAAGTCTTGCCAATGAATTGTTTGTTTGTCATATATGCTAAACTATGTAGTTCAAGTTAACATTTGATAGCTATATTCCCAGGAACTAAAAGTCACATTAGATATATGACTATGCTCTATTTATTGTGCTTACAACCTAGTAAATGCAGTTAGCAGTTAAATATAGTGACTATATAGTTTCTGAGATTTACAAAAAAAAAATAGAGCTTAAAAGTGGTTATACTTGTGCCTAATTGTTTGTCTTTATTTATTTAAATATAAAGTAAGGTATATTACAAGTTTGTCAAATATGACAATCTGTGCATCTGAGTATCCGTCAAGCAACATCAGGACTCAAACAAAACATAGTTAAATTAGAATGCTGTCTTGTAAGAAGTATTTGCCTGAGTATTATTATTTTAAGATACTTACTTATGATGTTCGTTTACAAAAGAGTAAAACTTTCTCCTCTTATTTCCAATAATTTCAAGTAATCTTTGAAATATAGCTGAGTTTTGGTGTTTCACTTCTTCTAGTACGGTTTGTAAAATAATTACATTTCTCAAAGCATCCTCTTCTAACACATCTATCTGGTGCAATACCACATTACTGTCAAGCACTAAATAATGACAGTAATCGAACAGGGCACAAATAGATTCTGGTTTAGACTCCAGAACCATATCATCATCTTTTTGTGGGCATACATTACACGCTGCTGAACCACAAAGCAGGTCATCACGCAAGTAATGCTCCCTAACAATCTGAAACAATTTAATCATTATTAGTTTAGTTGTTTATAATAAATAAAGTTGTTTCAAATTTCAATAACAACAACATAATTTTGTAGTAACATCTAACAAAACAATTTATACTAATCCATCCATACAAATATTATGAATGTGAAAGTTTGCTTGTTTGTTACCTATGTTTAGGCTCAACCGCTACAACAATCATTATTAAATGTGGCACAGAAATACACACCATGTGAATAATTACATTTTTTTTCTCCTTCAATCCCCAACCCGTCTACCCAGTGTGGTGATTATGGGCAAACCCTCCCATTGGGAGGAACCTTTAGTCCAGCAGTGGACTGAAGGTTTATTGATGATGTGAACAAATTACCCATAAAAAGTAAGTTTAAGTATTGCAACATAACCTCACCTTCAAAACATTGCCGCGTTTTGTTTTAGTAAGAAATGTTTTTGTTGTCCACATTGTAGAATTAGGATATGAAAATACTTAAATTTTCATTTATGAGCATGGATGGTTTTTTTCCAAAAGGCAATGTTTAAGATATTAACACTGACGTAATATAAATCAAACTTAGAGGTAAACAATAACAACACAGACAAAAGATACGAAAGATCACAGAGTAAAAATAGACCAGTGTACCCCCACAATACACGTCACACTTAGAAATACAGGATGTACAACTTAGGTACTAACTTGTTGATTTAAAATACAATAGCAACTTTGGAAAAGTAATGATGGTGATACTAAAATAAAATAGATAAATAGTTCTGGGAGTTGGCAGCACTGTGTGTGCATGCTTATATAATTTCTGTCAAAGAAAAGCGATAAATGTATAAGTATTTACATATAGGTATTTTATTATTAATGAAAATCTTGTGACCCACTGAGATGTAAATGGGAATATTCAAAAACCTTCAGGCATTATCTATCTACGCAACAAAATGAAGCCAAGAATAACTGACACAGAATACTTTTTACTGAGAATTATTTAAATCAAGGTGCACAAATGAAATTGCTAATCCCAAAAACAATGTGGTTAATTAATATAAGTCTGTTCAGGAGAAAAAACCTCATTACACTTTCCTTAGTTTGCTTCTCGTCTAAACCAACATCTGCAGAAGTATTAACATCATATTTGTCACAGTGTAATGAACCTCCTTGGACCTCCTATTTTGTTAAGGTAAGGCCAGGTGATAAGGCTAAGCCCTCTTGGGGTATATTCAAAAATCTATGAAAACAGGAAGGCTATAGGAAGCCTAAGAGTTTTTAAAAATAGGTACCCTGCCACTTTTACTTAGACTTCAGTTTTATGTAAATCTGTATCAGATCATTATAAGTCTGCATTCCAGGAACAGCTGTCTGTTTAATCAATAATCATATTGGTCACTGGGTATGCTTCAGAAGCCTTTTGATTTTGAACTTAGACATCCATACAGCTTCAATAACTTCTAATAAGCTCGAAAGATTACCACTGCGTTTATTATAATAACAGAGACCAACAGCTTAAAGTGCTGTTTGTGTGCACATGCAAATAGGTAGAATGTTATGCTCCTAAAGTGGCTTTGGTACTGAGGATAACTTCACAGGAAATTATAAACCAAAATAAATTTTAGCCCATCTTGGAAATGAATCCTTTAAACCTGTGATCCACAATCAGAAATCTATCTGGCTGGAGTTTATGCCACTACACTATTTGACATCTTAAACACCTCTGGCAGCAGTCATTGTGTGTGACAGTCACAAATCGACCTATGCCCTGCTACTGTTTATAGCTGATGTGACAACTGCTGATATAATGGGGATACAAATTCATTACTCATTATGTTTGTAGTACAGCAGTGTGAAAGATAATCAATTTGGTATGTCCAACTTTAACTGGAAGGTTGGAAGATCAAACTATCAAATATTAAGAACTGGATGCTACCCATACATCAAATACCATTGTTCCAGAAAAGAAGCAGAGAACTTGGATGCATCAGATAGATTTATGAGAGTGATCAAGGTTGTTAATTTTGGTAAGAATAATTAATTTCAATCATAACATTCAGGGTGTGCAGTAGATGATCTTCATTTATTTAATGTTTTTTTATTCCACCAATACCTTGGCTAAGATAGCTCTTCACTGCAATCTCACAGGATGGTGATGATGACTAAGATGGTAGTGGGCAGACCAGCGAAAATTCAGAAGTTCTGAATGTCTCCTTTTAAGACCTCTCACTTAAGACAGCACTTACCACTGTGAAAAAATTGTGTACATTATTTTCACAGTGCTCTCTCAGGCTCTTCTAAGCTGAATACTTTTTTTATGTGAAAGCACATTTTGCATAAAAAAAGCATTCGCCCTGTTTTAAGATACCTTATTGCATATAGTAATATTGTTATATAGGCTCTTAAGCTATATTAGCTTATTTACCTAAGGTAAACATTTTTTAAAGTCATCTTAAAATTGGAAAAATATTTCCTTTTTAGGTATACCTTGTCTTCTTTATGGACTTGCAGCTACACAATTGATCAGGCACTCAGAGGTTGTGCAGACTTCAAAAGGACCTGTTACTATTTATTTCCTGTTACCAGAAGATAAGGGATCAATTTATTAAATTATTTACTGGATTTTTCTTGATGCATATTTTATTTTGACGTCAACCTTGGAATATTATAAGAGTAGTGTAACTTTTTAAGTTAGCAAAATCTAGTTACAGCTTACTGCTGGAATAAATGGCTCACCCAATAGGAGGTTTTGCCCACAGTCACCACGCTGGGCAGATGGGTTGGTGATGGTAGTAGTAGCACAGAGGATGCCATATTCCAATAATTAGCTAATTTGTATGGAATTGTCAAATCTTGCAATCAAGATGTGATTTTCGAGTATGCAAACAAATTGTGTTTATGTGTTCAAAATCTCTAACTTCTCCAGATTCCAAAGACAGCGCTTCCAACGAACTTTTGTAAAGAATATAAGAGGAAATAAGAGGTAGCAGTTACCTAATGAACATTGAAATTGTCTTGTAATTCTGATAAATATATTGCAAAAATCGCGTTAAAGCATCCGAAAGAAATTATTCATGGAGCCAAAACGATCGGCAGCGTTACGATTAGGAATGAGTTCCCGACGAGTCACAGTGTGACTTGTTGGAAACTCTTTTTCCCAATTCACCGTAGTACCTACGTACGTAAAGGAAGAAATTATGATTAGGATTGTCGATGGGGATTCATGGACGATGTGGGTAACCCGACTCACGAACATTATCACCCATACAAATAAATAAGTTGGCATTTTTTTCCCCAACGAGTCGCACGTTCGTATTGTCAGGGGCGAACATTGTTTATAACGAAATTCTGTAATCAAAGGCAGTAACTTCATACTATTTTTAAAATTGTATTTTGTACCCGTGAGAAGCAGGGCCGGTCGGGTAGTTATTGGGCTAGCTACCCGTTACTATACGAGTCTCCCTACGAGTCTGAGTTCCGTCTGGGAAGTAAACAACGGGTTCCCCGGACGTCTAATAAAGCCAACGTGAGGTTGCCGTGGTGGTTTTTTAGTTTGGGTAAACGAGTCCCACATAACCTCTGTCCTGCCAAAAATTACAGAGGTCATGATGACAGAGGAGGAGGAAAAATAAGTCCCGGTCGGGTGGGTAACTATATATACCTATATGATTGCGCCCGAGTCGAGCTAGGTAGGTATGTTCGTAAAAACCCTGCCCATAAAATCAGTGCTTACGAAGCGACTTCTAAAGGTTAGCGTGATTAGTGATCACAAGCCTTTATGTAAGTACCTACTTATCACCATATAAAACGTCCCCATCGTCTCCTATAATATATTATATTGAGTTTATTGCTTATTTGTAAGTACTATGTACTTGGAAACGTCAGATGCTGAGGAGAACAATGACCGTTCGGTATGTTATCGGCGCATGGCTACTTCCTCATCAGTCCTTCAGTGTTGTGAATCATGTACCTACCTCTAAGAATATACCTAGGTAGTAGATAACTTGACAGTTTTGCTTGTAAACGATAATTTATCTTTCTGGGGCAACCTACGAATACAGTTGTTCTGTATTCTGTGTGGGTAAGCGACTTGAGTAGGTACACACTATCTGACTAATTTGAATTAAAGTACCCACCTCAGTAGGTGAGTAAGTATACTTACAACACCAGAATAATATCTTCCTCTCTATCTCAAATCCCTCTTCTCAATTTCGGCTCTAGTTTTCTTCTCTACTCTTCTCTTCTTTATATACGGACCTAGTTTAAATCGCTTCTCGCTTCAGTAATGGTGCATCCATGTAGGTAGGTATGAGAATAGCGGGGCCAGTGGACGACGGTGATTGAAGGCGTACTTACTCCTGGTGCCTTTGGAGGACTTGTGGGTGTTGAAATCGGGGTTGTCTATCACCCACAGTACAGACGTCGAGTTGGCTGGCGTGCTTTTAGTCCGCCACGCCTCTTAATAGCAGAATTGGTGTGTCTTATAAAGAAAATAAATAATTTGTAACCTTTTTTTTTTTCTTGTGGGGAAATCCTCATGGGTACCAGCACACCACGGGGAGGTGCAGTGGTTATATCAAACTTCTACCGACGAAAACCCCACGGTATTGCATCTCGTCGCCTGGTGACTGGATCACAGCAACGCTTTCGCACAAGGTTAAACTTGGGTACGCAATAAAAGTAATTATTTCTTGTGATTAAGAAATTTATTTGTGATAAAGAACATTTTTAATAAAGATCTTGTTTAGATACCTAACTTCTCCTACATGGGCAATACATGTTTTTGTCGAACTTGAAGTTGTACCAGTTTAGATTCCTAACATTTTAGTAAAATTAAAGGTCAGTAGGTAATAAGGCTTTCGCAAATGTACAATTCCTAATCCATATCAGTATATTGGCGTAAAGTCAAAGTCAAAGTCAAAGTCAAAAATATCTTTATTCAAGTAGGCCCACAGGTGGCACTTTTGATGCGTACATAAGAATTACACGGTAGTGAGATGATGGCGATAACCACATTCGTAAACTTAAAACTAAAGCTACGAGGGTTCCAAACGCGTCCCGGTCTAAGAAGAAGCCCACAACAAACTTAGCCGGGTGTTTTTTTTTTTTTTTTTTGTTATCGCCATCTCACAATGTCATTTTAAATTATTAGAAGAGCAACCTGGTTAGAGCAATAATTTACACCCAAGCTTTTTTATTGTTGACGTAGTCCTTTATACTATAATAGGACTTTTCTATAAGCTTACGTTTAATACAAACTTTGAACTTTTTAAGAGACATCTCCAAGATGTCAATTGGTAGTTTATTGTAAAATTGTATGCAATTTCCTTTAAACGAATTATGAATTTTATGTAACCTAGTATATTGCACTGTAAGTTTATTCTTACTTCTAATGTTTAAATTATTGCAGTCACATTTTTTCTTAAATTTAGAAATGTTTTTATGGACGTACATTAAATTTTCAAATATGTACTGACTATACACTGTCATTATTTTAAAATCTTTAAATTTATCTCTCAATGACTCTCTCGGACCCATTTTGTAGATAGAACGAACAGCCCTCTTCTGCAGCACGAAAATAGTGCTAATATCAGCAGCATTACCCCAAAGTAAAATTCCATATGACATAATGCTGTGAAAGTAACTAAAATATACCAGTCTAGCAGTTTCTACGTCGGTCATATGGCGTATCTTCTTTACCGCATAGGCAGCAGAACTAAGCCTGTTCGATAAATTATTTACATGAGGGCCCCATTGAAGTTTAGAATCTAACGTTATTCCTAGAAAAACTGTCGTATCCTCCAGTTTCAGTTCCTCATTATTAAGTAGTACAGTGGTTTTCATGTGTTTAACATTAGGTAAAGTAGTAAATTGAAGTAGCCGTATGCTGTGCTCATTATCTGAAAATGTAAATAATATATATAGAATCAATATAGGTTGACTACAGATAAAAAATTAAGTTCACACGAACTACCTACCTGCGAACGAAAAAAACAGAGAAGCAATGTTACTTAATCAAAAACTTAGCCTCGGTACGAGGGCTTATAAACTGTCGCGCTAAGATTAGTTCGCTTGTGACAGTGCTGACAGATGAGAAAGTTCTAGGGCGTAGTCCACCACGCTGGCCCAGTGCGGATTGGTGGAGTCAACACACCTTTGAGAACGCAACGTTTTGGAAACAGCAAGTGTTTATTCAAGATCGGAAAGTTTGGAAAGTGAGACCTAACTATACCTACGTTTTTCGAGTGGTGATAGGTATAACTATTTCAAGTAAGATAATATCTTAGCGCATACGTCTATCACTTGACTTCTTATCATTGTGGATATTTAGCATTTATTTTCTACTAGATATACAGACCGAGGAGAAAGTTTCAAGTTCCATGGGGGGCAGTCCTGTAAACTGGATAGTGAGGGGGATCTGCGAGCGCATGATGAGCATGGTGATGTCTTGACGCACCAGCTGCCCGAGGGGCGTCCCTTGCCAACCGCTGCACCAGATCGCATCACCCACAGCAAATGCCTGGCCGTGTTAACATAATTATCATCACCATCATCAAAGTATTTCGGCCCACTTCAGGGCACGGGTCTCCCTCTCAGTATGAGAAGTATTTATTGTAGTCTACCACGCTGGTAAAGTTCGGATTGGTAGACTTCACACGCCATTAATTATGGAGAACTCTCAGTCAGGCAGGATTTTATCCTCACGATGTTACGGTGGCGGATGATATAAAATGGAAAAAATCTCCAGTAAGTACGATTTATACAAGGGTCGGTAAGTATGTAAGAGTTATAAAAAGCCTACCCTTCAAGTTTTTATAACACGCACTAGAGATTTTCTTACTAGATTTATTTACTCGCATTCCATTAGTCATCATCATATCAACCCATTACAGGCTCACTATAGGGCACGGGTCTCCTCCCGCAATAAGAAGAGGTTAAGGCCGTAATCCACCACGCTGGCCCAGTGCGGATTGGTGGACTCCAAACACCTTTGAAAACATTATGGAGAACTCTTAGGTATGCAGGTTTCCTCACGATGTTTTCCTTTACCGTTGAAGCAAGTGATATTTTAATTGCTAAAAACGCGCATAACTCAGAAAAGTTAGAGGTGCTGGTATTCGAACTCGCCCCCTCGAAAGTAAAGTCGAAGTCTTACCCACTGGGCTATCAGCGCTTCCTTCCCATACCATTAGTACTTACTGATTTTTATGAGTGTTACTTACTTTGTTTCTTATGAGTGTTCCAAGATAGCATGGTATCCAAAGCTGCAGGCACACAGCAATACCCACCATTATAAACAGGAAGTGGAGCTTACCATGTTCTAACGACTGAAACAAGGTGATAATATCAGAAGTGCACAATAGCAGGGGGCAATAGAGACATATATTATCGAATAATTCGTAAACAGGCATTTGTAATGCTACCTGGAGGGAGAGTACTCTGAATAATGTATTAAGAGTACTTTCCCTTCTGCGTAGCTAGCATGGGCAGGAGACACTTATCTCCCCGGGGAGATAAGTGTAAAATTGCCTCCGTTAGCAACTCTCAGAGCACTGGCGCACAAGTGGAAATAATATCCAAATACTTAATATGTGCGTAATAATAAACGGGGGTAAACTTCTCCTATTCCTATTATCCTATTTAAGCTTTAGTAAGTGGACACGTTTATTATATCTTTTGTCAGGCAATATAATCGTGGATATCATTTTTGTATCCTGCATGAGCAAGCCCTGCAGGTGGCATTTAAAAAATCCACTTTGTCTCCTCCATCTGAGAATTCTTTGGACGAGTTTCAAGAGTGAATTTTAGGGACGCGCTTAGGACGCACGTAACGATTGTCAATATGGTCACCAAATTGGATCCTCTATTTAACTAGCTCTATATATTCTTATATCCTATTATACTTTTTCCTGTGTTGTACAATAAAATTGCATTCATTTATCATTTCTTTACTTGTACTTAAAAGAAGTAACATGCATAAAAGAAAAAATGAAGCCAAACATTTGATCTATACAAGTTAAAAGGCCTATGCCAAACAATGCTGTCTAGAACTTATGTTTACTAGACTGGGTACTTACATCAGCTACTTGATAAGCTGCTAAGGACATGGGAATCGAGGTGATCGCCACTTGGTAGACTAACGGCGGCCCGTACACAGATGAAATTGCATCGATCGAACTGTGAAAATTAAGCTCTTTTTAATGTTAGTTATGTGCGGTTTAAGCAAAATATGACTTGTGATAACGTTGAAAGAAAACATCGCGAGGAAACCTGCATGCTTGAGTGTTCTCCATAATGTTCTGAAAGTCGTGTGGATTGGAGCCCTCTAATCCGCACTGGGCCAGCGTGGAGGACTAGGTACGGCCCAGACCCTTCTTATGTGTGAGGAGACCCGTGCCCAGCAGTGGGCCGGTAACGGGTAGATGACGATGATGAATGGTCTATTCGATTTGAAGAAAATGTGTAAGGAGCTTCGTTAAGACGCGTTCGGGTTTTTAATGTTAAATAGAGATCTATGTACTCAAAAGTAAGTAAGTACTTACTCCAGAACGAAATTATGCCATTCAATAATTCTTCTCATCCTACTATTTAGGATTGATTGCACTTCGATTCGATTGCGATCATATTTGGATAATTTTATCACGCTCTCGTCTAGGCCATCGAAAAGCACTTCGCAGTCAAGTATCATCATACTCATCAAGTAATAGTTATGAAGCAGGACGTGAAATAGAACATATATATACACTGAAAAAAAAAATACTTTAATAAAAACTGACTCGGAGAGTCAAGACATCTACCTAATTATGAAAGATAAAAATGCATAGATAAATCATTCATAGATTTCAGAGAGTTAAGCAAACACCTACACTGCTGGTCTCTACCAATGGGAGTTTAGGAGTTTAGTCATGATCACCCCTTATTCGTGCGACACCCGCGGGAAGAGGTGTGTACGCCGTGTGGTGGCGGTCTTGTGAACCAATGCTAGCAGACTAGCGAAAGAGGTCTATCAGTAATTCCAATGTTGATTCAAGAACGACACTAATTGTTACCACTACGCCGCTTCCCGCGACGCCGCTGTGTCCTTTGACTTCAGTGCGAATTTGTTCGTTTGCTAACTTCTATACAGTTGTTCCCCGACGCCGCGACCTCTGTTTTTATTTCACTAACAAAACTTACCGCAGAAAGTCTGAATGATAACAATCATATCAACTATTTCCCAAAACATGAATATTTCATAATTTGGAGAACGATAAGGGTCGTCGTCAGGCAGCCAAAATGGAAATATCATAGGCCTCAGTGTGTTTTCAGTTTGAGTTGCAAACAAACTTTGATACATAAGCATACCTATAAACGGGAGGACAAAAATCTTATTATATAAGTAGAATGACAAATAATGCTCAGAATACATTTTTGAGCCGAAAACAAACTATCTCTCGTATCAGTAAGTCGCAACTAATAAATATAGCTGATAAGTGTACATAGTTGCTAGTGACGGAACGTCTATTTCCTAAAGAACTGTTGACGAGTAACTGAGGCCATTTTTTTCAATAATCGATGGCTGCTGCTAAGAACATATCGCCTAGAAAGAAAATAAAAAAGTTCTAATATTGGAAGTTTGAATATGATGCCTGTTTTTTTTCTGCAATTTGGCAATAGTTTATTTCCAATCAACAAAAATAAAATATGAAAAGGAGTTATAAAGAGTAGAAATTATCTTCTACTCTTTTTTTGTCAAGGACATAGGCCATACGTGTAAGCTATACTTTTTAATTATCACCTTATCGTGTTTTTTTTGCCTGTATTCTTCTGCCTATATTTCATTAAATAATAAATTATAAAATAATAATTATAAACCTATTGTGCTTGCCGTATAGCTTATCGAAATAGCGATGGTGAAGGAAAACCAGATTAGGCATAGCTGCCATATCAGCAATTGTCCTTTTAGAAATGAATTTCTGAAAATAAATCAAGTGGTTACATTGGAAGATTGCACATTTTCAACTTAAATTTCATTAACTATACTATATATATATATATACGCAGATACCAAACAGTAAAACGTAGCATACTTAATACTTATTCCTTATGTAAATATCACAGGTAAAACCAGTAAAGATAAACCGTCTTCCAAAATAAATGTGAATACAACAAAAAAAACAATAAATAAATATTTGGTACAACTCTTTATGTCAGGGTGATTTTCCGCCTACGCTTATTTATTCAATCGCGTGAAATGTAACTAATATTTATATATTTTTTTATTTTTATTTAACTACGAGTTAGCCCTTGACTGTAATCTCACCTGGTGGTGGTGATATTAAACCCTAAAAAGGTTTCTATGCGACATCGTACCGGAACGCTATATCGCTTAGCGGCACGTCTTTGTCGGTGACTAGCCACAGCCAAAGACTCCAACCAGACCAGACCAGAGAAAATTCAGAAATTATAAATTCGTATAAGGAATCGAAAGAGCGACATCAATTTATCATTATCGTTATCATATCAATCTCCCAACAATGAGAAGGGGTTAAGTCCGTAGTCCACCACGCTGGCCCATTGCGCATTGTTGGACTCCACCCACCTTTGAGAACATTATGTAGAACTCTTAGGCATGCAGTTTTCCTCACGATGTTTTCCTTCAACGTTGAAGCAAGTGATATTTTAATAACTGAAACGCTCATAACTTTGAATAGTTAGAGGTGCGTGCTGGGATTCGAACTTGGCCCTCCGAAAGTGAAGTCGAGCTCCCCAATGCGCTATCCCCGCTTTTTCTTCAGCTAGGCATAATACTGGTAAATAGTATTGTTTATATTAATACTATTTATTGTTAGCGGATAGCGCTCTTTCCAAAAACATATGTTATATTTATTTTGAAAATTGGTTTAAAAAAAATGCGCATTCTTTGGGGTTTAATTTGTAAATATCTTATTTATAATAGCTTAATGTCAACTGCTTATTTTTAAACAATTTTGATTTTCCCTATGAGGTGAGAGGGTGAGATCCCCCTTTTTTGTGACCAGTTTGAATTGCTTTTCAACAATATCAAAGTAATGAAATAGCAACACGTGAAATCCTTATATGGATAGCTAATGAATATAGATCATCATCGCTGTGCTTGTGTATTTACACCGACAACTACGCCCTTTAGATCAGAACCAATCATTGCTACAATGATGCTTAGCGTGACTGTAGTACTTCCCCGGATGACCTCTGTCACAAAAAGCTCTTCTAAAAGACTCAATTAGCTTATTTGTATGTGGATTACTTGGAGGCTCTTCCTGGGTCAGTGCTAAACATAGATTGTCCGATACTAGATTGTTCTTAAATGGATATCAGTTTATTAGCATGCGCCCAAGTGACGTAGGGCCAGAATGCTAACTGAGGAAGCTAAGAGGCGCAAATATGAAAACCTTGCTAGCAGTTTTATTTTTGGGCTTTTTGTACTTTAAGGCCGTGAGTACCGTAGGCTTTTAAAAGAACTGGCAAAAAAGTTAACTAGTCTACCGGTTTCTTAAATATAGTTCAACAGGTACATACCACGATAATATTTTGGATTTGTCGATATTTCGACCCCGTCCCGTCGAATATGTACCCGTTGAACTATATTTAAGAAATGTTGATTAACCACAAAAATCTTAGTTTAAAATCTTTAATTAGTCTACCGGTGATTCTAAAGTTTACTAAAAATTACTAAGGAAATTCCCTCGCTACGCTTTTTTTGAAGACGTTTTATATTTTATTTAGTTCTATTTTATTACATCGATTTTATAAGATAATTATCACTTTAAGCAGAAGCAATTAAGACGTTACTTCTTACCTGTACGTTGACCCCAAGTTGCAAATATGCAAGAAATCTCTGTTCATAGAATTAAGTAGATCCACAAGCTTTGTCCCATTATATAATACACTTATATTAACTACGGGAACTGCACTTAAAATAATAGAATAACAGAAACATTCTATTGCAAATGAGTAGTCCTTTACATCAAAGCCGTGATACGTAAACATAAGTTCAAACGACGTTCCTACCAGTGACGTTGTAATGCATATTACTGGCCAAATAAATCTGCAATCAGAAAAATCTATCAAAATTATGTTTATATTTTAGTTTTTCATTTCATGCCATCGTCTGCTACTCTCTACCCTGATCCAAAACTCTGTGTACGCTAATGTTCTACGAGCGTTTTGTCAATATCGCTTTTTTTTTTTTAAATCCCTAATGAAGTCAATATCTCCCTATTATGCTCCGGTATAGGGGTAAACTTCTTTTGGCAAATTTACTTTAATCAATTTTACTATGGCTTACCCACTCTGTCCGCAATTTTCTTCTTATTTTTTTATAAAATATTGACCCCTCATAAATTTATTGAATGTCATAATTATTCTGGCATCAATATAGTATGAAAAAAAATAGTCAAGTATAATATGAAAAAAAGACACCTAAAGCTTCAGATTTCCGAGATACAAGTAAATAACATGAACGTAAATAAAGTGGCGGTTGAGTAGGAAAGCGGAAATGTTCAGAGAGCCCTTTGAATTTACAAATAAAGAAAATATTTTAGTGTGGGCTTAAAAAAAATACGTTGATCCACAAACGAACGGCCCAATGTCTCAAGACAGATTGCCGAGTTACAAAAAGAAATGAGAAAAAGAAAAAATAAAAGTGTGGGCTTAAGGAGATGCGCAAACGCAGACCCTTTTATGCTATCGACATGCGACATCGAGATAGGAAACAGTGGTTGAAGTCTAGTTACGGCAACTAGACACAGACGCCGATTGGTAAAATTGTTGAACACTGTCCTCTCAACTCGTAACTTGTATATCCATACAATTAGCATGGAAATCATTAATTAAAATTGTCTGAGATAACTTTTTTGTTAGTTGTTGCTTAAGCACACCGATCTATTCGATAGATGCGTCAGGCCGGTCAGTGTATTTCTGTATCACGTGGAATGGAAGCAAGAAAGAGCTGCGTCTGCGTTGCCTACTTAAATAACAATGTGCTATTGGAAACAAAATGTTCACTGCCTATTGCCGGTTGGATTTTCGTTGCCATACTATCGCCCTTACTAATAAATATTGTAAAATGGTTGCGCAACGATTTGTCTTCGGCTTGAAAGCCATACAGCTGATGAGATTTTCTACCTTTCTTATTCGATCGCGTGATCGTGAAGAAAATCGGTGTACTTACTACACCGATTTTCTTTATATATGTATTAAATATTGAAAGAATATCTTCTATACTTTCAATGTTTATTAAGGGGGATAGTTGTCTACGTTAGTAGACCCAGCGACCAGCGTCTAAATGCACAATAAACGATGAAGTTACAAAGGTACATATTAACCTGATATAAGAGTCCGGGTTGTTAAAGAATATCCCATTCAATATGAGGAATATTTTCAGTTGCGGATGAAATTTAAAAAGATCTAGATTCGGAGAATCGTAGTCTAAATTGCTCTTCCTAAAAATGCTCTTCAGTGTTTCCATTGTATTTTATATATAAATTTCGCAAGCTTGAAATATCCAGGATACGTTTTAACTTTCATGCATCGCAAATCAAATCTTCACAAGTTTTAATAAATCTATAACCTTTATAATATTCTGAATAGGTAAGTATTAAAAATAAGTCAAACCTCAGTTTTTATTCTCATCTGAAAGACGATTTACGTACTTATACATTTACTTACAAACAAAAACCAAATGGCTGTATATGTAATGCATCGGAAAATAACATGTTGTAAGTAGGTGGTAACTTACCTCAGATGATGTTACCACGATATTAAAAAACTTACGGTCGCCCTTGACTTCGTCAGCGTCAATTTTTGTGTTTGAGTCGGATTTTCGTTTTTTTTTGTCTTCAAAACCAAGCTAAGACCTACAGTCGTCTAAAGAAGCAAGCTACGTTTTTTGAAGCCCCAGCTCCCGTAGCATCGAAAACAAAGAAATGTACAAGCGGTATCACTTTCAAATTTGTAGTATGGATGAATTCGAAATCATCTAATGATGATTAATATGGGCTATGGATGAACATTTGGTGCTTTCGCATGATTAACTGGAAATGTAATTTAATGCGAACTACGCGGGCAAATTAGATGCAATTATTAAAAATTACCTACATGAAATAATGGTATAGAATAACTATTTATTGAAAAGCAGCTTTTTTAAAATAAGCTTTGTTAATATTGATACATGGACCGTTTATGCCATATTTTTTTTATTCCACGCCTCAAAATCTTTAATTTATCTACCTGCCTTTTTGGGTTACCACAAATGCCGTTTTCTTGTGATTCGTATTTGATATTTCCATATACTCTTGTAGCGAGAGATAAAAAAGACCGAGTCCGATCAGTCTAACTTCTCTCAAGCCTCCGCATTATGGTGGCTATGCTCTAGGATTCAAGTTCTCCCTTTCATGAGGTGGCAGTGAAAACACTACAGTCTACAAGTCTAGTAATTGATTTGAAAACCCTGTAGTTACATAAATAAACTTTTTTTATTGCGATCATAAACTCGATATGTTCTTCATCCATCCACTCAGCGTAGTGGGCCTCACCTCAATCCCCAGCACGGAGGTCTGACTTTTTATAGATAATTGCGTTTGAAGCAAACCTGCGTGCCTGAGAGTTCTCCATAATGTTCTCATAGGCGTATGGAATCTAACAATTCACCAGCCACTATCAGCGTAGAAAGGAAAGAGAAACTGCCGAAATTCGTGCAAGCTTTTTCTAGAAAGAATCTGCCTTCGGAACCGGAGGTAGAGTCACTACAAATGGCGTTTGAAAAGTGCTTATGTTAGCCCTAGGCGGCAGAAAAAAATCTGCTCTATATTTATATAAGGGCTTCTTTTATATTCTGACGTTGTTCCTAAAAAAACCGGACGAAACTGCTTGATAAAGTTGCTCAGACTGAGAGTAGTCAGTGGCGTGCATAGAGGGTATGCACAGGGTATGCAGATGATATTGAATGAAGAAAATCTCCAGTACAGCAGCAGCAGTTTAAATACTTTTCATAACTCTTACAATGCCTATCCTTAATTTTTTTAGACCTAGTACTGGTGATCCTCTTCATTTTATATGATCTGCATATGCACGCCACTGAGAGTGTAGGTCCGAATTAAACTATATGAGTTCTCGAACTTCGATTTTCGGTATCAGCCAATCAGCGCGTAGTAGCAAATTTCAGCGACAACATAAAGTTTGATTCCAACTAAACATATGTATCTAAACTGCATACCATATCCGGGCATCGATTTCAAGGTACGCATTTCAATTTTTGGAAACCTGTTCAAAGAATATTTAAAACTAGCTGTTGCCCGCAAATTCGTCTGCGTTTGTTTTGTAAAAAAAATTAAAGTATTCAGTATCGCTAAGCCTTAAATGAGGGGTTTGCTGATGTCCGCTGAGGAGTTCTGTCCTCTATCTCCAACCACAGTTTGGGCAAAATTAAACACATATTATGACCTCTATTGTACAAGAATAATTATTTAAATCCGTTATAATTTGTCGGAGTTATGTAAAATCGTCAAACACTCATCCCCTCTCCCAAAGGAACCGAGGTTAATGTCGGGATAAAAAGTATCCTACATTACTTCCAAGAATATGTGTACAAAGTTTCATGAGGATCGGTTTCAAACAAACAAACTTACATTGACATTTATAATATTAGTAGGTATAGGGATTAGTAGGGATAGGGATGTCAAATGGCGTATACTCCATTGAAAGTAGTTATCTTGCTTTTAGAAGTAGTAGAGATTTTTTTGGCAATGCTCGTCCAGGGACCAAGGCATATTATTAAGTCTTAACACCTACGCCTGAGGGCACAGGGCGGTACAGTGTAGGACATGTTCATTGCATGTCCTGCGAAGCGTTGTACTGTTCAACCGGAGAATATTCTCCGCTTCTACTTACGTTCAGGTGGGTCATCTGCTTAGTCTGTCAACAATTACTATAAAAAATAACCGTGGAGTATGTCGTCATCTCCTATGGCTCTGAAACATGGTCGTTAACTATGGGCCTCATAAGAAGGCTCAGAGTCACTCAGCGAAGTCGACGAGTCGCGAAGCTGAAGTGGCAATGGGCCGGACACATAGTTCGGAGAAAGGATGGACGTTGGGGTCCCAAGGTGCTGGAATGGCAGCCCCGAACTGGTCGATCCCCAACGAGGTGGACAGACGACATTAATCGCGTCGCAGGTAGCCGCTGGATCCAAGCGGCTCAGAACCGTGGAATTTGGAACTCCCCACAAAAGACCTATGTCCAGCAGTGGTCGTCTATCGGTTGATGTGATAATGATGATGATGATGATGATGACATCATCACATGGCAAAGGGCTCCTCTCAGAATGGGTTAGTTGCTCTCAAATGGAAAGGGTTTATACCATAACCTACCACTAGTTTTTTTTTTGACGTGACAACGTCTTATAATTCGATGGATGCACGCACGAAAAAACATGACGTATGCGGCGTTACCTCGCTCTAAGGCGTTCCATTCAAGGCTTGAAGTGAAAGCGAGAGCGCGGAACGAGCGACAAAACGGCTCTCTCCTACTTGAGTGAGCGATGCGTCCGCGTTGACAGCTTCTATACAATAATACATTTACATGTTTTCGGCAAGGATGAAGTGCAGTGAAAAGTCAAATCTGGTGTCAATTGTTTATAGCAACGATAATATCTATCAAACAAATAAAATTAAAATTTTGTTTTGAAAAATGCAACCATTCCATCAGTATTTTCTTACGACGTTGTCACGTTCAACTATCGTCAGTAAGCCAATTTTACAGACAACCAATAAAATTTTTTTTTGTATGATTTAGTAGATAATTTTGATCCCGGATAAACAAACGATAAGTACTTACCAGCAAGATTTTTCAAGCTAACCTGCAGTCGCGAGCAACGGCTATTTAAATGAAATAAACAGTTTCCGTTTACAATAATTATATTTCAAAGCAGATGTAACACACAAATGAAAAAATATTTATTCTTACTTACTAAGATAGCACTTGAAAGTTAATTGATAGCTACTAGTTAATAGTTAATTGAATTAAAATGACATTATTTTGGCGTGAAGAAATGCTTATTTAACATAAAAATAAAGCACTTTAGTTAACTTTGTAATAAAACATTAATTATAATGTGCACTAGAACCATTAAAAATATTCTTTTTTGATTTTTGTTTATTTATCCTTTAGAAGTATACTGCCGCAACACGTTGAAATATGTGTAGGACGAACTCATTATCTGGAAGTATACGTTAATTATTAAACATTAATCATATTAACCCATTACCAGGGCACGGGTCCCATGAGAAGGGTTTTTTAGGCCGTAGTCTACCACGCTGGATAACCGTGGATTGGACTCCACACGCCTTTGGAGAACTCTCAGGCATGCAGGTTTACTGAACAACTGCCGGCCAATCACGGCTGGGCCCCTGCTGCATGACATATAGTAGAACCAATCAAGTATCGCACCATGCATGGTGCGTGCGCGCATAAACTGATTGGTAACCATTTCCAATATCAATTTGCTAGACACGACCAACATCCTACTAATAGATTGAAGTAAGTAGTGAAAAATTTTGTTACTCAATCACGTAAAAACGGTTGAACGGATTTGGATGAAATTTGGTATTCATGTAGCCTTTGACATGGAAAAGAACATAGGCTGGGCCTAGGACTTTTATCCTGACTCCTTAAGTGCTTCAGAATCTCAGAATCAGACTTCAGAATTTGGGTCTAAAGCTTCGCTCTAAACCCAATTCTGAAGTCCACGCAGACGGAGTTGCGGGCAGAAGTATTATATAAATCATTGAGCTTATATTATAATCTCACTGATATGAACTATATCTTCTGTTATAATTTGATTAAAATGTTTTACGTGCGTTTGATAATGACGCAGGTTGGAAGTCTCGATTTGGCCTCGTCATTAAATATATACAATAGATGGAATGACGCATCTCGTAACTTATCAGCTGCCATGTTTGATTACGAAGCTCTTCAAATCATTAAATTAGCTATTTTACAATTGATATACAAATTTCTGAACAAACTGTAAAGCTAAAGTTGCAGTGGGCAACATGAAGCACGGAGGACCCACTGCTGGACACTAGCTGAACAGACATTCAGCGATTAACACAGTTGAGTCGCTGGACACTTGCTATACAGAACTGGGGACTGTGGATGTCCTTACAAAAATCCAAGCCCAGCGGTGAGACTTCTATCGGTTGAAAAACTAGGTTGAAAAACTTTTTATATTTATACTCTACTTATTAGAACACTACAACACAAACTACACCAAAAGAAAGCAGACACTTAAAGTAGTAGGATACAAAAGGTGGCCTTATCGTCATGTAGCTCGCTGTATCTTTGCCAGTCAACCAGAAAGTTGGGGCGGGGCGGTGCGTATAATATTAAAAATATATACATATGAAAAACTTACATACCTACTAATACATAAGCTTAGTGTACTAATAATAAATATAAAAAATAAATAAACGAATATATTCTGTAGCATAATTACCATAAATAAATTTAAGAAGATAACTTCTTAAATTTGAGTAAGAGCAAATAATAGGTGTTTTTATTGTGCAATGAGCCTTAGTAGCATTTATAATTTTGTGTTCATTGACGACGATACATACCGAGGAGAAAGTTTCAAGATCTAAGTTAGCTAGTCCCCTAAACTTGATACTGAGGGGGCGCTGCGAGCGCATGATGATCATGATGATGTCTTGACGCACCATCCGACCCAGAGGCGTCAAATGCCAACCGCTGTTCCAAATCGCATCGCCAACGGAATATGCCTGACCGTATTTTAATAAACAAGTCAAATAATAAGCGTAGTAAGGGCCTTTTTTCTGTTATGCGTATTTCTAAGAACATGCCGATTTGAACCGCATATTGCCCGCTCGTGTTCTATCATTTCATAACTTACCTTATCTTTATCAAACTGGCTGCGCTCATGGGAGACGCGGGCAGTTAACTGCATTAGAGCCCACTCGCTAGCGCGCCTGCAATAATCTACATATTGCATTAGTGCATCCCGTATTATATAAAATTACGGGATACAGTCGGCCGGAAACGACCAGATCCGCACGCGGGAGAAATCCGCATAACAGGAAAAGGCCCTCAGTCAAAGTGGGTATATATTTAGTATTTACGTGGTTTGATTAAAAACATATTAGATTGCTTGAAATAACCCGAACCGCTTAGTTTTTATAGTATAGCTAATCTGTTAAAAACTATGCTAATTGCTAGGTACTGAAATGGTTTTATTGTTCTGTACGATTTACATAAATACTAAAAAATTTACTACGACTATACACACAAAACCTCTTAAAGCTTTATTTATTTAAGATTTTAACTTTTCTATCTATTGAGTTTAAAAAAAAAAGAAAAAAAGAGATGAAAAAGAGGTTTTCATGTAAAAAGACACCACTTTCATCTCTGTATTTTTTTACATTTGTGTCGGTATATTCTTATGATACTCTATTTGAACTAGCAATTTTTAAATTTAGATTTTCCTATTTCGGCCTTACAATTTAAAAGAATTCACTTGGCAAGTTTCATTCTTATTTTGGTACAAATCATTGAAATGTTTCTTCTCGAACGCATGTTTTCATGTTAAACGTAAATAATATTGTATCTAACTCACTATCATTAATTGCTAAGTTACATACCTAATAAAATATTTGGTTTTTTTTTAATAAAAGATTTGTACATCTGTGTTACAAAGAACCTACCTATAAAATATTTTTTCGTATAGCTATGTAAAGAAATGAAATTGTATATTAGTAGCTGTATTATTTGAACACTTATATTTTGTATATTTTTTACCTCTTTTGTAATGCTGTTGTTTTTCATGAATAAATAAATTAATAAATTGGCAACTCTAATTATTTGGGCACCAATTGAAACCAATTCTGTAATCTCTTAAGCGGATAATAGTGCCGATTATTTTATAAATAGATCTCTGCCAAAACTAAATTAACAGTATCAATAAAATGCTATCTTTTACGGCAAGAGTTCCGAAAAGGACTACTTCAACAACTTGCAGTTAAGTAAAGTTTATAGATTTATGAACAACGGGATTGGCACCAATGTCATTGAAGTTCCTGATTTCTTTTACATTTATGTTTTTGGTACTTACTTTGTTTCTTATAATTGTTCCAAGGTAACATGGTATCCAAAGCTGCACGCACACCACAATACCCAACATCGCGAACAGAATGTCGAACTTACCATGGTCTAACGACTGAAAACAAATATCAGATATAAGAAGCAGGGTAGTAAAACACAATCTACAAGATTTTTATTTACGCTTTAAGTAAATAAATGAATATACTACGGCAATACACACATCACCATCTAGCCCCAAAGTAAGCGAACCTTTTGCTATGGGAAATTAAGATGACTGATGAAAATATATATGAATAATATACATAAATACTTATATTATACAAATAAACACCCAGACACTGAAAAACATTAAAGTTCATATCCAAACATTTTCCAGTTGTGGGAATCGAACCCACAGAAAAAGTATTCAATGTGTAAATGAAAATCGAAATAATACTCTTCACAGGCTTTAGAGGTACATTTAACGTACATGATATGTACATTAAATGTACCTTTCACTGAGACTTATCTGTGAAACTGAAAACTTAATTAGTTTTTGAGTAAACCACTGCCATAGTTTTTATTGAAAGAAATCAGATAAAGCCCTAAAATCACATGCAAAATGAAGATTATCCTGTCACTTTATTAGCGAAGGTACGTTTATTATACGAAGGTAAGGTTTACTTTCAATAGGGTTGTCATAAGTAAACACTTAGAATGTTTTGAATTCGTTTGTAAGGAAAAATAAATATGTTTCTTTTGATTTAATACTTTTACCTTATGAAATATATTATTTCCTTCAAAAAGTTTTCGTTATTCGCGTTGTAGAAATAGTAGTAGTAGAACTTTTTGTGACAGAGCTTGTCCAGGGAAGTAGGTAATACTGCCATGATATTTCTGCCGCAAAGCAGCGTTGCTGTGCTAAAGCGATATTTATACAACTTCCAAAAATATAGGTATGCCATGCCTCGGTCCCGAGTACACCACCAGCTCGAACTAGATCCTCTATTGATACGATAGATCGCACATCCGTAGCTTCCGTACAGAATCAAGCAGAGTTAGCATGCAATTTCAGTAGATTAAACGTATTCTGGAGTGGAAATTGGAAACTCAGGTTTTCTTATTATTTTCCATCAGGCATAAAAATCCTCAAGCTCTTACCTATCTAGTATAAAAAAAATAGTTGAACCTTGTTCTTTAAGTTTGATATTAAAATTATCCAACCGTGTTAGGGCGTTACGTCCAGAAATCATCGATGGCTGACAGACAGATGGACAAGTAGGTACACACGTTGCTATTTACTGAACTGGGTATACTTACTTCAGCTATTTGGTAGGCCGTTAAGGAAATGGGAATCGAGCTGAACATTACTTGGTAGACTAGCGGTAGACCATAGATAGTTGAAACTGCCTGCACTGACCTGTCAAATTAAGAAGAATTTGAAGTCAGTAAGCACCTAAATAATACAATTTTTATTGTTACATACTTCGAAGCGGTGATAGAGCTGTGATAGCCTAGGCACGGCACCACAGACTTTTCGGAGTTATGTGCGTTTTTAATTTAAAACAATTTAAATATCTCTGAGAAAGAAAACATCGCGAGGAAACCTGCATGCCTGAGAATTCTCTCTCACTACTACTAATGTGCACTTGGCCAGCGTGATAGAATACAGCATAAGCCCTTCTCATTCTGAGAGGAGGCCTCTATGCGTTGATAATGATGATGATACTTCTAAGAATTAATTCTTTAAATGGAATGGAATGGAGACCATTCAGCAGCATGGCAAAAAACTTAATATTATTAATTAAGATCAGACAATACTAGTGGGTGCTATTCTATCACTAGCGCCATCTATGGAAGCAACAAAAAATCTGTGATTTTCTTTGCTATCCGGTCTCAAGGCTGCCTGATAAAGTATCTACTGGTTCCACAACATTTAGCAGAATTATACTTTAGTAGTCGGGCCAGACACTAGCGTATCTGATATTACAAAAAAACACCTTCAAAGGGAGGTTAAATGGGCGTTAAAAGTCTCTGTCATAGTCACGATGTACGAATATAGCGTATTATATATTCTGCGGCTCTACCAAAACTAATAAAATTGCACATTACTCCTATCCGATTGGAATCCTGCATTTTTCCGGGGAAAAATGGCTGAATTGCTCAACGACATACCCGACCACATTCCTAGAAGGTTAGCCCGCTACCGCTATCTCATCTAGAGATCGCAGTAAGGGCTAACTTGTAATTGAAAAAAAGTGTTTTCGAGTCACATGCTAGTAAAAGGGAAGATACCATAGAAATATTAATAACAAGACACTGGAAATGCCCTTTAGTACTTTAAGTTTAAAAAACACTTGTCTACGAACGAAGGCTCCCAGCGGCCATACTACCATGAGTCATAACATGTGTTTCAAATGTTTTCTTAAAATTCGAGTGCTCCGAGCCTGGCTTATGACTTATAGATTTCACTACGCATTTCTAGATTATTATTACATAGTCACTAAGATTTCTATGGAAGAGACGTATAAATAGGTTTAAATACTTTAAAACAGTACTTACTGAAACACTATATTATGCCACTTGACAATTCGTCTCATCCTACTGTTTAGAATTGAATATACTTCAATTCGACGAGGAGAGTATTTGGATAATTTTGCCACACTCTCGTCTAGACCAACGAATAGGACTTCGCAGTCAAAGATTATCATGTTCATCAAATAAAAGTTATGTAGCAGAACATGAAATAAAATGTAAACAAATACTGGAAAAAATAAATCACAAATTAATTTAACTCTCAATAGCCTAGTCACAGTAAATAAATAAAAATCAGTATGAAAACAAACGTTCGAAACGGCCCACTCACACAGATGCACGCACAGAAGAGGTGCCTAAGCTATTATCGCATGATTGTAGTCGGGGGAACTAACTACTAGCTATGGGGCCTTGTGCATCTCTGTGTGTGTGCTGGTACGAACTTTTTTTTTCGTAGTTTTATATTAACTGTGGTTTAGTTGGAGATTCGGTCTCACTTTAATTACTTATACCTTAAAAAAATAAAGGATTACTTATTGTCTAATAGCGACCCGCCCCTGATTCGCACGGATGAAATGAATATAAGTGTGTATGTAATTTGAATTTTTTTTCCGGGAGTTTGAATGTCGCACCCGCGTCCCTCTTTCCAGCGTTCCTTAGAGATAATTTTAATGATCCACTGTAAATGGCAATTTTGATCCGCATCGATCCGCACCTAATGGATTTAATTGGAGGAATAATACTGTTTTGTTTAAAATATCTTGGTAAATAACTCATAACTTCATTGCAAAATAGAAAAGATAAAAATGGGTACTCTTGGTTATGCTTTGGAGATAAAGATATACCATCGCGGACTGTATCATTGATCTTCTTAAGTTTTATTTACTTCCGTAATCCATTGATTTAATCTTAAGGTTTAGCCAGCATTTGCAGTGTATGTGCACAAATGTATTTTCTTAAATCTTTAAATTTCTTGGCTTTTATCTTCTATAATATGTATGTTACTGCATACAAACCATCCTCTTGAATTACTCTTGTAATACACAAAGCAACGGCCTAGTTTAATAGATCTAAGCGTGCCAGGGTTGGAAGAGATTTTGTTTTATACTACATAAATGAGATGTACGTGTTTATCTAGTATGTAAGGTTTGGATTGACCCATCTCAGTGCATTTCACATAGGTACTTACCGCAGAATGTTTGTAAGACGATAATAATTATCATTATCTCCCAGAACATGAATATTTCGTAATTTGGAGTGCGGTATGGATCATCTTCGGGCAGCCAGAATGGAAAGATCAGAGGTCTTATTGTGTTTTCAGTTCGAGTTGCAAACAAACATTGATACATTAGTATACCTACAAACATGGAAAAAGGCGATATAAATATCAGACGTTGGTCTTATTTTGAGGATGAGTTAAAAGTCAAAGTTAAAGTCAAAAATATCTTTATTCAAGTAGGCCCGTAGATGGCAATTATGATGCGTTAATTGGGTACATGAGAATTGTAGTGAGGTACATGAGAAATGTACATGGTAGTGAGATGATGGCGATAACCATCTTCGTAAACTTAAAACTAGGGTTCCAATCTCACCCGGGTCTAAGAAGAAGCCCACAAAAAACTTATCCGCGTGTCCTATTTTGTTATCACCATCTCAGATATTTATAATCAATGAACCGTTGAAACCGTTTTTTAACGGTTTGATGGCGCACTGGGTAGGACTTAGGACATTCCCCTGCCCACCCCTAATGGGTACGCCCATGTTTGGATATAATATTAGTATTGATGTATATATGGACGAATGAATGTATGAATCAATACTCTTTTATTACAAACCAAACAAAAGTTTGAAAACAAAAAAACAACATATTGTTTACAATTTGGCGGCCCAATCGCTACGTAGCGATGACTTTCAAGCAATGGATGGCTTATGGATAGTGTAAAAAATCTTTTTCAAACAATTAAGGTAACATAAAAACCTATTGTTGCGGCGAAGTAGCTGAATGAGACAACTGTGACCAATGAAAACCACGATACGCATAGCTGCCATATAAGTAATTGCCCCTTCAGAAAAGTGTTCCTGAAAACAAAAAATAGTGTTTGAAGCGAATATTTTAACTAACTGACTGAATACTATCTGAATATATTAAAGCTTTTACTTTTATATTTTTAACGCTTTTGTTGTACAATTATAATCCTTCCGGACGTCAAGGTATGCAAACTTAATTCTTAAAAGCGATTGTAGTAAACTACTTGAAGAAAATAGACTTCAGGTTGTACCGAAATATACATTGATAATTTACACGCACATCCTTTCCATTTTTTCTCACTACAATAATTAATTATAAATAAATAAATATACTACGAAAATACACACATCGCTATCTAGCCCCAAAGTAAGCGTGGCTTGTGTTATGGGTATTAAGATAGCTGACGAATACTTTTATGAATATAGTACACAAAAATACATATAATATACAGATAAACACCCAGACACTGAAAAACATTCATGATCATCACACAAACATTTTTCCAGTTGTGGGAATCGAACTCACGGCCTTGGACGCGGAAAGCAGGGAAACCACTACCCACTGCGCCAACCTAGCGCCTATCGTAAGCTGTTAAGCTAGCCCTTACCTGCAATCTCACCTGGTGTTTAGCTACGACGCAGAGTAAGATGGTAGCGGGCCTGTATGGCAATTGTATTTAACCCAAGTAAGGCAATGCAGCGAAACACAACATCGCTTGGCAGTAAATTGATATATTATTAATTCCCAAATTATCCCTACCGCAGTTCGCATCCAGGAACTCCCGGTTAAAATACCACAGCTCTCATACTGCGCCAGGGCGTTCGTAAAGAAGTCTTAGCTATACATGAAGGTCCCTATATGCGCTAAGTTATGCGCTGTGCGCAAAGGTTTACTCTGTAACCTTATTATTGTGTGGTTATCAGTTCCCAGCTGCATCAATTTGTAATTTTATAATGTTTAAAATTACACAATTGCGCGAGACTTTTACGAAGATATACTCGTATGTCAAGATATGAAGGGTATATCTTCTGGTGCCGGAAGCAGAGATATTTAGGTGCTAAGTGCTGATAAATGTGATTGAAAGAATTTAATAAAATTAATAAATAATCTATATAGTTTTTCACGGCGAAAAAAAGATGTTATACTTAACCATATTTCTGACTAAATGGTTGTACGCTATACACTATTTAGTAAAAGTTGCATGATAGAAAAAAAAATAATGTAAATATTTTGAGTATTTTGGTTGTTTATTTTTTTTCATTTTTTTTTTACACAAACTGTTAGTTCCTTCAAGTGAAGACCAGAATACTTTAATAAAAATATACAATTTAATATATGATAATATGTACACTATGACTCTTAGAATGCATACACAATTGAAAAAAAATGCAAATTGCACCGTTGCGTACTAAAATCTAATCCGTTCAAGTTAGGTTAGGTTAGGTAGGTAGTTCGTAGGTAAGTACTTACCTATACCTTGGCCCCAAGCTGCAAATATAAATAAAGTCATTGTTCATTTTGTAAAGGAGATCCACAAGCCTTTCTTTATTTAAAATCACGCTTGTATATACAATAGGAACCACGGTTACAATAACAAAATAAATGAAGCATTCTGTTGCAAATGAATAATCTTGTACATCTACGCCGTGATACATAAACATTAATTCAAACGCTGTTCCTACCAGAGACAAAAGGCCGCTTAAAACTGGCCAGACAAATCTGCAATAAAAAAAAATTGTTGAAAGAATGGCTAGGAATAACTTGAAAGCCGGCTGTTCGGTTTTTGCTAAAAAAAAACATTTATTGTTTACTTCGCTCGCGTTCTTCAGCCGTGTTTACTACGTTTTTTTCTGGGTCTCCCCAGAAGGGGAAGGGCGTAAGCCCTAATCCACCACGCTGGCCAAGCGCGTAAACTTCACGCCTTTTAGAACATCATGGGGAAGTCACAGGCGTACAGGTTTGCTCACGATGTTTTCCTTCAACGTTAAAGCGAGCGATTTTTAATAGCATAAAAGAATAATAAGTCTTAGCAGTTCTTCGCCCTTGTTTATTGCGGTTTCAAAAAATGGTTAAAAGATAAGAACTTTTAAACTGTTAATGATTTTTTACAACAAAAATACTTTTGTTACATTTTACCTACCTATTACTTTTCTTATCTATAATTCATTATTTAAATTTTACTATGGCAATACATCCTATTTATGTTTAATATGTAACAGCTTTAAAACGTGTATTTTGCAGATAAAGATATTCTATTCTTTACTCTCATCATCATCACTTTTATAGGGAGGATAGAACATAGAGGGAGGGATATATTTCCTTACCGCTTATTTTTACTCTATTTTATTCTATTCTACTCTATTCTTACAAATCCCGTGATGAATGGTGTTCACTTTCCTGAGATAAAAGTAGCCTTTGTTACTCTACGTCCTGTTAACCCATTATTAAACTAAAAGGCACCCTGATATTTGAAGTACTGCCAGCTGAATTGTGACAAAACACTGCATAGGTATCTGTTCCTACGTTATGCCACGTTCTGCCACATTAATAGTGGTAAAGCGCACCCTGAATGAATAAGATCTTCTTAGGGGGCGTTCATAAAATACGTGAGTTTTTTAAGGGGCCCTCCCCCCCTTCGGTCAAATCTCATCCAATCTTACGTTGGAGAGAGGGGGGATCTCTGCAATTATGTCGCAATTTTTTTCTGATTTAAACAAAAAAAATATACTATTTTGGACCATTTTATTTGGACTAGATTGTACATGCTTAAGATTTAATTTTAAATGCAATTGTAATTGGATAAAAATCATTCACTAATTCGTTAGAAAGAAAATAATTTCATTCATACTTCGACGTTATACATCTACTGACTGACAAACCACCATATTTGTTTTATACCATTTGTTTTTTTTTCTATTTACAATAACGCGTTTACGTTTGTAAACCACATTTTTTAAACGTGAGATTGCTTGATGGGAGAAGGGGTTGAATAAAATCTCACCAGGGTGGTACCGAAAATTTTAAAAAATACCTCACGTAATTTATCGATGTCCCCTTATATCATTGTATATAAAAAGAGTAATAAAATATAAATTTACATAATAACCTGATATATGAATTGTGATTGTTAAAGAATATCCCATTCGACACCAGAAATATTCTCAACTGTGGATGAAATGTAAAAAGATCTAAATTCGGGCAATCGCAGTCAAAGTCGCTCATCGTGAAAATTCTCTTAAGTGATTCCATTGTTATTTTTTTATATTAAGTATGCTGATGAGATAAACCCACTTTCACTCAATCAATATTTTAACAATTGGATACCTCATAGGACCAATAGTATTTTGAAATAGACATTTGTGTGTTATTTATAAAAGAGTTGACTTATTTTGAGATTTATTTTTACTGTTTTAAAATTATAAATATTAACTAAATTCTTGTGTTGTTATTATTTTCGTGGTTTAACTGAATTATACTGTTCACGCAGTATCACATGCTTCAGCACATACGTATGAAACAATAAAGATAACTTCATGTAGTCATCCAATACGTTATCATGATTAATACCGACAGACGCTCGCGACTTTGTTCGCAAAGAATTTCTAATTTTCCGAGAGATTTAGAAATTTTCCCAATACGGTTTCTAGAGCCGAACGTAAGTCTATAAAAGCAATCTACAACTGTCTTCCAGCTCTATACAGCGAACAGCTAATGTTTTTTTTTAAATATTAATCACATAGAAATCATTGGTTTTCCCGATATTGAAAGTCTATTGGCTATTCTTTGATAATAAGCAAACGGACGAACATACGTCTTTTATATTTAAATTATGAGTGAATCTTTATGTAAGTATATGGAGCTATGCACATTTGATGCTTTCGCATGATTAAGTGGATATGTAATTTAATGGGAAATAGGCTGTCTAAGTGGAGGCAATCGAATTAATAGCAATTACATTCAGATTATGGTGCACAGAGTATATTACGGGGTAGCTATTGTTAAATAGGTAGGTAAATGATTACTAAGTATAGAGAACGGATTTATAATTATGTACTAACTTAATATGTACCTACTTCTACCGCGTGCATTTAAAATGGCTGGCTTTTACGTAGGCAGGTACGGGTGGTGCATTAGGATTGAAGAAATTATTAATTGTACCTACGACAGTTTTTCCCTTTTTTTAATCCCCAAACAAGTCAGCCCCTTGATTACAATCCCAGCTGAAGGGTCCGGGGTTTTTTAATTTTTTTTATCCATTATTATTTATTTTTGTTATTTCACTAAAAGTTAGACAGCAATCTCACCTGGTGGTAAGCAACGAGGCAGTCTACTCATTTGAGATAACATCGAAGCGGCTTTGGGGTGTGGCACCCCCAATATATTTTACTAGGCATCGTACCGGAACGCTAAATAGCTAAGCGACACGTCTTTGTCGGTAGGGTGTCGGTAGCCATAGTAGTAGCTATCCATCAGATACAGTATTACTATTACATTACTTATATTTATGATCTTTAAAATGTCGGCGGACGTTTCTATAACATGCTACGTTAGTTAGGTTTTCTGACGTTGCACTTTGTTACAATCATTAATAGACTAATCTAGATATTTTTAGTACCTTTGATATAGATATAGATTTGTAATTATTGATTCAAATCGCGTCTTTTGATGATTGATCGGCGTAAAGATATAGGTAACTGAGATTAGCCGAAGTTAGACATATTATCTTAGCTACCTACTGCTACTAGTGATTACTAACACCTTAGTCTACCAGTTCAAAGCACCGACCTCCTTTAACATACAGGAGAGAGATATAGCTTTTAAGAATGTTTCCCACGAAATTTACCCAGTGCCAGCGCAGAAAATATATTTTTTTTACTCCTCATGCTTTTAAAATTCCTATTGCTCTCGTGCATAAAAGCGATTGTAGGTAAATCGGGACCGAAAAGCAGCAGCAAAAATAAATTTACGTGGAATGTAGGCAGGTATATTGTGCCAGTAACATTTTCAACTAAAAACGCACTTTTGTTTAATCAGTTTCCCACTCAAGTCTATAATGGTTTGGTCAAAAGTAGGGCCAAACCATTATAGACTTTAGCCTAGATTATAGCCAAGCCTTATTCTTATGAATAATTGAGATCAATTTTGTTGACTTTTAAATATTTTATGATCTGTACCTTACTTGTAGTAATAATTACCTACCTTTCTTGAGTGATAATTTAACTACTATTTACTTCGATCGGACTACAGTAGAATCCTGATACTTCAGTACTTGTTAGATTATTATTATTCACTAGTTGTGTAATATGACTTGTAGCTTTTAAATACCTATTTAACAATGTTTACCTTACTTGAAGTGGTAGTGGTACCTAACCTAACTTACCTTTCTTGAGTGATAATATACCTACTATTTACTTCGTTTGGACTATACTAGAATCCTGATACTTCAAAAGTTTGTAGAGTCTTTTTTATGAAAAAACAAAGCTTGTTTGTGGAGCTGCCCTTCCTTCACGCTCTAACTTAGAAACCAATTAACTTGGTTTTTGGCAGAGAGTTAGATGAAAGGTCGGAGAGTAACATAAACAACTTTAAATATAATAAATGCGGTGCGGACGATGAACGCGGGTATCAGCTAGTAGAGTAGTATATAGTATCTAGATTCTAGTGCCACTAGTGGGGTGTTACTTGTGTACTTTTAATAATTACCTTTTTAATTACATGATCGTTAACCCAGAGCCTCAGTATACCTTAATCTACTTAGCTAAAGAGACGTAACTTTTAGTAGGAAGCCTAATTGACTGAAGTTAAGTTTTACAAGGCGAGATGACAAGCGCTATATGATATTTGATTTAAGTATAATTCATCAATAAGATAGGCCGCTTTGAAAGTGTTTATGACGAGCCACAGTAATCAGTTGAGTGGACGCATTCGTGCACAATGATTGGTGTTATCATATCGGTGTTGTTAATTATATTATTTTGTTTGCGCTTTTACAAAAATGCATATATCAAGCCTGTGGATAATTTCCCACCCGGTGAGTATTAAGAACATTAGATATTTATTTAATTAAAATTAAAATCTTCTACTTGTACACTTGTACATATAAATAGTTTTATATATAATATATATATATATATAAATATATTAGGTCGTGGAAAAAGTTTCTTTGCATTTTTTAAGAAAATTCAAAACATTTTTTAATATAGTTTATTTACATTTAACTAGAGTATGTAGGTACCATTTTGTTCGATAACTTTTTGTTATTTTTTAGGTAGGGACATAATCCCATTGCTATAGAAATGTTGGGGCTTCTGATCAAAAAACCGCGACGAGTAGTTTTGGCAGTGCTCTCCTGACACTGCCTAAAGAATTCTGAAACAGGAGGAAATCTGAAGGTGCAGGACTATCGGTCGGATACATTAACACCTCCCAGCCAAACTCTCTTAATTTTGCTAGTTTTTGAGTGGCTAAAGATGTGTGATGTCTAGCGTATCATGATGAAAAACCATATCCCATTTGTTGATAATTTCCGGCCGATTTATCTCAACTTCTTGCTTTAATCTCATCAGTTGATCGCAGTAGAGTTCAGAATCGATGGTCCTGTCTTAGTCTTTGTCCTTATCGCTTCGTAGCGATCTCTGCCAGGCAACCTTAGGGTAAGGAAAACAAAAGGATAACAGACTGCAGGCTGTGCTTATTAAAAAAAAAATAATAACTACATAACTACTAATACTTGAACTAGATTACAAAAATAAAATAACATATAATATAATAAATATTAAAAAAAAACTAATATATACTTTAAAATATCATAAATACTTTAATAAGTAAATACTATTACAAGTCGTCTTTAATGTAAACTATAGTGATTTTTGACAGCTTTCTTAAATATATCAAGTAATTTAGACTGCCTTATGTCGATTGGGAGCGCATTCTACAGCTCTATGGCTTGCACTGTAAACGAGTGCTCGTAGACCTTAGTTCTATGAAAGGGCATTCTATATAGAATAGCAAGATTTTGGAGACGCTCAAGTTTGTTAATCTGGTCTTCAGTCAAATTAAGAAAGCTTGCATCCGCATAATCGAGAATTGACAGAAGGAGAGAATGGGCTATCATAACTTTGGTTGGGATTGATATGTCTTCTGCCCATGCTAGCCGTGCTGAAAGAATTACTACTTATTTCTAAGTGATGGCTACGTCATGAAATAAACCTACTGTAAAAGTTTTATGTTTCTATAACCACAACCAGCATTTTAGTCAGTGTGTTGATGGATCAGTTATTTTATTGCTGTTAAAGAAAATGAAATCTAAGCAAGACATTCCTTACATTCTAAGTTTTATTACAAATGGGGATTGCGACAAAGCCTTCTATCTATTCTCGATTATGCGGATGCAAGCTTTCTTAATCTGGCCGAGGATAAGCTTAATAAACTTGAGCGTCTTAAAAATCTTGCTATTCGGTTCATATTTGGCCTTCGCAAATATGACCATGTTTCCGAATTTCGACAAAAACTCAAGTGGCTTCCTATTCGTCGTCGCCGGGATATGCATGTACTTTCACTTCTGTACTGTGTGTTATTCATCTAAAAACTCCCGCGTATTTGAAAGAGAAGTTCACTTTTCTTGGTGAGCAAGCTGATTTAAGATCGTGCCGTGCGCTGACGCTGAGTATGCCTTATCATAAGACAAAATTTGACAAGCGTTCGCTTAGCGTACGAGCTGTGGATTTGTGGAATGCGCTTCCAATGAGCATACGACGATCCAAATCACTGGCGATATTTAAAAAAGCAGTTAAGGCCCATTATATTGTCAACTACTTTTAATAGCATTTATATACTTACTTACTCATTTATTGTATGTTAAAGTATTTAAATTTGTAAGTGTTGTTATTTTATATATTAGTTTATTTTTATATTTATTTATTAATTATATTATATACTTTGATCTATGGGTGTACACTAGTTTATGTATTAGTATGTAGTTATTCGCATATATGTATTTTAAAATTTGTACCACCGGCAGTCTGTTCTCCTCTTCTTTTTTTCCTAATTCAAAGGTTGCCTGGCAGAGATCGCTATTAATTATATTTTATATATGTTAATGTTATGATATACAAATAAAGAGTTTAATAATAATAATATCATTATCACATACAGCCTATTAGGGCCCCACATCTAGACAAAGGTCTTTCTCTCTCATGGGAGAGACCAACGACGAGTTGATGGGCTTCAAAGACCACTGGATCAAATGTTTGGACGGTACCAATGTTATAGTCCGCCCTAGTTATCGCACCCAAGATCTACGTGATCTTTTGTCATAGAGATATATTCTTTTCTAAGAGTAGATAATAGTTGACCGACAAGGCAGGTAGGCGAAAAACCATCGCCCATAAACAGGGCTACACTACACAGGGTATGCAAGGAGCACGTCCTTCAACGTGTCACCCGGTTTCCATCAATTTGATGGGTGTACCTATGTACCTATATACCTAATAATTACACCGGCAACCACGCACTTCAGACCGGCAGGATGATAACGTATGTCGCGACAGGCTTGCGACAGGCGTAAATATTGCAATCACTGCTGTCAAACGTCACGTTTCCATACAATGAATAAACAAAACTGACATTTGACAGCAGTGATTGCAAGATTTACGCCTGTCGCAAGCCTGTCGCGAGATCCCCGCGGAACACGGTCTGTATTGCAACAATGCTGCTTAGCGATAAAAATTACTTCCCCGGACGAGCTCTGTCACAAAAAGCTCTACTACTACTAATTTATAAACTTACTCGTAGCTGCCGTAATATATTATATATGTAGTGATTTTTCATTATTATTTAACTAAGTAGGTACACGTTATCTCTGTCGGTTATACATACTTATAACTCGTGAGTTATTTGACCCACAATTGTGATAATTTTGTTTATAAATTTTTAACTACTTATTATGGGCTAAGTACTTATATTGTTTCAGATTTTTGCAACACTTATTAAATGTGCTCATTATCAGTGTTTCATCAGCAATCGCTTCGGAATTATGATTTAAATTCCGTTAGAATAATTCGACATAAAGAACAGATTACCATTAAAATATTTATAAACGAAAATAACCTATGTATTAATATAAAACTATATAAAATGTAGAACGTCTTCGAAACAACCGCAGCTAGGTATAGTGCCTAAGATGCTTGCAGTATTAGCCTTCGAATGGCGAAACTAATTCATTGTCAAAGCTAACTGCCAGCTCTAGCATCACCGGTAGACTCGTAAGCCCGTTTAAACAATTTAAGAGAATTTTGGCTATCAAAAAACGTGTAGCATATTTGGAATTTGAACACAATTCTTGAGGAAGGTTATGGCTATTAAAATCACGATACATGAGCAGAGCAACATAGGGCGATGCGACACTGTGAGTCGTAGAATTTTATACCAAACGGGACAGTTATAGCGGCGCGGCGGTGTTCTAGTGCTTAGTTTACGCACGCATCGCTAATTTTTAGCAGTTAGTTTCATGCGTTTGAAGCAATGAAACATCACTTGCTTCAACGGTGATGAAAAACATCGTGAGGAAACTAGCATGCCTGAGAGTTCTCTCTAATGTTCTCGAGGGCGTGCATAGTTTACCCATACTCCTTAGAACTTATCTTTCTTACACGTTCTAGAGTGTTTCTAGTTATTATTTTCACTTTTTCAGGGCCACCAAGCTTACCAGTGTACGGCGCGTATTGGATTGTTCTCATGAAGCAACTAAACAACTTGGGTGGCTCTTTGAGAACCCTCGCCGCGGAATACAACACGAAGATAGTTGGCTTCTACCTCGGCCCGTACGCAACCGTCGTGATCGACGACCCGAAGCTGATTAAGGAGGGCTTGTACAATGAAGACTTCGATGGACGTCTGGATATCATTGTAGCACGAATGCGATCTTATTGGAAGACGCTCGGTAAGTTACTTGGTACTACTTTATTTTTAACCCCAGACGCAAAAACGTCGCGGTTTTATAAGTTTAACGTGAATGTGTGTGGTACGTTTGACGAAAATCTGTCCAGGAAGGCTGCCGCAACAAAATAGCGGTTGACATATTTTTCCCACAACTCCCTCAGTATGGGCAAAAAATGAAAAGGTTTGACTTGGCCGACAGTAGAAAATGGCAAATTAATTTTGATTTCTCATAACCACACAATAATATGGGTATCAAATGAAAGGGCTTGATGTAACCGATATTATAATAGAGATATATAAGCTGAACGTGGCCATCACAATACGCAGTAGGACGGATGTACAGAATATTTTATCACGAAAATGCGACAGCGAGTCTTCTCTGTAAGTATAATGTGGCCGCCAAATTTAAAGCATTTGAATTAGTTAATAAACTCAAAACCTAAAATTCACGTCCATAAGGACAAACTATAAGGATAACAATTTGGAAGCACGAATAAATAAAACGCTCAGGTCACTAATATCAGGTAGATTTTATTACGATGCAGTGGGTTAGCTAAGTCATTAGGTAAGTATATTTATTACAGAAATAAAGATATCTCTCATATTGATACGATATCGAATTAATTTAAATGTTCACAAAGTTCTTGAAAAGGTAACCTTTGATACTCAAATTAAAATATTCTTTATTCATGTAGGCCTATCCTATCCTCGGTATCTACTTAAATAAGATAGATAGATAGATGTTACTTAGGCATTGCATTGTTCGTCGTTAGAGAAAACGTGCATAAGTTTATTATCAAAACATGTAGATAACCTTATCCAAATATGATTGTTTTGGTATAAGAGAAAATGAAAAATTTATATTATGGAATATACCGGAGGGGTTTACGTTTCATCATATCAACGCATTACCGGCCTACTACAGGGCACGGGTCTCTTCCCAGAATTAGAAGATTTTGGGCCGTAGTTCACCACGCTGGCCCAGTGCGGATAGTTGGACTTTACACGCCTTTAAAGAACATTATGGAGAATCTCTAAAACGCAGGTTCCCTCACGATGTCTTCCTTTACCGTTGCGGCAAGTGATATCTTAATTTCTAAAATCGAACATAACTCAAAAAAATGCATGCTGGGATTCGAACTCGGACCCCCGAAAGCGAAGCTGTCCTAACCACTAGGCTTTCACTGCTACACGTTTATGTTTATCAGCGGTATGTTTTCCAAAACTGAGCTACTTAGCTCAGTTTTGGAAAACATACCCTTTACGAGATATTGACTAAGGTTTGTTCTTGTACTTGAATAAATACTGCGATACTAATGTTGTAACATTTAAGTTTCTACTGGTCATTTAATAAAAATTTGGAACACAAACACCGCTGTTGCGTACTTAGATATATTCCCTCGCGGATTTTTTGTAGGTATCAATTAGTATGTACTTTAATTATGTAGTACATAATTTTTTTGTGTCATCCATAGTTTTCTCAGCGCACGCCAAATAATGACTTTTATAGAAAAAATGTAGCCACTTTGGGTACAGGGTTACTTTTTTACAAAATAAAGTATAGAATATGCTACTTCCTGATAGTTAAGCTTTCTTTTGGCGAAGAAATGGTTAAAATAGGTCCAGTACTTTCGGAGCCTATCGGGTACAACAAACAAACAAACAAAAATATCTTTCCTCATTATAATATTAGTATAGACTAGCTGTTGGCAGCGTTCTTTGACGCGCTGAATACGGTTTTCTACAAATCCCGTGTGAACCGTTTTGTTTTTAATAAGTAGCCTGTGTTAGTCTCCGTACTTTCAAATGATTTTATGCCAAAAATAAGAAAGTAAAAAATAAAATAAACACATATATATTAGTAAGGATTTCCTATTAACATTTAGTATCATTATATAAACATTTATATGGGTTGAAGCGGTGAGAGCGCAGCAGGTAGCACTTTGAGTGAAGTCAAAGGAGGCCGAGTTTCGAGGGTCCGAGTTCGAATCCCAGCACGCACATCTAACTTTTCTGTTATGTGCGTTTTAAGTAATTAATATATCACTTGTTTCAACGGTGAAGGAAAACATCGTGAGGAAACCTGCATTCCCGAGAGTTCTCAAAAGTACTGGGCCAGCGTGGTGGACTACGGCCATAACCCCTTCTCATTGTGGGTGACCCGTGTCCTGTAGTGGGCCGTTAATGGGTTGATATGATGATGATGACAATTACATAATTATATTTGATAATATTGTTCCTAGAAGAATATTAAGCTAATCACTGAGTTTATGGTTATGCCTTTATGCGTTGACCATATTTATTAGGTAGTCATTTACATAATTACAATCTATTAATAGTATAGATAAATACGATACAGAACTGATAATAATCGATCAACTGATAAATAGTAATTTGCAACCTCGTTGCAATTAAAATAAATACATTGAACTAGTTATCGCCTGCCGCTTTTTCCGCTTTAGCTTCGATCATTACAAATCCGTTATGCTTATCTGTGCCGCCAAACGGCGTTGCTGTGTCCCGCTCTGAAGAGCTAGGTTGCAGGTATAATTACAGGCACACGAGAATTAACGCATCGGGTTGACGTACACAGGGTGGCACTTCGTAGAACGTGCACTACAAAGTCGCTGTGTTTATAGGCAATGGATTTCCATTTACCATCTGCAAGGCTAGCACAGCAGGGCTACCACAGGCGGGAGACTAAAATATATCCACGAGTACATCCCCCGACAGGGGATCTAAATAACGTGTCCACCTGCTAAAGCAAGGCAACATGGAATAGGAGAAGTTTACCCTTCTTTATTACATATATATTATTAGGATATTATTTCCACTTGTGCGCTAGTGCTCTGAGAGTTGAAGCTATGGGAGAAGATAAATTTTTATCTTCTCCCATAGCTTTAGCATCCCCGGGGATATAATTGTCTCAGGCAGGAGATTAAAATTATATCCCCCGATTATATCCCTTGACAGGGGATATAATTAATATGTCCACCTGCTGGAATCTCCTTAAGAGATACCCGGCTTCCTGGGGGGGTAGCTCTGGTTATTTGGGATTCCTAACCACTAAAACCGCCTCGGTGGCAAATCTGGCGGTGAAAGGTCTCTCCAGATATGATCGACCTTATACACCTTTCGGCATCCCAAGCGCACCCAGCCATAGTGTGTTGTGCGGTATCCCTGTCTGCTTCACAGTGATAACATCGGGGCTTCGCTTCACGGCCAATTCTAAACAGGTACTTACTAAAACAACCATGTCCGGTAAGCACCTGCTTAAGTCTAAAGGTGATATTGCCACCTATTCCTGCCATACTGCCTAACAGGTTAGTCCGTAATCATTTTAGACTGCTAACCTAAATGGTACATTACAGTCGAGGGCCATCTTGAAATGCAATAACAAATAATAAACCTATAACTATACACAATACCTATGTATATAGTATGTTGGTCAAATGCGGAGAATATAGATTAGTCACTCTATGACTTGTTCCTCTTTTGTTAGAGTAGATAATTATATCGCCAAGTTGGCCTTTAACACTTGTAACATAGTTTATGTGACGCCAGGGTGACTTCAAACAACAACAGACCGCATATTAATACGTAATAAGCGCAGCTGTTCTTTATTAGTATTTACTATCTATTCCCCGTGGTTTCACTGATGTTAACTTGCATCATTAATCATCAATAACCCATAATAGTCCGCTTCTAGATTTTTTTTTTATAGTAATAATTGACGGACCAAGCTGAAGACCAAACCATCGCCTTTCATCAGCAGGGTTAGGACAGGCAGGAGACAAAAAATATATCCCCCGATTATATCCCCTGACAGGGGATATAATTAACGTTTCCTGCTAAATCACGGGAACGTGGAATAGGAGAAGTTTAGCCCCGTTTATTATTATACATTTGGAAATTATACCCACTTGTGCGCCAGTGCTAAGCAGGGCAGGAGGCAGGCAGGAGACAAAAGTAATATCCCCCGGGCCCCAATTATATCCCCTGACAGGGGATATAATTAACGCGTCGTCCTGCTAAAGCACGGGAACGTGGAATAGGAGAAGTTTACCCCCGTTTATTATTACACACATATTATTTGGATATAATGTCCACTTATGCGCCAGTACCAACGTTGAAAAAGCTGTGAGAGAAGATATTTTTTTGTCCTTTCCCCGGGGAGATAATTGTCCCCTGCTTATGCTAGCCGTGCAGAGCCACACTTCGCAGGGCAGAAGGCACACGTCCTAGAACATGCCGCCTTGTGGCCATCAACCTTAGGCGTAGGTGTTCAGCCTCATGTGTCTTTAATAACACTGGCAACCGGAAGTACTTTCCCGAACAAGCTGCCACTAAAGGCCTCTCCCAACGGGAGGTTTTGCCCATACCCACCAAGTAAGGCAGATGGGTTGGTGATCGTAGTAGCATAGAGGACGCTGCCGCCCATTCTCCGTTATATTCCCTTAGTCACCTCGTACGAAAGCTACGGGAAGAGGAGCCAGTGAGAACTGTACTCTGAACTGCCTTCACCACACGATACATAAATTCTCCTCTTAGCTGCCTTGACCGATATTTGGAACATCGGTAGTTTCGCCAGGTTTATCTACATGAGATTGTCTTGTTCTTGCTGTAAAAATCAATTCGCTTTGTCTAATAAACACGATTGAAAATATAGTGGCCCTCTGGTAATCCGATAAACATATTGGAGGACAGTGTTGAACTTTTGAATTTGTCGGATTATAGAGTAGATTATAGACTCCCGCCTTAAACCTTCCATAGTGTCCGGGTTTTTTTACAGAGAACCTTGTAAACCGACAAATTACAGATCAAATCATAGGATTTAATAGATAGCTTTTTTACCTTATAAAAACACGTACCTTCAGGATAAAATACCTTTCAAATGGTGAAGGAAATATATAAATCGGTTTAGTATTTCAGAGTTTAGCGATTACAAAAATACCAACTATCTAATCAATATTAGTATAGAATATGAGTCAACAATGTTTGGTATAAGGAAAACGAAAGCGTTTGTATCAAATGTAATTACCTCCATTTGTAGATTAAAAATGTATATAATCTAGATAGATCATAGAATAAATAGATTTTTCAATATCCAAGATGAAATAAAAATACCGGAAAGCTCTCGGCTTGTAGTTGTTTACGTTGAAACTTATAACTTTTGTTTAAAAATTTTTTGGTTATCATTATAGTTTGTGAAATATTTAATATTCAATATTTTAGATAGATGTTCTTGTAATACGCTTGGAGTCGTTTTCATTTGTATCGACACGTTATAAAGAAATTTAAGAGGAAGCATCGCTATTGGTTAGGGCTGCCGCGATGTCTTGGCAGCTGCTCGACGGCAGGCCTCAACGCATTGACGGCAGATTTCGACGCTGAGCGTGTATACGTGCTTAACCTTGTTTTTACCATCCTTTTCCATGAGAAATTGAGAAAATCAGTATACCAAATCAGTATTTAACTTGTTTTGTAGGGTTTTGTTAGCTGTTTTAACTATATAATACACCCTGTATTAGTTTATTGTTTGTTTGTTTGTGATTTTTGTTTCAACGTGCTAATGTCTGCAAGAATAAGAAAAGTTGCATTTTTCGAGAGCCCAATTCTTTGACCAAAAAACAAATTATAATGTACATAAACAAACGTATATTGTTTAGAATACCCATAAAAGCTCACGGTGGAAGCATTTTCGTATCAGAAGTCGTTAAAAGAAAAAGTCGCGACTCGTGAGTATACAAATACATAGATTGGAAATGCTGTAAACAAATAACAATATGTTGTATTCTTTAATGACCTTAGCACAGTTGATAATGTTTGTTATTATTGTTATTATATCACTGTCTCGAGGTCTAACCTGTAAGTACACAATCAGACAAACAGCGCCCTCTACCTTATTGCAGTAATCTTCCGCATTACCAGCCAGGTTGATACTTTGAGTTATAAATAAGCCACACTTTCTGCCACTAGATGATCTAATCAAAAGTGGTACCTATATTTCGTGAAAAAAAATTAGCCACTAAAGGGGTACTCACACGGGGCAATCCGTCGCTTGGTGCACGTCTTCATGCATTTGTCTTTAACCACGTGTCTGTGTGTGTGTGTGTGTGTGTGTGTGTGTGTGTGTGTGTGTGTCTGTGTCTGTGTGTGTGTTCACACAGAACCGATATTGATTTAGTTTTTTTTTGTCTGAAAGGTGCATTAGTCGAGAGTGGTCTTAGTTATGTCTGATAAAATTCGTACCCAGAAGATGGCCGCCACCACAAAATGGCGGTTTACGTATTTTTTCACAATTGAGGGAGTTGTAGTTGAGTTGTAGAAAATGGGTATCAATTGAAAGGGCTTGACTAGTAGAATACTTTAAACTACACAACATTTCAACTCCAAGATGGCCGCAACCCTAAAATGGCGAATAACGTTTTTTTTCACAACTTCCTCATTATGTGTATCAAATTTAAGGACCTCGACTCAAGAATAATGTAAACGATAGTCGGGGTTTTTTTTTAATTTTAACTTAATAAGTTTATGGTTATTTTACAGGCATCTTCTTTACCGACGGCTACTTCTGGCACGTGCAGAGGAGGTTCACACTGCGATACATGAGAGATTATGGGTTTGGACGACGAGAGGAGAGCCTGGAGGCCGTGGTTGCGAGTGAGACTAAGGAAATGATCGATATGGCGAGAAATGGTCCCAAATATCCAGCTGAAAACGTAAGTTGTTTAGTAAAAGATATTCCACCAGACGCGACCCCTAAGATGAAGAGTCAAATCAAATCTGTAGTATATTTTATTCCTAGAAGCATATTGTCGTGTGTTGCTAATTTGGTCTTAGACGAAATACGACGAAGGTGATTTAAATCACCGCGCAGTGTCTCGTATAGGCAGAGAAATATCAATTCGATAGACAACGATTTTAATGTCCCAAAAGATAAATTATTGCCAGAAATGTGGGATTTAATAATGAAAGGATAACAATATGAATATTGAAGCAAAAATAAACTTGTTGTGCAGTTTACTTAGCTACATAAAATTGCCTATGAATAGGGCCATTGTTTATTATTTTATAACAAATTACTTAATGAAATCTTTAACATGTCTCTCAATAAGTTCAAAGTGTATATATAAAACGTAAGCATTACTACCGTCCGAAAAATCTGAGTTACTCCCTAGTCGCGCCTAAAGAATTCTTACTTAGATTCCAAATATATTTAGTGCTTTTTTGTGTCCGGGGGAGAAATATCGCCATGCTTATTTCTGCATTGTTGCAATTCTGTGTTCCGGTCTGAAGGGCGGTTGCCATATAATTAAAGGCACATAAAACTTACGCCTTAAATTGATGGACACAGGACGTGCTCCTTGCATACCCTGTGATTGTTAGTATGGAAGATTTCCAATTACCATCAGGTGGGTCATCTGTTTCATCTGTCAATTATTATGTACAATAAAAAAAAATCATACTGTAGTTTCACAAAAAAGTTTAGCAAAAAAAAAAGATTTGACCCCGACGTGATTTGAACACGCAACCTTCTGATCTGGAGTCAGACGCGCTACCGTTGCGCCACGGAGTCACATATAGTTCAGTTCGATTAAATTGATACGATCTAAAAGCAATACCGCAAACCGAATTTTTAATTTTTATTACTTAGCAAGCATGAATATGCAAAACAAATTAACTCGAGTATGCCGACTTTGTCAAAGTTTTAATTGCAGCATTTTACTTTTCTGTCTAATTAGTGAGCGCGCACCGGAAACCAATTATTCATTTATCTATGATAAAGTCATTCAACTATTTATAATACATTTGAAATATAATAATACATTAAAAAAAAATTATAAATAGGTTGCCTCCTTTTGTAGTCTTTTAAAATATCGCGTTTAAATGTTTATAATATTCATATTTTTTTTAATTCGATCAATGACCGATTGGCGCAGTGGGCAATTACCCTGCTTTCTGAGTCAAAGGCTGTGGGTTCGATACCCACGACTGGAAAATGTTTGTGTAAAGAACATGAATGTTTTTCAGTGCCTGAGTGTTTATATGTATATTACTTTGGGGCGAGGTGGCGATGTGTTTACGATATACTTATTTACACGTACATACACGTAGTATATTTATTTAAAAAAAAAAAAAGTTGTGTTGTGTCCAGTGGCGTGCACTGGGTTTCTTACCAGGGTATGCATACACCAGGAAAATGGAAAAAATCCTCCTCTTATACGGGCTATATTTCAATTTTAGGGTATGCAGTGCTTTTGTGCATGTATGAAGTGCACGCCACTGGTTGTTTCCACCAATTCGCATTGGGCCAGTGTGGTAGACTACGGCCTTAATCAATTCCAATTATGGGAGGAGACCGTGCCTTGTAATGGGTTGAAGATGATGATGATTATATAATATTGTAATTAAAAATATAATATCGTAAATTAAAATAGAAATTTTAATAGTTAGATTGCTTCCAGGCATATTATTAAACAATATGTTTAATAATCAATTAATATAATAATAATATAAAGGGTTTCTGAGGGATTGTTTTAAGAACTCGAAATAGTTGGAAAATCCAAAAGTGCACGCCTCATAATCTCATTCATTACAATAAAATTGAGATCAAACCACATCTAATTATACCGTGAAAAGTAATAGGCTGCTATTCCTCAAAATACTGAAGCCTATAAAAAAAAACAACACGATTAGTGAAGTATTTCGCTCGTTATCGTGACCACAAGATACGGGATCCGCACATACAGACACACGGACGTCAAAGTACAGAACTTTTTTAAACAATTTGTTAGTAAGGTTAAATAATAAAAAGAGATTTAAAATATCATGAGTGTTAAAAATAGTGTTTTTTCTCAACATTTTTCTATTTATATTCACTTATAAAAGCAATAAAGAAAAAAAAGTTTCTGTTAAGTTGGAGAATCACTCGGTGTGCCTAAACTGACAGTAATAAACGTAAAAATAACATAGGATTATCCATAAATATAATAATAATATAAAGGGTTTCTGAGGGATTGTTTTAAGAATCCAAAATAAACGCGGACGAAGCTAGTAAATAGGTAATAGTTATACGACGTTTTGAAAACACCGAACCGCTTATCCGAGTTTGACTGATTTATAAATAAAACCGTGCCAGTTAGAGACAAGTTTTTATGTTTCCTGTACTTAATTGGAATTTGAATGTGCCAGAAAAAGGTATCCTTCGGTAACACAGAATTCTAAAATCTGACTCCGAATGGTTAAAAAGGCACAAAATCTAAAGGCAAGGCCAAACAGAGGCGTCCAACTTGCTTCTTTAGCGGAGTTAAATTATTATTTTTTATGACCCTATTATATAATAATATAATAATCAAAACTAAACTAAATAAAAAAAACTTACTTGAGATATTAATATTAAATATACAATAAGTTACAAATTACAGCCCTACATGGAGTTTATATACAGCTTGTAAATTGGAGAGTCGTATCTATTATTAATGCTTTTAGAATGCCGTCACTGCTTACCCACGTTTTTTTCATCAAGGATATTATTCATTTTCTGTTGATGGCAAGAAAGTCATCAGTATCTAAAAGTCTACGTGTAACAAAAATTATGCAACATGGCAACAGGGAATATATATATATATATATATATATATATATATATATATATATTTTACTATTCCACTACAAGTTAAACCTTGACTGCAAGCTCTTGTAAGTGATGCAGTCTCAGATGGTATCTGTCTAACCTGTTAGGAGTACGGCAGTTATATTAAACCCAAACACCTAATCGATTTCTACGCGACATCGTACTGGATCGCTAAATCTTTAGCGGCACGTCTTTGTAGGTAGGGTGGTAACTAGCCACGGTCGTAGCCTCCCACCAGACCATACCGGTGGAAATCAGAAATTATAAATTCCCAAATTGCCCCTGCGGGGAATTTAACCCGGCACCTCAAATTTGAAACTTACCGCTGCGCTAGGGAAGTCGTCACAAATAGGTTTACCCCATTTTACACATTTATTGTTTGGATATTATTTCCACCTGTGTTCCAATAATCGAAGAGTTGATAAAGCTGTGGAAGAAAATAACATTTTATCCTTTCCCCGGGGAGAAAAATGTCTTCTACCCATGCTATCCGTGCAGGACGCAAACTTTAACGCGGTTTGGACGCAGGTTCGACGCACCAGTGTAGCTTTCGCCTTAAATACATGATACCTACTATGATGTATAAATAAATGTACTTACCAAAGGAGATACTGTTGTCTTTTTATTAAAAAAAACCATTTTGCTTTTACTTTGTTATTTTGATACATATTATATAAGGCTTTCAAATTAAACATGTTTACCTGTATACATACCTATTTAGCTGTTATCTCGTAAACTACACAGCGCTGATTGTTTTATTGTTTTTAGGTATTTATTTTAACATCTTTATTGCGTAATAAAGAAAAACAAACAATGGATGCTAATAACACAATAATATATGTAAAAAACATATTAATATATAATATTTAAATTATTCTAATGATCAGTTAGAGTTAAAGTCAAATATTTTTACACATAAACACCGAGACACTGAGAAACATTCATGTTCATCACACAAATATTTCCCAGCGTGGGTGCGATTTCCACAAACCGCACCCACGGCCTTGGAATCAGAAAGCATGCTCACTACACCAATCGGGATTTTAGTTCAGTTTAGTCGGGTATGCATGGCGTGGTTGCCTCAACAATAATTTAAAAAAATATGCTAGTTCATATCGCTTACCTAATACTTCATAGTTTAAACGAAAATAAGTATTTTTTATAAGCTTACCTTTAATATAAACTTTTAACTAAATTATAAATTACTAATTGTACTTTCAACGTTCAATTTATTGCAGTCATTTTATTTCTTCTATTTGCACACTAATAGTTATGAAATCATTAGTTATACAAATTCTGGCAAATAAGTAAGTATGCAATAAGTTAACAATCTCTGAAGTAAAATGTTATAAAAAGTAAATGGGAACTTATTTATGAAACAATTTATTTAAAGATTGCTTTAGGAATTAGACCCCTTTACACACAACTGTACATATCTTTCTTATTTTTGCGTACTATACGCAGGTTATATATTCGATTCTTAATAATTAAAGAACATTATTATAATACTACTATTACTAAACGCGACATATGATCAAAATTCATCCATTCCTGATATAAGTAGGTACTTTTGAAACGTCAAGTATGTCTGTTTGTAGTGACTCTACCACCGCCGGATTTACTGGTTCGAAAGGCAGATTCTACGGAGAAGAAGCCGGCAAGAATCTCACAAATAACGCTTTTATAACCAGCGAACGAAAAAAACATAATTTTAGAATTTAAAAATCACTGTTTTATCTTGTGTGAGATGAAAGCAGAGCTGCATGCTTCCAAGCAACCTTGTCATTAAGAAATTCATTAATGGTATTGTAACCTCGATGTATGAAATTTGTTTTATGTGTGTCGGAATAGTTATGCAGTGTTCTCCTTCCTTCACATGACAACGGACAGAACTTTCATTCCGAAATTATGTCACGTGTAAGATGTCTCATAAGTATGTATCAGGTTTTATAGCATTTCTTATTTTTTTTTTCAGGAATTGGTGAAAGGCGACTTAATATGCCTGCAACATTTTTTCGACGTACCATTTATGAATGGTATGGTACACATTTTCGCCCGTACCACTTTCCCCAGGTCCGAATACAAAGTTCTTTTTGACCTAGCCCGCGCAACTTTACTATTTCAAAGGGGGACCAATGACTTTGGAGGTGCTTTAACAATAACACCGTGGTTAAAAGATGTTCTTCCGGGTTACAGTGGCTATTCTAATTTGAAGAAAGGAAACCAGGCTTTGTTGAATTTCTTTGATGTAAGTAACTTTAATTTACGCAATAGTAATAAAAAATAAGTACGTAAATTTTCACATTGATAAAATAAAGCTGCCATAGCGATTTTTATCAAAAACTTACTAAAGGCAATATTACATTGAATAATGTAAGAATTCTATCGATACCTCAAAGTACATTCAAACTTTTTCATTTAGAAGTTATTATGGAACAAAAGCAACTCACATACAAAAATAATATATTCATGAACGCTGCAAAAAAATAATACACTCCTTTTTGTGCAGGCGCTTAAATAACAGTTATCGTTCATCAGCTTGTAATAATAAAAAAACCATTCAGTAAAAATTCATAGCTCGATTCCTCAAACTTCAAAAAATAAAATTAAAAAATCTAACATCGCATTGTTTTAAATAAAAATAGCTATCGCGGGTCAATGAACTGACGGGCTCTAACCGAAAGTGTGTGGTTGACCGGCGTCTTCTTCTAGAAAACTCCACAAAAGTTAACCTCAAAAACCTCTTTTCATGATAAACTGCGTATGGCAAACACTATATTCCCGCCCCGCAGGTGGTAAAGTTATTCAAAATGTAACTGTCGGAACAGCCGCTCACAATACTTCCGATTATTTTATTAGACAATCCAGCTTGAAATGAAATTTAGTCAGGGCACATAAATAAACATAAATAATTGACTCAAGTTCTACAACAAAATCATCGTATATAATTTACATTATTTATTGGAAATAACTATTATTTTCTTTTGTTAAAATTTAAAATAACTATTTTTGACCGCGCTCATTACAGTTTTTTTTAATCCCGTAGATTATTTTCCTAAAGGAAAAATGCCTATGTTACTTTATATGCCAAAAATCAAATTGATTGGTTGCTTTGTTAGTTTTGAAACGAAGGAAAACAAAAAACTTTGGGAAAAACCACTTGTTACGCCACTGTTGACCTTTGTTGAACTACTTAACTTCCATAAAAGACACCTGCGACCTGTATTGAAGACGTATTAAACTTTCATAAAAGACACTTGCGAACTGTATACGAGACGTACTAAACTTTCATAAGCGATACTTGCTTCCTGTTTACGAGACGTACTAAACTAGCATAAACGACACATGCTTCCTGTATACGTATACGATACGTACTGAACTTATTACGGGACGTACTGAACTGGCATAAAATATGACAGTTATTTTCTATATCCGAGACGTATAAACTGTATACGGGACGTATTGAACTGGCATAAAATATGACACTTGCTTTCTGAATATGATACGTACTATACTTGCATTAACGACATTTGCTTCCTGAATACGAGACGTACTAAACTGTACACGGGACGTACTGAACTGGCATAAACGATGCTTGCTTCCTGAATATGATACGTACTAAATTTGCATTAACAACATTTGCTTCCTGAATACGAGACTTAATAAACTATATACGGGACGTACTGAACTGGCATAAACGACACTTGCTTCCTGAATATGATACGTACTAAACTTGCATTAACCACGTTTGCTTCCTGAATACGAGACGTACTAAACTGTATACGGGATGTACTGATCTGGCATAAACGACACTTGCTTCCTGAATACGATACGTCCTAAACTAGCATGTTTACGAAACGTATTTGAAGATTCTAGGGCGCCAAGGTTTGTCATATAAAATTGTGATTTTCAAATAAACACTTTTTCTTCCGGTCTATCACAATATACACGACTTCATAATAAATCATTCAAGGGAAATTGTATATTATTTTATAACAAATTATCGAATGAAATATTTGAGATGTGTGTCCAGAAGTTGAAAAAATGTATATAAAACGTGAGCTTAAAGAAAAATCCTACTATAATATTAAGGATTAATAAACGATAAAAAGGCTTCGGTGTGAATTCATCTAACTAGAACATAGTGGTGAGATGTGAGAGGAAATTACCCGACTAAGTTAAGTATCTAATAATATCCGCGTAGTGTCAAACGGGGGTGCACTTCTCATTTCCCCTGTTGCCGTGCTTTGGCGGGCTATAATCGAGGATTAACATTTTTGTCCCCTACCGAAAGTTACCTACTGGCTATGCTGAACCCTTGGTAAAAGTTTTGAAGTTTCCAAACCTAACTTCGTTGTTAAGTTACAACAGCCACATTTGCAATACCTTATTAAGTCGGCTCGAAGCTTGATTACATAGCATATAGAGTTCGAACAAGATGACAAGTACTTAGGTACATAGTGATACTCTATAAAACTATCTGAGTGGCGTTGTTAGTAAAAAAATAAAAATGCGTTGATACACATCATTGACTTCCGCAAAGAGATGCCTAGTTCTATCCATAAAAAAATATATTCAAATTTGTTCACAAATGGGTTTATTCCACTTCAAGTCACAAGATCAGCAGGTTATTGGCCCCATTGTCAGTAGGTGATCAGTAAAATATTATGTATTTATAAATAGCATTTATATGCAAATGCGAAATAAATTAATAGTCGACCGCTCTAACAATAACTGTCGATGGAAACGTTTTTATATTTGTATTTTAATTATTCCGATATCATATAAAAATATATTTCGTATAATAAATTCAGCTGCTAAGATGTGTCATAACTTGTTAGAGTTCCTTCACATTAAGGTATTTTTAATTTTAAAAAAATTCAGAGAAGGTTTCTAGCTGTCAATCTCAGCGTTATCTTTATCTTTATTTTTAGTTCCTACGTTATACGTACGTCCAGTTTGTGTTGTACAATCACTTTATAATAACAACCAATTTTATTCATAAAGAGTTTTGTCAATCGTACAAGGTAACCTACAGGGATGATGAACCGTTTTAAATATGAAGAGCAAGCCACCTAAACGAATTTTTGGCCCTTAACAAAAGCCTATTTAACAGTCCACTGCTGGGCTAAAGGCTTCTTCCAACGAAATGGTTTGCCCATAATCACCTCTCCGAGCAGGGTTGGAAATTGCAGAAGTCAGTAGCAGTAGCACAGATGCCGCTGCTGCCCGTTCTCCCTCACTTAGTTGCCTCGTAACCGCGGGAGGAAGGGTGGTGACAACTGTATTCTGACCTGCCGTCACCACACGGTGTCGTATGAAGTCTATACGCCACAGCCGCTGACTAAAATTCAGAATTCTTTTATTTTAAGGCCTAACAAGTATGTTGGTTTGAAGTGTCTCTTCCAACCACCGACCTGTGCTTCTAATGGTTACGAAAGCAAATTCTACCAGATTCTATCGTTTCTTCAACATCATTATTATTACAACAATTGTTCTTTCTATAGACAGACGAAAGTTAGGAAATTCATCTATTATATATTAGAAACCCCTTGTGTCTTGTTAAACATATAAACTTTTTAGCTTAAAAAAAGTATAATATATAAAATATAAGCTAAATAAAATTATAATATTTTTTCCAGAAAATAATAAAGCACGCATTAGCGACTCATGACAAAACATATGATCGCCATTTCTTAGACGTGTACATAAAAAAGTGGAAGGAAGAGGAAACGACAGTCAAAAAGACAACATTCTCAGGTTGGTATTTTACCTCAACCTTAAAATTACCTAGTTTGTTCCGAAAATTGATAGCTACGGAATAAATACAATATTTTTTACAAACTATTTTGAATTGTAGGATATATTCACACAAAATCTCTGTACTAGAAGTTATAGGGAAACTAAGTGCAGTTCGTCTTTTAAAATAAAAAAAAGAACTGTCACTCTTTTGTTTGCAACATAGGACGTTTTTTCTACTTTTCTATCTTCCAAGCTATATGTCCAATAAAAGTGTGTAATAAATGTTAAACCGTTTTTTTATGCTTACGTAATGTAGCATGATTATGTACATTGAAATTACAAAATATATTAAAAACTGAATATAATTAAATTAAAATTGCATAGGTACTCGACTTGAAAGGTTTATCTAATAATAAGAATTCAATTTAATTATTAAAATAATGTTTCTTCTACAGAACATCAGCTACAGCTGGTCTGCACGGACTACATGTTTCCTGCAGCGACCGGGGTTCAATCCGTGCTTACATTTTTACTTGAAAGGATATTATTACAGCCTGAAATTCAAGACAAAATTCACGAAGAAATCGACAGGGTGGTCGGGCGAGATCGACTTCCAACGCTAGATGATAGACGAAAGTATGTCAATGAAAATGATCTACTCATTTTCATTAAAATGTCGTGTCAAATTTTTTTGTATTATGTGATTTGATATTGAGCGACAGTCCCCGGCTTCGCACGGGTGTAACGTGTTATGCACACGGTACATTACACCTGTGGGACAATTTAGAGTGATAAATAATAATAACGGTTAAGCAAATGTTGAGTCGACCGTTGTTGTTCCGATCGTCGTTTCAGTCAATGGTCTTCTCGCGAAAAGCTTCGACCAACATCTTAAGAAGCTTTCGCTTGGTTGTTGGATAAAGGGTCGGATACAGAAGGCAGTAGTCCTTGAAACGGCGCGTATTGTGAGGAGGTTCCCTCTGAATCCCTGACCACCGGTTTCTTGGGCATTCAAAAGCCCCGCAAGCGGAGGTTGGAAGTTTTTTTTTTTTATAAATTTTTAATAGTGTTTATTAATTTATTTTTAAGCATTGTTAATACTTAAAAAAAAAATAATAATAATAATAAATGATAGAAAATAAAAAATACGGTTAAGCCATTTTTGACCTTGTAAGGTATAGCCAGCGTTTGTAATGTCATTATCATCATCATAACTTCAACTGATGGACGTCCACTGCTGTAGAGATACTACCAGCGTAGCTCACCCCATCTTTTGCAACGGTAACGCACGAATCGCCTAAATAGGATGCATAATGAGTTAGGTGATGTCTATAGAAAAACCACCGTTTCACCAACTCCTATGTGAAAATTTGATGTGTTTATAGGAATCTCCTTAGATTAGGCGTTAATTATTAAGGTATCACCTTGTTCTTCGTTAGTGAAAATGGGCATATTATATATTTGTTAAGAAATAGCATTACAAATTAAAAAAAAATCTTGGCTTTTCTCTTCTTTAATAAAACGCTGCTATAATGCATAAACAAGCTCCTCTTAAGTCACTATGTATTGCTGAAAACTGCACTAAAATCGGTTGCGTTGTTTCAAAGAATTAAGAGTACAAACAGAAATAGTGACTTTTCATGCTATGTAAAAAAGATTAGCAGCGTTCTTCTCTAGAGCTTACTTATATTAAGTATAAGTTATTCATATAAATATTCATCAGTCATCTTATACCAATACATCTTAACACAAGTACCGCTTAGTTTGGGGCTAGGTGGCGATGTGTGTATTGCCTTTGTATATTTATTTATTTATGCTATAGGTGGTCAACAAGGGAGATAAAAAATCATAGTAAATGTGTCACGTACTGTATGTACGTTCCCTAGTAGCAAATTAAGCTTAGAGTTCATAACTCATTCTCGTTTCATTCGTATAGAGGGAATTTCGCAAAGTAATTAATCTATCCAGTATTTTTTCAACATAATTTTGTTTTAGTATGCCTTACACGGAAGCCTGCATCAGAGAGATCATGAGGTACGAGCCACTGGTGCCCCTTGGAGTACCTCATCGTGCTATGAAGGCATCCAAATTCGGAGGTTATGACATACCTGAGGTAAAGTACTACAGTTATGATGATAATTTTTAGACTATAGCTGTTGGCAGCGTTCTTTGTCCGCGTTTTTTATGGTTTTACGTACTTTTTTTCATTCGTATCTGTCTCTCTGTTTGTATCTGGTGATACTATTAAATGAATTCAAATGAATCTTCGCACCATATAAGGTCATACATACTACGAGGTAGAACATAGAATACTTTTTATCCCTAAATTCAGCTCAGAGGGGAGCTCGGAGAGGGGATGAAAGTGTTTGACGATTTATGACCATACCTCTGTCAAATGTTAAGCTGTTTAAATAATTATTTTGTACTGGATTTACATATTCAAAATTAACTTTTCATTAATTTCACCGATCAATCTCCTTCGTGAACACGTCAAGATAAGAGGTATTTCTATGATAATAGTGGTTCTAAAAGAGCAATCGGCTGAGTATCTTGCTGGCTCTTCTCGGTAGAATCTGCTTTCCGAACCGGTGGTAGAGTCAACAAATAGACTTTCATGACGTTTCAAAAGTGCTTATAAACAAGTCCTACTTGAAATAAATGAATTTTGATTTTTGAATTTCTACCAATGCGGACGTGTTGTTTTAGATTACATTTTTTACAGCGAGGTTAATATAATATTAGATGAATTTCCTAACTTTCGTCTTTATGAAGAAAGAACAATTGTTGTAATAATATAAAACCACCGGCCGGTGGTTAGAAGAGACACTTACGAGACAACTAAGGGAGGAAGAACGGGCAGCATCGACCTCTGTGCTACTGCTACTGACTACTGCAACCCTGCTCGTCGGGGTGATTATGGGCAAAACCTCTCGTTGGAAGAAGCCTTTAGCCCAGCAGTGGACTGTTAAATAGGCTTTTGATTAGGGCCAAAAAATGGTTCATTCTTAAAATGGTTCAACGTCCCTGTAGGTTACCTTGTATGATTGATTCTACACAAACTGTACGTACGTATAACGTAGGAACTAATAATAAAGATAAAGATAAAGATACCGCCGAGATTGACAGCTAGAAACCTTTATTTCTCTTCAGAATATTTTTTAAATCAAAAACACCTTAATGTGAAGGAACTCTAACAAGTTATGACAAATCTTAGCAGCTGAATTGTGGGTTCGATTCCCACAGCTGGAAAATGCTGTGATGAACACGAATGTTTTTTAGTGTCTGGTTGTTTATCTGTGAATAATGTACTTAAATACTTAATATTTTAAGTATTAATACATAAATACTTAAAATATTAAGTATTTAAGTTCATTCATTATTCATGAGATATTTATCAGTAGTCTTAGTACCCATAACTTAGGTAGCTAAGCTTAGGTATCTACTTTGGGCCTAGTAAAAAAAACGTATGAAAGTAAATCCAATGGTAATTTTTCATATAAACTAGTGCACTGGCGTGCATAGAGGGTATGCACAGGTTATGCACGTGATATAAAATGAAGAAAATCTCCAGTACGAGTTATAAATAATTAAGGGTAAGCTTTTTATAACCCCTACAAAGCCTAACCTTAAGTTTTTTACGACTCGTACTGGAGATTTTCTTAATTTTATATCATCTGCATACCCTGTGCATACCCTCTATGCACGCCACTGATTACTAGTGTAATCTTAAAGAAAAATCTAATTTTGATAATCTTGGGAATAAATTACCAAAAAAAAAATGTACCAAGGAATACAATAACTAAAGATACTTCATCATCATCATGATTATCAAACCGTTACCGGCCCACTATAGACCTCCTCTCAGAATAAGATGGGTTTAGTCTGTAGTCCACCACGCTAGCCAAGATCGGATTGGTGGACTTCACACGCCTTTGTGGACATTATTAAAAACTCTCAGACATGCAGGTTTCCTCGCGATGTGTTCCTCGACCATTAAAGCAAGTGACAAACTAAAATAATAAAGTTTTAAAAGTTAGAGGCGCCGGGGTTCAAACTCGGAAGTGAGTCCAAAGTCCTAACCACTGGTCACTAAGAACGAGGTTTCATGTTAAACTATTCTAATATACAAGAAAAAACTAATTATAATAATCTTGAGGATTAATAGGCCCGAAATACAATAACTAAAGATACTTATCTGTGGTCAATTACATTTGTCCTTCTAAAAGTACAATTTTTTTTTATCACGGTGCTTATATCCTGTTTTAAAAACTAAATATATTTCTCACCGTTATTATGTATTATGAGAAAATCTTATAAAGTAGATAACTATATTATTAGGTAGCGTGATTTTAATTGAGTAATTTATTTCAATTTAATGACTCTGAAATCATTTATAATAGGTACTTACTTACTGTAGGTTTATTAATTAAGTTGTTATGTTTTACTATAAACATAGTAGGTAAAGAAATTATCTACATAAATAGTAGACGTATTAATTTTATGGCTTATTAATATTTATTGTAAATGCGACTTGGATAATGTATCCAATTACATACTACTAAAATAATCCTCGATTATCTGCTTTTAATTGGTCCACAAAAGGTCGCAAGCTCAGAGGTGTTTAGGTACCTATTTTTATTATAACCATTAACTGAAGACAGAAGTACCTACTAAATGCGGTATGCCAGCTCGATTTCATCCATTTAGTATCCATCCATCCAGGTAAATTTTTGTAAAACCCTTTCGCTAACGTCCAACACATAATTATTCATCTAGGTAACCTCCAAATTTTGTTATTATGTCATGCAGCTATTTACTTACTTAGTTATGATAAAAAACCCTGCCTTCTGGGTCTCAAGCCGTGGGTTCGATTCCAAAAACTGGAAAATGATTGTGTGATGAACATGAATGTATTGTAGTGTCTATATAATAAATATTTATCTATATTATTCATAACAATATTCATCAGTTATTTTAGTACCCATAATGTGAAGCTAAGCTTACTTTGGGGCTAGATGGCGATGTGTGTATTGTCGTAGTACATTCGCTCGCAAATAGCGTACATGGGAATTCCTCTAGCTGTGGCAACTGCCAATATTCATTCATCAATCAGGAAGATAAGGAAAACAGCGCCTCGCTTTTACTGCCTTTAGTCAAGGCTTTCATAAATCATGCTTTAATTGTATTTCAGTTTATGATAAATAAGTAATGAAACCTGACCTTTTCAAAAGCAAATGTTCTTGCTATAATATTATTTTTAACACTATTCCTATAATATTATCACTATAATATTATCTTTAACACTTACCTCCTGAATTGCTATGCAAAATCCAACGCCGATGGCAAAAGGCCGACCAGAAGTTTATTATTCGCTTGAAATAGCAAATGCATTTTGTCCTTGCCAGTTAAAACTAATTGGCATGCCAATCAAAGTGTGGTAGAGTAAGTTCCAAGCCAATAAGTTACAAAAAAAATTCTTGGCATCTCAAAGTAGTATGGTAGAGTCACTACAATCAGACATACTTGACGTTTCAAGAGTGCTTATAAAATAGTCCTACTTGTAATAAATGAATTTTGGACTTTGAATTTTGAATATGTCTTAAACAAGTGCTGTATCACAAGGAAATAAATAGCGCCCAGGTTACTTTGACATAAGTCGTCCGGGGAATTACTAACGTTATATTTATTTCTAACGCCAATTAGCATTGCTGTGTTCTGGTCTAATGGGCGTAACATAAGGCTTAACACCTACCCCTCAGGTTGACGAGACAAAGCGGAGTTCCTTGCATGCCCTAAGAAGTGTTGCTGAGTTTATAGGCGATGGTTTCACTAAAAACATGTGGGCCGTGCTTGGTCCAACATGAGGTTGATGAACACAAAAAAAAAAATAAGGTTGATATCAATTTACTTTAGGTTAAAGATTTTTACAGGAGAATGCTACTAATGCTTGATTTATTTAGTTCGGTGTAATTTACTTCAATAGCATAGCAAGATGTACTGAAATTGGTTATAATTTAATTTTTACTTTTGTTAATCATAAAAAACTAGCCAGCGATTTTCGTCTGCGGTTTATTCCGTTTGTTTTCGTGGGAGTAAAAATTAAATCTTTAAGCCTTTGTTACTCTCCGTCCTTTCAACTTACTCAGTGCAAAAATCAAGTTGAGCGGAAGCTTAGGGCGTTAAGCAGAGACAAACAAACAAGCAAACTTCGCATTTATAATATTAGTGAGGATAATTACCTAACCTACTGTTTTTAGCACTACGAAGTTATCTTTAAACACGTTATTTTATTATAGCTGATGATCTGTTAAACATAAGCGTTAAAGTTATAAGAGTTAGTTATAACAATGTAAGACACACGCGCCAAGATTTATTAGTTAATATCATGGTCACATGGTCAACAACAAGAAATGTGCTTGCTAATATCTGTCTATCCTCCAGTATAAAATTACCTATAGCGACCCGCGCCGCCTTCGCATGGGTGCAATTTATGTAAGTGTGTATGAGTTGGATGTCGCGCCCGCCCGCGCCACCCCGCCTTCCCCCTCTTTTATCCTATAAGATTTTAATTTTTTAATAATATACGGTAATGGACAATTTTGATTCTCATGATATGCACAACGTATCTTATGTATTTAATTGGATAAGGAATATTACTGTATTATTTATAATTGTTTTGTTAATAACCCATAATTTTTTTGTGAAATGTGAAAGAAAAAATACACCTTTGGAGACAAACATACAACATAGCGGACTTTTGTAGACCTTTTTAAGGTGTACAATACCGTAATACATTATCTATCTCGTAGAGTTCGGCCAGCGCTTGCAATGTATGCGCACAAAAAATGTGTTTATTTACGTTACATTAGAAATCGTAACATTCATCAGTATTTCTCTCGTATATTATGCATGTATTATACAATATTAAAACCCTTACGCATATAGGGACAGACAGACAGCGGCAAGCAACTTTGTTTATACTATTTAGTAGTGATATTGATCTATTAAGGTCTTTTGTGTATCAGTGAAGCGGTAACCGTTACTGCATGTATTATGTTGTTGTAAGTATTTGTGTTATCGAGTCTTAATTAAAAAAGCGGTAATAGCTTAGTGGTTAAAACTTAACAATTCCCCTCCATTTCGGGGGGCCGAGTTCGATCCCCGGTATTCACCCCTAAATCTTTGAAGCAGTGTTTTTAATTGAAGCAATTTCGATAGAAGCAGGCGTTATTTTGGGCAATTCCATGATATAGTTACTATAAAAATTAAGCCTAATTTGCTATACTCCGCGAAAACCAGGAGAATAACAAGAGTTTGTGTGTTCGTTTTGAAGTCCACTGCTGCACATAAGTCTTTAGTAGGGAGTTCCAAAATCCAAGGTCCTGGGCCGCTTGTTTCCAGCGGCTCCCAGCAACTCGTTTTATGTCGTCTGGCCGTCTCTTTGGTCGCCGTCCAACGCTGCGTTAACCAGTGCGGGGTCGCCATTCAAGAACCTTGGAACCCCAACGTCCATCGGTTCTCCGAGTTCCATTGCCACGTCAGCTTTGCGACTCGCTGGGCTGTTGGATGTTGAAAGACTGAGTAGTATATGTATAATGAGATACCTAAACCCTTCATTTGATATGGGTGTTTTATTACAGAATACCGTCATTTCATTCAACTACCTAACTTTGCACCACGATAAAGAAACATGGGGAGATCCAGAAAACTTCCGGCCGGAGCGCTTCATCGAGAATGGGCAGCTGCAAGTATCTAAGGATAAATCTCTTCCGTTCGGAGCAGGTGAGAGAATATTTAAATCCTAAACTCTTTGCAGTGTAATGGCACATTTCAACTTGCAGCTTCTTTAATAAATGCGAGAGCGTAAAATAACTCTGCATTACTGTGGGTGACGGATAACCCCGTTTCACTAGGATCTAGAGGAGATAAGAAGGAACCTTATTTAACAGACCAGTCATAACTTTCCTTCTTTAAAAATACATTTATAGATATACAATTTTCAGTAAGGGCGGCAGACGGAAAACTCTGTTTCACCAAAAGCTAGAAGAGCGGTGAAGAAACCTTACCTATTTAACACACCAGTCATAACTTTCCTTCTTGAATTTTAATTTTTTTTTAAATTTTGAATTTAACAGTAAGTTTATAGACATACAACTTTAAGTAACGGCGGCAGACAGACAACCCCGTTTCACCAGAAGTCAGAGGAGAGGAGAAAGAACCTTATTTAACACACCAGTCATAACTTTCCTTCTGTAAAAGTAAATTCATTGATTTGCAATTTTAAGAAACGACTGAAAACCCCATTTCACGAGGAGCCAGAGGAGAGGTAAAGGAACCTTATGGTATCACACTAGTCATAACTTTCCTTTAACAGTAAGTTTATAGTTAGAAAATTTCAAACAACGACGGCAGACAGGGCGGGTTTGTCTTATTATGACTGGAAACTGGTTGATTAGGTATAAACTAGGGAAGTGAATGCAAATTAAAAACGACTATTTACGTGGGCTAGACGGATATGTGAGTCATTTTGTTATAAATAAAAAACAGGTTAGTTAGCAAACTACAGAGAGAGCCTAGTAAGAGTAGGCTAATTGAAAAATAAATTAATATAACGCCAGTTTTAGAGTATATTTTTTATATGCCCGATTGTCGCTAAATAACAGGTAGGATTTCGCATAATCTTGCTTGACCAAGCTTTGGTTGACACTGCAAAAATTCCGTAATAATGTTTACAGAAATCTAATTTGTTTCTAAGGAGTCTTATTTCAATTTTATCTACTAACGTACAATTTTGCAGGTAAAAGGCTCTGCGCTGGAGAAACCTTCGCTCGGCAATCGATGTTTCAAGTGTTCTCTGGATTCATGCAAGCATTCAGCGTCTCAACGGCGGATGGGAAGCCGTTGCAGAAGCCGATGAAAAGAATACAGGGGATCATCACCACGTTGCCGGAGTTCTGGGTCCGCGTTACGCCCAGATTCTAAGCCTCTACAAATATTTTATACTCTGCCTAGGCACAAGCCACGCGGAAAAACGTTAACATAACGTATTCGTTCAAACTTACAAAAATACTTTTGCCAGCGTTCTTCGTCCACCTTTATTAAGCTTTTTATAAATCGCATAGGAACTGTTTGTTTTTACTGGGATAAAAATGAAAAATGGAGGTAAATTGACCAAAATTCAAAATTCATATATTTCAAGGAGGCCTAGTTTATAAGAATTTTTGAAACGTCAAGTGAGTCTGTTTTTTAGATTCTACCGAGAATAGCCGGCAAGAAACTCAGCAGATTGCTCTTTTTCAACATAATTTTATAGTTAAACAATCTTTGGAATATTTCTTTCTGGTGAGAGATGTCGTTAAGAAATTTATCAATCGCGTATTTACCGCGATATTGTTTAAAACCAATATTTTCAACTAGCTGTTGCCCGTCCTTCGCCAAATCCCGTGGGAACCGTTGGTTTTACCGAGACAAAAACGTTATATGCCTATTTTACTTTACTTCCTTTCACTAAATGCCAAAAAGGTCATTTATTCAGGTCGTAAGAAAGGACAAACAAACAACTGCAGTATCACTGAATCATTTATAATATTAATATAAAAATACGTCGTCGTACGCCCCCAAATTCATTAAAATATATCCATCACAGCTATCAATTGCACCCAAATCGTAGTGATCCATCGCTTCAAAATCGCCGTCCCATACTAACACACATTATAATATAATCGTCGCTGCGGTCTATCGCTATGCCTCGTTTGCAACGAGACGCGACATAAAAGAATGCTCGTGCAAGTAGAATTGCCCAGTCAGACAACGGAAGGTATATTTGCATCGTTCGAGTCCATAAGAATTATTAGCGTATTTGTAAAAATACTAATCAATTGAATAAAATATATAACCAATATGAATTTATAGTGATCAGTGAAGTTCAATTAAAACCCACTTTATAAAATTACTGTAACACTAGTGACTAGTGTTAACAGTAGGTGTGTGCATGTCACTTGCATCAGTAAAATATGCATATATGTATTATCAACGGATGACATCATATGTACTCGAGTGTACCTACGTGCCCCAGATTGCATGCGATCTAAGAATTTCAACATACACGTGGAATAATTCGTCACTTGCAATATCGCTTGCTACAGATTGCCAGGCGATGGATTAACCGATTATAGACATTTAAAGTACGCGTGTAAGTCCAGAAACACACGTAGTGTATCTTGTGCTGCTCGCCGATCACTACTGCATGCTTTAACGTGCAAAATATACACTAGCATACCGCGTTTATTACGGGTTTTCCAAATCTAGTGGCAACCTTTTGTTTTCCTGCACGGCTAGCATGGGCAGGAGACAATTATATACCCGGGGAAAGGATAATAATTTATTTTCTCCCACAGCTTTATCAACTCTCAGAGCACTAGCTCTCAAGTGGAAATAATGTATATGTAATATGAACGGGGGGAAACTTCTCCTGCTCCCTTTTCCCGTGCTGTATCAGGATGACACGTGAATTATATCCCTTGTCAGGGGATATAATCGGGGGATATAATTTTTGTCTCCTGCCTATGCTAGTCCTGCTGGGATTATATGTTACTCTCCGTACTTTCAACCAACTCTGTGACAAAAATCAAGTTATAAATATAGATAAGTAAACGCGTGAAGGAAGAACTAACAAACCAATTAAAAAACTAGCGCATTTATAATAATAATACTTTGGTGCCACACTCTATTGTATAATACAAGGACTCGAACTAAATTATTACCAATTTATTATTATAAATATGGCGAATGGCCGCAAACTCAGTCTTAAGCTGTGCCTTATTGGCAACAATGCTCAGCGCTGATTTTCAGTCTGCTCCAGTAGCAAACTGAGCAAACAACCGCGTCGTCGCCCGTTGCGTTATTATTATAACTAAGAGTTAAATTTTAGTAAAAAAATTAAATAAATTGTAAAAAGAACAAATAAAACGAACACAATCAGTACATACTTACAAGTAAAATGTAAAAAAAGGTGTATTAAGTAAAAAAAATAAATAATAAAAAGGTGTAAAAAATATATATAAGTATATTAGTATCTTATATTAAATATTAGTATTTATTTATAATATTCGTATAAAGGATTAGGATTACGCTGGGCGAAACAGGGCCTGGAAGTCTCGCATGTCGGTTGTTTGTTGTTTTTTTTCTGTAATGCATTAAATAAAGCAATGAGCCTCTCAGGTCTATTGGAATTCAGTTGCCTAGTAGTAGTAGGTAATATCGAGCCTTTACCACCGACTTAGCGTAACCGATAACAAGCAAACTTTACAGAAGAAGGAACTTAATTTCATTTTAACAAAACATTTATATGGAAAAATATTTTATTATTTAACATAATATCATAAGATTTCAATTCAAAAGCACATTTATCTACGAAAGTATGTATTTATAAAAACTTAGAATTCGTTTTTCATCGATCTCGCTAAGTCGGTGGTAATTGTTCGATAACGATATACAACGTGTAAATGAAAACCGAAATAATACTTCACAGGCTTCATTGCCTATAAAGCCTGTACCATTATTTTCTGTCTCTCAGACTTATCTGTGGAACTGAAAACCTAATAGTTTTTGAGTAAACCACTGCCGTAGTTTTTACTGAAAGAATTCAGATATATATCCAAAATTATAGAATTCAGATATACTATAATTTTGCATGTGAAGTTAGACATGCAAAATTATAGTCATGTGACTGTTATAACTTTATAAGGTACGCGTCGCGTATCGTAGGTACTATGCGCGTGTCGGTCTTTTATCTTCAATAGGGTTGTCATAATGAAATACTTAGAATGTTTGAATTCGTTTATATTGAGAAATAAATTTTCTTCTTTTAATTAATTATTTTTACAGGCTGATTCCTTATTAAACATACTTATGTATCCTTTAATATTATTTCGTAATTCTGTGACACGTTGTGTATTTATTTACACGGCGTGTATTTATTTACACGGCGTATTTTAAACAACTGCAGTAAAACATACAAACACGTGCACAACTGCAGTAAAACATACAAAACATGTTCATTAGGTAAACGGCGCAACATACGCTCAGTGTGTTTTTACCCTATGCCTCTGAATTGAAAACAGATCTTACACTCATTAATAAAATGTGCATGACCAATATTATTTATCTGTAAAGATGTCAAGTACCAGGAATAATTAAATAAAGAACATCCATTTCACGGTCAGGCTTTGTCACTCCATACGTGGATGCATTTAACTACCTTCAACTCGTATGATTCATAGAGGTCAGTGGAGCCCTGCATATGTCAGGGCTCACAGTTTTCGATACGGTTCATGCGTTTACTTCGAGAACTTGCACGTAAATAATAAGTTATTATTCCAGGTTTATTGTGTACCAATTTTGATTACTCGTTTATCGATTATTATATAATAATTTTGTATACTTGTATACAGCTACTACATACTACCTATTTGTAAATATTTATTCTTTATTCATCCTTTTTTATGACACCAAAAGATTGTGAAAAGAAAGACAATAGTTTTAGATTCGCACAAAATATACGGTGGGAACTAGAGAACTTATACATGTATGGGTCCTAAAGAACTAAAAACAAAAACTTTATACAAAACGAAAAAATATTAAATGATTGTTTTCTGTAGTAATTTGGTGAAATATAGGCCCAGTTTTTTTTTAAAGTACTCAAAGGATATTTATTTAAGTGACTTTATTCCAGCATTCCCAATCCTAGACATTAGTAATTTCCTTCAAGTGGATAACTTTTTTACTACTTAAATAGTATCCTAATTCTTCGCCTTTTCTAAACTAGCAGTAGTAGTAATTTAAATGGATGTTTTTTTCTCCACTACACGTTTACCCTTGACTGCAATCTCACCTGGTGATAAGCGATAATATAGTAAGTCTAAGATTGTAGCGGACTTACCTGTTGGTTAAACTAACCTAGTATGTTAGTCATACCCCCAATCGGTTTCTACGCGAAATCGCACCGGCACACTAAATCGCTTAGCGTTAGCTTGTTTTATTTTAAGAAGGTATATTTTTGTCTTTTTATAAGTGGTAGAGCTTTTTGTGGCAGATCTCGCCCGGAGAAGTACGCCATGCTTATTTCTGCGGCCAGGCATGGCTATGTTCCAGTCTGAAGGAGTGGTGTTATTACATGCACATAAAGATTAGATACAAGCTCAATGGACCTCAGGTCAATGGACCCAGGTCAGCGATTTGTAGAACGTATTCATTGCATGCCATGCGAAGTGTTTCTCTGGTTGTAAGCGATGTTTTTGGATACTTCATCAAGTGGGCCATGGTGGTTGATCCGCCAATAATTATTACTATAAAAAAGCAACCAGGTTGGTGTCGCCTAGGCTATTAAACAGGTTCTTTAAAAACATATTCCTACTGCTACTTAGATATTATAGCTCGGAGAACCCATGGACGTTGGGGTCTTAAGGTCTGGAATGGCGACCCCGCACCGGTAAACGCAGCGTAGGTCGGCCCCCAACGAGGTGGACAGATGACATCAGGACCGTGTATTGTGGAACTTCCTACAAAAGACCTATATCCAGCAGTGGACGTCGATTGGTTGACATGATGATGATGATGATGATGATGATGATGACTTATATATTATTGTAAAAAATTAATTTAAGACTATGAAGGTTAAAAAACAGTAATATATAATAGTACAAACCTTATTTTGATAAACAAAAGTATAATTTGAATATATTTTGTACCGGAAAAATAAAAGTATAAAAAATGTTGATATTTTATTTTGTATGTCAGTTACAACCCTAAGCGATGAACAATGAGTAATAATTTTAAAACAAACTTACTCAGTGGCTTTGTGTATAATATTCTTAAAATGGAAAGGAAATTCAAAGAGAGTAGAGTAGGTACAAAGGCGGTTTTTTCGCTTAGTTGTTATAACCGCCAGGGAACCTTTGGACAGGCATAACGTGATCGAGAACACGCAAATAATGAGAACCCAAATTAGACTGCACAAAAAAACTAATTTTGAAACAACATCACAATCTATATATATATAATGAAAATGGTCTTCGTTTGAGGCTCAATCACGCCTAAACCACTGATCGTATCGACATGAAACTACCACCATTCGATGCGAAATTTTTCCTAGATGGTTTATGGCTATCTATTTTTTGAATTCCAACATTCCTTCTTTTTTTTATTGCTGTTTTACTTTTATGAACATTTATCCCGCTAATAAAAACAAAAGATAAGCATTTTCTCTTGATTCTTTTGTTTTCATGGATTTCAACAGAGTGTATTAAACGGATTATGGTTTTTTACATTCAGCTAAGAATCTACTCACGGTAGTGGAGAACGGCTGGACCAATTGGGCTTTTTTTTATCTTCAAAATTGTCAGGAGAAAGTTTTGTATGTAAGAAAATTTTAAAAAAGCCCGATAAAAAGTAAAAAATTTCGATGATAATCGAAGAATTCCCATCTTTATAGTCACTCACCACGAAATCTCGGGAACCATAAGACTTAGAAACGTGAAACTTGGTAGGAATATTACTTTTGCTATGTAGAGGTCAGCTATGAATAGATTTTAAGAAATTCATTCCCCAAAGGGGATTGCGGGGGCGTTAACAATGAACAATTCCCGTTTTTAAACTATAGCTCCTATAGACTTCAAATTTGGTAGGAATCTTCTGTAAGAGGTGTAGAAATAGGCTATGAACGAATTTTACGATAGCTCACCCCACAGGGGGTTGCAGGGGTGGGTATTAACAATTAATATTTTTAATTTTCCAGCTAAAGCTCCTACAAGCTCCAAATTTTGTAGGAATTTTCTATAAGTGATGTAAAAATGATTTATGAACAAATTTTACGATATCCCACCCCAAAGAAGATTGCGGGGGCGTTAACAATGAAAATTTTCAATTTCCAAGCTATAGCTCCTATAGACTCCAAATTTAGTGAGAGTGTTCTATATGTAATATAAAAATGATCTTCGAGCGGATTTTACAATGAATCACCTCCAATAAGCTTCGCGGGGGTGGGTGTTAACAATAAAAAAATTCAATTTCGAAATATAGCTTCTAAAAATTCTAAATATGGTAGGAATCTTTTATTATTCACATAAAGAACATCTCAAAATGGATTTCAATAAAGTCTACTTCCGACAGGAATTGCGGGGGTGGGTGTTAAAATCTAAAATTTTGATTTCTAACCTGTAACTTCTACAGACCAAATTTGGTGGGGATCTTCGTGTATGTAGGGATATTCGTGTATTTCCTTACAACAATCGTCTTTTTGGCAGCGGAGAAAAAGTCATTGAGAGGTTTCAAAAACTTAACTTTACATGTAGCTATCCAATCAACGGACTAAGAATTTGACATTCATTTTACTTTTGCAGACTACATAACCGACGAATTCTTTTATTGCGGGATCGCGGAAATGTAACAGATTAAAATGAATGCATTTTCCAAGCACATGAGATGTGGAAAATAAATTTAGTTACTTATTCCAATAGAATTCATAAAAAACATGCACAATTAATTTTCTATAAAAAATTGATGTCACGGAGAAAATTTTAGTTCACATATGAGACTTGCAATGACTTTAACTTAAACTTTCAATGCTCATTTCAAATTTTTTTCTTCATGTCAATTATTATTAATTTTTGGAAGAAAGGCACGGAAATGTTATAATGATTGCACATTGAAAGTTACAATGAATATTAGTGAGAAAAATCACCTGGATGAAAGATACAGGCTAAATCGATGGAATTTGGAATTTGAGTAAGTCTAAACAATATCGATGCTTACAGTTCTATCCGCGGGGCCTATTTATGTTCATACAAAAATAAAAAAAAAGAGAATAATAAAAATATGAAAAAATAAAATAAAAATGAAACATAAAATGTAATTTATTTCCTTTTTCAATTCGCCCAGCGAAGCGGGCGGGAAACGGCTAGTCTATATATATAAAAGAAAGTTGTGTTAGTTACACCATTTATAACTCAAGAACGGCTAGACCAATTTTTATGATATTTGATTTTTTGGATTCCTCCTAGACCTGAATAGAATAATAAGTATTGAAATATAACATTCATAGAAAAAAATATCCGCGGTACGAAGTTCGCCGGGACAGCTAGTATAACATAAAAGTACAAATTAGACAAAGAACAAAACGAAACGAACAAGCGAAGAAACAAGTATAAGATGGTTCGAAATCTTTGCTAAATATTAAAAATGTGTGAGTGAGTTGGTTTGTCCTTCCTTTATGGCCTAGAAAGCAACCAATCAACTTGATTTTTGGCATCAAGTTAGTTAAAAGACAGAGAGTAACTTAAGCTACTTTTTATCCGAGGAAATAATAACTTTATATACTTTATCTATATATATAAAAGGCAATGGTGACTGACTGACTGACTGATCTATCAACGCACAGTTCTAACGATTAGACGTCAGCATCAGCTAAGGATTTTTGAAAATTCCAACCCTAAGAGGATTAAATTAGGAGATGAAAGTTTGTATAAAATCCTTCATTTATCAATTTATTTTTCAAGTTACATCCATGAAACTTTAAATTTAGATTTTCGATTTAAAAATAAGAAATATGTGTTTTACAAATTTTAAGAATTCCAGTTCCAAAGGCATCAAATAGGGGATGAAAATATGTAAGAAAATTCTTATTTTTCTTTTAGCAGCAAGACATTTTTTTAAACCTTTGTAGTTAAATTTACCAAATCAAAAATTTTACTCAACGTGAGCTCGTCAACGTCGAGCAAAAATTATATAATTTAAAAAACCGTAATAAACTTTAACGAAAACTTTCTGTCAGGTTATGTTTAGTAGCGCTATCTCTAATCAGTCGATAAGGATGTCTTATTGATTATCTACTTTATTTTTTTATCTAAAATTTTTTGATGTTATTGTTGATTATTAATTAAGATAAAAATATATCAATCTTGAATGAGTTGTCTTGTCTGTCTTGTCTTGCGATTTCGATTAGCGTTTTTTTATTACGTGAGCAATGAGCAAACATAATCACCTATCTATCTACTGGACAATGAACCGACTATTACCTCCTTTTGATTTTTATGAAGTGTTACGTAGATCAACCGATTTTCGAACTCTGCCCTAATAAAGTCTGACTGTGATAACCCCGTAAGATCTTAGAAGGGTAACGCGCATTCGACATCGTTCCTTACGAAGACCTAACAGAAAGAACTAAAAGAGCCCTACCCAAAGGCCAAATACGTTGTAAAACAAAACCAATAAGGATTGGATATTGGATATTGGATAGAAGCAGATGTTCCATTGCGGACAATGAACATTATATAATTTGCTATACTCCACGAAAATCAAGATAATCTGCACGGTGTAATGTTCAAGTTCTTTAATCTTAATACGCTGCACCAAACAGATCTTCGGCAATATACTATCTAGTCTCTACGCACTTCGCTTTAGGGGATGCTGACTTTACATTGAACAACTATTAAGAAAGTTTTAATTACATATTTATAATATTTAAAGGAAAATAATTACACTTTTTATCTATTGTCTACGCAAATAAATTAATTACGTCTATACATAAATATCGTGTAAGGTAATTGTGATATTAATAAATGCATGGCTAGATAAGCTGGAAAGTTGGTTTTGTTTAACATTTAAAGTTTGTTACCACATATATACTTATTGTATGAATGAATAAATACACTTTTATTATACACCACATAACAATATGTATAGTAAAATTATAAATAAAAAATTAACAAAACACAGTATACAATTTGGCGGTCTTACATAGCGAACTCTTCCAGGCAACCAAAGGCGTTAAACACAGCTCAAGAAGAGAGGTTGATTGATTGGTATATAACATCTAATATTCTATTAAACCTCTTTCTTTAATTAGTTTTTTTTTATTTATAGACTAGCGCTTGTCTGTTATATCACCAGATGCAGTGGCGTGCATAGAGGGTATGCAGAAAACCTTCAGTTATAAAAAACTTAAGAATAGGCATTGTAAGAGTTTTAAAAAGCCTACACTTAAGTATTTATTACTCGTACCTACCTTAGATTTTCTTCATTTTATATCATTGCATACCCTGTGCATACCCTCTATGCACGCCACTGACCAGATGGTAAGTAATCATGAAGGCTAAGGTGGAGCGTGCTTGCCTAGAAAATGCCTTTTCACTCTTGATTATAACGTTATCATTTTATAGGTAGTGGAGAAACTGGAAGCTGCTTACAGCTTCCAGTTGGAAATTTCTAGAATGCCCTTAGGCATTCTAGAAATTTGCAGTGCGAATCAAATATGAGGATGCAAAGTTTAATAGTTTTTAGTAAAATACTTATGTATTTAAGTTTTATTTTTTTATAATGTGACCGAAGATACAACGCTAATGCTGTAAACAACCACCACACCACCGTGAAAGAATAATAACTCACCACGTAAGTCTACTTTAAATATGAATTAACGTGTTTTTGCCTTACTTCCATACATCAAATACCAAAAACCTTATCTTTATATTCAAAGTGCTCTGAAATATTAATAAACGTTTCATTGACCTATAATTGATTATTGCAATGACACTAGACAGAATTTGTAATTCTAATACATCATTTAATTTTTTTATGAATGTAGTTACAATTAATTGCTGGTGTGTCTTATGAACAAACAAATAAAAAGCGCTACGTACGTGTCCATAGTGTAACAACCACGTACGGTAGCAGATCCTTACGGTGCCTCGCGGATCGATGGAAAAAGTGATTGGAGAACTCTATCAAACAGTTCTTGAGCACATTCTCAAAAATATATCTTATAGAATACCGAAAGGTAGAAAACCTTGCTCCAAACTCAGAAGTTTTTTATTGGCTAGGTCACCGATGAGTCTTCAAGCAAGGCGATCCACAGAATCCAAGGCTTCACTGGTAGTTGGAAGAACCAGCCCCAAAATAGGAGCAGTATGGTTCAAGTTGAGAAGCTGTTAAGGCGTGATGCTGTTCGTATAAAAATATAGAAGGTAGTTTAGTTTTAGGGTGGTGATATCCGCTAAGAGTTTCTTTAAAATAAAACCCCTAAAGGGATAAAACGGGTGTTGGATTGTATTAAAGTCCTGTAACATTACGACTCCGCGGTGAAACTACTATTATAAATGTGGAAGACTTTACCTACCTGCTACATGCTTTTTAGTATACACTTTCAAATAAAAAAATAATTATTAAAATCGGTTCAAATTTAACGGAGATATGAAGTAAAATTGTTAAAAATTTTCATTCCGTTTCCCGGAGGAAATATTCCGATACGGTTTATCGCCATATAAAGTATCGTATATGTTGACCCGGAATACCACTATACCAAATCTTATTTTAATCCGTTCAGTAGTTTTCACGTGATGCCCGGACAGACAAACAGACAGACAGACAAACAGACAAAAATTAAATAAAAATCTGTTTTGGACTCAGATTATAAAGAATCCCCCGGTCAAAATTTTCAAAATTTATTAAATGTACAGAAATCGTCCAGTTACAGTTTTATTATAACTATAGATATATTATGTTTTTTAAGTTACTGAAAAATATAGCTTATAGCTTAATAGAAGTACCTCAGTAGTTTTCTGGATTGAATAACGCTTTCTCCATAACAATCTTTCATTCAAATAGTCTGGAGACACAAGTCTTTGAACGGTGCGTTCGATTATAAAGCAGCATCACCCTATCAAAATTTTCAAAATATATTAAATGTACAGAAATCTTCGAGTTACAGTCTCATTATAAGTATAGATTATAGAATTCTGAAAACGAAGTCGCAGGCAACAACTATAGCTACGGAAACATTGAACCTATTTTCTCGTACTAAGGTATTTCAACATACCTACGAATTTTAATTCTCAATTTTAATATAGGTATTTTATATTTCGCTCATTACAAAAGTATTTTTTTATCTATTTACAAAGTTTCTTTGTACTGGATTGTCACTGGTGTTATTGACCGCGTGGGGCGAGAGATTATTTAGGTGACAGACAGATAAATTGAACTTTATCCGTCTGTCGGAGTGCACTCTAGTAGGTATATTATAACGATCGTTGCTATATAACATACTAGCTGTAGCCCGTGACTCCTTCAACGGATCGTGTCATTTTCCGGAGCAAAATAGCACATAGGTACAGTACGCGCGGCGAGAGTTTGGCTTTGACCTTCGGGTGGAAGGGATTACTGCGCATGGGTACTGTCACGCTCACAATACTTTTCCTTTTTTATGTACCAGGTTGGATATTTGAGTGGGTCAAAATTCATGTACAGTGGTAATAATGCTAGAAAATAATACGAAATAGATAAACTTCTTCATTTATTAAAACTATTGATAGTTATTTTACTTATATAAAATGTTTATTTCCTTTTAAAGTTTACAGAGACAGCGATGAAAATTCTAAATAATTGTTTTTTAATAAAATTATTTATTCCAAGATACATGTAAAATTGGTACATACAAACAAAAGAAAACTTAAAATAATTATTAAATACAAAAGTTAACATTAAAAAAAAGTCTTAGCAGCAGTGCTATTCAGATTCTGAATCAGTTAAAGGTCGCCTTCTATGAAATCACCGCATGGTCCAGTGGTGCTGCCGCGACACGAAATTGTGCAACGTCTTTTGCTTGTTGAGGGTCCGGTTGCAGTTGTCATCATCATCATCTTCATAACCATCATCAGAATCATCGTCTTCGGAACTATCATCGACGCGAATTATAAATTGCTCGGTAAGTAAATCAACTACATGGTCACTCTTGACGTACTCTTCTTCTATATCTTTTACCTTTTTACATATTTTTCCCCATTCCTGGGCACGTATTAAGGATACTTTTTCTTTGATAAGTTTGGTACATTCTTGTAAATTCCATTTAACATTTTTGCTAGCTACATATTGTTTAATAGTAGCCCATGCCATTTCTATGGGGTTGAGGTCTGGATGGTAAGGCGGTAATCTCAATATGCTATGGTTTGCTTCTGCTATAATTTGATCTATTGAAAAAGTTTTAAATCTTTCTTTATTAGCTTTTATCAAGTTGTACAATTGTGGCTTGAGCATTGTTGAATCATATTGTATGCCTTTATCAGTTAGCCAATTCTGCATATCGGCTTTTTTGGTATTGGAGGACGGTGCTAAATCCCATTGTTTATTGTGGTATGAAGCGTTGTCGACAACCACTACAGAATTGGGTGGTATGTTGGGAATTAATTGTGTCCTAAGCCATTTTTCATAATTCTCGTAATTCATGTTGTCGTGATAGTCCCCTGTTTTGGTGCCGGCTTTAAAAGTTAATAAAGCATTTGGTATAAACCCAGCTTCAGATCCTGCGTGGACTATCACGACTCGTTGTCCTTTAGAAATGGGTTTTTTTAGTCCTTCCGTAGGGCCATCGCTCCAGGCTTTGGTTGTTGAGTGCGATGAATCTACGTAGGATTCATCTGTGTAAACAATGGGTCTTCCTTCTTGTCGATATTTTCTTATTTTACTTAAATATTCAATGCGTTGTAATCGGATATTCGATGTTTCTATTAGTAATTTACGGTTGTTTTCTGTTTTTTTCCAGCGAAATCCTAACTCCTTAACAATTACACGAAGACTTCTTTCTGACCCTTTAAAGTTTATATCTTCCTCAAGTTTCTTTTTTAGTTTCCCAATGGTGGGAAGTTCATTATTCGTCTTGTGAAAATTGTGTATACATCTTTTTATAATACCTTGGTCAAAATTATCAATATTCGTAACTGGTTTAGCTCTGGGACGTTTTTTTCCAGGTGTTCTGAAAGTAATTAGCAAATCGGAACTCTTGGCTTGATTTGCGATATTTTTTACAGTTCCAATTGAAGTCTTAGTGGCCTCCGATGTCCGTTTTTGAATTTTAGCTAATTTAATTTAGAAACAGTTTCCGTTTTCATTACCTGCATAGTCTGTATAGTTTGGTTATTCTCCGACTGACTGAATAAAGAAGCAACTTCCTCAATCTGACTTCGAATTTGCTTCAATGAATCGACACATTCGTCAGCTTCTTTCTTTAAAAAGCAATTCACGTCATATATCATTTTCCGTGCTTGCCTTTTTAAAACAATGTTTTTTTTACGCATTTTCAAATCACTTTTTAATATTTAACAAAAAAAACTTAAACAAACAAACTCAACAAATAATAACAATCGACAACAATAAACAATTAACGAAAATAGCAATTCACTTGTGAACGTGATTGTACAACAGGAGTGCGCGGTACGTCGTATCGATGCGAGAGGCAGGGAACGACTGGAGCGCCAATCAGAGCACCGCGTGCGCCTACACACCCGCCCCACACCCCGCTAATTGCCCGTTGATACCCAATTTCTGATTTTTGCGCAATAACGGTCAAAGCCAAACTCTCGCCGCGCGTACTGTACCGAATTATAAACTATCCCTGTGCTAAACTTCATCAGGACCCGTTCAGCCGCTTACTAGGTACCTACAAACTAGCTGGTACCCTCGGTTTCAACCGTGTTAGCTTAGGGTCGTAACGCAATATTATTTTTATATTAACTTCAATATTTAATTTCATAAAGAGGAAACATTTTTTTGGTATTTTTGGATGAATTCAAAACTAATAAACTGAAATAAAATTTAAAATGGCCTATAAAGAGCTATATTCTGAAAAAATATCACAATACGCGGATAAAGAATTCCGTCTTTACTTCTGCCCTGATTTACCACTTTACGCGTAGCGTAGTTTTTAGGTTTTTAAACAACTTTTTTCATAATTTAATATCAGGACGACTTTGTCGATGTGTTGTATGTATCATATTCATCATCAACAGTATAAAATTTTTAACGGGCCATTGCAGGGCACAGTTCTCCTTCCAGATTTAGGCCATTGTTCACCACGCTGGCAATGTGTAGATTGATAGACTTTATACGCGTTTGAGAACTAGAGAGCTTTCGGGCATGCACGTTCCCTCACAAGCAAGTGATAACTGCTTAAAACGCACATAACGTCAAAAAGTTATGAGATGCCCGCCGAGATTCAAACTCGGTGTCCCAGTAGTCCTCACCACGACATAAACATACACACCTCTTCTGCTAATAGTCTTTGAGTCTCAGACGGACAGAAATAAATACTTCTTTTGCGGTTGAGTTTGTTTTCCATTACTACCTATCTTATCTGTGTGCGTGCGTGTGCATGTGTGCGTAATATTGGCGATGAACTTTGGCGATAGGTTTTTGAACTATGGAATTAATATGTAGTTATTTACCAAGTACATATTACTTCCAAGGTTAGTAAAACCGACGTCTTTATCGTATGTCCAGCAGTGAGCGACCTGTGGTTGATTAATAATGCAATGGGACAATACTATACGCCATTTTAAATGCAGTTCAATTAAGACATTTAATAAAAGGCAATAATGATGGCAGGCAGGCAAACGTGAAGGAAAGCATCAAACCTGCGTGACTGAGAATTCCCCATAATATTCTCAAATGCAAGTGGAGTCCACCAATCCACACTGGGCCAGCGTGGTGGACTATAGCTTGAACCCTTTACATTGTGAGATGCCCTACAGGAGGCCGGTAATGAGTTGATATGATGATGATAAATGATGTCAGGCCTTAGGTGCTAAAAGCGTTCTGTAACTATTATACCAGGGTAGCATAGCTTCCCTGCGAATATAAAAGCGTTACCTCGAGGCCCGTTATTCCGACCAACAACCGCTAGGAGATGACCCGCACGCAGTCGTCTACACGATTGCGCACAGCAGCTCATCGTGCATCGCCCCCACGGTGCGCCGGACATGGCATCAAAGGATCGTTGCCTAAAGCCAAAGTTCCTTTTAGTATTAAATCGAGGCTACCGAGGTTCTCCCCAAGCTTATCACATAGGTAAGGAGACTCAGCTCCAAGGGCCGAAAGTCGAAACGTACGGGACCCCGTTTGGCCAACACCAACCAGCGTAGACCCCCTCTTTCGAACAGATCCTTCTCTAATATTTATCTTTAACAGAACACACCTGACAGGCACTGGAGCAACGTCATTGTATTTCTTATCGGATTAATAATGTAAGCTGTATTATATATTGATTCCTGATACGAAAACTTTGCAGTCAGTCCTAAATACGGCACTGCGCGGTTTATCAAAAGTGCCATCTATGTGCCTATTTGAATAGATAGAAAATAGAAATATTTGACTTTGAAATATGCTTGTGATTACACCGGCAACGACGCCCTTAGCACCGGAACACAGCAATGATGCTTGGCGGCGGAATTAACCATGGTAGTAGGTACTTTCCAGAACGAGCTCTGTCTGTTTAATGAACGAATACACTTTTATGAGTTTTATTGTACAACACATAAATAATAGTATATTGTGCAACAAGTGCGACAAGTTGTCGATTGCCCACGAAAGCGAAGTTGAACGCACGAGTCTTTACAAGCAAATAACAAGTTTGATAAGAAGAAAAAAATATATTTTGAACAATAAATAAAAATTAATTAATATTAATAAACAAAAAATAAATTTTTTGAATTTTTTAAAAGGGCAAAGCCTTCTCAGACCAGAAATAATAGCTGAAAAATTAAGCATTCAAAAAAGTATCAATTAATTACAAATGCTTAGAATTAAACAGCTCAATATTAATTAATTATTTACACTTTCGTTCAAATAAATTGTCACATTTGAACAATTTGAAAACGTCAAATAGTATCTGCAACCCGTGCGATGTTGTCAACGTCATTTTGCGTGCGACAGGGATAGTTTGCGTGTGCTAAGTACAATTTGCGAGATTTTTCATAAATAACAGTTTTATTTATGAAAAATCTCACGCGTAATTTTAAAATGGGCAAACGGTTCTTTTTCAACCGCAACAGCGAGCGTCGATTTTTTTTGTATTACTCATGCGGGGAAAGTAGTATCCCCGCATGAGTAATACAAAAAAATTCGAGCAAGTTAGATAGAGGGTACAATTTTTTCTTTCTCGATAGTACCTATAAAAATGTAAGCTCGTTCAATGTATTCAAAACTAAATTAGCTTCTTATAAATTAAGTAATACCAATAAATTAAAAGACGAATACATTGAATGAGTATATAATTGTGTAAAAGTGTATTAAATTATTATAGAAAATTAAGTTTCCTATGTAAGTGTACTTAGGTATTTTTATGGGAATAATTGTCTTTAAATCTAACCTAATAGCCACGGTCAAAAACTCCCACTAGCCCAGACCAGAGCATATTCACGAGAAAAAAATCAGGAATTATAAACGTAAATCTTATACGTGAAGAGTAGTTTGTGTGTCTGACACGAACCTTCCATCGTATAGAAAAGAGGGATTTGTATAATAAATTTTCCATGCTACTTTTACACTTGTTGGGGGCTTTAACGTTAGATTATTATCACAATAATTATCATAATTATCACAGGTTATCTTATTATCAGTCATAGTTACAACCGTGACTTCAAGCACGTGCTCTTCGAGGCACGGGGGTGGGTGGCCACGGCCAATTTCCAATCTGAATAGCTTGCAAGCTCGCAATTCTCAATTTTTGATGTTTTTTAATTAGTTCTTTGTAAAATAACCACAATCTGGACTGTTTGCGTAATTGAAAGTATTTCTTATTTCCTCAATTTTATTTACATAACTACGAACCTACTTTTTTCGTTAAAGAAAAAAAAGGTAATACTTTCATTTTTTTATCAAGATAAGTTTGTCGAATCGTATCCAAGGTATAATAATTTCATTTTGAAGAAAGGAACTCTAAAAATCAGTAATAATAATTAATTATCTAGTAATCCTGTGTTATCATAGATCAATAATTATATACCTACCCAGAAGGTAGGTACATACACTATCGTAAAGTGAATCTCTTGAATGGAAAATCACAAAAAAGTAGTTTATTAAAACTATTCCATTCACACACGAATGTTAATCTATAACATAACTTCTTGCTCTATTTAAGTATTAAATCAATCGGAGTACGGCGCGGCGGTCGTATCGCTTTAGTCAATGACGTAGGTGGAATAAAAAAAAAATACTTTCAGCATTTTGCGCCATTCTCGACGTAAAGCAACACAATAGCTCGCAAGCATTGTGAACGAACCCAATTTTCATGAGACTCACTAAAGACAAATCAAATTTTTTTATTAATCTTATATCTTTAAACGAGCAATTCTTGTATATATTTAAATGGGGTTTCGGGGCGATAAATCGATCTAGCTAGGATTCATTTTTAGAAAATGTCATTTTATTCGTGTTTTATCGATAAATATATATATTTCTTATATCTTTAAACGAGCAATTGTTGTAAATATATAATTGGAATCTCGGAATCGGCTCCAACGATTTTCAACTAATTTAGTACACAGGGGGTTTCGGGGGCGATAAATCGATCTAGCTAGGATTCATTTTTAGAAAATGTCATGTTATTCGTGTTTTCCGATAATAACCGATTTGGTGCAACGAAGTTGCGAGGGTCAGCTAGTTTTAATTAAACGACAACGAATTACCCAGAGATATTAAATAGCAAACAGCGCTCTGCGATAAAGAAGCTTTAAAAAAAAAACTTCGATACGTTAATTTTCACGGTCGTGAGAGTGCCAGATCCATACGGTCAGAACAATCTGGCCATTTTCAAATATATTTGTAATTTATTTTTTTTTACTTTAAAAAAAATTATTGTTTTTAAAAATATCAAATACGTTTAAACGAATGTTTTTTCTTCCTATATCTATGTTAATACTGTCATTTTTAGTTTCGAAAACTCCGTGACTTTCATATAATGTAGAGTATCACCTGGCGTTCAATTTGGGTTGGTGCGGCAATATAATAAAAAATAGTTATATATATAACTTAATATTCAATATTTAATATACATAAATAATAATTATAATAAACTACTTTATCATAAATTTTAATACTACAGATATTATACATAATGTACTTATATATATTATGTATAATATGTGTATTTTGATGCAGTATTCTACGTAGTATAATGTGAAATAGATAAGAAATGGTGTTCAGCTTCTTGAATAAATTCAGGGATTTAGCCTGACGTATGTCAGCAGGGAGAGAATTACCAAGTCTGACACTATTAAGTATTAACCGTAAAGGGTTACTATAGTATTTACATGTCTACATAGAGGTCATTCAAATATCATTCAGATAGTTAGAGATCCAAGAGAGAAGTTAAAGACTATAGCGGAAAATTATATAAATTAACAAAAATCTCATTTTACAAATAAAAAAATGGAATAATCTTATCAAATTAGTATATTGTCATCGGTCCTCGATATATCTTCAAACTTTGAAGATATATCGAGGAGGAAACGTTTGAGGAGGGTCAAAATCAAATCCAAAGGAGTCGGTTACAAACATAACAACAAAGCTAATAAAAATCTTATTTTTTATATTGAAAATTGGAATAATCTTCTCAAATTAGTGTATTGTCACCGGTCCTCGATATGTCTTCAAAGTTTGAACGAAATCTGACCGTTTAAAGTGGGTCAAAATAGCGACCATAGAAGTCGGTTACAAACATACAAACATACAAGTGAAGCTAATATAAAGCGTGTAATAAATCAAATGACTTGTAATAATATGATGAATTCTATTTTTAATACAATTCTACCGGACCAGCTTACTTGTGACCTAATTAAGAAATTGGGTCACAAATGAGCAGGTCAGTTACCCTTTTTTATAATTTTAATAACCTAAATCATCGTTTCTGAAACAGCGATATTTTACTAATTAAAACTGAGAAAATAAAATTATCCTTGTAAGATAGATACCTAATTACATTATATTGCGATTAACGAATTATTTATTATCTAGACAGCATATATTTTTTTAAATGACGTAACTTTTAAGTAATTAGGCCAATTTTCGAAACATATATCAGCATGTTTATGTATACTTATATAATATTAATTAGGTAAGCAGCTATGTAAAAAAGATATCTGATTTAGCCCAGCTAATATACGCCAACGTTTTTGGTATATACCTACTAGCCAAAAAAGTACACCTAATATATTATAGAGTCTGCTCGAATAGTTTGAATAAGGCGCTACTTTACTTAGTACAAATAAATACATCTTTACTTATCTTATTTAACCATTTATTTAAATAATGGGATCATTCCTTATATTTCCATCATCATCATCATCATCGTATCAACCGATTGACTTCATCTGGACAGATGTGTCAACTATCAGTGCCTCTTCAGTAATCGAATTTAATTAAAATACCTTACAGCTAATAGAGATTACATACAGCATTACAAAAGTAATTACTCTGTTCTTATTAGTGAAATAAAATTTATTATTATTATTATTAATAAAAAGTCTCCAAACATTTTTTTTTAATTCAGAGATTTTTATTTTATTTATATTATAGATATAACCTAAAATAAACTATGTTAAACTAAATAAAATCTAAAACGCACAGTTCCTAAGATGCTGGCAGCATTGCCACTTTGGATGGCCAATTCTTTAGCCAAGGTAACTGCCCGCTCTAGGATCACCGGTAGAGTCGCTAACCCTTTTTGATAATTCTTTAAAAAGAGCTCGTGATTTTGGACCCCACGCTCCCAAAGTGGCACTTAAATGAAACTGCTATCCAGGTTTTCATATTTACGCCTCTAAAACTCTAAACTTTATTGACAACAAAAATATTTCCACTGTTTTCCACCAATCCGCACTTGGCCAGCGCGGTGGACTACTGCTTAAACCTGAGTAGTTTAGTGTAGTAGATTTTTTGTGACAGAGCTCGTCCGGAATGAAGTCCGGGAAGAAGGAGAAACACTTTATTGCACGTAAACATACTTATAGGAAAAGAAACATTAATGAAACAGTAAACAATGTAGACATGCAAAGGCGGCCTTATTGCTGCAAGCAATCTCTTACAGGCAACCTTTGTAGAAAGGACTTAGAGCAAGAGAACGGGATAGTGCCAAGAGTGTGGTAGTATATACATAAATACCAAAATGTATAGATACTTATACATAAATAATTTATATAAATATACGTAATATATAAGTATAAAATATACATAATATATAAAAGTAGATTTTAATACATAATTTACAGACAGTAATAAATCAACAACTTCAACTACCAACACTCAAAGAGAGGTAGTAGTCCTTCAGACGACTCTTAAAAATAGGAAGGGAAATACTTCCACGGATTTCAGCAGGCAGATTGTTCCAGCATAATTGCCTTTAAGGTGAAAGAATTACCGAAGAACTTCGTTTTACAAAATGGGAGTACCAGACGGTTACCGAGGCGGGGTCGAAGGTTGAAATGAGAAGTAGAGTCAGAAATAAAGCGAAAACGATCCCTTAAATTAGAGGGAGATAGTTGACTATTAAGAATAGAATAAAAGAACGACAGTAAATGAAGTTCACGACGTAAACGGATAGGCAACCACTTTAGCCTAGCTCGGTACTCCGAGATGTGGTCAAATTTACGCAGTCCAAACACAAACCGGTTGCATAAATTTGGAAGGCGCTCGAGCTTATTAAGAAGTTCTTCGGTAAAGTCAGGATAACAGGAGTCTGCGTAATCCAGTATAGGAAGAAGAAGAGATTGAGCAAGGGAAATTTTAGTTTTGATTTTTCCAACGATTTAAGTACCCAATCGAAGCGAAAATGTTTCGACTCACCTCAGCTATCTGTGGGAAAGTACTTCAACAATGCGTATTTCTGCCGCTATGCAGAATTGTTGCAATGCTGTGTTCCGGTCTGAATGACGTGGTTGCTGGTGTAATTACTGGTCACCGGGGGCACTTTGTAAGACGTGCTCCTTGCATGCCCTCGAAGTGTTCCTTCGGTTATAGGCTATGGGTTTCAAGTGACCATCCGAAGGGCCATATCTGCTTGGTCGTTCAAGTACTGCTAAAAAAAAACCCTTCTCATTCGGACCTGAGACCTGCGCCCTGAAGTGGCACAAGTGGGCTTATTAATAATGATAATCTCACAAACTCGGAAAACTACTGAGCTCGTTGAGCTCATATTGAAACTAAAAAGTTTTGTTTTTTTGCTTTTAGCTTAAACGCCAATCTAACTACTAATGAGATTTTAACAAACCTTTTGGATGTGATAGGTCAATTCTTGAAGAAGGTTATAGAACTATTTTAAATTTCCCTTGGTTAAAACATTTGAAAAGGGAAGTAAGTTTGTTTTTTTTCACGTCACGCCACGACACTTAGGTGTCGAGCAAATAAAAGAATAGTTATGTGATTTAATAAATGAATGAATGAGCGTAGGCGGGTGGCGCGAAGCGGCGGGTCGCTGTATATTGTGTCAATAGCAGAAGAAGGCACGGGATTCTTCTACTTCTTCTTCTTCTTCTTCTGCTTGCGGCTCAGGTTTGCCTGGTTCCTGGCGTCACGTCGACCGGCTACGAACTATTGAGACGCCGCTGTCTAGATCTCCCAGCAAGCATTGGTCGCCGCCAGGAATAGCAGCGCTTTCCTTGCTGGAAGAAGTTTAGCATCCTCTGGTTGCATTAGAGGCACGGGATACCGCAGTTTATAATTTGCCGCATAATAAATAATATGAAATATTATATACGATAGGTACATAATATATCATAGTATACTTATGGATAATTAATGTTATCACGTGTTCATTATAGTTACTGGTGGCATTTGACCTCTTTGGTGTACGATAACTCTTTACTCGTTGGTATTAAAATATTAAATGTAATGAAAGTAGGTCACAACTATCTATGAAAAATAATAAAATTATCGTCCAACTGTACGCCAGATTAGCGTACCGAGGCGAGAGTTCCGTAGGGAGGTACTTTGAAAGAAAAAGTTTAATCATCTATTTAGAAATATTATTTCACCAAAATACTTTACTAACTGTAGGTACCTTTATTATCATTTTGTTGGGCAGTTTAGTTATTTGGTAAAGCGTTAGCACCTATTGCGTTTTCCAAACATGGTGCTGTTTAGAGAAATCGTTAGACTCTTCTTTTTTTATAATATTTTCATAACATTTTTAAGAGTCGCTTAAAGAATTATCTAACACTGTATGTAGGTATGATAATTATATTTCACATTTATGTTCTCTTTCCATACTATTATGTAGGAATTAGTTTAGGTACGAATTTCACCACTGTAAAATAAACTAATTAAAAATATGAACCTACAGGTTTTGTAATTTTTAATATGTATGTATATTTTTATTACTTAGTTTGCGCACCGCTAAAACGGTAATTCATTTTCTCAAAATGGTTGCCTGGACGAAATCACCATGAGTGATAAGGCCGCCTTTGTTACTCAAATTCTAATGACTTGTACCTTTAGGTATTATTTTCTTTTTGGTTTTTTATGCAGTTTTAAGTTTCTTTGAGTTGATCTATCCCTTATAATGACGATTCAAAAACACCCTTCATTGTTTAAATGATTCTGTAGATAAGTCGTTTGTTGTGGCTAGCGAATATATAGAAGAAAGAGACTTTTGTAATGTACACAAACTCTTTAAAAAATACTAATATTTCCGTAGTAGGTGCACATTACATGCGTTTATACAAAAATCGAATCTTTTGTCTTTAAAATATTAGTGTGAAAAGTTGGCGCAATCAGTGAATAATTAAAGTTAATTAAAAAACTGGGACCTTTATCACGCGGATTTCATACTATAAGAACCCCAGGCTCCATCCTAAATCCCTCATTGTTTTCCAACAGAAATGATAATTATCAAGTCTATATCATAAAAACCTAGTTAATCCGAAATTTGTATGAAATGAGTAGGGATATCTAATAATATGAAGTGATTTTAATATAACTAATACCAGGTGTTAAGATAACTTGAAGTAACTGCCAAAACTTAGATTAAATCGCAGATAAAAATGGTGAAATACCTACCTGATTAGTGATTACTTAGTTACTATGTTGCGTAGGTACTTTTAGTTTTTAGGGTTCTGATCCGCATTATTGATGATAACACGTCGCCTTGTTGTCTGTTGGTCCATCCGTTTGATTTGTCCATTCCATTTGTCAGGTCTCATTCTGGTTAACAACTTGATATCAAGTTGAAAATTATGCTGAATACTCAGCCTCATGTAATCCGATGGACGTATTTTGTACCAAATCCCACGGACTTGTGTCGCATGCGTTCAGCGGCGGTGGTACAAGTCGGGGGTCTACCAACGCTGCGTTTACCGCTGCGCGGGGAGCCTAGCGTCCATGGGTTTTCCAAGCTAAGTGCCCCACCCCACAGAATAAAGACATACAGAAACTGTGTTCACCACTAATATTGGACCATTGAAAACCACTCAACTTTAGAGTTGTGTAGCGGTCTCCGCATTAACAAACTAGATGGCGCTACAAAAATCCTGCATCACGCTAAGTAAGTGTTCACAATAATTTACCATATATACAACTTGAAAAAATAAAGGACCTCCAATGTTCTAAACGTTTAACATGAAATGGGATAATAAGAAAAGTTTGTGAGCTAGCAACATTCCGCGGGTGTAAAGTAAGACGCTTTAGTTTTAAGTTAACGAATGCAGTTATTACCATCACTAACATTAGTGTAACATGTTAAATGTATGAACGCTTCATAAGTGCCTGTGATAAGGTCTACACGAATAAAACATTTTTGAATTTGAATTTGGCGTGCGCATGGCGTTTCACTGTTTTTGGACACAATGCACTGCATACAATAATGGCTGAATGAGGATTCCGTATATTCTCAATTCTGTGTCCCACCCATTGCCTGTTCAGCTATGCGACTCGTTGAGCTTTGTCTCTAAATATAGCTTTCTACGGATCTCCCCATTTCTGATTTGATCCGAGAATGCCCGGGCGAATACTTCCTATCGCCTGAATGGTACCCATTACATACATTCATACAAAAATCTAATCTTCTGTAAAAATTTTTTTGTATCATTATATGTAATGGATGCCTTTAAAACTTCTTTTCATACCAAAAGTCTTATGCCCTTTGCCACTATTCTTAGGAATCGCATATCTAATTATTGAGGCTATTTATTAAAAAAAACATATCACCTACTGTTACGTGATAACTATTGGTGGATAGTTGATGTATGCCTAGGAATTTTCTTAGATTAGACGTTACTTATTAAGGTATTGCCATGTTGTTCGTCGGTGAAAACGGGCAATAGTAACAAAAGTCTACGTAATTATTTGCTATAAAGAGGCATATCCACAGTGGCGTGCACAGGGTTCTTGGCCAGGGTATGCATAAAGAAGGTAGATGCCATGAAATGGAAAAATCCTTCTCATTTATGAGTTATACAAAAAAGTTAGGGTAGGCAGAGCTTTTGTGCTTGTATGAAGTACACGCCACTTTATATCCAGTGACCTAAATTCTTATAATTAAGCATGCATGTTGCAACAATTGAAAATAAAAAATCTCAACTTCCTTGCCTTTCAATTTCATCGCAATAATATAAGTAGAACCATTTCCTATTTAATACATCAGTAATAGTACTTAACAAAATAAGTTATGCTCGTCAAATAAAAGGCTTCTACTATCTATTAAGTACTTTTAATAAATTTACATGTATAAAATATAAAAATATATATAAATAAATACCAATTTTCGAAACCCTCAGTGCACATATCTGGTTCGCACTTAGCTAGTTTTTGCTTAGAATTTAGATCTGAATCTAATAAATTAAATTATTATCTACCTAATCAATTTTTAATTCGCTTAGATATTTGGATAAATTATTTCATAATAATTATTTTCTATTGGCACACAATAAAGCCTGTAACTATTTTTAACCTAATAAGTCTCATATTAGTGGGCATTAAGACAAGACTCATCAGCTTATCTCATATATGTACTATTTTTATCAGGGCCTTACAAATAAACGTAGAATAACGTCGGAAACCTTATTCAGTGTCCTGTCACATTTAAAATGATCTATCATGAATTATCACTTTAAGTGAAAAAAGACGGCATACCTAATTATAGTTTTTAGCATTAAATGAAAAAAGAATCTGGTAGTGGCTCCATGCCTTGTCATACAAAATCTTAGCACTTGTTTGGAGAACAAAAGTTTTTGTGTATTTAGGTCTCAGGTTGGGAACACCCGGGACGCCGGGACTCGGGATTGCAGATTAAAGGAGGTAACTAAGTTAGGAATTCAGGGACTGTCTTGCCAAAAGAGCGTCGGCAGACTATAAAGGCATGGTTTTCTAAATGACGGGATCGAAAGGGCTCCTGTGGGACGCAACACGCGTTGGCAGTTGACACATTGGCCTCATCTGAAATCATGGAGACAGCATCAAAACCGGGAGACGCAGCTGAGATGGCTTAAAACGCTAACAAGCATGACTGTACCTCTCTAATAGAAAGCGACATTTTTGTTCCGTTTACCGTGGAGACTTTGGGGCCATGGAGTCTAATACGGACTAAACCCTTCTAATTCTAAAACATGTGCCCTGTAGTGGGCCCTTAATGGACGGAAACGATGAAACTGGTCAAAAAAAGAATAACATATCTTTTTGAGGATCTATAATATATAGGAAATTTATAGATTTAAAACAATTCATGATTTTGAATCTTATTTTAGAATACGCAGTATATTATTAAAGTGCAGGAATCTATTTTGTAAAACCTTTTCTGGGGGAGTGCAATTCCAAATTTTACTGAATAAGAAGGGAGGTAGTCTATTATTTAAATATAAGTTCGTGGAAAACATACTTAAGCTCCGAAACGACTTGCTTACTTTTACAGCCGAGGTGTATAAAAACCCGGAAGGAACAATGTTCTTTTGGCATGAAGGCATAGAAAAAATGTAGAGGCTATATGGAAGCGAGACCAGATATAATTTGAAGGTAACTTTCCCTACTACAGTTCCTGGGATGATCTCGAAGATTGACAAAGGGAAGGACGGAGCTATATAGTCATTTACGCTACCTTCGGATATGTAAAACACTAAACATTTACATTATAAGTATAGATTGAGAATGTCCGCCTTTTTTGGTCGATTAATAATTATATTTTGCAGGCTGATAGCGACACTCGACGCTCAATCATCCGTAGCCAAACGATAAAACGATTACGTCGGTACTCGTTCGAAGAGATAAATACTGTTTTTATAATATACCTAATTGTCAATTCACTATCCGAACAGAATTTGCGACAAAGGAGTATATGGGTATCTCATCTATGCATCTTCAAATCACCGATGAGCGTGCACTGTCGGAAATAGGTCTTTTGTAGGAATTTTCAAATTTCATATTCTTGTACCACTTGTGAGACTGTTTTGATATCTTCTGTCCACCTCGTGTAGTGGGAGGTCAACGCTCAAGGCCATAGCCAGGCAGTCCTTTGGATGGAGCGAGTTTTGGACCTGAGATAATAATTACCTAAATTATAGCTAAATCTGTGATAAGTACCTATTTGTATAATCTGTGATAAGTAGATATTTGTATATGTTTATATTATATACGTATGTATTTTAAGAAGCGATGATAGCCCAGCGGTAGGACTTCGACTTCACTTTCGAGGGGCCGAGTTCGAATCCCAGCAAGCACCTCTTATATAACTTCTCCAAGTTTTGTGCGTTTTAACTAATTAATATATCACTTGCTTCAACGGTGAAGCAAAACGTCGTGAGGAAACCTGCATGGCTGATAGTTCTCCAAAATACTCTAAAAGGTGTGTGTAGTCCACCAATCCGTACTGGGCCAGCGTGGTGGACTACGGCCTTGATCCCTTCTCATTGTGGGAAGATACCCGTGCCATTACCTCTTACCGAAAAAGATGGAAACGAATTATCATATCATTAGTTTAAGGAGTCGAAAATATTTTAGCAAAGTACGATTCGAACTGCATGACTTCTCGAACTTCGTGCGTTTCGATGCGCAGAATTCAATATTCGGTATCGGCAGGACAGTACCAGGAGATAGGCACACAAAGTAATATATATTGTGGTTAATCGACAATAGTAGATTGTGCTACAAGGACATAAAGCGATCCATTTCATCGAGGATAGAATGGAATTTATGACCGAGTGACTCTTCTTTTCACTTCGATTGCGAGGAAATTTGTTCTAGGTCTTAGGTTCGATTCCCGGGTCAGATCAAATGTTAATATTTAAATGAATGATGATATGTGTTTTACGACCGAATTTGGCACCGGTTTTTTTATTCGATTGCTAAAAAATTCAATAAATGATTTCTATGTGATCAACTATACTCGAACCCAGAGCGAAAGTCAGTTATAACTATATACTTTTATACACAAGTATATAAAATTGAGTTTTAGTCCGCCTACACATAGCCTAAAGTACGACTTTAATGCCAGTTTTCACTGGTGACGAACTATGTCAATGCCCTTATAAATATTGTGGTCTAATATGTACTGTGTTTGTAAGGATACCTGCGTTGTGAATTCCGCGAAATAAATCCTATCCGCAACCAATCCTTATTTCCTTTTTTATTATTATCAGTATCGCAATATAACATCGAAGTGTGAGGGCATGTGTTAGGTACATTAGGTACAACTGTTTAGGAAGCTTTTGTTTACTTCGTTAACACAGGGAGAGATAGTAACCTAAAGCTTTTTTTCTAATCTGTACCTAATCAATCGATAAGATGTATTTTAGCTTCACAAAATTGTAAGAAACGATAAATTACTGTGTAGGTATTAATAAGATCGTGAGATTTATCTAGGCTACTTCCCAAAGTAGTTTCGTTACTTTCAATAGTTTGCTTACATTTAGATTGCCAGAAAACCATAATTTGGCACAGGATATCAAATACTTCGATGAACAAAACATAGAAAATTTATTATATTAAAATTGCGTCATTCTTCGAAGACTAATTTTATCTGTTGAATAAAAAAGGACATGTAAGTAGGTCATTCACAGGTTAAGATGGTCACCAACTCGAAAGATTAAAAAAATGTGATCATGTTTTTCAGACGATGGAACAAGAGATCCAGTAAAAAAAAAATGTCTGATTCGGACAATAAGTAACTACGAATATCTTAGTTAAAGCCCTCCGGGTGGAGTTTGAACACCTTAAACCTAACCTTACCAAAGCTTTGTTTTCCGGTCCGGGGTCGCCACTCCACTGACGGATAAGGTTAGACTTGGAGTATCTCTACATCCATACAAATATAAATAAAGTTGAAGTGTTTGTCAGTGATTTCGAAATTCTGCCTCTTATGAAGCACTTATCATTAAGTATTAGGACAATAGCATGACCCAAGTACGTTTTTAAAATGCTTGACTGTCTAGCAAAGCGACAATCTGTAAAACCCAGACTCCTCCAGTTCCAGAACGAATATTATATTCACGTTATATATATTATATTCACGTTCTAGTTTTATACTAACCGTAACCCCATCAGAACTGCAAATAGAAAGCTTCGACATTATTTACATCTTATTCTTAAAGTTATAGTCCATTTTCTTTTTGAATTTTGTTACATTTTCTAGTTTGTACCTACTGCCTATGCACCGTAATATTTTAACTTCCTTGAATATGACTTTTGATAAACGACTAAAACAGCGGGGGGTATCCTTGCATCGTTCGAGTCCATGTAGGACTAAAGTGTATTTATTTTCGGATGGACACTTGCCGATACCCACCTGAGGGATTGCTACGGCGTCACCGGGGGAGTGGTGGTTCGACGACATCGGGGGGGCCTGAAGTGTATCGAAAAAGAAGTCATATTTATATCAAAAAACCCACCAACTCAATGTCATGAACATTGTTTTTTAATCAAATTTGTAAAAATCCTATATAAATTAATTAAATATCTGGCAAATATGAATTTATAGTTATCTTAAGTTGAATCATTTACCTACTTTAACAATTTCTTGGTCTGTAAGCAATGACAGAAATAACTCAAAATCTCAATGCAGATAATTTAACGATAGCTCAAACGTAGTACGTCCATTATTAGAATTTACATATATGGGTACCTACCTACCCAGTTTCACACGCAAAGAGATCATCATAATTATCCAACCTGATCTCAGTTCTCACAGCCATTTTTCTGTCCTATCTAATGAATTAAATGTGATTTTTTATCAAAACAATTTTAAAGGTCAAGTGTTAATAAATTATGTTACTAACATAGATAATTTTTTGTAGGTTGAATTGTCTGAGGTTCTTCCGCTAGATTTTGTGACCTTGCACATTTTTGGACACCAATAAATGTTGCCAGTGTTTCCAGTAAAAGATCCTTAAAAACACAGAATTCTCAATCATGATTCAGCCATTATTGTATGCTTTGTATCCAAAAACAGTGAAAAGGCCCCGCACACATTCTGCGGGTGTAAATTCTTTCACGCCCTGCTTAAGCACCCAATCAAGAGTTATGAGAAAGGACGAAGAGTAACATAGGCTACTTTTTATCCCAGGTAGACAAACGGTGTCAAGGGATTTAAAAATCCGAAAAACACCTGTATAAACACGGACGAAGAACACCGCTATTAAAATAATGAACATAGGTAGGTACTGTGTCGTATTATATTTTGATTTTTGAGGATTGTTTTATTAAACGTTAGAAAACTTATTACTGTTTTTATTAAAGTTAGGACATTATTTTAATGGTGGGCATTTTGCAAATGTTAAATGACATAAATCTTTGCAAGATTTTCTTATCTTGTTGTGATACTCTCTTATCCCTGATAATGATAAGAACCTTTCATTGGCAACTATATTTGACCGTGGCTTCGCCCGCGTGAAATAACTTTTAAAATAGGTTGGTTCCAGTAATCTCACGATAATAACATAGCTAGTTAAATCAATGATTAGGTGATAGGTCATTTTAAATTAATAGCAAAATCTAACAACAAAATACTACTTTCCTTCCCTAACTCACTCACTCTCACCACTCACTGACAAATAGTCTTGTATAAAAACATCGATCTCGCTAAATCGATAAAAAACATGATGTTTTAATTTTTTTTTTGCTCACTGATATAAAACTGATATTTTTTTCGGATATATCGATCGATAAAGTTAGCAATGTATTAATCAAATTGGAGGTCAATACTTTTTTTCCCTACCTGCATCCATGCTAAAAATACCTACGATTGGTTTTACAAGCGTTTGTAATGTCGGTGCAGTGATTAAGCCCAGCTTAAGCAGGCAGGCAAGCATTTAAAATATTAGTATGGAATGTATCTACGTGCACAGTAATAGTTGAAGCATAAATTCAGGTTTAATCAAAAGTAGATTAGATTTCAGAAAGTGGATTACTGTGGTAGCGGACTGAAAAGAGTGCATAATCTCTAGTATGCTCCTGTTTATCAGTACTAACTCTAGATATAGAGGCTAAACGGCAGGGTAATTACGTATCTCGCGACAGGCTAGCGACAGCGTAAATCTTGCAATCACTGCTGTCAAACGTCACTTTTGTTTATTTATTCTATGGAAAAGTGACGTTCGATAGCAGTGATTGCAAGATTTACGCCTGTCGCAAGCCTGTCGCGAGATACGTAATCACCTAACGGATTTTGTTAAAGGTATTAGTAGTGGTCATATTTTCCCAAAGTAACAGCCACGCTCAATAAAACCTAATCTATCCGCTAACATAAAAAAAAATAACAAATAGTTCAAAGGACTAATATCTTCTTCAGGTGTCAGGTTTTAGAGATATAAAATAATTTACTGGTGCTCTTTAGTGAATAAGCATAAAACTAAAATAAACGAAGGAATTGTCCTGATAATAAATAATGTTATGGTACCTAATCCAAACGGCGAACGAAATTTTCATTCGCTGAATACAAGTCTAGATCAATAAGAGACCAACCATCGAAGTCAACCTTTATGTTAATTTCAAGGTGTGTTTGATTTTTGAGCCTCCTTAAAAAAAAAGAGTAGATTCTTAAATATCTCAAACAGTCTTTTATAAATCGATTTGAGTTATTCCATAATGCATTAGCAAATATAATGGCAGAACTAGTAAATGTATTCAAGAACATCCTCTCAGCCCCTCGTTTTAGTTTAAGACTTACGATGACCTTCAATCAGTTAGTTGTAAGTAGATTGCAAAATTGTATAGCAAATAGGTACTTAAATAATAATAATAATACTCGTGATGATAATATGTCAAGCTTCGCTATCAAATACGCATGATAACAAACTGACCCAAGGATAGTTGACATAAAAAATAAACAATTAATATTTCGATAGCAAATCAATTTATTTTATTTTCTATATAATTTGACGATACTTCACTGAGTTACAGTTGTAAAAATATTTCATGTTTTCTGTGTTGTTACAAGATTATCACATCGCAAACATAATATATAGCCTGAGGGCTCACTACCATCGCTAATAGCAGTATTATATTAAAATGCCAGTCTATTTGACTTCCTTAAAATAAGTGTTATAACTGTGGTAGAAAGCGTCAACAACATTTTAATAATACTGCTTTAAGCGATCGAAGTAAGGTACTAAATAATTTACACCTGTATTCTTTGCATACGTTCCTTATTGTTTAAATATCATAGTGACAGTATGTACAATAATCAGGTTATCTCCCTCGTTCCTTAAACATTTTAAAATTACCTTAATTTATTGTAAATATATATCTACATTCCTTCCTACCTACCTACCTATAACGAAAAGTAATACCATTATATATTAATCTTTAGCACCAATATTAGTGTAAATTTTAATGTAAAAAAAAATATATAATATTTTCAACATTTCTGCCAAATATTGTTACTATTTTGACTTGTGAACAAATCTCTACGTTGTTAGTCCTTGTAATTTAGCTTGGTTCATAGATTTGTATACAGCCAAATTTAAATCACACTATACCTCCTGTGTAAAAATTATTCATTTCTAAACTATTCAGTACGTTAGTTATACTTATTAAAATTGGAAGCTCCTGTTCAATACACAATAAATACGTATGCTTGACGATTTTCTTAATATAATAAATTACTAGTTTTTAAACCTTTATAATAATGATAGCTTTAATCTGGCTAATAATAAACAGTTGCCTTAACCTCGTAATAGTGCACAATGATTTAAAAAATATACATCATATCATTAAATTTAGCACAATATTATAAAAAAAACTATATGATAATTTTTCATGATGCAACGCCACTTTTAGTTACATCTATGAACAAGGAATTCTTTCAATGGCCTCATTATAATCGTAATTTATTCCATCGTATTAATCGTAATCAACCCTCAGTCATTTGTTTTCCTGTATCGTAGATTTTTCCATTCAACTCTACAGCTTCCGGTGCTTTTATTTCTTCCTCATCATAAGCCCGGTGCCCTGCTGGCCCAATTAATGATAAAACTACTGGTAGAAACATTAAACCGTTAAAGAGTCCGAACAGTATTACAAGTAAAAATATTTTGAAAAATGATTGAAAAGTGTATGCTTTTGACATACTAAGAAGCGACAAGGAAAGTAACGTGGATCCACCACCTAACAATACAGCAGACCCAATCGAAGTGACAGTCTTAAAAGTTCTTTCATTGCGACTACCTTGTGTGATAGTTAAGAAAGTGTGACCAACGTGGGCAGCATAATCAACACACAAACCTATCGCAAGTTCAAGACCGATACAGCAAACTATATCTACAGTCATACCCCATCTCTGCATCCAGCCTAGAACATTAACTATTGTTAACAAAACGCAAATAAATATCCACAAACACATCTGAAGATTCGTGATCAAGATAACGGTACAAATCATGACACAAAGTAAAGCTAACTCTATATTTCTTTCAACTTCCACTGCTATAATCTCGTCCGTGACCCAATTACCAAAAACTTTAGACCACACACTACGATAACCAGAGCCGGTGGTAATATTAGCCGATTTCACGATATCTTTAACACGATTCATTGCAGGAATGTATTCTGCGGGACCTTCGAACCTGGTAAACCTAAATGACATCGATGAAGCTGTAATATCGCTAATACTTTCACCACATGTAAGATTTCCACTGAATTTAAAATTTAATTGAAACCTTCCACCAACGGGACTAAACAAAAATCTTGATAAATACTTATTAAACTGTTCATCTGTTACAGTTGTTGAGTTTAACAAGTCGTGGTGAAAATTAATTAAAACATAACCATGAAAAATTTCTACCCATGTCATTAATTCAGCTACATAGGACTCATTCCTTAAGACCTGTACCGTGTTGTATAAATTTACAAATTCTGCGTTGTAATCCATGTCGCCCAGAAAAATCATTGCAGGTTGCCCTTCATCGGGATAATAATAATCATGAATATTAATAAACTCTTTGAAATACGTATCTTCAGGAATAAACCACTTTGGGTCAAATCTTTGTTCTAATTTAAATATTGCCTGAACACTAAAACCTGTCATAATTAATGTAAACAAAATAATGATTGCTTTGCCGGAATTCGTTAGAACAATATTTTTATATACATAGGCCAATAACTTCTGAAATAATGTTGTTTCAGTGGACACCGTTATCTCCTTTTTATGTTTGTAACAAAATATCACACCATTCCTTTGTTCCTTTATTCTTTTAAGATCTAATGTAAAAACTGCTACATAAAACGTAACAGAATAACAAAATATAAAAAACACTCCCACTGCTGCATATATACAAAATGATTTTAATGATGGTAATATGGTGATAGCTCCAATTAATAACGCTACGATATCTGTAAACGATGTTATCACAATGGAAACCCCCGCATGCTTAAGCATCAGACCGACTTTTGCAGAAGTGCTTTTGTGTACATCTGTAGCTAGAACCATTTTCCAACATGCATTCATTACAAACATATCATCTACTCCTAATCCCATTAATAGAAAAGGCAACGACGAGTGGACAGGGCCAAATGGTATACCAGCCAAGGAACACAAACTGACTGTAGTTATATAGGCCATCCCAACATTCAACAACCCAATGCTACCTAACGTTAACCGAATCTCTAGCCAGTTACATCGAGATACAGCACACACGACATAAATAAACATTAGTATTATGCCTACAGACAGTTTATCCATATCTTGAAACATAGTTTGACCACTTATATCCGCAAAACTCCTTCCTGCTTCATAATAGAATTTAACACCGTTCTCAGTAAAATTTAAATTATGGGCATAGTTTAGAAATTCCGCTTCCCAAAGTGCTACAGGAACAGACACCCAATCTTCTGTTCCGACTAAGTTTCCCACTTCGTTGAGATTAACTTCTGACATGTTTACATACATATACCATGACAACAATATTGATTTAGCTTCTACCACATGTCCCATTTTATTTTTAACTACTCCACCTAACAGATTTACGTAGTCCACAGGATGACCTGTGATCGGGTTTACTTTAATTTCATTGATTTTATTGACTATCTCATTTTTTGTAAGATTATGAATCAATTTTTCACTGTTATTCCAAATATCTAATATATTATACTGGTGACACGCTAAAGGCAAATGGTTGAGCACACCACAATAAAATCCATCTCCAAACACGAGCCCAGGATCGTGATAATCTACTTCAAAGGTATTATAGTTCGATAGAGAATTGCTATTATTAGACTTTAAGGAGACATCAGATCTTGGTTTCCAACTAGAATCGACTATTGTAACAACAGGGACTTTAAAGCATAATTCACTTAGATTGTAAGTTTTATTTTGAAAATCTATACTGAGGGTATTAATATGATCGGTAATATTTTTTAATAAACGCATTACAGATGGATCTAAGACATTATCGGCAGTTATCAGTAATTTCTGAACTCTAAAACCCGTTCCAAACTTATCGATATACCAATGCGTGTCATAATAAAAGTCTGAATCTGGCGGGACCCATAAATTCATAGGATTTTTTTCTATGTAAAATGTAAATAGTCCACCGCAACACAACAGAATGAACATCCATGTTGCTGCTATCACCCTCCACGGATGTCTGGCGACACAAACTCCAAGAGAGAAAAAAACACTCTCAACAAATGTAACAAAAATTGAAGAAATGTTTTCCCATAGTTGTTGAGGAGACTTGATTTTCTTTTTACGAGGCATAGGTAAAATATTATTTATAATGTCTATTATATATCTTAATGATATCGTAAACTAAAGTTTTGCTTATAATTTGAATATATAATTCCTAACTTGCACTAAATAGTTATTAGGCCACAACACATTTTGTTAGTTTTTCGAAGATGACGTTTTTGCTTCTATCCAAAACGATAACACCGCTACTTTTCAATCACTTAAACACGGTGAAACACATCAGTCATCACTTTTTTCAACACAACCGAGGGACAACATATTAAATATAAAAAATAGTTGTAGCCCTCTATAAATATACTTTCAAATTGCTGTCATTTTGTAAACACTTAAACACAATACGTCCTGCTACACGTGAACTGAGTACAAGTATATCATCGCCAATTTATCACTTAAACTGTTCAGCGAATACTGCAGTGAGTTTGTTTCAAACAACTCCCGATTGTTGGCGGGAAAGCGCAGAACTCCACCGTAAGACGCGGATTTTAATTGTACTAAAAGAAAATTCAGTGCACAACCGCACACTCGGAAATTCCAATGACAATAGTCGTAAATGCGTAAGCCGTAAGTTGTAACTCGTAACCCAGAATAACGACGATCAAAAATACGACCGACGCGGATGACCCCATCTACTTGTTTAGGACGTTAATTTTCAGAGCCTACTAAAATTGGCCGTATCACATTAAAAAAATTATATTATTTAGTTTCTCGGTAGACCTACAGCTGTATGTTGTTCGATGCAATAAATGAAATCCTTCGGTTCTGTTGGTAAGCTAACATATTAGATGGTCTACAGTAAAATACTTAAATACCTACCACCAACACTAAAGTACTCTCTGCACAGCAAATATAAACTAAAATTTAACTATATAATAATGTTGTCGATATCTAAGTATCGATATTAACACTCATAGTTGCGTCGCTATTTTTTTTCATATCGATACATAGCTTCAAAAATAATATTATTATTATTACTAATGCTTCTATAACAAAAATAATAGAATAAAAATTAACTTAACGATTTTAAGTAAGGAGCTAAGCGTGTAGTTTCCTTAATTTTTGCCCTTCTTTCGCTTCCCTATTGTCCATAAGGAACAAACAATTAAGATTCAAGGACAAAACAATTAAGGACATATTCGAAGAAAGGTGCCAACCTTTTGCTTCTTTCGTTCCAAAATTCTAATCCGATGCAGAAATTAAAAAAGTATAATGACGATCTAGCGAAACAAAAACATTATAATATATTCGTTAGTTCTTTTTAAACCCTTTAGTTGTTTTGTTCAATGGAAATTCTAATAGAATGATATTGTCAGGTTTCAAAAATGTATCAAACTCGGGTACATTCTCGAAAACTGGCAATATTAAGGTATCGACATCATATATATCACACAAAATACAGAAATACCGATACATCGATAATTTTTCTTCAAGCCTATTATCTATCTATGAAATATCATTACGTAGGTAGTATCTTAACAATCTGTGCAAACTGTACAAAAAATCAATATTTTGCAAAGTTGAAATAGGTACGAAAATTCAAAGACGTATTTTCCAAAAATATGGTTCAGTTTCACAATTTTGGTATTTAAGTGTTTACATCGTAATCAATTGAGTGTAAAATCCTTGTAATACCTACAAAACGTTTACTGCATTGCATGTGTATAATATTGTTTTTTTTATATTCCGATTTCCGTGTGTTTACTCCTATTGATGATACCTTAAATTCTCTGGACTTTCCTCCTTCTCCGTTCTTGGAGGAGTACTGATAAGTGTTCTGAGTTCTGGAGCCACTCGATATCTGGGTTTTTGTTAATGGATTTGAAGTTCTACCTGTGAGTTCTACCCGGTTTATCACGTTTATTGAAGCGATTTGGAGGTACAAAATGTATTAAGTATCTGTTACTACACATTGAAGTGTGAATAAACAAGAAAAAACAATGAAATACATTACAAAACTACTCCATGCTATCAACAACTGCTTAATACCAAAATTATCTAAAAGTTATTTTGAATGTACTACTCATGTAGAGTTTGATGTCCGCAATGATAATTTAGACAAGAACTTTGAACAACTAATGCAGTGTCTCAAAGATCTAACTTTGGAGAACAATGATGAAGCTCCAACCATAATATCATCACTCTACATTTTGTACCAGGAGCTCAAATGTGATGGTCCATGGAATAATGATAAGACCAATGAGTACTCAAAAAAACTGAACATTACTTTTGAGGTGTTGGCCGCTGTTTCCCTGGAGCGTGTTATTCAAAAAAGTACATTCAATGTACAAGAAATATTTGATAAATGCTTAGAAGAGCTAAACTGTAAATTAACATCTGATGATTTTAAGAAATATCCAGGCCTTATCGAAGTTTATTGCAATCTATTAGCAGATGTGACGGTAACTAGTTAATCCACAATACCAGCTTCATGTTATTAAAATGTTAACATAAAAAAATTCAACACAAAGCTTCTGAGGGGACGTTGAGCTAACAAGTTTGTGGTTGGGTGTTTAGCTCTCAAATTGAAATCTGTGATAGAAGGCCTAGTTATCATTATCAGACCATTAAAGACTCAAATTTTCCACATTGGAAACCTAAAAGCCTATGTAACTTCCTCTCTTAAAAAATTACAGGTTTTTACTAACAACAAAAAATGCAATGCCTAAATAAGTAATACCTACTCTAAGGAGATTCCTAGACATACCTCACCTGTTCACCAATTGTTTTCACCTAAGTGTTGGGGAAATGTATTTTTTCTATAGACTTAACCTAAATCTTTAGGCATTCAATTTAGGCAATGCCTTGGTTTAGTGAAAAAGGGCATTAGAGTAATCATGTTATCTCTAATGTTGAAACCGTTTATTCACTACTTTTGGACAAAATGCACTGCATGCCTGAATGTCTGAATGAGGGTTCTGTATGTTCTTAATTCTGTGAAAAAGACTTAAGGCAGTAACCTAAGTCAAAGTCAAATAGACTTTTGATGCGTAGGTTGAATAAAAATGTGTACATGGTAGTGAGATGATGGCAATAACTGCATTCGGAAACATTAAACTAAAGTTACGAGCTATGCTAACAGATGAACCCTATTGTCCATCCTCTTGATTAGTTTAACTCAAACCCAATTACTTCTGCACTAAAAATAGATGCAACTGACAAATGACAATACATAATCACTATAAATCTATTAACACCCTATCTATTGCCCTCTACAGGTTAAGGGTCTGGAAAGAAAAAAGTGTAGCCTTTACTCAACCAAACTAGCCAAGTGCAGATTGGTCGACTTTACACACTTCTGAGAACATTATGGAGAACTGTACAGCGTGCCAGTAATATTAAATTGCTAAAACGCACATAACTAGTTTATTGTCAGAGTTGTGACTGGGTCCCAACTAGGCTTAGCGTACTTTCACCGTCTCTCTATCCTATACCTCACAAAGAAAAATTTTAATAATTACTTCAAAGGAGTGTGTCAAAAGGCCAATTTTAATTTTGATCCAAACACACTATTGATTTGCTTTAAAAAGTTGACTAAAATCTTTTCAAATCCTTCAGGAGTACAATGTCAAACTGAAACCGGAAAAAATATTTCCAATGTTGCTGCTATTAATTGATGATTATATACTTATAAATAAAATGAAAGGATTGGTGTGTTGCATGAAGACTCTGGGATGTATGGTGGGTATTTTTTTTTTCACTAATTAGGTGCTTACAACATTACGATAATATTTTTCTTATCATAACTGGGCATAGGTGATCTCTCACGTAAGACAAGAATTTGATCATATAGCCCCCCAAGCTACTTCAATGCAATTATTATTACAAGATAATAAAATAAAACAAGAATATGTTGGTTATTACGGTTTGTGACCATAAAAACAGCACTATACAAAATAACAACAGAACTTACATGTACAAGTTATACCTTCTTCTGGTCCTGGGCCTGTCTCCATACTTGGTTCGCCTGAAGCATTTTATTGTTGTCTGTGTATTTTATTTACTTAAGAGTTAAACTTATTCTTAGATAAAAGTGTCCTTGTTATTATTATAAAACGGATGTGCAAATGAGAGCACAACATAGGCTGTTTTTAATAAATCTATTCTTTAATGGTGCAGGTTATATTTCTAAATCCACTTCAAGTTAGCTCTTAACTGCAAACTAACCTGGTAGTAAGTTTTAGTGCAAATTAGATTTAAATGCATAGTCTTTCTTTTTGACTTCCAGTAGGAAAAGTTTCTTTGCCTGAGCTTAAAATAATGCAATGTCTATACCTTTCTATTTTTTTTGTTATATAATCCGTGCAAACTGTGTGTGTGTTTTCCGGGATACAAAGTATCTTATCCAGGATGCAAGCGATCGCATATTATGAAAATTAAGCTTAATTTGGTATACTCCGCGAAAAGCAGGAGAATCTGTGTGGTGTAATTTATAATTTCTTTAATTCTTATACTCCACACCGAACAGGTCTTCGGCAATGTATCCTCTACGCACGTTTCGCCCCGAAACCGGAGCATCCTCAGAAGGAAAAACCCAAACAAGTTTATTGGCCCGACCCGGGGATAGAACCTTATTATTCCCAGTCAAACCTGGTAACCACTACCAAGACAGTTAACACGTTGGCGCAACTGCTCGATTTGCCACCCGTACTGTCCATTGTCCATTGACCTTAACTATCCAAAACCACTCCACTTTAGTAGTGCTTCTCAAATAGGCGTTTAGTAACTTCATTCCATTTAGCAGTTGACAGTAGTCATGTTATCTGTAATGTTCAAAACGTTTACCATACAATGGGGAAATTGGAAAAGTGCGCGGGCCATTTTCACTGTTTTTGGGCACATGCAATAATTGCTGAATGAGACTTCTGTATGTTCTTAATTCTGTGAAAAAGACTTACGGCAGTAACCTAAGTCAAAGTCAAATACATATCTTATTTCAAATAGGCCCAAAGAAAGGGACTTTTGATGCGTACGTTGGATAAAAAATGTGTAGATGATGGCGATAACTGCATTCGGAAACATTTAATTAAAGCTACGAGGGTTTCAAACGTGGCCGTCTTAGCAGAAGCCCACAATAATCTTAGCCGGGTGTTCTGTTTTATCACCGTCTCAAATTGTCATTTAAAACTTTAAAAAACAACCTGGTTAAAGCAATCATTCAGACCTAAGCTTATAATATAAATAGGTACTACTATTTTAAAGTTTGTTTGTACTGAATAGACTCTGAAAGTAACGGACCGATTTTAACTATTTCTTTGCCAAAAGTAAGCTAACCTATCACGAAATAATAGAATCTTAAAAAAAAATCTCTATAAAATTCATAACTTGGCGCGCGCTGAGAAAACTATGGGTGATATATAAAAACTATGTACTACATGATTAAAGTACTCATTATTGCCTACAAAAAAGCCTACGAAGTTATACCTATCTAAATATCATAGAGTCTCAATACCAGCTTTTGTGTTTTAATATTTTACTACTATTTATTTTACTGACTCCAGTTAACATTGCTTACCCAGCGCAAGACTTATTTTGCTACTGCAACTGCCACACATCCTCAAATAAACTGCTCCTATGGGTTGCTTTAAAAACGAAAACAAACGCGGACGAAGTCGCGGCCAACAGCTAGTCCTTAATACAACTTCTAGACATTTTCTATAAGCTTAAGTATAATACAAAATTTGAAATTTTTAAGAGATGTAATCCGAATTACATTCATCATTTTTACTTAGAATTACATACTGAATATTGTGAAATAAACTTATTTCCACCTAACATTTCTATTTACAGAAAAAACAAGACTTTGATGGAGGGAATTATTATGAAGTGCTTTATAGAAGCCTCAAGAGAGTGTTTTTAGAGAAAGATCTCAATATCACAGGATCAACACATATATGTCTTATAGAATTGTGTAACCTATTTCCAGATTATATAAAGGTAAGGTAATATTCATCATAATCGTCGTCATAAGTTCAAACTTCAAAATTCATTTATTTCAAGTAGGCCTAGTTTATAAGCACTTTTGAAACATGAAATCAGTCTGTTTGTGACAACCATATTGAAGATAAAAGACCGACACCTGAATATTACCTACGCTACGCGTCACGAACCTTATAAAGTGACAGAAGTACCACTTCAGACAGACAGTCAGATTTTACTTATGCACATGGTGTTAGGGCTGTATCGGTTTTGTTTTAGTGAAAACTATGGCAATGGTTTACTCAAAAACTATTAAATTATAAATAAATATAGTACGACAATACACACATGGTCATCCATCTAGCGCCAAAGTAAGCGTAGCTTATATTATGGGTATTAAGATGCCTGATAAATATTTTTATGAATAATATACAGATAAACACCCAGACACTGAAAAACATTCATGTTCATCACACAAACATGTCCCAGCTGTGGGAATCGAACCCACGGCCATGGACTCAGAAAGCAGGGTCGCTGCCCACTGCGCCAGTCGGCCGTCTTAGCGTTTCGGTTTCTCAGATAAGTCTCAGAGACAGTAAATCTCTAAATAATGTACCTGTAAAGCCTCTGAATTATATTATACTATTACTATATTATATTATATCGGTTTTCATTTACAAGTTGTATTAATAATGATTATAATAGTATTCATATTTCAGTATGACAAAATGGATAATATGTATTCTGGGATCCTACAACAGCTTAGTATTGAATCAAACATATACAGGAGAGCTGAATGCTTGAAATTCGCAAGATATTTACTAAGAACGCACGGAATTAACTGCCTTAGTAGGGGCAGTTTGAGAACTATTATATGTGACTGCTTGGAACTGTGCACAAACGATACAGTCGCCAATGTTATTTTGATGGACACTTTAGCGGTAAGATTTAATTTTGTATGTCATGTCATGTCTTGTATTTTCCCAGATTCAGGGAATAAACGTATCCCGGCGATAGGGTCTTACAGGGTAATAACAAAAAAAAAGCTGGCTAAATTTTAATCTAAGATTTTCGTGGTTTATCAACATTTCTTAAAAAAAGTACAACATACCACGCTATTTTTGGCTATGTCGATATTTCGACCCAGTTGCATGGATCGTGGTCACGACGGGACCGCTTGGTAAATAGTATAGTAGTGTCATCATCATCATATCAACCCATTTCCGGGCACAGGTCTGCCCCCACAATGAGAAGATATTAAGGCCGTAGTCCACCACGCTGGCTCAGTGCGGATTGGTGGACTTCACACAACATTGAGAACATTATGGAGAAGTCTCATGTGTGCAAGTTTGCTCGCGATTGAAGCAAGTGATATTTTAATTGCTTAAAACGCACATAACTTAGAAAAGTTAGAGGTGTGTGCTGGGATTCGAACTAACCCCCCGAAAGTGAAGTCGAAGTCCTACCCAGCAATATAGTACCTAGCTAATATAGTATATAAATATGTATAATAATATGTGGTTGTTTGGATCTGTGCTTATACAAAGTAGTTGTCTGTTTTTTTTTGATAAAACGTTAGTGCTGTGGTGGGTTTAAGCTTTTAATTTTATTGTTTTAAACCCACCATGTTGCTTCAAATCGGGTAAATGGTTTAATATTAAGTTAAAGTCATAATAACTGGGACTGAAGCCTAAACATGGCCTGAGTTGGTAATTACCTGTTACTCCGAGTTGGTACTGAGAATTTTTGTGATGAAGAAGACCAATACCTAACAATTTTTGACCCATCCTGGGAATCAAATCATGGACCTTATCAACAATTATTCATTGTAAAGTCAACATTTGAGGATACTCCGGTTTCGGAGCAAAACGTGCGTAAAGTTACATTAACGAAGATCTGTTTGGTATATTCCACATTTGAAGAAATTATAAATTACACCATACAGATTCTCCTGCTTTTCGCGGAGTACAGCAAATTAAGCTTAATTTTCATAATGGACTTTTGAATCTGTTCAGCCCATATTCCCACCCGTAGTCAGAGCAACGGTCAGCATTTAATTAAATGGTGTCAGCAGCTAGCACAACCTAATCCTAAGCACCTCAGATGTTGCATGTTTTCCATTTCCGCTTATATTATGTTGTAGACGCGGTCAATTTTACTTAAGTCACAGAGAAGCTGCAACCAAATTTAATCTAAAATACTTATCACCGCTTAGCTTCCAGCTCTTCGCGATTTTAGGAACCAAACAACGCGGTGGTGGGAATGTTGTGTAAAATAGCAAATTAAAAAGTCGTTTTGGAGTCTAGACATATTTGAACATCAGAGTAGAATGGATTTTATTATTATTGCGTTAAAGCTCTATTTGTCTATAATTTTTCAGCACGGATTTTTGCAAGAACGTTTGTTAAATAAAAATCGATTTTTATATTGACGGTATAGAGTTTGATACGCGAAACCGATTGCGAGCGTAGACGCAGACGAAGTCGCGAGGAACCGCTAGTTAAATAAATTTGCTTATTTCCAGGTCCTCGATGAATGGACTACACAATGCTGGTGTGTTTGGCAACTCTCTTCAGACCACAAAATAATTTCTACGCTATTGAAAGTTCTATACACCTGCAAGGAACAAAAGTTTGCTGCACACATTCAAAGGCTTATTATAATTCTCATTTGTCTGAATAATGAAAATGAAAGAAAACAACTTATGGCATGTTTAGATAAAGCTGATACTATTTGTAATGATACTTTCAAGACGCGGATATTTGAATTGAAATATTTATATTCGAAAATACAATTTTAATAAGTCATAAAAATGTAGAAAAAATATATATTTATTTGTATTTAACATATTTATAAGCCATAATATTATCAGTAATTAGTCTCAGTGTAAGCCTTGCATAAAAAGTTTCAAATTCACAGCACTTTTCTTTACCAAATCCTTTCATGATTTTACATTACTAATTTGGTTATAATTTTGTTGAATATCTAGAATTCATAATTTTATATTTCAACAATATAATGTTACTCATTTTTCATTTTATTCAAAATATCACAAACTTCAACAATAGTAGGTCGACTTTTTCTGTTGTGCTCTAAACACATTCTGGCCAAGTTGTAAACATCGTCAGCTTTTACCCAAATATTAACAGAACGATCCAGTAAAGGAGTAATGTCGTTGTTCACGGAATTCTCTTCGACATAATGCTTTATATTAAGATTTTCCCCGTTGTTTTCGACAATAGGTTTTAAACCTGTCAGTAATTCTAGAAGAACTATACCAAAACTGAATATATCAATTTTTTGTGTAATAGTGCCATGCAAGCCCTCCGGTGCCATGTATGCTGAGGTCCCCATGGGGTATGTAGTGACAAATGTGGAGTCGTATTGTTTTGCCAATCCAAAGTCACATAGCTGAAACAAATTGGGTAACATGAGCTTTGCTGGAAATAGGTTCCCTATTCCGAGTAACAGAGTATCAACCCATACTAAACTACCATTTCTTGGAACATGACATCAGACATTTGATAAATAATTAATGATTTTCTGTCTATTTTTGGCAGCGATCAGGCCATTGATGATGGGACCCGCCATGTATTCGGGGGTAAAAACCTTGGCGAGAGTGCGGTGAATATGCAAGTGAATCCATTGCTCTCACTTATAGGTCTATCGAGGGACACACAGAGTTTTTAGTGGGTGCAAGTCCCACATAACTACTCTGTTTCCCCCAACAGAGTGGTCTGTCTATCTGATGTTAAAATCTGGTTTGGAAAGCAGACTCTACATACTAAATATAGATTCTTGTTGAGATTGACTAAATGAGATTTTATAAAACAAGATACTGTAGCATAATTTCAAGTTTGATTTTTAGATTGTTTCTTTTGTAAAGTTTGACCTATACAATGTTATGTATAATATGAGAATTTACTATAAATTGAATCAAAACATGACTTATTTCATCATGTAATAATGACTTCTGTGCTGTATGTAAAATAAAGGCTAATTCGAACCTCTTAAGTTTGACACTCATCCAAGGCTAAACATATGTCTTAGTGGTTGATCAATGGTATCAACAAAATATGCTGAATCTAGTGAAAAAACTTAAAATATAATTTATAACAAATAGTAGAATTTTCTTTGCAATTAGCAGCAGTGCTTGCTATTTTCTTCAATAATATATACTTATCCTAACCAAGAAAAAATATAGGTATGCTTGCCTTATGTTGGCACCAACAGTATTTTTTTTTCTGTAGTATAACGACGGAGACAATTATTTTGATAGCAGATTTTTGGTCTAGGTAATAACTTAAATTATATTAAAATAAATATGATACATACCTTCGGAACACAATCTCTTGTCAATAATATATTAGCAGTTTTAACATCACCATGGACAAAATGTTTTGTAGAGTTTTGCGAATCTGATTCGCCAACTCCATTTAAAATAGTATTGCCTCCTTTATTTTGTAAAGGTTTGTCACTAGTATGTAAATATTTCAAGCCTTCAGCTGTCCCTATCATTATATTAATTCTTTGAATTTCATCTGAAATATGTTTGGCTTCAATGTTCTGCTGAAGAGAACCTCCATCAATATATTCACAAACAATGCAGGGAACTGGTCCATTCATAGAAAAACCCCATATTGGTACAATATTATTATGTCTGAACTGAGAGAGATATTTAACTTCTGCGTTAAATATTCGCATTGCTATTTCAGGTCTACGGTGTATTGCTAAGTGGCTGTGGGCTTTTTTAACAGCAAGCATTCCATATGTAGAATCTTTGCCTACAAAAACATCTCCAAAACCTCCACTCCCTATTCTGCCTTTTAGACCACATTTTGGATCCACAATTAGTGATTCTGAGAAGTTTCCTGTAATATCATCTAGTGTTCCATAGTCAAAATGAATCAAATTAGTATCTTGAAGTATTGCACTGTCTATTCCTGTAGAAATATTAATATTTGGAAAAGAGGTCTGATAGGTTTCAGGATAATGCATACCAATGTTTGCATTGCTTTGTGTGCTGATTGATTTCAAAGTCCTAGAGTCTGTTGAATCTATAGTCGGGGTAGTTGATTGTTGATGAGTACTTCTAGCATTTGCAAGCATAGCACTCAAGTCTGGTAAATTCATAGATTCTTCAGCTGGTTGAACTTTCGAAAATACTATAAGATCATCTGCTGATTTCATTTGAGCTGTTGTTTTGTTGCCAAAGGATTGGTGTACAGTTTCTGGTGGCATTTTATAAGTGGATGAATGGGAGAATTTTATCATATCACTAGCAGATTTCATCTGTCTCGTAGATCCGTTACACAGTGGGTTTGAGTTTGATTTCACAGCTGTGGTCATGTCATTAAGTCTTTGTTCTGCACTAACATCATTTAGAATTTCTGTCACATTCAAAGAAACAGGTTTACCTGGCCCATAATCTGGACGCACTGGTAAAGATTCTAGAAAAGAAAAATTAGAAGCATTATTAGGTCAGAACTTTGTTTGAAATCCCGCATAAACCTTACCTTTTTTAAGTTATGTGCATTTTGAGTAATTAAATACACTTGCTTTAACACTAAGAGTGTTATGTATGTTATATTCCAAGTTTAACTAAAAATATTGATTGTTTTTTAAATTCTATTCTCCATTCTGTTGAAAACAAATCTACTAAACTAATTTTGCAGTTCTAAACAATAATTAAGTTCTTTGTGGAAAAGGATGGCAATAGTTTTAAACCTATTATTTTAGTGTAGTTTCTCTCTCTCTATGGTTGTTCCTTCATCACTGAAGATCATGGTCCTGGTGAGATCTCAACTTTGCGATGGTAAACTGTCTCCATCAACTTAGTGTAGTTTTTAGTCAGTAACAAAGAAAGTTTAAATTGAATAATATATACCATTTAAAATCCTGGCAATTTCATCAGCAGCTCTAAATATTTGAGCTTTAACTAAAATTTCCTTCAAAATGCCAAGTGTGGGTCGTACCCGGCCTGATGTGCCCCACTCATCCATTAATATCTCCGAGCATTTTTGATTGGTTGATTTTGCATGCTCCTCTATCATTCTGAAAGTAAATCATCATATTATTACGAATTTAATATTTATGAACAATAAGCTCCTACATCCATGCGGACCCTTATTAAGGGTTTTCAAAAACCCATTGGAAACGGTCGGTTTTCCAGGTATAAAAGTAACCATCATCACTCTATCCTTTCAAATAACTCTATGCCAACAATCAGGTGCATTTATTACTTTGTTAAGGTGTGCATGAATGATAAAAAAACAAACCCACTTTCACATTTACAATATTAATAAGGAAAGAAGGGTTTTAGCATTAAGATAATTCCTATTCTATGTCATATTCAACAACCTAATTAATTTATTAAATGTAGCCTATAAGTTAATTCGGGTTATAAGCGATCACAGTTCCAAATTCCAGCCAAAATGGTTCAAAAAAGTAAAGAAATTACAAATCATGTAAAAATCTTTTTTTTTATTCTTCTACTAGTTAACCCTTGACTGCAATCTGGTGGTAACTGGTGATGCAGTGTAAGAGTGCAACTGGCTCACCTGTTAGGGCATACTCTAACAGGTGAGCCAGTCGGATCAGAATCAGAGCCAGAAGTTCCATAGAACTTCAACACTAATATTATTAAAAACAACCTTGTTATTCATAGTTCAAGTTCCTACTTACCGCACTTGCTCATTATTGTATTTCGGTTCAAAATCTTCACTATGTAGGTTTTTTGGTATAATAGACATTACTTTCTTCCAATCATTGTTAATCTCTAAGATATTAACAACTTTGCACAGTGCATCTGCAGGGAGCTTCCGAAGTTCAACGTTTTTGTACATGTTAATAAAATATTGCACTATTTCGAATACCTACGCCACAATCAAATGGATAAGCGAATAAGGAAAAACCTATCCATGAGTAGGACTACTTTATTGACCTTAGATAACTTTTAAAGCGGGTTTTCAGTAAAAACTTTTAACCATTAGTTCAGATTTTATCTAAAAAACTTGTAAAACCCAAAGGCCTATTGATATTTGTTTGTCGGACTCGTATCTAGGTATTTATCAAAGAGGTATTTATTTACTAGTTTGCACAGTTTTTTTTTTCTTCTGTCTTTACACAGATTAGCCAATGTCTTCTGCACGGATTACTGGTCTGTGCCTATTTGCTTTTTTTTTTTTAATTTATTGTACGGCCGTGGATTCAAGTCTTATTAAGTTAGGGAATTGGACTACTTTTAGCTATAGTCGTAAAAATGTAATAGGCCCGTTTTGACATTTGTCATCGCGACGTAACTAGTTATGGAACCATAAGACTCAGGACTCGATACTCACGATAAATCAATTCAAGTTTGTATCAGTACTTGATTGATATTATTAGTATTGTAAAGTGTTCGTTCGTTCAAAGTATTCCTTTAACTTCACAACCAATACGCGTGACTGGCTGTTGATTATACGTCCACTTTTCAACATGTTGAAACAGAGTTAGTACTATATAACAACAAACACAAAAATCGAGTCAAATCACTATGTTTAAATTAATGTCCAAAATAGAAGAGCCATAATTAACGCAATAGTAAACAATATATATCAAACTTAAACGAGCGCACAGTCAACTTTACAAGATGAGGAACGAAAAACTGCGCAGTGCGCGCGGGGACGCTTCAGTCATGTGCCGCTTGGTCAGATACATCATCTCAGACTCATTATTTAGAACCCATTTTGAGAACCAAGCTCATTATTTGCAGTAAAGATATCTACACAATATTTAATTTCGATATTCAGTAAAAAAATGGTTACAGCTCTAGTATAAAAAAAAAAAAGACTGAGAACGTAACTGTTTTCGGAACGTTTCGCAACAATTATAAATTGCATGCTACTATGAAGTAAGCGCAAAAAGAATACTCGCGATATATTCTTTCATATTATTTAACGTCCCAAAAAAATTTACGTGTTTTTTAAAACACTGTATGTAATTGATTTTTATTTTTTTGTTTCTTTCAGTTTCGTTCCAAGTTACATTCTATAGTCTTGCACAAATGTCAAAACGGGCCTATTACATTTTTCCGACTATAGTGTTTGTAAATTATATAATAATATTTCTTTATAATTTAATAGTGCTTAATGCACCAGAAACATACTTTAAAAATATTTTCACAATTCGCGGGACATACGTGTGTAAATAAAGTGATTTAATTTAATTTCATTCAGTAAGAGTAAAGTTCAATGTCATTCAATGGACAAATAACTAAGCAAATACTAAAATATATATAACACGTCGTGCGTGTTATTTTATATAGGTATTAGTAAAATTACTAATTCTACGTAAATTGATTCCACGAATCCATGAAGTAGGCACTTCTTGGAAATTAAAGCATTTGTAACTTCCGTTGGGGCGATGGGATGCCAGAATAAAAAAAAAACACCATAGATATAAAAAGATTTATTAATAAATATTTTAACTACATGATTCTATATTGACTTTCGCCAATAAATAATTAATTAAAAATATATTGACTAAAACCGAACCGCTAAAAACCGATTCCCTCTTCCATATAGTTGGGCGGTAAGTTAGCTGTGATGTCGCGTATTTGCTGCAATTTCTGTTGGGCGGATACTCGTCGCCACAGAACAGGGCACTCCGTGTTCACACATTCCATGTGTCGCGGGTGGCCGCAACATGAGTTACAAATCTGCAAATGAACGATGGCACCGTATGAGAAACAGTAACAGTACGGACGCCGAACACAGACTATGCGATACTGAGCGATCACGCCCAAGGTCCTGTACCCTTATTTTATTTATTTAAACACTATAATACTTATTCTAGGTAAATAAAAAACAAATAAAAACTTTTAAGCATAAGGCTACCTAATAGTTGAATACCAACTCACAGCGGAAAAATTAGACGGGCGTGGGGTGCTACTTCCTAATATATATAATTTTTAGAGATCATACAATAAAATTATTCGAGGCAAGCTCACGTGATCACAGACGCCATTGATTGGTTGACTTGATATTAACATTCTTGTGACGTCACAAGCCTGTAAACAATGTGGTTATACTATTGCTATATATAACTTTATTACTTGAGACTTAAAGATTATAATATACATAGGGTCTCTCGGATTCTCGGAAAGAACTGTAAACATTTTCAGAACACTCCTATATATTCAAAAATAGTTTTTAAACCATTTGTTTCTCTTAAATAAAATGTTATAAATTACTTCAATTAAAAAATAACGCACTTAACCCTGAAAAGTTAGAAGTGAGTGCCGGGGATTAATCTCGGACCCTCCGAAAGTAAAGTAAAGCCTAGTGGTAAGTGAGGGAAAATTACTCACTTGGTAGCAATATTGCACGTGCTCATCTGCCCTGGCGTGTCTAGCGGCGAGTAGCGCGGCGGAGGGGCGCGTGCGTGCGGCGCACGGAGCGCACAGAGAGCGCGCACCGCGTGCGCCGCACACAGCGCATCTGCCGCGCTCCATATACCGCGCGATCCCGCCCGCAGCGCCCGACCTTTCTATCTGCGCTTCACGGCTCCAGCCGATCTCTTGCCACCTATTTATTAACCCCCGACCCAAAAACGACGGGGTGTTAGAAGTTTAACGTGTATTTGTGTGTGTCTGTCTGTGACGCCGTAGCTCTTGAACGGATGCACCGATTTTTGATTTAGTTTTTTGGTGTTCATGGTGAATAGGTCGGGAGTGTTCTTAGCTACATTTGATGAAAATCTGTTCAAATATAATTCGTCATTTTGTTCACCACAAAATGGCGAATTATATTTTTTTTGCACAACTTCCTTATTTCAAATGAAAGGGATCCACGAGTGTCGGGGGTTTTCAAATTTTTAATTTAATTTTTGAATATTAGCTTTTGTCTTCGCTCCGCGCTCTCAAACGCGTATTCGACTTCGTGTTAATATCGAGAAAAAAGTAACAGCTTGTTAATCTACTTGTTGCGATCATTAGATACATTGCCCAACTATATAGATGGCACCACAAAGATTTTTCTTACAAACGAAACCGCTATTATTATTTTATAGATGGCATTTCAAGCGCCATCTACGAATTCTCCACAAACGTACGCAATAAATTCACTCACCACTTCAATACATCCACACCAAGCAAAGAAAGACATCTATGCAGCGGCGGCAAAAGAACCCTCGTCGCATAGTACGCGACGTGCGGAGATAACGACGCATCGCGCAGCAGTTCTCTCGGTGAATGCGATAGTTTCACTAGCGGTGTATTAGGTGCGCCTGCGCACACCAGCCACGACACCCGCTCGCCGGAGCGGGGCGCGCGGCGGCGGTCGCGAGATACCAGCCGCCTTACAACAGGGGCTTTATTAATAAATATAATAAATTAATAAAATCATTTTATTTCAGGTTGGGGACCCATATACAAAATTGAGAGATTAACATAAAATAAATATAAAAACACAATAATCAGATTAAAAAAAAAAACAATAATTCATTAAAATCTAAAATTAAATAAATTAAATTACATTAAAGTTTTGGAAACTGGTGCACTATTTGCCAATGTTTAAAAAATACGTTGTCAGGGGATGCCCGAGCGACGATTCTAAGGAGCTTATTATTAGGCTTTTGGTAATCAATATCAGAACAGGATGATTTTTTTATATGGCCGTCTTATACAGTACAGGATCCTCAAAAAAAAGAGCTGTGTTGCTAAAAGACAAGTCATGGATTCAGGATTCTAGGCCGAGGGCATTTCGGGAATCAATCACAGAACAGGATCAATTTTTATGACGGTCATCATATATCGATATTTTAACAGATATATTTCAATGAAGGTTTCTCAGCTAAAGGTATCTTTGAGCCGCGACATGGCGATAGTTGATAATAACTAGGAGTTTAATTAGCAGTGGCATATTGAGAGCTTATTGTGACAGAGCTCGTCCAGGGAAGTGCTTATTTCTGCCGCTAAGCAGCATTGTTGCAATGCTGTGTTCTGGTCTGAAGGGCGTGGTTGCTGGTGTAATTACAGGCTCATGAGGTTTAACACCTGCTTCTAAATTTATGAGCACAGGGCGGAATATTGTAGGACTTACTCTTTGCATGCCAATTAACGTCAGGTGGACCATCTACTTGGTCCGTCAATTATTAATATTAAAAAAAATTACCAAGATTTCAAAATTTGATCTATCTTTACTAGATCGCTTGTCTTTTCCGCTTGTTTCCAGCTGCTCCCAGCGACTCGTTAATCAATCGGGGGTCGCCGTTCCAGCAACTTCGGCATTCAACGATTCCACGGATAAATAAATAAATATACTACAACAATACACACAACGCCATCTAGCCCCAAAGTAAGTGTAGCTTGTTTTATGGACTGATAAATATTTTAAATAGTAATATACATAAATACTTATATTGAGTAACAACACGTAAACACCCAGACACAAACATTCATCTTCCAGCTGTGGGTATCGAACCCACAGCCTTGACTCAGAAAGCAGGATAGCTGCTCACATACATAAATATTTTACAATACTAATAAACACACAGACACTGAAAAACAATCAAGTTCATCGCATAAACATCTTCCAGTTGATCGAACACACAGCCTTGACTCGCAGCAGATAAATACTAACTTCGCGATTTCATTAGGCGGAGCGGCGGCGCCCGGTCGATATCCGGCGGGGCCGTGATACTCCCTCGTGAAGAACAGTTCTTGCGGCGACAGACTGCCCGCAGCCAGCTTTGTTAACGTACCGCACACCAATCGCTTCACGAGAGACATGTCGCCAGTTTCGAATAACGCACACAGAGAGCGCTGGAGAAGCTAAAAATAAATTTTGACCCATTGTAAAACAAGCTTGGATGTATACTCCATTTTCTGTAACTCGTCAGATTATTTCAACAATCTTTTCATTACTTTTTAGTGTAAATTATTTTATAAATAGATGAAAAAATAATTATAAGATACGTTTTTAATAAGCTCTTTGGCTTTTCCCCTTACTTCAGAAAGAATATTTATAAATTATAAATAAATAAATAAATATAAGAAATATATGGCAAAATTAGTGTTCGGCTATTCCTAAGAAAAAGCGGCGTACCTTAACACCAGCTGGGCAGCCATCTCTTCGAACAGTTTCTATACCTTTGGCTTCGTATACTGGCTTCTCTTGATCTGGGCTTTCATACATAAAGCCGACGTAACGTTTCTTAGTTTGTAAGATGCAAGGCTGATATACCTGTATTATAAAAAAATTGTATTGTAAAATTTATTCTTTAATTTATGTGTCACTAACTTGGGATTTTGTAAAATATTTCATTATTCTATTCTAGTATGTGTGTAGTGTGTGTGCGTGTGTAAAGTGCTACATATTTTACTGTGCAACTTGTAACCTATTTATAATGGAGTTTCTAAATGTTTCATTTACTTTTTTATCAATAAAGACTTTTATTATTATTATATTATAAGTTTTTTTTTATTCCACTACAAGTTAGCCCTTGACTTACACCTCACCTAATAGTTAGTGATGATGGAGTCTAAAATGGCAGCGGGCTTACCTGTCAGAATTATATCAGTTAAATGAAAACCCTTTGGTTTCATACACGGCATCGCACCGGAACGCTAAATCGCTTAGCGGCCTTGATGATGCCTCTGGCAAGGGTGTAAAAATACCTTTTCTAGCTTAAGTGCGACCGGCGAGGGATTATCGGCGGTCACAGCATCAGCTATCTGTTGGCCGATCTCGAATGCTTCCGCGCGAGTGCCGCCCGGTACCAACACGAACATAGAGTCCGTGTCGCCATAGACAACCTGTTTTACAAATATCGTCTTTGATATCCGGGTACAACCACAGCAGTTCTTTAAGTTTCGGCCATGAATCAAAACGTAAAACTATTTATTGGATAGAAGCAGGCGTTACTTTGCGGAATTCCTTAATTTTCATAGTAAAACTATTTAGTTACAAGCGAAACTTAAATATCACTTGCTTAAAGCGGTGAAAGAAAACATCTTGAGGAAACCTCCATGCCTGAGAGTTCTCCACAATGGTCTGATCGGCGCGTTAAGTTTTAAAATCCGCACATGCCCATCGCGGTAGATGACGGTCTGAATCCTCTCATTTCGAGAGGAGACCCGTAACCTGTAGTGAGCCGGTATTGGGATGATGATGTTGACAACCCACCCCGGCTTCGCACGGGTGTAATTTTGTATACATTTTTTAAAGCCTTTCTTGATAAATGGACTATCCAACCAAAAACAAAAATTTTAATTCAATCGAGTTACAATATTAGTATATAGATTACTTCCCCGAACGAGCTCTGTCCCAAAAAACTCAACTACCACTATGTAGGAATACAATGCTATAATGTTTATGGACAGGCGACTTATATGAATGTTTACAGGGACACGTGTGGTATGAGACCACGATTCTATGATTTCTCTGATTTCCAAAAGATCTATGTCAACCAATGAAGGTATATCGGAGGAAATGTTGATGAAGTTGATGAATGTTTATAATCTTCGTTTTTAGCAAAAAAAAAAACAGTCACAGATTAGTTTGCGAACCTTAGCATTCCACTTGCTACTCTTCACAAGTCTGATCGCACGTTCGAGCGTTTCTCTTCCCTTAGCCACCACACTGTCGCCAACTTCCACGCACGGCATACGACCACTGAAGTTGGCCGCTGTGTATCCGTACGTCACATTCGCTATTAATTTCAATCCTAAAAACGTATTATAGATAGATAAGTCAATCTAATCCGAAATCCACAGATTGCAGGTTGATCTTCGTAGTATCTTTTCCCATACTGCTTTGTACATAAGGATATCACTACAGATTTCAATTCTGATTTTTTATTAAACTTCGGGCGATATAAAATAATAAAATTTAAGAAAACAACAATTATTCATTGTAAAGTCAACATTTCGAGGATCCGGTTTCGGAGCGAAACGTGCGAAGAGTGTACACTTCCGAAGATCTGTTTGGTGTTGAGTATAAAGATTGAAGAAATTATAAATTACACCATACAAATTCTCCTGCTTTTCGCGGAGTATATCAAATTATGCTTTATTTTCATGACATAAATGCAATGCAATGTGGTCAAAGCGCTCAGGCCGCGATTCCTGTCGGTTCCGAAAAATTCTATAAGCATTTTAAATTTATAACATTGATATTTCCTTCAAGTGTAGACAAAAATTATAAAAAAATACCTAATTGTCTTGAATGCATGGCCTTCTTCACGGCTTCGTCTGTCTGTAGTTTCATGCCTTTTTTTACGGCTTGCCTGGCCGCGAGGATTCTTCTCAATAACGCTGGTAAGACTCCTCGTCGAACTGAAGATTTTACGAATCCCACTCCTACAGGCGACCAATGAACGAGGCCGCTTTTCATTAAAGCCTCCAATTTATTTTGCGGTATTCGCAATCGCCACGCTCCGAATTCGTATGGGGCGCTACTGTAAGTGTATGTTTTTATTGCTAATTTAATTAATTCAAGAGAATCTAATTCAAAATGAATTTATTTCAAGTAACCCGTAGTTATAAGCACTTTTGAAACGTCAAGTCAGTCTTTTTGTAGTGACTCTACAATTTGTTCGAAAGGCAGATTTCTAAGAAGGTAGATCTAATATTATCTTCGATATACTGTTAAAAAAGCATGTACCCATTTTTCTGTAATTTACTAAGACGATATGCTATTGTTTATATCGAAGTTTTGTTTATAATAACTAATGTTTTTTTTTTTATAAAGATTATAATATTATACATATATTGCGTATATTTATGAAAGTAAAGTAAATCCATCTGAGTTTAATGTGTATGTAAACAATAATAAAGTCCTAACTAGTTACAAATCAGTAATCATTAATCTGTGGAACTAGTTCTAACGCAAATCACAACACGCGTGAAGTTGTTTAAATTCGTTTGCTAGTCATCTTCACTAATTTCCATACTAAATTATTAAATAATCTAGATTGTCTCTGTAAAATAAAAGCCCCATATAAGCAAATGAGTGTAAGCGAGACAAAGCAAGACCTACTATCGTGATATTTCGGCGCGGCGCTTAATGTCATTGTATCGCGTTCGGCTGGTTGCTACCACAGAGTCTACCTACTAGAATAACGTAGTGCTTGCAGTAACGTAGACAAAGAGTATAATCTTTGTCCACACACTATTGAGCAAAATATAAAACATTATTTTTAAATTTAAAAGAGATATTTATATGTAACGCTAGCCCGGCTTTTCGGTTTCTATGGTAGTACCTCCACTGCTTCTAACCTTTAGTCCAGCAGTAGACTGATATAGGCAACTTAATACGATAGGGTTTGCCCATAATCACCACGCCAGGTAGACGGCGTGATCATTTATATGTTACTGAGTATACATTGATCTTGAATGAATGAAATACAAGCGTCAAAAAAAAATACACAATTAAAATACAGGAGAAAAGTGGCCTTATCGCTTAAAAGCGATCTCTACCAGGCAACCTACCATCTTCTTGTTCTTCTCACTGAGCCGACGTCTGCACGTAAGTTATCCGCTTGTTTACGACAAGCGTCTGATATAAATTATTCTAATTGTAATTAATATTTATAAAAATAAGTAGTTCTTACCCGTTTATATTTTGTACTCTTCCTATACAAGTTGAGAAACAATAATTGTATGCAATCATCATGGACGGATAGAGGCTTTGGAAGTCTAAAACTATGACAGGATCTGAGTAGAAACGTGATTCTGTAATAATTAATATCAGTGAGTAAAAAAATTACTAAAAAATTAATATATTTACTTAAATGCGACCAAAATTTATTACTTATAATATCAAATAAAATCCAATCATTTAATCAATCAAATCGATATTATATGTTTACGTTTACGTTTTTCGTAAAACCCACAGAACCAAATTTCAGTTCAGTAGTTTTTGCGACCGAAATTCGTAATGGACGTAGATTATACCCTGGATTAGCACATACTACTTATTATCCCGCATAAAAATAAAGTTCCAGTACAATTTAAGAAAAACCAAAAAAACACGGACGAAGCAGTTGGCAACAGCTAGTGTATAAGGTAGATTCACTCAATTTCTAACCTTTGTTCGACTTTTTTTTTTTATTCTACCGGAAATGTTAGTTTTTGCAGGTTTTCTAGACCTCCCTCACGTAGTGCTGAGCGCTGCGGCCTTTTAAGTGGGATCTCCCCGGGGTCGATTTCCGGCAGAGGTAATGTGGGAATTAATAATTTAAAAATTATCTACTGTATGGTTTGGTGAGATCGTATTAAGACCTATATTAAGCCGCCAAGTCATTTAGCGTTCCAGTACGATGTCTTGTAGAACTAACTAACCCTACTATAACCCTAACAGGTTAGTTCGCAACCATATAAGGCATCATCGCTTACCAGGTGAGATTGCCTCAAGGCCTAAATTGTAGTGGAATAAAAAAAAAGATGGTCATTATTTCAGATTTTGTTACCTGGCTCAAATATAAGAGGCAGGCACTCTGGTGCACGCATAGCAGCCCTCTGCTTCACGGTGGGTGACAGTGCAACCAGGTTAAGAGGCCTCGCCGCGCGGAGCATCAGCGATTCCACCCGGAATTGAGATCCCCTCGACAAAACCTCCCACCACTGTAGCCCGAATAGTCGCGCTAGTTCTGATGTACGATCTGAAACATCGAACGATAAGGTAGTTTTCATATCCTGCTGACGGACTTCCTGCTAATATCATAAAACTGAAAGTTTTTGTGGACGTTTGGATGTATAGCTGTTTGCTACTGTTTGACATAAATTTTATCATTCGGAATAAAATATCGAGGGTTTGAAGATGGTTGAGGAGCGCGACCAAGGAATCAAAGGTGGGTTGGGGCCGCTCAAACAAAAAAGTATTCAGAAGGTCATACAATTGGCAGCGAGCTGAAAAATTCAAAATGGCGGAGACAAGATGAGGGCAATGACCTACATAAATTCTAATTCAAAATTTCTTTATTCATGTAGTCATATCACAGGCACTTATGAAGCGTTCATACATATATGTTTACATAATTGTAAGGGGACGGTGATAACTTCGTTCGCCACTTAAAACTACAGCTATTAAGGTTCCAAACGCACCCTGGACTAAGAAGAGCCCACAACAAACTTAGCCGGGTAATTTTTTTTGTTATCACCATCTCACAGTAAATTAATATTAAACTATGAAGTGAAGTAAGAGCAATTCACACCCAACCCTTTTAATCATTTAAGTAATCCTTAACATTGTAAAAGGATTTTTCTGTAAGATTATGTTTTATATAGACTTCCAACTTATTGAAAGACATCTCAAAGATATCATTCGGTGATTTGCTATAAAATAATATACAATTGCCCTTGAATGAATTAACAAAAAAGAATAAACATGTTGAATTTTTTAAAAAGCCTTTTATTAGTTATATCAAACTGGCCCGCGTGACACACAGAGACAGTTAGTAGACTTATACGAGTAGCTAGACTGCACCGTCACTTACCACCAGGTGAGATGATTACATGCAAGGACTTGTAGAAGAATTAACAAAAAAAAATTCGGGAACGTGGATGTACTAATTGTACTGTAATGATTGGAAAAATCTGGCTTCTAACTTACTGATTATATCAAGCTTATCCAACATTCTTACAGTCCCATTTAATTTAGTCAGATAATATTCCACCGGAATCCATCGCAATATTCTAGATTGGTCATTCCACCATCCAGCTAATTGGGCATAAGTATAACTCGGCACCCTTTCTTTTAACACTTCATACATACAATTCTCAAAACTGTAGCTCGACAAAGCGAGTTCGTATCGAAATAAACGCCAAACATTAAAAGTGATTCTTCCAATTACTCTACCCTCGAATTCGTTTTCATCGTTTCTATATCGTTTCTGACGATTTTTCTCCGTGATTCTAGAAATTTCTCTTATCATTTCCAATCCCAATACTTGCGCTCTCTCAAGAATGTAGCCCCAAGAATTCATTTCTATCTCATATCCACACATTATATCGGGATCGTGTTTCCGGACGAAATCTATGATCTTTTCTAATATAGTATTTTCGTCATTCACGTAATTTATATCGTAATCGAATACACATTTGTCTAAGAACTTAGTTCCGCTAGTATTATCGACAACAAAAATTTCAGTAACATTCCTTTGTAAACGGTGATTAGGAGGACAGTCATTTGTAACTGAAAGAAAAACAGCTTCTATTTGATCAATTCCTGGATCAGGATTAAGATCTCCTCGAACAGACGTATGTACCTCTAAGAGCATCAACGTAAGAAAATCAGTCTGAAAAAATATACCAAATTGTCAATACTCTTGGTAAGAATAAAAATAGATGTATAAAAAAGTTCAAGAAAGATTTCTTACCTCAACTGTTTGAGAAACCAGCGAATTTTCTTTATTATTTTCAATGCTTCCAAAACATAGAAATGATCCATCAGGCTGCATTGTAACTTGGAGTGTATTATTTAATTCAGATTTTTCCTGTTCCAAAAAGTATGTCAAACATGAAAGTAAATAATTAATAAATATACTACGACAATACAAGTATCGCCATCCAGCCCCAAAGTAAGCGTAGCTTTTGTTATGGGTACTAAGATGACTGATGAGTATTTTCGCTGTGAGCTGATACTGCTGATGCTGATTTTCGAGTGATGACGCTGAAAAACATCCATGTTCATGAGGACTCAGAAAGCAGGGACACTACCCACAGCGCCAGCCAACCGTCATACATCAATAATTAGTTATTCTATGCATGGCTCAACGACTGAACTTAATTCTGGTACATAAAAAAGATGGACATGGGTACTCTTTATTGGTAAAGAATTTAGAAGCCACAAGGGCCTTCTAACTCTTTGCGTTGCGTATTTAGAAAGTGGGAAACAAGGCGCTGCATATGTGTTGATTGTATTTGAACTATTACTTAGGTGCAGATTATTTCGGTGTCTCTCGGTTCGACTTTAGAAAAGTGAAAGTCGAACTAAATACTGAAGTTTCTGAGGGCACTTCAAAACAGGACCCTTGACAGGTGAACCTGATTCGGTGTTCAAGACTATATAAAAGGTACTAGGCATTAATTACCCAATAAAACATAAGTGCAAGACTTGCGGTCGGGCAACGGATACTCATATCACGTACTTTATATAACTTTAGATTTTGATAAAACAAATAAGAAAGAAATGCGAAATTGTTTAATAAAGTTTTGCTCCATTGCAATATTCCTGGGTTTTGAAAAGATTTAATTTGATCAATTATCCCATGACATATTATATAATATATACTACACCATTTTAAACTGAATTTTGACAGAGCAAGTTACCTTATCTGTTAATTCCAAGCTGATCGTATTGTTTAATTCATTGAGGCCTATAGCTTGAGAACATTCCAACTCTTCATTGTTTACAAGAATCTCTTTAACATTATCATCGCTCAATTCATCTGCCTTTAAAACTGTTTGGTTAATTTCAATCCACTTTATTACTTCACTTCGGGTAGGTGGGCGTTTCAAAGGTCGCAATATACATTGTCTGTTATTAGCAAGCAACAGTTTTAGTTTATCGGGCTTTGAAGTTTCGTCAGACATTTCGTTTGTCTGCAAAAATAATAACTGACGCCATTCTTCTATACTCGTAGCGTCCAAAACTTTATCAAATGGTTTTTGGTCTTGCATCAGTCTGCTTTTTAATTGTAATACCATTTGACCTATTTCTACTTTATCACCAACATCTTTGTAACTCGAAAAATATGGGGCGGGGTTTCTTGTTTTTGGAATGGAAAATGTTTGTAATGTTGATAAAATATATTCTTTAGTGGGAGGTCTAATTTTTGGCGTCAGAATTTTTGATTTAAATTTTCTATTTTTATTACGTTTGGATACCGAATCTTGTTCAATCTTTACTTGCGGCTTATTATCTAATATACTTTGGCTTTCTAATTCGAAAGATTCACTTTTTACTATCTCGTCATCTTCAATAGATAAATCAAATAACTTAGATTTATTGTAAAAACTTTCTATTCCCATATCTTCTTCAGGTGTTGAATCATAATTGTCTGTTACAGAAATATTCATCGACTCATCTTTGACATACTTTATTTTCGATGGACCTGCTACTGGTTCAAATTTTTTCTTTAAATCATACAGAGTAGCTACATTAGGTACTGCCTTTTTATTTTCTAATGAATTTTGAGCAATCTTTATATTATCAAGATCTTCTTTTAACGCATCTTTCAATCGAGCTTCTTTTATGGGAGAATCTAAGTTAGAGGTCCTCATAAGGTGTACACTTGAGATATCATCTACGGTTTCCCTAGAAACATTAATTTCATCGGATTCACTATCTTTTGCTTTATCTTGGTCGGCCTTTAGTTTATTTTCTTCAGATATTTTATTTAAATCTACTTTCTTGCCTTTCGGCCGCGATAAGCCTACTTTAAGGGGTCTCATTTTTCGTTTTCTTACTTTTTTTACATCTGAAATTTAAAACCGTTTATTACGAATTAATTTCGTATATTTAATTAAACTGATTGAAAACGAAGAGATTACGTACGATCGTCATCAAATGTGCCATCCAATTGAGGTATATTAGCTCCATCCCAAAAGGAATCATGCCAAGAAGGCGAGTTTTCGCTATTTTCCTTGTTGCTGTAATTATTTAACTGAAATACATATATTAAGGTAACCATATGTTTATTATAGTAAGCACTAAGTGAGGGATTTTTTTAATTTGTTTGTCAAGGCGATTTAATGCGATCTAATTGACGCATAAAATTAAATAATTTTTGACTGCCAAGCTATGGAGGTATAAAAAAATAGTTACCAAGTATCAGGATCCAAAAGAATTGTTTCCTCATTAAAGATTTGCGAATATTCAGCATCAAAATCTACATCTTGTTCTACATCAGAATTTGCTGGTGTACCCATAATACTGCCATCTTCAGCAGGCTGTTCATCTAAATCTTGTAACATATCAACCAGATCTAAATCTTCACTGTCCACTGAAATATTTATATTGATTACTTAACCCAATTATAACGTGATTAAATTTAAACATAATATTACAAAGTATTAACTTACAATAAACCTGGCTGTATTTTAATGAAAAACTGCTATTTAAAGCAACATCTTCATCGACAACAGTATTATCTATATCGTAAATTGACTCATCTTGTACTCTTCTCATAGTTGTATTAATACTCAAATTAATTGTACTTATTGGTATATGATTACTTATGTCAGTAGCATTTAACAATTCTAAACCATCTTGAGTTTCGGCTGGATAGTGTACTAATTCTGTTACATTCTTATCATCTACTGGTATCTCAACTATATCCGCTAGTTTAATGGCCATCATTTTTTCGAATTTACTGTGCGTCTCTGTTTCCTCAATACCTATTCGACCCTGAGATAGTGATTTGGAAGAAATCGATGCATTTAGTTGTTTTCGCCTTTCTATCTCTTGATTCCATACCTCTTCAAGACCAGGGTTTTCAATACCATCACCTCTGCCTACTCTTTGACGGTTTATTATATGAGATGCTGTACAGTCAGCTTCGTAATAACAACTGCTTTCCGGTTTTAAGCGTATATCCTCAAATGATTTATTAGACTCGTCACTATACTGTGATAGGCCATTTCTACGAAATGTTATACATTGCAAATCAATGTTACTCATACCAAAAAGGTTGAAGTCGATAAAGAATTGCAATGTGAAATTTAAATGAGACTCGTGAGGTTGTAAAGATTGCCCTAAAATTGCTCCATTAGTACACAATTCAACTGCTTGTCTTATAAGACCAGGGCTATACAAAAATATTTTTAAAAATAGATGTTCTTTTTCATGAAATCCATAAAAAGGTCTGGAAATAACAAAATACTATGGTGTTTAAAATTCAATTTTATCAAATATTTCGGTTGTTAAAAAAAAAAAAATTGTATGGATGAAAATACTCACAATCCTTTTACCAAAGTTATTTTGTAAACATGTTGATTTGCTGATGTTGCTTGTTTTAGTGCAATGTTCAGAGCTTTGTCTAAACTGGCTGCTATCTGGAAAGATCAAGAGTATTTTATTCCTTTTTGCTGATTTATTTTAAAAACTATTAATTTTTTATACCTGGTGATATTATTGCTACATCTAAATTGGGCATCTATACTTATCCTAAACTGTACAATCAAATACATATTACTAAATATATAATAAAAGGTAAAAATATGGAAACAGTTAATAAGTTGATATGTTATAATTTGAGAATTGTTTGGTTGTGCAACTCTGTAAAAAAAAATGTTCTTTGCATGTATAAAGATCATTTTTAAATAGCACATAAAATAAACTTTCTCATCATCAGCATAATGTCCCACCAATGGGAGCATACTTTCTTATAGAAGAGAGAAATGCTGAGCTTAATCAACCATACTACTCGAACACAATGTGGTGATAGAAGTTATAAGAAGATAGTCATTCTGAGCTTAACTAACCGCACTACTTTAATGCAATGTGGTGATAGAACTTCACAATTATTATCAAGTATTAGTGACCATGGCCAATCTGTTAATTTGCCATTAGCCTTTTCTCTGAGTTGCCTCAGAGAAAAGGTTAATGACAAGTTGTGGAGAAAAAACGAGGGCAGTTAAAGGCTAAATTCAGACTAAATACAAAAGTTGTAAACCCATCTAGTAATGACATGTATGAATGGTGTGTGCCATTCTTTCTCCCTTCTTACAATTGAGAAGCATGACACAATTTTTAAAAATGTAATTTAAGAATTTGTGTACAATCAATTGAATTACCTTTATCAGCAATTGTCCACTTACTTGATATAAAAACTGGGGCTCTGGATTTGGTGTAGGGCAAGGTATGTAAAAATAGGGGAATACTCCATGTATATGCAAACATGCTTTTCGTCCATCAGGCGTGGGCCCAAATATTCTCAACACTGGTACCTGTTAAAAAAATATATGTCAAATCTGGTTACATAAAAAAAAATTATAGTTACTATCTCCAGTTTTAACCATTAGCTATGGATCCATTACCCTCATCAGGTTTACACTTGACCCTTAAAATTACCAACTATAGTGATTCAACAATAAAACTGTGTGGAAAAATATCATTTCAAATATTGATGTTTTCATCACTGATTACTGACAGCATTTTAGACAGTGACTAAGTTATAACTTGTAATATAGTTTAGCTCAATTATACCTGCTTTATATCTGACCCTCGAAATTCTGAATATATGACATCTATTCCAGGCAATGGCTTTGTTAAGTAATGATCACAGACAACTATTCGGATAGAAAATTCTGGTTTTATGTTTGTCACATCTGAACCTGAGTCTGAAACATATTTGCATATAAATTTTAATAAATTAAATTGAAATCTTTAAAAGAACCTGAAAATAAGGAGAATAATTGATATAATTTTTTTAAATGATGAGGCTTTTTCAGCTTTGATAGCCGTTGGTAAAAGTTTAAAATATAGCAAAAAAAAAAGAAACTTATCAGTGTTACGAAAATAATTGCTTCTTAAACGCTCATGCCTGTTTCAAACCAAATTTAAGGCATAATTGAAAATGTATTTGAAAGTGTACATTGTGTAATCAGGTAGAGTAATAATATTGATCATATTTTGAAAAAAAGACTTGTTTTTTTATTAGTCTGCACTGCAATCATCAGAATATTGTTATGCACCTATCTATTTTTACAGGACTTTATAACCAGTATATTATTTTACAAGACTTTGTAAGTAGTAATCTGAACCCATTTTTTTCTGCTATGCCAACTTTTAGGGAAAGTACAAGGTGCATCGTTCATTAGAGCTGACTGCAGTTATTTTACAATAAAAAAGATGAGTGTGCTTAAATTAAAGTAATTTCAAGGATGGTAACATTTTGAATTGTGCTTCCCGAAGGCGGAAGAAGGAAGGGACTATCCTGCTGCATATATTTCTTTGTGAAAAAATATTTTTGCTAAATTTGAGTTTATGCTAACATTTATATCTGAAATAGATTCTTTTCTTATTTCCAGCACTAAAACTCAACAAATATTTTAATTTAACTTTTTATACAATTACAAAACAAAATCTCAATAAAAACAAAATGAATAATTCTAAGTCTACTACAGAATGATGTTTATTCTATATGTAGTTGAGAAGTTTCCTTCGAGAAAAGTGAAATTTTCATTTTTGATTTTATAAAATTTATGTGAAGGGGTTAGATGGGAAAAGTGCCGTCCTGTATTGAGTGCAAATGCATAAAATCAAATTTTGGAAGGACAGCGTAAAATAACAAAAATAATGCTTACTTGTACCGTGTTTCTTTTCAGTGAAACTTTTTTCAAGTTCTTTCGCATGCTGTCCAAGCATCTTCAGAAACTTGTAGACTTGTGGTATTCATCACAGGAAAACGGATTAATATTTATGTAACTATAATATACCGATAAAATTGGTTTAAGTACAGAACTTGTTTTTAATCTAAATGTTAAAACGGCTGGTATGGCATTACCGGGCAAGGTAAACATTTCTTGTTGACTAATAAAAAGTAAGGTATACCTTTTCATTTCATTTCACAGACACTTTAGAGCATCTAGTCCATTCATCAAAAAGTATAGCGTGATAAAAAAAGGTAAAATATTTAAATTGAAATATAATTGAGCATTTTTAATTTTGCTTACTTGACTTTAAAGTTTGACTTTTGAAGTTTTGACACTTTAAAGGTCAGGAAGTTAGGGTAGGTACCTACTTATTAAACTTTGACCTTGAGGTGAGGCCAGTGCTGCCACTACATTCAAAGTACTCTGTGGTTACCAACATCCATATTCCAAAGATATTTTAGGCCTTAGATGTGTTTGGTCTTAGTTCGGGTTATGGAGGGTAGAGGTAAGGAGAGTCATCTTATATGGGAGAAAAGTTGAAAAGTGTCCAGTTGTATGCGCTAAATAACAGTTCAAAAATCCTCCACAATGGCGCTGGTGGATGCACAGGGTATGGTATGAATGTAGCAATCGTAGATGAATTGAAGTATGCCGAGTTAAAAAATTTAATGTCATTATCGACTAAAGTAGTTAATTATTGAGAATTTCAACAACTTACGTTGTACAAAATATTGTGGTAAATATAACCTTACTTCCTTGTTTATTTTTCAAGCCTACTCTAACAATATTTATATTTGGCGCTTCCTTTAAGAGTTACCTTGATGCAAATGTGGCGCCATCCTAATTTAATACATTTTGACGACACTTTTTCATAAACACAGATGATCCTCCTTACCTCTACCCTCCATAGTTCGGGTGTGAGTGAAGTTAATAGGTACGTAATTTCACTGAGAACGCCAAACTAAAAATTCAAAAACTCGAAGCCTACCGGGCTTTGAGTTTATAGTTTATTACCGGGTATAGCGGTAAAGGTATAACGATAGAGTTTATAACGGTTCAAATCGGCACAATTTTAAGCTGTCATTTAAATGACAACTTAAAACTGTGTCGATTTTAATATTAGATTTTAAGCGTTATCGTGAGAGGCCTGCGAACTATATTTGATATAATATAGACCCTATTTCTGTTAAGATTTATTAAAATGCAAAATAATGAAGCAACGATTTTTACAGTTTTTTATCTGAATCTACATTGAAGTCCGAGGATTTTTTTAAAAGGCATTCACACGTACCACTTCAAAGAGCCTACTTACACTTTATCTTCTAAGTCTAATAACTACATCTTATAAGTTGTAGGTTTAACTTAATGGCTACTCAAACTCAGTTGCAAATAAATAAATTTATTTATTTGCAACGGGTTTATAATATGTATCTTTTCGAAATCCTCAAAAAGAGGTCTGCGATGCCCGATGCTTAGCCCTGGACAAAAATTACACCTGGTGGACGTCACGTGTTGACACAGCCTAAGATGGTTAACAGTCCTGTTAATATTATGGCAGTTATATTAAAACCACGCCTCTAATCAAGACGCATGGCATGACTACGACGACTTCCCAGGCGATGTGGGCTTTTGCGGTTAATTTGCTCTCATTTTTTTTTAAATAATTTGTCGTTTTCAGAACTCATGATCAGTACTATATGAAATTTAAATGGGATTTTTTAATTATTTCGGGATAAATCCCCTTCGAACGAAAACAAAAATATGAAAATCTATCTACATATGACAAAGTTATGACCAAACATAAAAAAAAATAAACATCTGAATTTATAAACCCCTCCTTTTTAAAGTCATTTAAAAAACTAATTGCTACATTTTCTGTTGAAAAGTAATTTGACACTTTCAATAGCAGATGATCGTTATCGACTGGGAAGTGTTAGTTACAGTTCAAATTCCTTTCAACATTGCTATCAGCGCAAAAATTTACAATATAAAATGGCATCACTATGGAGATGTATATTACCAGTCCAGCGTAGTGTAATTAATAATTTATATCTATCCTCTATTATACTGTAAAATAGAGGTCAGTGACTGCATGCAATATTGGCTGAATAAGGGTTCTGTATGCTTCTAATTCTGTTTATGGCACCCACACTATTAAAGCGAAAAAAATATAAGCCTGTAAAGTGCGAGTTCGATTCTCACACTGTTTTATTATAAACCTACTGAACTTATAAGATACCGAATTTAATAGGCTCGCTTACATCTTAGAAAATCTGTGGCAAAGACTAGTAGAAAAAATCGAATATAATATAAAAAGATATTTAATAGCTATTATTGGAGTAAAAAAATTTAAGCTACGGGTCCGCTTACGTTAGTCCGCAGATGAGTTTTGATTTTCTAATTTAAGTATATATTTTTTTAATGCAAAAAAATAAATAAAAATCCTATTTTACTAACGTTGAGAACTTGCCTGTGAGTTGTTAGTTGCAGCATCTGTGCATATGAGCATAGACTAGGATTTTTTTGACACTTGACACTCAATTGACAAATGAAACTATGATTTACACAACTTGACAGCTGATCAAAGAAATTTGTCGTGTTTTTACATCACTCGTCTGGGTCTGAGCATTGTTCAATAAAAATATAAAAGTTTTCATAAAATATGAAAAAGTAAATTTTCTAATGTGTGCTTGTGATACAATTGAAAGGCATTATTCTGTAACAATATTAAATGTGAAAAGTTTTATTTTGTGACGACTGGAAAGTATGGTGCATGATCGTTCGCAAAAATGAAGTGCAGTTTAAATAATAAAACCAAAAGAAGAGTATCAATAGAGAGATAAAGTTGAACAGAGAACGATGGATGATGAAGAAGCTGATTTGCGTGAGCAAATATTCCACAACAATGTTCGAGAGCAGATAGTAAGCTTCGATCTGTTATTTTTTATTCATCACAATGAATAGAACATAAACCCTACGCTTCATTTTATTAATACATGTTACGCTTGTCCGTAGATATTCCTGCTTTTGTTTATACTTCTGTACCTCTTCTCGTTTATGCTAATCGAGAAGTTTCGTCACCGGGACAGTGAAGATTTATTGAGCTCTGATGAAGACGAAGTAAAGGTGTACAGGATAAGTTTGTGGCTGTGCACATTTGCACTGGCGGTATCCCTAGGCTCAGCACTGTTGCTGCCCGTGTCGATAGTCAGCAATGAAGTGCTTATATTGTACCCAAATAGTTACTATGTCAAGTGGTTGAACAGTTCTCTCATACAAGGTAAGTGAAAGAAAAATTCCTAATCGCATTGCCTAGAATGTGAGTACATTTTGGCATCATACATTGGCATGAAATCTAAAGGTGTTATGCACTTTAGCAATGTGTATTAGAAATATTCATGATTAATATTTATGCAATTATTCTAATCTCAAAAACTTAAGGATGCCACTGCTACAATCTCATTGTTTGGTGGTAAAAAGGTGTTTGATTAACAAGATTGTGAAATTTATGAGAAAGGTTACAAAAGTATATCTTGTAAAAACCAATAAAAGGGCAACATTTTGTACCCATGCTGCCTTTGCAAACTGTTCCACATTTAAAATCTTTTTAAGTATCTTCTCTCTTAAATTAATGGTTAGTATTTCTTGTTAGTGATAAAAGCTATAATAGACAAATCTACACTTATTTGTACTTCAAACCTTCAAACCTTCAAAGTGGGTCCTATCCCTTTACTTACACCAACTAACATTGCTTACCCAGCGCAATTTGATATTTTTTGCTGCTGCTACTTCCATTACTACGATAAATTTAATTTAAAAATTTGTTTCAGGTTTATGGAACCATGTGTTTCTATTCTCTAACCTCTCGTTATTTGTGTTCCTGCCATTTGCCTATCTATTTTCGGAATCCACTGGGTTCCCTGGCTACAGAGGTTTGAAGGGACGCGTCTACGAAACCTTCATTGTGCTGGCTCTACTAGGAGTAGTTATGCTTGGTCTTGCTTATGTTATATCCGCCTGGTTAGAGGGTGACAGATCCAGTCTTGATGCTTTATTAAGTAAGTGAAATGGATTTATGATGTAAATTAATGCTTAAGGAATTTTCATGTATTCTTTTTCCTCTCTCTATTTCCGACAGGGTGTTTAAAGTTTTTTGTATCTGTGTGTGTGTGTCTGTCTGTGGCATTGTATTTCCCGAACGGATGAACTGATTTTGTTTTTTTTTAATTTTAAAGGTAAATTCATCGGTAGTTTTAGTGATGTTTGTTGAAAATTGGTCCAAGATGTCCGCGGCCGCCGCCACAAAATGCCGGATAACATATTTTTTCGCAATTCCCTCATGGGTATCAACTAAAAGGGCTAGACTAATAGAATACTATACACTATGACAAACGTCAAATCCAAGATAACCGCCACAAAAAAAAGGCGAATTCATTTTTTCCACAACTCTCTAAATATGGGTAGGTATTATTTGAAAGAGCTTGACTAGTAGAATAATGTACGCTGTACGCTGTACGCTTGTTTTTTTATAAATAAATTAATGAAAATACTTTATTCCTTAAAGCCCATAAAATACAAAAAATACGGTAAAAACAAGTCAATACTATACATACACAGCAACAACAGAGGAGAGTAGATAATGAATATAATATATAATGTGTAAACAATAGTTTCATTACTTTCTATGATGGACAGACATTGGAGGCTTTTTGATAGGACCCCGTTGGCATCCTTTAGGTAGAAAAGATAAATAAATAAAATAACTTTCTCTTTTTTTTACTAAGTTCCATAATTACTATACGATGTTATAGTGGTTCGAAACACTATATCGACCGAGATTGCTTGTAGCGTCAATATCTCGTGCTAGGATTCAGGATGCATATAAAAAGGGTCAGCAGAACAATGTCGTGTGTGTTGAGTGTTAAAATGAATGAATGCAATGTAAACTAGTCGAACGTGATTCCTAGTTGTTTGTGCCTAATTGACTGTGCAATGCGCCTCTATTGTTTCGTGGCCAATGTTTCGTTGTGACCTCGGGGTGTGTAATATCGTCCTCAATTGGTATTATGTTTGAAAACGCGTCTAGATGATCGCTTTTAAACCATCATTATTCTTAAACTTATCTAAGAAATTCGTATGAATACTTATTATTTATCTAAGCAATGTATGTTTTACAGTTTACTGTATGTTTTTCACATCTTATTTGTTTCTATAATTTTTTATTTACGCACAATTATAACCATGTCCACTTTAGCATAGGTTTATTATAACGTTTTTAGTAAAAATTGGTGGCATATTTTTTTTTTACTTTATTATTTAAAGCAAATAAAAATACGTCATCAATAAAGTAAGGTATTTAAAAACTCCAGACCAGATATTGCCGGCCTTCATTGATGATAGTTCGTCAAGTCGATCTTTTTAAAAGAGTTTTAATTCTTGGCATCGTATGACAAACAAAAAACCTCGTTAATGATATAAACCTAAGCTTCTCGTGGTTAAACAACATAATTTTAAAATAGTCAACGCGTAATTATTGTTGTGCTATACTATATACTCATTTACTAATATAAAAAAAAAACTACAACTACAAACAAAATGCAAAAAATTATTAAAAAAAATATATTAAAAAAGTTTTATGAGGAAAATCGAACTACATATTTGAAAGACGCTTAAAAACAGTTTGGAACCGAGAATCACGATATTATCGACATGCGTTCAATGGCCGTAACGATCTTGATTTCATTAAGTATTGCTTATCTGTAAAACACTGAACATAACACTGTTTGGGTGGTTACTACCTAGGTATGGCAGACCGACTCGTTAAAAAACCAGCCAAGTTACGAATCCATACGATGTATTTTTTTTTTGTTTAAAGATAATTTGATTTTATTACAATTCTACACGGACATTGATATTATATATTTTCGATTGTTCTTTGTATTTGTGCTCAAACACCTACTTTCCTGTATAATTTTAACCGGGAAGTACCTAGGTTTTAATAATCAGCCGGTGAATAACACTTTTACTATGAAAATGCGCCGCTAAAGTCTATTAGTAGAGCTTTTAGTGACAGCTCGTCCGGGGAAAGTAGGTACTGTCGCTAATCGCCATGGCGATTTCTGCCGCTAAGCAGCATAGCTCTGTTCCGGTCTTAAGGGTGTGGTTGTCGGTGTTACTGCAGGCAAATGAGGCTTGACACCTATGCCTCAAGTTGATGGACACAGGCCGGCACTTTGTTCGACGTTTTTCTTGCTTGTATAGACGATTTACAACCGATTTAATATTTTTCCATTTACAACCAAACAGGTAGGTACCATCTGCCTGGTATATTAAACTATAATATAAAATAAAAAAATATATTTTGTAAGAACTTTAAATTCTGCAGCGAGACCATCGACTTTTTAATTCGGTATATAAAAATAATTTTATACTTTTCCAAGTAGTATATAAGAAAAAAGTTGTGGTATACAGACGTACGGACGAACAGACGACGAACGAACTGATTCTTTACCGAAGGGTAAAAAGAGCGATTGCTTAGTTGGCATCGAGTTGTAGATGTTGTGACGGTCAGACAATCTGATAAAATGTCGTGTTTAACACTTATATTACACTTGCTAATAAAACTGATTGAATGTAACTGTTGCATTTATATTTTCACTTTCTATGAGTGTAGTCAAGCGCGAAACTATTTAGAATTAAAAAAGAGCGTAGATACGAGTCGTTCGTCGTTTAAGAATATGGAGAGTACAAGTGGAGAGAGTACATACATTATTTTAGCTTGGTACTCTTACCAAGCTAAAATAATGTATGCCCAATCTTGAGATTTTCGAGATAAAGTAAAATGAAAATTTAGCAATTAATGAAATTATTATCAGCTTTAATAATTTTACTAAAATTAAGTTTTACTCCGATTTATGTTTTACTACGATACTGAACATATTAGCAGTGCGCACGTTTGTTTCCTTGAATAAGTCGCAACTGTGCTTAAAGTTTTAATCATTTTCAGCTGTATCTAAACGGTAAAGCTCACGGATTATTATTGACACTAAAATTAATAATAAAACCATTTTTGGACTCTCATCATAAGCCCGAACCAGACAAAACTTGAATTATTTAATATGGTTAGATTTTTCCTTCAGTGTTTTTTAAACTCAACACATAATTTTTTTTTATGTTGGGCCTTTGAAGTCCTGTCGTTCATGCATATATAGCTAAGCACAACGTATTTTTGTTCACAGATTTATGGACATATCTGCCGTTCTTGTACTCCTGTGTATCTTTCGTCGGTGTTTTGATGCTGCTTGGTGAGTTGCTTAAAATGTTTTATATATATTTTTTTGTAATTAAAGTACAAGGTCGCACTTGATTGCAATATCACCTAAGATGTTAGTGGACCAACCTGTTAGGGTTATGAGAGTAATGTTACCCATAACCCATAATCGATTTTTACGCGGAACCGTACCGGAAATCTACAGCTTTATGAACTCTCTGAGCACTGGCGCACAAGTGGAATGGACAATACACACATCGCCATCTAGCCCCAAAGTAAGCGCAGCTTGTGTTATGGGTACTAAGATAGCTGTTGAATATTTTTATTAATATAATACACATAAAATACTTATAGTATATAGATAAACGACCGGACACTGAAAAACAATCATGTTCATCACACAAACATTTTCCAGTTGTGGGAATCGAACCCACGGCCTAGGATTCAGACCTCAACTGTCAGACGAGGTCCAACTTCTACTATTCCATGTTCCCGTGCTCGTGCTTTAGGAGGTGGACCCCTAAGTCATATCGCCTGTTAGGGGATATAATCGGGAGATATAACTTTTGTCTCCTGCTAGCCCAGCAGGAGCGTCCCACCAGACCAGACCAGAAATTCCCGAAGTTAATTATAAGATGATTATAAAACCAGAACGCTCACCTCTGCACCAGTGAGGTTTTTCAATTTGAATAATGTCGAACTCCCAAACACGCGTCGAGAAGCTTCGCCACGAAAAGCGTTCAAAACAAACACAAATAAAACACGTGAACTGGTATTGACCTTGATTTAAATGTGCTGTTGATAGCCAATACAAAAACAATGCTAGCGAATGCGAAAATATTATTTGTGCACTTAGCGTTTCTTCAGAGCGAGGTTTATAAATGTTCTTTTTCTAGTAGAAGCGTCTATGCTAAATATAGGCGGTTTGAATACCCAAGGCAACGCACGGCCGGGGGTCAAACATTCCAGTATCACTTAGTGTTTTGAGCGTCATCCTCAGCCTAAAAATGATTGCTGAGCAAGTTTCTCTGTCATTGAGGAGAGGGATTTAGATCATAGACCCAACACAAGGCTCCAAAGTTTGATGGCCGACTGGCGCAGTGGGCACCGACCCAGCTTACTGAGTCCAAGGCCGTGGGTTCGATTCCCACTACTGGAAAATGTTTGTGTGATGATCATAAATGTTTTTCAGTGTCTGGGTGTTTAGCTGTATATTATAAGTATTTATGTATACTATCATAAAAATATTCATCATTCATTTTAGTACCCATAACACAAGCTACGCTATTTTAGGTCCAGATGGCGATGTGTATATTGTCGTAGTATATTTATTTATTTATTTACTTAATGTAGGTTTGTGGGCTTAAACAATTTTTTACTATCCCATGTAAGTGACGAACACCGGCTACAACGGTAGCCCTCCGAGACACGTACAATAATCGTCGCAAATTATGTATGGTCGATATAGAATAGGGTGGCGGCTGACGGATTTTGGTCTAGTAACTGGTCCCGATAGTACTGAACACATAATATGTATAATACTTTATACGATGACGATGTTTGAAAACCATGACTATTATTATGAAGAAAAAGCTGATTTTAATAAAATAGATTTAGCAGTAGGATAGAATAGAATAGGGCATAATTTACTTGCTCACTGTTTACACATAGAAGGTATAGTAGTAGTGCTTTTTGTAATAGCTCGACCGGGGACTTACTATTGCCAGCCTTATTTCTGCCGTCAATCAACATTTCTGGGTTCCGGTAGAAGTGTATGGTTGCAGGTGTAATTACAGGCACATACGACTTAGCACTAAAATCAGTTTGGCCCGTCAATTATTAATATAAAAACAAACTGTCTAAACAAACCATAAATTCTTTGAGATAGTATTAGTGAAACAATTTTTATGATAGAGATATTTACGTTAAAACGCACGGGTTTGTTATATTCTGTAAAAAACACAGACATTAAATCAATATCTTTGCTCGTAAGCTAGTACCTATTTTTATTTAAAAAAAACTGTTAAAATATTTTAAACCGTTCGATTTTAGCGAATATCAATTTTCTGTCCACGTTCACTTTTGTAAATTTCTGTATGTAGGACATCCATTTTTTATTGGGTTATAATCCTGATTAACAAGATTATCGTTATCATTTACAATTGGTACATCGATACATAATTAGTACTTACTAAAATTACTTCATACTGATTAATAACATTTCAAAGCAGTTGCCTACTTTTTACGATACTTGTTCGTGTCTTTATTACGTAGAATCATTGCCCGTTATCTTTTCCTTATTAATATTAAGAAACACAAAAACTTAAATTGCTTATTTATATTTTTAGTTCATGAAAAACGGTATGGAATCACTGTTCCTTATATTTCCTTAAAAAGAAACATAATATCTTTTCGTTTCATTATTAAATTACCAAATAAGATTATGATATCTTTTTATTGCGATACATATAATACTTACCCTTGACCTTCTTTCTGCACGCTACGTCTATTTTTCTATCAATAAAACATATTTATCATATTTCATTACTTTAATTTTAGCATTTACAGTAGGGTTTGAAACTAAAATTAATGACTACAAGAATTTGAAAATGGAAACTACTGAAAAACAAAATATACTCGCTGAAGTTTTTCCTAAAATTCGATAAAAGGATGTAGAGAATTCTACAAATCTCCCTCTTCATCTTCAACACCTTCTTTTTTATCCAGAAAATATTTAATAAGATCTTCGTGCTGTGGAAACTTTTCATCTAACTCTGTCCTGCATTCCTTCAGTTTGTCAAATTCTTCTAATTCCTTATAGGCCTTAGCTTTATACAGACGCGCCTTAAAGCTATTCTCATTGAGACGTATAGCCCATTCGCAGTCAATGAAAACCTGTAGAATGTTTACTGTTATAACTGTAACTGATAAACAAACTAATAAAACGAATAAAACTAATGTACGTATAACTATAACTAATATCTATAAACCATTTAAAAATTAGAATTGTAATGATCGTTTTTTTTAAATATATTTTTCGTTGTTGAATAAACTTCTTATGTACTATTTGTGAACTCGCTATCCTTACATAAACTGTTTCGTTTCGAAGAATGGCGTACTGTTTAAGTCATGTATTAAAATATTATTTTGGTCCATAAAAGAAAAAAAAAATTTAATGAATTCAGTGTCAGCACGGCTATGACATTTCTCCACGGGGAAAGGGCAATTTGTTTATCTTCTCACATAGTAAATAATATTCTGAATGCGAAAGTGTGTTTGTTTGTTTGTCTTTCCATTACGTCGTAACTAAACAACCAATCTACTTATTTTTGGCACATAGGCGAAGGGAGAGTATGAAACGGTTCCCACGGGACTTGTAAAATCCGTAATAAACGGGGACGAAGAAGAAGCCAGTAGTTTTAGAGAACACCATGCTTATTTCTGCCAGTCTGCAGGGCGTGGCTGCTGGTGAAAAAAACTGGCACAAGAGGCTTACAGGCTGAGATGTAGGTGTTAGGCCTTAAGACCTACATCTCAGGTTGATGGATACAGGGCTACACTTTGCAGGTCGTGTTCCTTACATGCCCTACGCAGTATTGCTCTGGTAAACCACATGTGGGCCTTCTTCTTGGTCCGTCAACTATTACTATATAAAAACCTTGAAAATACCATATAAACCCCTGGAAAAGCATTACGCTATAATACTAAAGTTCTAAAACACAACGCCTGGGACTTCACAAATCAATTTAAGTACGCGGTATATCGTAACTTTTTCGCTAGAATTTAAATGGCTAGTAGAACAAAAATCATAGTATGTAGGTGCATTTACGATAAATTACATGCAAATAAAAAATAAAAAAAAAACCGGTTGCTGGTAGGTTTGTGAAAACAAAAAAAGTTACTTGATAGACTAAAGTGTCTATGTTCGCGTAAGATTCTACATTTAAATATCCTTTATCTTGATAAAATTATTGTTTTTAATCTGGTGCCTGTGGTTCTGCTTGCATTATACAAAAACAAGATGTCCCTCGCGGTTTGACTTCGTGAACTATGGGTCTTAATGTAATGCTATACATTTTCAGCATGCCTGTTGCCATTTTTCTGCATTTATTTTGTTTATAAGGATTATTATTTTATGATTGATAGTCACATTTTAATTTTCAAATGGTGCAAGGATTATTAAAATCAATTTTGTAGCTTCCGAGTTTAGCAATTTTGTAGATTCAAACAAATAAATAGTTCCTCTTAATAATGTTATTATAGATTCACTCTTTAACCTCCTCAATAAAATGTCTAACGAATATCGGATTGAAGCAGGCGTTACTTTGCGGAAATCCATGATATATTATCAAAATTAAGCTTAATTTGCTATACTCCGCGAAAAGCAGGAGAATCTGTGTGGTGTGAGGTATAAGGATTGAAGAAATTATAAATTACACCACACAGATTCTCCTGCTTTTCGCGGAGTATAGCAAATTAAGCTTAATTTTGATAATGTCTAACGAAGATTATACTTGATTTGAAATTTGAAAATATTGTATTATTATGTATAATCACTAATTAGTATAATTAATGTAATACAGTATTTTTTGTAAGTCATTATACAATTCGCATAGCGGCCTTATTTATTATCATTAAAGTTACCTACATGTTTATATTAACTTTGACGTAACCGAATTGTTCGTACACGTTTTACTTATTATTGTTTGATTCTTTGGTCTAGCTATGGATCACGAGGTCCAATCAAGAGTCTTAGATAGGGATTTTTTTTCGATTTTCTCCATTTTATATCATCTGCATACCCTGTGCATACCCTCTATGCACGCCACTGCCTGCGATGTTTTGCTCTTTTTATAGGCGGTCAGTTTCAAACTAACTATAAGGTGGGCCGTCGTCTTGGTCAGTCAATGATTAATATAAAAAAAATTGGATCAGCGTTAAGCGTCTGTGGTCTCTTCCTATTCCTATGAGATAAGCTCTGCAGTGCAATGGGTCATGAGGTTGTAGTTCAAATAACGAATGAGCGATAAAAGTGCACCATTTAAAAAACAAGATAGCTGTTTAATACTTTGCTACACAAATGTATTCCATTCATCAAAAGCCTATAGCAGTCTAAGGCTGGACAAAAGACCTTTGCCAACGGGACGGTTTGCCCATAATTAAGACGCTGGGCAGACGGGTTCGTGATCCCAGTAGATAGTATCAGCAGCACATAATATGACGCTATTGCCCGTTCTCCGTTATATTCCCTATTTACTTCCCACGGGAAGAGGAGTATTTTATTTTATTTTTATTTATACACTTTATTTGTACACCACAAATAGGAAAAAAAAAACAATGGACACAACAAAAATAAACTTAAAAAGTAGGATACAAAGGGCGGCCTTATCGCTTAGTAGCGATCTCTTCCAGGCCTCAACCTTAGGATTAGGAAAACCGATTGGTGGGGTGTATTATTATAATATACAAACTTACTAACAATTACACACTAATACTTATCAAGATTACACACATACAATAATAATAAATATAAAAAAATTGTATTGTCATTATACGGCACAAAAATAATTATGACAGCTGTATTATGCCTGCCCTCTAATAGTAAATAGAAAATAGAGAAATGTTAACCTCGTGTAAATTGCTATTTGCCACGACTATGATTTGTTCAACAAACATTCGAGTCGTTTGGTTTGAACTTGCGGTACCTCATTAGTTGGTTTCTGCGATTTCATTCAATTTCCTACTTTCACACAGTGAAAATTCTGGTTTGCAATCGTGGATACGAAATGTGGTGAGAAATATCACGCATCCGCCTCCTTCATCCCGCTTTTCCTTACCTGATATCTACGCCCTACGAGAAAACTCAGACAATAGACCAAGTGTTTTTTTTAAATATTTACTCGTAATAGTTTGGCATTCCCTGGCAAGGCGGCTCACAGTGCATACCTTATCATAATTCATAAGCTTAATAATTGAAAAAGCTCGGTCAAAGTAAGTACATCATAATTACCAAGCTTGATATTTGACAAAGCATGGGGCTTTGTCAAATATCAAGCACAGTGCAAACCTTATCATAATTCTTAAGCTTGATATATGACAAAGCCCGATCACAGCACATACATTATTCACAATTCCTAGGCTTGATAATTGTCATTGCCTGCAATGGTACATACCTTATCGTATTTCCCAAGCTTGATATTTGTCAGAGCCCGGTCGCAGTACATCATTGCGTTGTCCTTAACCTGTTCGATAGCTCGGTTGTAACAGGAAAGCGCCCTATCGTACTCTTGGCGACGGAAAGCCTTGATAGCTTGAGTCTTGAGAGTGTCGGCCTTCTCTTTGCGAATCTTGCGGTCTAAAGCTCGGCGGTCCGCATCTTTGCCTACTTCTGCCATCCATGCGTCTTTGTCCATTTCTCCCTAAAATTACAGTACAAAAAGTATATATTTTCAAACTATTGGTACGAAAAAAAAATACTTCAAAAGGTTATATTTACATTAATTTTAAATACACCGACTTCAAGGTCTAGAACTTTTTATTTTTAAAATGTTTCAAGTTATTTTGAAAATTACAATGAAATTACGAAACTCCTACAACAGCGAATCACTTAGTGCAATAGGTCTCCATTGCACATTGGAAAGGGTTTAGGTCTCCTGTCACATTGGGAAGGGTTTAGTTAGTCCGCCACGCTTGCCTAGTGCGGATTGTAGGTCTCTTCACACACATTTGAATGGGGCTAGGTAGTCCGCAACGCTGGCCTAGTGCGTATTGTAGGTCTCGTCTCACATTGGCAAGGGTTTAGGTAGTCCGCCACGCTTGCCTAGTGCGGATTGTAGGTCTCTTCACACATTTGAAAGGGGCTAGGTAGTCCACAACGCTGGCCTAGTGCGGATTGGTAGTCTTCAGTCTTCACACGCCTTTGTGAATGTTATTAAGTACTCTCAGGCATGCAGGTTTACTCACTATGTTTTTCTTCATCGTTAAAGCAAGTGTTATTTAATTGCTTCAATTATAAAACTCACATAACTCCGAAAAGTTAAAGGTGCTAGGAATCTAAATCGTTCCCCCCCAAAGGGAGGCGAAGTTTATCACCACTCCACTATCACATCTCTACTAGGCTATCATTGCTTTTTATTTAACTAACATACTATCAAATATCGCAAGACAGATTTGGCATGGAAATAGATTTTTTTAATGGTGAAAGCTAAATATATTATTTTAAAAGAATATATTTAACAAAAGATATACATTTACATATACATGTATGACCTAGGCACTAATTAACGATATATAAGTATTTACACTTATGTGTTTTAAAATATATTTTGGCAGCTTAATATAGACATCGGTCATCGTGCTGCATACAATTAAATAATTATTTATTTATAGGTACATTTTTCGCATTTAGATTTGCACATGTCTAGATATATAACAATTTAAATAAGTATCACGAAAAAATATCGGTTTTCACGATGAAGTTGCCACCGTTTGCCTACTTGTTATTGACAAATACAGAGTTACGAACACACAGAAACCGTGAACTCGACTTGAAGCATAACACAACTCCACTTTGTAGTGTTTCTCAAACAGGCGCGGTTAGTCAGCTAATTCTAATTATTTTACCTCTAATGTTTTTAACTATTATGAAACTTTATTAGTCTACACCGTACTAAGTGTTTACTATGACAACCCTATTGAGGATAAAAGACCGACACGCGCATAGTACCTACGTTACGCTTACGTAAAAAAGTGACAGGAGTCACATAAGTTTTAATTTTGCATGTGATGTTAAGGGCTATATCTGATTTCATTCAGTAAAAACTATAGCAATGGTTTACTCAAAAACTATTAGCGTTTCGATTAAGTCTCAGAGACAGTAAATAATATACCTCTAAAGCCTCTGAGTATTATTTCGGTTTTTATTTAAACGTTGTATATAATATAAATAAATAATAGATTTTAACAAAGAATTTAGAAAAATAATACTACCCCAACAGTGTGAGCTTTGTGATCTCCTCACAATTTTTCAAAGTTCAAGACACCGCTGCTCAAACTACAAAAAAATATGTTATTTGATTGTTTAGGTACAGAAGGAGCGCCTAGAGGTGCACTTTCTCTGGACTTGGACCCAGGTCGGGAAGCCCTGCTCTAAGGCATAAATCGATTTTCTATTACGAATCAGATTCATCCGTTTATTGATGGAGCAAACTACTTGAATGCGATTCCAGTTTAGCATTCCAATGGTAAAATCAGTTTAATAGAAATCTTGGCTATTGCTAGGTATGCGCAATTACGCAATATTCAACATTGCACTGTCCTGTTTCGCTTACACATAAGATATTGGTAGGTATAGATTTCTGACAATTCGCACCGGTTTGTTTGTCATCAAGAAGCCTTAGTTTAGTTAGTTTTGTCTTGAAAATGTTTGTTTGACTGGTTAACTACAGTAAAGCTTATTTCTGACGCCAAATAGCATTGCTGTGAAGGGGTGTTAGCTGACATCTTTGACCGCATCATCTATATGCGATTGCTGGCACAGTGGTAATTTTGAGTGTGGTTTCACTTTTATGATGGATAAAATAAATAAACGTAACATAACGTCGGAATAGTCATAGTAATAATGATAAAAAAATAATGTTTATTTAGAGACATTTATTTATTTATTTATTTATTCATTAAGAGCACTAACAACATGCATATTACACATTTCACCCATTCGTAAGCATACACACACACACACACACACACACACACACACACACACACACACACACACACACACACACACACACACACACACACACACACACACATACACATAAACGCACTAATAAAATCTCGTCGTTTATGCGCGAGGGAATAGAAAGTGCAGTCGGTTGAAGTGTCGCAAAACACTTCTTATCTATAACGACGTCATTAATAAATCTTTTTTTTATTATTAAATACCTTCATCGAAATATAAGATCTCTTCACTTGGATCTATAAAGCACAGTTGGCTCTATTTCTGTATGCCATATGTTTAGCTCAAAAAGTAGCGGTAGGTGTATCGAGGCAATAAATTCATCATTTAAAAGTATCGACTAAAAATACGCTGTTCGCTGTGTCTTCTAAAACGAACGGGAGTCTTTACGTGTTTGACCGACAATATTTTATTTTTACGAAACGGTTCTTATATCTTTGCTTTCCAAAAAGGCCCGCATTCAAATGCCGGTTTAGTTAAGCTGTAAACTTTTTTTTGATAGTTATAATACTGAAAACCGGTTTTAGAAATCAAAAGCCCGACTTCTATATAGGTCAAATGTTTTCAATTCGTTAATTTACACCGATTTTCTCACCGATTGGCTGATTAATTAGCTCTCAGATAGGTCCTCTAAAATTGAAGCTTCGTTAAAAGGAGTCCAATTGTCTTCTTTTAATTTTGTTGATGATAAGTTATATTGAGCAAGAATGTGAATTTGCAATAAAGTGCCAAAAATAAAAATATTTTAAATTCAGTTTTCAAAGCCGCAAAATTAAAAAAAAAACGGTCAAGTATCAGACGGACGCTTGGAGGTTTCTGGGAAGAAACTATAATTATTATAGTACCTTCCATTACCGTATTATATTGCAGTGCATTTGTAGTTATATATTTAGCTTATAGAAAAATCATAACTAACAGGTGATAAAAAAAAAACCCGGCTAAGTTTGTTGTGGGCTCTTTTTAGACCATGGCGCGTTTGGAACCCTCCTAGCTTTATTTTTAAGCAACGAATGCAGTATCAACTTCACCTAACATTAGTGGTAACATGTTAAATGTTTGAACGCTTCATAAGTGCCTGTGATAAAGGTCGACATGAATAAAACATTTTTAATTTGAATTCTAATTTATCTTTAATTTTTTGTTCATTTTCACTGTGCACGATAAAAAGCATATTGGTTAATTAATAGTTATTAAAAAGTAATGTACATTGTACGTTTCATATTAGATACATTCTACGTTTCGTATTAATTCGTGTCGAAAATTTTTACACGCAGGTATTTAGAAGTAGGGCGATCGTTCGTTTTATCTTTATGCTACTTATTTGAAAGATATTTGTTATAGTTCTGCAGTATTAACGATATGTTTGTATGCTTTGAATTAGTAGTGGAACAATAAATATACTCCATTTGATTTCATATTTCTCAGGGTGTTTCCTTATGAAATGTTGATGCATAACTATATTCCTATATAACCTTCACGGTTATTTCGTAATTCGGTTACACGTTGTATACATAGGCGTGTTTCCATGTTTTCTCGCATTACATAACTGAGCCTTCCGGTCTCTGAAGTGCGTATGATCGATAACAGTTTTCCACTTTTTCTCTTACATACGGACTTATGTACTTAGCTTTCCCTTCGTGTTTAGCTTTACTACTCGTCAATGTAGGCACCTATTTCTTAACTGAGTACGCACTCGTTATATTCATAGCGATGCACGCGCCAAACTTTCACTGACAAAACGATTTGTCTTAACTATTTATATGCTTTTTATATGCGCCAATCGATTATGTGAGCTAAATGAATGCTGTAGTACTAGGACAATGAATATATATATAATAATATCTTGCAATAAGTGTTCATCCAGGGTCACTGGTACCTCTTTATTAATTTCAATTAAGTTGTTTTGGACTTTTTGTGTATGTTTGATTGAACGTAAATTGGATGTTATGAAAAACAAGAACTAAAAACACTTGCTTTCGGACCTTGGATATTATACCATTGCGACGTTCTGATAATCGTATTATAAGCTGAGTAAGTAGCAGTTATTTTGAGGTCCCATAGATATTTCTATTTTATACTAATTCGTGATTCAAAAATGTTTCTTGTTGTTATTGTTATATAGAGGTTAGGTTAGTCAAAAATTTGTTGTAAAGAGGTAAAAAATAGTTTTATTCACCTCAACTTTGTTTTTGATTAAAGGTATTTGCACTTTTTAGAAATTTACTCTTATTGCAATTCAAGGGGATTATGAAGAATTTGTTAAATCGAGGAAGTTTTTATATTGAGGTAGCTACGTTAAATTAAGGTTGCACTGCAATATGAGAACAATGAAGTCGTTCGGTGGTTCAGTCAAGAGTTAATTTACGATTGCTACGCAAACACTGGGCCGCTGATCATCATACATGTACGAGTACATTGTATGGGCGCGGTAGAGCCACAGATAACCCAATTTACATCTACTGTAGGTACTATTATAGTAAGTAACTTATTTGTCCTTCCTATTTGCGAAGCTTGCCTAATTCCTAGTGCTTGCTTAAAAGCTATTTTATGCGGCTATACTTAATGGTATTTAAATTTAATCAGTCTGGTATTACAAAAAGATCTTAAAAATAACTACTTCCATGGCCACTACAAAAGATATAACGAACTACCTATACTGTTCCATTTTGTATTGAATAGGTATAGATGTCTGTTTTAATTTTTTGGCCATTTTATGCGAACCCTGTGCATCCTTGATCAGCTTTTTGAACGAGAAGTAACAATATTTCAAAAGTTGTTTTATCCAGTTTTGTTACGGTAGTTTATGAAATATGAGGAGTAATCCCTACTAATATTACAAATGTGAATGTAAGTTTGTTTGTTACGCTTTCACGAAAACTACTAAACCGATCTTCATGAAACTTTTTATACATATTCTTGGAGGTATTAGAAATAATATAGTATAAAAAAAAAAATTTAATGAAAAGTATACTTTTAGTGAAAAAATCTCAAAATTACATTATACATATATTAGACTATGTAGCAGTACGCTGCCTCCCAAAATTACGCGGGCGAAGCCGCAGGGCACATCTAGTAATATAATATAGTAATAATATACTTGCATGGTGGTATGGGCATTAAATGTGAAGGGGAGAATACTGAACAAATGTTACCCGATGAATGTTAAAGTGGAAAAACATAGAAGAAAGACGAAGGCCAAAGAAGAGATGGATGCGTGTTAGGATATAAGTATAAGAGGATATATGTATGAGAGGATATACTACTTGTATATCCTGTCATACGTATATCCAAAGGAGTTGATAGTAGAATTTATAAATCAGCTAAACAAGAATAAAAGCACATGTTATTCAGTCCACAAAAATACTGTGGGGATTATGGTCAGGTCTTCGATCGAATTCTAATTTCGTCGTGAATATTATACAAACAAACATCATCATATTTCATACAATAAATACGGATTATCTTTAAACCCTAGGCAAATCAAATCAAACTGTAAAATTATCAGCATGCATGCGTTCACTTACGAAACGAAACGAACCAAAGTTACCGACATAGCTCAACAGGTCGCGTAGCTGAAGTGGCAATTGGCGGGGCACATACTCGTAGGTCGGAGTGTCTATAGACGTCCCAAGGAGCTGGAATGATGACCTTGCGCCACCGGTAACGATGTTACATATCAAACGAGTCGCAGGGAGCCACTAAACCTAAGCGTCACAAGACCGTGTTATTTGGAACTCCCTTCAAAAGATATGTCCAGCAATGGACGTCCATTGGTTGACATGATGATGATGATGCGTTCACTGCTGGACATAGTCTTCCCTAGAGCTCGCGTCCACATACGATGCGTAATCCAGTCACTTCTTAAGGTCATCGGCCAACGGCCTGGAGGTAGTCCTATGCTAAAATGCTTATTATTTTATAACTTACAGTGTCTTTCTTATCTAGTGATCGGAAAGCTTTGTGATTGATCACGGTTCGATCTCCCTTCACCTTCATTTTCACATCCTCATCCAATATGACTTTGCCTTTAAGGTACTCGTCAGCTATGGCTGTAGCGGCATCAGCTTTTCCTTTGTCACCGCTCGCCATATCCCTCACCAACCCGGATACTTCACCTATCTTCTTCATGAAGTTGTTCCATTCTTCATTCAATTCATATTGCTGGTTAGTCTTGAATGCAGGGTTCGATAATCTTCTGTTTACACTCATTGTTTATTGTTAAAGATACAGTATTGTTTGAATAAGTCTCAGAAATCTGTGTTTATTTATGTAAACGAGATTGTAGCTATTAACGCGTGGCTAGCGATATTGACATAATTGTTTGCATAGTTACCGTTGTCAGTCGAGTCTGCTGACATGACATTTCGTAGTGTTGTTTGTAAATAAAATTAAAAGTATTCAATAAATTTGTAAATAAAATTAAAAGAGGTCTGTATGCAAACACTACATTTAAGGACATGTTCAGTGAAGATTTAATATTTTTATACTAAGCCTCTTATAACTTTTCCGTGTTTGCGGGCATTTAAATTAATTAAAAATTATAAGCAATATATTAATTACGTGTCTACTGTCTAGAGCCTACGTTGTTGCGTAGGATAGCGAATGCCGCTAAAACTTTTATGTGATTTATTTTCATTGTCTGTTATGATTTTAAAATAAATCTAGATTAGAAAAGTTCCTCAAGCATTCTTCCGATTTATTTTAGGCAACAAAAAAAATGACAATTTGACTAAAGTATGGCGTAACGAGCGTTATAATTTTGCCCAATTTGTTAGTCTGTCTGTGATATGTTAGCTCCGAAACCGGATGAACCGAAGGAGTGTTAAGATAAACATCTGCGAATGCAGCCGTTTGCGGATTATAAGCTCTTTTTGGTTTTCGTATTAACCCAATAGGGGTAAAAAATTAAAATAAAGTAATTTTGATATTTTATCCTTCGTTCATCAGCAACTTTCACATTTATTACATGAGTGCAGTATGTCGAAGACGCTGGCATGCACGTGATAACTTAGTAGAGCTGTTTACGAAAGAGCTCGTCCGGCGAAGTACTACCGCTATGCTTATTTGTGCCGCCAAGCAGCATTGCTATGTTCCGGTCTGAAGGGCGTGGTTGCCGGTGTAATTACAGGCATAAGAAATCTTAACCTGCCGCCTACGTCTCAGATTGATGAGCATAAGCCGGCACTTTCAGGACGTGTTCCTTGCATTCCCTGTAAAGTGTCGTTTATAAGCGATGGTTTGCCTTTTACCATACCATTATACCTCTATTGTTTATAAATTGCTACATGCACATACATAAGAGACAAGACGCCCCGGCGGGGCATTGCAATAAAATAAAATTTGTCGAAATTATTTTTATTTCTTTACTTAATTTAAATTTTATATCAAAATTAAAATTTATTATTACAATTGATTTAAATATTAAAATATGTCAACTTAGAACTAAGGAAAAAAAAGAAAAAAATTTGTTAACTTAAGAATAATTTCGATTTACATTTATTATAGAATCCATCTGCAGGGCTAGCACAGGCAGGAGACAAAAGTTCTACCCCCCGATTATATCCTCCTGACAAGGGATATAATTAACGTGTCCACCTGCTAAAGCATGGGAACATGGAATAGGAGAAGTTTACCTTTAAGTTAGTTTAAGTTTAAGTGTTTATTATTACACATATTTTATTCTGATATTGAAAACGGTAGGAGAAGATATATTTTTATCCTTTCCCCGGGGATATAATTGTCTCCTGCCCATTCAGACGCCCGCAGGTTGGGCGTCTGACTTGTCCGTCAATTATCACTTAATATAAAGAAAAAAATAAAACATAATACCTTTACAAGATTACTTTATCAATATTAAAGACTCGTTTCATTTATTCATGACAATACTTGCACCATCTGTGCAAATATTATCATCAGTAAATTTGTTTTCCCAAGAAAATAATGATATCAAATTATGCAACACCATGGATTTATTGAGTGTTTTTGAGTTATACTATTATTTGAATTCTTTATGAAAATCAAATCAGATATATATAAAACATAATGAAAACATAATAAAATCCAGCGAGCTAGCATTCATCCCCCGGCTATATCCACTAACAAGGGTTAAAATTGACTTGTCAACCTTCCAAGTAACAATTCCACGATATCAGGGAATAAAAACGAAATGAAACGTTTATTTGGATATTACTTCCACACGTCACCCGAGCGACCATGCTCGAAGAGTGGATAAAGCTGTGGGAAAAGATTAAACACTTTGTTGTCATGTCTCCTGCCCATTCTAACCGTGTTGGTACAATAAACTTTTCTTTATCAATTTTCGCAGTATTCACCCCGCTTGGTTTCGTGAGACTTTTCGGCGTGGTCGGCGGTGTCTTGGTCAAGCCCCAGTTCCTAAGGGATCTCAATGAGGAGTATAATGTGCACTCGTGTGAAAAGCAGACCACGCAGCGACGTATCAACAATTCGCTTGCTACAGGTGAGGTCAATTAACGTTTTCTTGAGTCAATAAACTAAAAAACACGCAAAAGCGGGATTTTTAGTAGATTTTCTTAAACTATTATTGTTATAAAAGCTAAATTAATCGGTAACCCATTCACCATTAAATTTGTAATATTAGAGAAATCGACTAGAAATACTGGTTTGAAATTAAAATTAACATGATTCCTGTACTGATTGTCGATAGCACTAGAAGAAAATTATATAAAATAAGAAAAATCTTGAATGAAATAAACTTATCAAATTAGTGTATTGTCATCGGTCCTCGTTATACCTACAAAGTTTGAACGGAATCAGACATTTTGAAGAGCGTCAAAATCAAGTCTAAAAGAGTCGGTTACAAACATACAGGTGAATGAATGTAAATGATGTGCCCTAGGGAAGCACTTTACTACCAGTCTACAAGGCGCCGATGGCAACCTAATGGTCTTTTTAGGTAAATAATAATTAATCTCGAAAGGTGGAATGTGGTAAATTGTGCAATTTCAAACAAAATTACTTATGATTAATAAATAAATAAATTATTGTCGTAGTATATTACTACGACAATTAACACATACTACGATGGATGGGTACTAAGATGGATGTTGAATATTTCTATGAATAATATACATAAATACTTATAATATACAAATAAAAACCCAGATACCGAAAAACATTCATGTTCATCACACAAACATTTTCCAGTTGTGGGAATGGAACCCAGGGTCAGCAGAATCGCTGCCCACTGCGGCTCTCGGCCGTCAAGTAATAAAGACTCCTGACTACTCATATTAAGGTTCATATAATCTTGTTAAAACAATAAACTGTAGGTAAATTGATATGAGATATCTCTGTATTTTCATAAATTTGCCAAACCATTATTTACTACAAAACTTGTGCTAACGTTGAAACAACACTAGACATAAACATTTAGTTAAACAAGCGACACACAAACTTTCACACTCCACAAACCACTTGCATTAGAAATTGGTTGAATGGTTCGAAATCTAGAAGCGACTTGAACAATAACTAGAAAAGTGAGGCTGTTATTGTTCATTTGTTGCCTATCTTTTAAACACAATAATTTTACTATTGCCAAATTACACACCTATTAGATAGAGGTTTCGGTGAAAGCTTTTGTATGTTTAAGGCACGCTAAGTGATCTATTCTTTTTGATCGAAGGTAGACTTACGACAGACTTAAAGCAAAATAAAAAAAAGTATACTTCTCGTCTTTTTTATTTAAATTGTAAAATAATGTTGGAAAATAGCTGAGCTGGCTTCTTCTCGGTTGTATCTACTTTCCGAGCCGGTGGTACCGACACTAGAAACTGACATAGGTACTTGACGTTTCAAAAGTGTTTATATTAGGCCTTTCGAAAGAAATGAATGCATCGCTGAATAGGGTACCCCCCCTGTTGAAGAATTTTCTTGCCGGAATTAGAGGTAACGGCCTTAACCCCTTCTCAATGTAGATGGAGCCCCTGCCATTAATAATCACTCCAAACTGTCCCACATTAGTATCTACATAGCACCCGTGTGCAGCTGGCGCGGGTCTCTACTAATTATATATTATAGTCTTCAAATCTACATAACAAGGGTTTTATCATATAAGATTGAATTAGATTTGTAGTCCTAACCGCTCTAGGCCCCAGGCCATGTGCCGTCCCGTTTCTCAGCAACATCGTTATAAACTAGATACTTAATTGTCCAGTAAAATTTACCATGAGTGTTTTTTTTTCGCACGATTTACCGCCCTTAATATCTGGCCGTCCTAGGCCCGGGCCTACTGGGCCTTAGTGCAAATCCGCCACTGAATTAGGCATATTAAACCAAATAATCAAATACATACATTACGTGCATACCTACCTATGTAGGAAGCATCTTACTTCCTCATATACCCAGTTCTACTAAAGAAATAATATGTCGCTTCTTTGTATGTTGTGTTTGGAATTATATTAAAAACATCTGCATATCATCTGCGAAAGGTACCTATCAAAAGTAGTATTATTTAGTAATATGATTCCAAAGGTAATTCTGGACATTGCACAAGTTTAAAGTATAAAACGTCATTTATGACATCAAGGTTACGGTAAAATTGATGAATTTTTAAATGACAATAACTGACAAGGTTGCTCGGAAGCAGACCTATTCGCTGTCATATCTCGCAAAATAGAATAATGATATTTATATTGTAAAGTGTTGATGTTGGAAAAGACCAATTATTGCTGATGGTACAAGTAAACTAGAACTAGATTGTGTTTTAAAATATCATATGAAGTAGGCCTATACTTGAACATAAAATAACACGTTTGTGCCATATTATATGCCAGACAAACGAACAAATCTTATTTGAGTTTATTGCCCGATAACGTTGTAGGTATATACTCATCAAACCTTGGCCTTTGTTTACGTCAGTGAATAAGTGGGCACTCTGTACAAAATATGCCATTATAGGTACTATTGTCAGTAGAAGGTCAAAGAACATTTGCGTTAGATACTTATAACTATTTTATTTCATACTTATTCCTAGATGTTGATCGTGGGCAATCGCCTTCGTTTCCGTTTTTTAAAAATCGAAGTATAATGTTTGTTTTCGAAGTATAAAGTTGTTTTCTCGGTAAGTTTAGGAATAACCATGTATGCGTTTTGACTCCAGGATATGAATTTCACTATCATTAAAAAAATTATCGAGATCCGTTCACTGGTTGAACCCACTGATCTCTACTATAGTGAGTAGAATAGAATTCAGTAAGTTGAACCTAACATAAATGAGCAATCAAAAACAAACACATAGTTATTGTTCAGTTTATAACACTTCCGCATTTATTAATAATACTTCATGCTTAGGTTCCCATACAAATCTTGTTCGAAGATTCAGCAGCTACATTCAGCTACATTCAACCGTTTTCTTTTTTTTAAATCGAAAGGTTTTCACCTGATTGCGCATTCTGTAAAATAATCTTTCATCGTGGAATTCTTATAAATCCTAACACATATCAAAATTAAAGTTCTATATGTCTATGAAATTTTGATAGGACCTTGCATTCGTATAAGTTTCTTTTTATAGTCATAAATAACAGACGGACCGAACCGGTGGCCCTGATGCAGTGGCATGCACACAGGGTATGTTCTAAGCGGACAGGTATAAAATGAAAATAAAATTTGAAGCTAATAATTTGGTTCTTAACGGAAAAAAAACCAAGTGTATAAAATTCACTTTACCTAATGTTAAACACGTGAAAACCACTGTACTACTTAATAATGAGGAACTGAAACTGGAGGATACGACAGTTTTTCTAGGAATAACGTTAGATTCTAAACTTCAATGGGGCCCTCATGTAAATAATTTATCGAACAGGCTTAGTTCTGCTGCCTATGCGGTAAAGAAGATACGCCATATGACCGACGTAGAAACTGCGAGACTGGTATATTTTAGTTACTTTCACAGCATTATGTCATATGGAATTTTACTTTGGGGTAATGCTGCTGATATTAGCACTATTTTCGTCCTGCAGAAGAGGGCTGTTCGTTCTATCTACAAAATGGGTCCGAGAGAGTCATTGAAAGATAAATTTAAAGATTTTAAAATAATGACAGTGTATAGTCAGTATATATTTGAAAATTTAATGTACGTTCATAAAAACATTTCTAAATTTAAGAAAAAATGTGACTGCAATAATTTAAACATTAGAAGTAAGAATAAGCTTACAGTGCAATATACTAGGTTACATAAAATTCATAATTCGTTTAAAGGAAATTGCATACAATTCTATAATAAACTACCAATTGTCATCTTGGAGATGTCTCTTAAAAAGTTCAAAGTTTGTATTAAACGTAAGCTTATAGAAAAGTCCTATTATAGTATAAAGGACTACGTAAACGATAAAGCTTGGGTGTAAATTATTGCTCTAACCAGGTTGCTCTTCTAATAATTTAAAATGACATTGTGAGATGGTGATAACAAAAAAAAAAAAAAAACACCCGGCTAAGTTTGTTGTGGGCTTCTTCTTAGACCAGGACGCGTTTGAAACCCTCGTAGCTTTAGTTTTAAGTTTACGAACGTGGTTATCGCCATCATCTCACTACCGTGTGGTTCTTATGTACGCATCAAAAGTGCCACCTGTGGGCCTACTTGAATAAAGATATTTTTGACTTTGACTTTGACTTTGAAAAAAATCTCAAGTCCACTCTACGCGCGCCACTGCCCGGATGGTAAGTGAAACAGTATCGCCTATAAACAGGGCATGCAAGGAACACGTCCTTCGTTGTACTGCCTTGTGTCCATTAACCTAAGGAGTAGGTGTTAATTCTCATGTGCCTGTAATTACGCCGGCAACCCTTCTGTCCGGCACACAACATTGCAACAATGTTATTTTCGAGCAGATATAAGCATGACGGTAATACTTTCCCGGACGATCTCTGTCACAAATAGATCTAATTGAGCGACACGAAATTCTTTGAAGATTCTTAAACGTTATTGAAGCGAAGTCCTTAAGTATTGAAGTGGGTAGGACTTGGACTTCACTTTCGGGGGCTGAGTTCGAGTCCTAGCACGCACCTCGCGTTTTAAGCAATTAAAATATCACTTGCTTCAACGGTGAGGAAACTTGCATGCCTGAGAGTTGTTCATACTCATACTGTTCTCAAAGGTGTGTGGAGTCCTCCAATCCGCACTGGGCCAGCGGGGTGGATTACGGCCTTAACCCCTCCTCATTGTGGCAGGAGACCCGTGCCCTGAAGTGGGCCGGTTGGGTTGGGTTGATATGATGATGATGAAACGATGCTTTGGTTTTAGGTGGAAGCTACATATCACCAGAGCCGATGTGCCCGAGCCGCGGCGACCTCTCGGGTCTGAGGAACGGAGCCCTGCAAGCTGGCCTTAATGAGCAGCTCGAGAAGATTGATGCTAAGATCAAGGTCAGTAAAGATAATATACCTGCACCGGTTAATGCAAACTAATTTCTATTTTAAAGGAGTCCAATGAATTATAAATGCAGATAGACAAACGAAGAGGATCCTATATGATTTTTTTTGTGGATTAATTAAAATAAAAATCAAGTCAGGGAATATAATTTTTGTCTCCAGCGCGGATAGCATGGGCAGTAGACAATCCCCGGGAAAAGGATACAAATTTTACTTCTCCCACAGCTTTATCAACTCTCAAAGCATTGACGCACAAGTGGAAATAATATCCAAATAATATATGTACACATACTCGTGTATTATATGGATAATGCCATGCGGCTGGCACGGGCAGGAGACAAAAATCCCCCGATTTTCTCCTGAAAAGGCATATAGTTAATGTGTCCACCTGCTAAAGCAGATGAACATGGTAAAGGAGAAGTTTACCCAAGTCTATTATTTCACACATATTTTATTTTGGATATTATTTCCACTTGTGCGCCAGTGGTCTTAGAGTTGATAAAGCTGTGGGAGAAATTAAATTTTTGCCCCCCATTTTACGGGGGTAAAATTCTCCTATTCCATGTTACCGTGCTTTACCTTGTGGACTCGTTAATTATACCCCTTGTAAGGGGATATAATCGGGGGATATAAGTTTTATCTTCTGCCTGTGCTAGCCCTGCAGGGAGATAATTGTCTCCTGCCCAAGAAGCATTTCGCTTTGCATAGCTTTGCGAAAAATTAAAGAAACATAAATTAAAATGATTTGAGTTGAATGGAATGTATAAAATTAGGTAAACAAAAAAGATATAAAATATATTTCAAGTGTTTAACGTAGTTTCATTACAATCCCCAGGAGGTAGATAACCAACGGAAGACATCACCCCTGCAGCGGAATGTCGCCTACCCATTAGCGATGTTGCTGCTTCTGGCGCTCACAACCATAACCGTGCTGATGGTGCTGCAGAACACTCTAGAACTGCTCATAGGAATTAAGGCGCTGCCGTTGAGCACTCGTGTGAGTAGAAGCCTGAGGACCCATCTGTTGCCATAGTTTTGTTATGGACAGTTTGGTTACCATATACTATAGAATCGTTTCCCCTTATAGCATAATCTTTCATTCCTTAACTGAAGCTGTTGTCGGTGAAGCCTTCTTCAACCATCTCTATCCTTTACCTATCCTTTACCTCTCTTTTACCTCTTTATAAGTTCCTACCCGAACCTTTTAATTGTCCCACTGTCCAATTGTCTCGGACGTCCTCGTCCTCTCTTGCCATCTACTTTTCTCTCAAATATATTTCTGGTAAATTCATCATGCATTGTACCATTGCTCGGCGAGTTGATAAAACTGCGGGACAAGATAGAATTTTGTAGATCTTCTCTCTTCTCCAGGAAAAAAAGGCTCATGGCCGAGCAGCAATCGCGGCCTGAGACATATGCCAGTTTAACATGTATAGTTGCCATTCAAATATATAAAAATACTAAGATAGTCTTTGCTTTATTTTATTTAAACAATAAACTTACATAATTAAATTTTTTATTTAAGTCTAATAATATATCAAATCATTTATTTCTCTCCGTATTCATTCTCTTCTATTCTCTTCTCGAGCGGGTAAAGATCATTATTTACACCCATGTACACCCAAAAATAGATAGATAGATAGATAATCATAGTAAATAAAAGCTGTATTTGACAGTTTGACAGTTCAAAAATAGGAGTGCTCCGATCGTCACCAAACTTTACAGGATTACTCGCCAGATCAATCCGGAGATTCCCTGAAAGTTTCATTGAAATCGGTCCAGCCGTTTCGGAGTCTATACGGAACATACCCAAACACTTTCTCTTTTATATATATATATGTATATATATATATATATATATAGTTTATTTATATAGTTAGTTTTAAAAACCTGTAAACCCTGATTTAATTTTAAAAAATCTTACATTTAACAAGAAGGCATATTCGGTGGCCACTGTAATTGTGTTGATTAAACGGTGGATTTCCAACACTGCTAATTATTGTGACTCTGTAAAACTATATATATATTTGGAACACTTATTTTTTTGCAGCAATTCACACTGGGCATCGCATCGCTATCCAAACTGGGGTGGGCGGGTGCTACATTGGAGGCATTCCTTATCCTATACTTGCACGCCGCCTCCCTCACGGGTCTGGCTACCCCTATGAGCATGTTGCGAGTGTTGCCTCGCGCGAGGCAAACGCCGCTCACGAGGATCATAGCGCTGTGTGCGGTGCTACTTGCGCATTCTACTGCGCAGCCGCTGCTCGTTAAGATATTAGGTTAGTGAATAGAAGTTAGAACTACTACACTTTTCTGTATATCGCCCTCAAAGATATCCCTCCTAGTCAAAAAAAAAATGGTTGTTATAGGTAAATACACATACTAATATAAATAGCTCCTTATAATAATCCGACATGGCTCAGCGAGTCGCAAAGCTGAAGTGGAAATGGGCGGGGCACATAGCTTGGAGGACCGATGTACGATGGGGTTCCAAGGTGCTGGAATGGCGACCCCGCACCGGTCAACGCAGCGTCGGTCGGCCCCAACGAGGTGGGCGGACGACATCAAACGAGTCGCTGGGAGCCGCTGGAAGCAAGCGGCCCAGGACCGTTGATTTTGGAACTCCCTACAAAAGACATATGTCCAGCAGTGATGATGAATACAAATATTCTTGTTTTACATACAAAGAAAAAAATATATTTATTTCTATATTTTTGCACCTTGTTAGTACGGCAAGGCGAATTTATATAGAATGTACGAAAACTATAGAAAATATGACGGCGGCGGCGTTTTGTGGATGCGGCCAGTGGTTATAAATCTCTTCAAGGCAGCTAATGGCGTAAAATACGTATATACGCGCGCACACACAAACATAAACACACCATACACACCAAGACACACTACTCAATCGTTTTATTTTTATTTTATCTTGTTTTTGCTATGGAAGAGTAAGGCCTCCTGACACAGGTATTTTGATGCTTACTAGGAGGTCTTCACAACATGTATCATTTACAATGTAAGAAACTAAATAAACGATTTTTATTTTTTTTTTATCTTTTTAGCTTCTGCCGAAAAGTCTACACTAGACTTAAGACCAATTCCGTTGCAGGTATAACGAATTTCGATCTGCTCGGCGAGTTCGGTCGCATCGAGTGGCTCGGCAACTTCAAGCTGGTGTTGCTATACAACGCGATATTTGCGGCAACCGTGACCTTCTGCCTCGTCAGCGAGTTCACGGCGAGCGTACGCCGCGAGCTCTACAACAGGTTGGTGGAAAACGTGAACACGCTCGCACACTGTGTGTCTTTCCTCAACAACTGACAACTGTTTGTAACTTGTGCTCCTGTACGTACTTTGTCATATAGTGGAGGTTTCAAACTATTCATCGATCATCAATAGCGTATAACAGTCCAAAAAAATAACTTGGAGGATCTTTAAACCCTGATTTAATTTTAAAAAAAATCTTACATTTAACAAGAAGGCATAGTCGGTGGCCACTGTACTTGTGTTGATTATACGGTGGCTTTCCAACACTGCTAATTATTGTGACTATGTAAAACTAATCGTTTGAGTTTAGTAGAATATGACCACCGACTAAGCCTAAAGTTTAATGGTTATAAATGAACTTAATTATCTCAAACCAACTCAAAATAAATTAAGCTGATGTATATTAAAGGGCAATTTATAGATGCAATTCCGTAGCTGCAAAATTAAAGTGCAACTTGCCGTTGTGGAATCTGATTGGAGGTCACCTAACGGTTTTACGGTATACTAGATGAAAATATTTAGCTGTAAAATGTTTTACTTATTTATCCGTACTACAACAAAAGGTTAGATTTTTTATTTTTGGATCTTTTAAAGTAATAAGTAACCTTGTATTTAATTATTTTTAAACTTTGGTAAAACTTTAATATATATATTTTTATTGGTCTTATAAAAAAAAGGTAGACCAAAGACTGTTTTGCTGTTTATCTTTTTATCTCTTAATTAATTCTGCCACTATATTTCATAAGAACTATAGGAGCATTTTTTAGATACACACGTTCGAATTTATAAGAATATGATATTTACTGTGGCATCAAAATATTTACCTGTATTTAGTGTTAATGTAGTTTGCCATTATTGTTATCACAAAATAATGTTTTATGTACGGACCAAATGGCCTTACCCTGTGTAAGATATTATTATAATCCAGTTTATGAATTATGTTTTCGATTATAATTTAATTAATAATAAAAATAGTAAATTATAAAAAGTGAATTACATAAACAAATTAATTAATTTTCTAGATATAAAATTGCATTTTTAATTATTATGCATTTACTTTTAGCTGTATGAACAATGATTTGTATTTTATAATTATTTTAAAACGAATTTTGACATTGAAGACATTAAATGTATGTTTTTGAGGAAAGATGCAGATCTAAATAAATAATTTGATTTGTTTTTTAACCTATGAGACTGAATTTGTTAACTATTATTTGAATTTATGTCGGGAGATTATTTATTTTATTACGTGTAAGATAACGTTTAAATTCGGTTTAGTTTGTGAGTGCTATAAATTATACTAAGCAGTTGAAACATTTGTCCTTGAGCTTTGCGTTTGTGGGTTTGCGTTCATATAATTACACTTGGTCTGTCGTATTGTGCAACTTTATCGATCGATCGTTATCGAATAGGTAGAAAATCTTACACTCTTACACAGATGTATTTAATAGTGAAGGTTGGGTGTCCACCTTCACTATTAAATACATCTGTGTCGCTAACCGACTTCTTTGAGCTTTGATGCCGCGTATCAATCGATTAGAATTAGTAGTCACTTCATGCAAGCATAAACTCGCGGCCTAACCCAAAGGCGTATTGCAGAAGAATTTTCCAGACATCCGCCTGATATCTACCCTGTTAGAAATACCTGTGCACCAACAGTTCTTCATATTGTAGCTTTTCATAAACATACGTTTCTCATGTTTCATACAAACGCAAAGCTTCATGTGTTGTTCGAAGACAGCTGAACCCCTTATGTAAGTTTTTACGTCAGCAAACGTAACGCCGCAGTTACGTTAATAAGTCTTATACATGTGGAGTTGTCAAACCATGACGTCAGGGGATTGTCGATGGAATTTTACGAAGACTTCTTATTGGCTGCCGATATTCCACTATTGGTACCAATAACAATAACTGCGATTATCGCAATGTGTCAAACACAAGTTTCGCAACCTTTATTCATTAAGACGAAGTTAGACTAACGTCACACTTATGTTTGTTTACGTGGAGACGTATATTAAGGGCTTTAAGGGCACTGTATACTGTATTTTTTAAAAATCGTTCGTTGTGTAAAAAATCGTTTTATTCCTTTCTAGTGTAAAGTAACTTTTAAAATAACATAAAAAAAATGTTCGTTAAAAAAGAAATAGATTTTCTTTATGAATTTTCATCAACTACATTCTTAGTTAACATTAAAGTTTTAATTAATTTCGACGGCATACTTTATACTAAAAATGAAAAATAAAATTATGGTTTACATAATTCATAACAAGTAAGAAAAAATAGAGAATACTTGTTCCAATATTTTGCCATGAACACTATTTTTAATTGTGATATGTCTTTATAATGCAGAGTTAAATTTTGGAACCGGTCAGTGAGACGAAATGTTAGAGAAAGAAATTTAGTCTAAGGTCAATGATTTGCAAAAAAAAAAAAGCATACACCTGGTATTCGACGTGTGTTCTAGAGAATCGTAGATGATTTTATAGCTAATCGATAGAATGTATTATTATAAGAAATAAATGTAATATAAAACCTAGGTCCTAAAATTAAAGAGAGGATACATTAAAGATTCCCAATTTCTCTATTTCTAATAGTTTTAATCGTATCTCTCGCTGACCGCTTCCAATAAACACCCTGTTTTTTCTGATTTTGTACCTATGTGTCTATAAAACTTTTGGCTGAATTTAGAAATAAAAGATTCTTGTTTAAAAAAGACATCAAAGACTGTTTTAATTTAAGACACAAAATATGTTACGATAAGATCATACTTTTGTATGGAATAAAATATAAGAAAACGTCGCATCGGTTTATGATGTACATTATCTGTCGAACAGTATTAGAAAAATGAAATCGACATATAATGAAACGAAAAAAACACGTTTTTCTTGGGACAAAAGTATGACCTTTATAGTTGTATTTGTTTGCTCAATTGTCACTAACCAAGAGAACTGCTAGTTCAGATATAGTATTATGTCGTATGTTTAGTTGCAAAATGAGGGTAGATATAAATTTGCTTTAAACTTGCCATAGACAGGTTAGCTAAGGTTATTTGTCCCACTGCGAAGTTAGATGCCTAGTTAACGTCGTAAGTGCTCTTAGGGCTTTGTTCGTTACTCAATGACGGCCCATTGGCGCAGTTTGCAGCGACCCTGCTTTCTGAGTCAAAGGCCGTGGGTTCGATTCCCACGACTGGAAAATGTTTGTGTGATGAACATGAATGTTTTTCAGTGTCTGGGTGTCTATCTATATATTATAAGTATTTTATGTATATTATTCATAAAAATATTCATCAGTCATCGTAGTACCCATAACACAAGCTACGCTTACTTTGGGGCTTGATGGCGATGTGTGTATTGTCGTAGTATATTTATTTATTTATTTATAATGACACACATGTATACACAATAAAACTTACCAGTCGGAATTATAAGTTGGAAGCACGAAATTTATAGACCTGTGGAGGTCTATAAATGCTTCCATACTCGCCATTTAATATTTCACGTTTCATTTATGGACTCAAGAAGCTACCTACTTTGCAATATGTAAAGTTAAGAAAATTTGAGGCTTTAAAAAGTTAGCTGTTTAGTCGTATCTCACTGGTTGTTACCAATGATGTTTTAAGTAAAATATAAGAGAAAACTGGCATTTTAAACCTTGGCTAGGTAACCAAGTGTGCGTGCGCGCTCGTAACGTTACAAAATTTTCATGTTAGGGGAACGTATCGTGCCATTGGCCATCACATATTGCCGGTATTGTAACTTCTTTACCTCTATTTAAAACCATTTCATCATTTCATTCGCTTCGTGAGATTCTCCACGTACATATTTCTATTCGATCGCGTGAAAGTTAATTATGATTTGTATGCAATCGAAAGAGCGCCATCTAGTAACAATACTTGGAAACAGTATGCCGGTTCCACACAAATTGTAGTTAACTTTGTCACAATCGAACTGGTAGACGTAGGTTCAAAATCTCACTAGGCATTCTGATTGAGCTAGTCTCGCAAACGTAGGTCACTTAATGATGTTTCGAAGAATATTTAGTCCATTAATGGTAGTGGTAATTTTCTAATATTGGGGACAGCACTAGAAGCATATATTATCTATGTATAGTTAAAATACGGCACGATTGCAATAATTACTAACGCACACATTAACATAATTATTCGTAAAACAATGTTCTCCAACTAGCAGTTTTCTTACAATAAAATAGCGTAAAAAAAAATAACCGTTACCTAAGTATAGTGACTAGAAATTTATAAGAAAATAGTTTAGAAAAGTTACACGATTATCTACAAAATTTATAGAAAATTCTTAAAATGGTCTCAAATAGTTGAAAAAAAATATTATTTGTGGTGCTGTCGACATACGATATTATTACAAACCGATATCACCTTGTAGGTACTTAGCGTGTTAATAGGGTATCGCTTATAAGCCTTGCGTATGAATCGTCTATGAGTTAGTTAATAAAATATATTGAACTAGTGTGAGTTTTATACATTTTGTATTATCTGTACCAAACGTTGAGAATGCATTTGAAAAATATAATATGAAAAAATCGAAACGGTTTTTTTATTTTCTACGCTCTACGACTCACACCTAATTTACTATTTTAAACTAATGTTGAGGTCATACTGAAAAGCTATCTGCCATAGACAAGCACATGTTTGATAAAAAGTCGTCAATATGGCATGCGGTAACAATTGTTTGTTATAGTCTGTGGAAGCTAAATTGCATCATTATTTTCGGTTATTATTTTATGGCTATGGCTCTTGTCACAAATATATTTCCTTTAAAAAAAAAAAAAAAAGATGTTGCTTGCCGCTTAGATTTATTTTTATTTTTGACACAGGGTGTTTAAAGGTTTTTGTGCTAATTTAGCTGTACACAAATTCTTATCCAATCCGACAACCTTAACTAGTGGTACATCCATTTCCTGACATTTTCTGGTGAGAGTTAAGAGTTTTTAATTTATAAGTAGTGCTATCCTTTTCACAATTTTATATCTTGAAAGTGATGGCACTATGTACCACAGGATAGAAGTAACGATGGGTTGCATGCAGGGAAGTATGTGGAAGAGTCAGAGAGCGATCTCAGTTATTTCACGCTTGCAAGTCCGAAGGGGGTCACGTGTGTAGATCTTAACCGTTTAAACTAATATCAATGTACCTACGGGTACCAACAACATAAGCTATCGCTTGCAGTTTAGCTCAGTACTTGCTTAGCTACATCATGTAACGATACTTTACGCAGTCCTTCTACGATGACTTATACCTAGTATCAAGGTTAAGATAGTCATTACAGGCTTAGCTGGGTTGTAAAGTTTTACGAAAATTCATTACAAAATTATTTCATTGAAGAAACATCCCACGACCAAACAAATATCTGTTCATTGTAATATTTCTATCTTACTTCGCCAATGATCGCGTCTCTCTCAATCGTGTGATTCGAAAGCTGCCATCTAGCTTTGATAAATGTTAGCGTCCCTTTCACCCGCTCAGAGTCCGTAAAGCGCAAACCGTAGAATAAAGATGATTTAAAATTCTCAGAAATCTTACGAGCTTATTATCAAGGCTATATTGCCTCGCGATGTGTGAAAAGTAGGATATTCATGGGTTAAGGCCCGTAACAAAAGACATTGCATTACCTCCATGTTTGTCTCTTCGGGAGGCTTTGGCCGTGGTTATTGACCATCCTACGGAGAAATACTTGCTACCATATACCAAAGCCTTAAGCCATGTAGAGGTATCGGTTAAACAAAAGAGCTGGAAGCAGATTGTCCTGGAATAAAAAATAGAAAAGATGTGGGAAAAAAACTCTTTAGATCCTGTGCTGAACCCAAGCGGTGGTGCATGCCATTTCAGAACAATAGATTGTGCTACTGATATTATATAAATACTTTAGCATTAGGAACTTTGAGAACTGTGAATTGAGGATGTTTTTACAACAAACTAGTGCCAACTGCTCAAATTCATCTTAGTTTTTTTAATTCATTTTTTTGATAAGGTAGTAGAAATGTAGGTAGGTAAAGCTATTATGTAGAGGATATGTAGATCAAATGCCAAACTTGTGATTATCACATTGCCATTATCGCACGCAAGTGTTACTATTGGCTGTAGGTACCATTGCCTACTCTTGCTTGAGATGCAAGTGTGGAATAGTGTCAGCCAATCAAAGAGCAAGTCAGTCGTTAGATATTAGTAGTAGCACGGGGACAACGAGACTATTTTGAAGCACCTTAACTATCGAGGCTTTTTTGAAGCACTTCATTTATAGCTACGGATTTTATTTTCGCTCACTTGGTATCAAATTCGCCCATTCGGTAATTCTATTCGCACGCTTTGTTAGTCTTTGGCAACAATTACCCTAACTCAGCCTAAGTATCTCAATTTTATCGTGTTATAGGTTACCTATTTATGTTTGGTTTGCATTTTTTCAGATTTAAATGGCTGACCGATGTTTTTGTAATGCAAGAAAACTTGCATTTGTCAAAAATAGTATCGCCTATAGCAAGATTATCAACGGAACGCACAGTTACTGCTGAGAAGACTGATCCAAACCATGATAAAATAAAAAAGAACATTTAAAAACGTAAGTAGAAAGAAACAATGGAGTCTTTGGGACATTCTGCAAGGAAATTAGAAAAAAATGTAGGTACGCCCGCCTTTATACAATCTTGGAAGATATTCAAATTAGGTAAAGGAAAGAAATTCATCTTTAGTTATAAGTTTGTAGGTAGTTACTATTTAAGAATGATCTTAGTGATCCATGAGATATTTTTACGGGCTAAGGTTCGAAGATTTAAAATAAGAACAACTGGTGATGACTCTGGTGAAACTTTAATCGGCTTTTCAATCCAAGGTTCCAGAACACACCTGCAATCGGAGGCTAATCGTAGACCAGAATGGTGGCGGAGACTAAGCAATTGGCACACACACCTGTACACTGGTTTTATTTGGCAGTTGTCATGCTAAAACTCTCAGAGCAGACAAACATGGCTGCGATGTTGGCTGATGCTGGCTTTTATACCCCATATTTAATTAAGATCTAGAAAGAGACTAAATGTTACGGTGATTGTAAATCAGAAACTAAATTTTTTCTTCCAAAATCACTTAAGAGTTATCTTCAGTACGTTTCGAGGTGTAGATATTTACCTACGTGTTAACGCGCCATTATGAACTTTAAGTATCTTGTAAAAGTGGTATTCACTTTCAAGTAACTTTTGGGAGGGTCTACTGACGCTTCGTTTCCTGTGCAGGGTTGCCACTCCAGCGCATAGTTACCACTTATAATAGCTCTTTTTGTAGCCCGTCGATTAATCCTAAACTTCCTATGAGGTCCATAGTTAGCAACCATGTTTCGTTGTCATATAAGTCATCACTAGCGACACACTGTTCGAAAACTTTTTCAAAACCTTAGGAATTTTTTATGTAAAAAAATCTCTAAAAGTTTCTCGAACGCTGCCTATGCCTCTTGAACCTTTAGGCAATAAAAAAATTCTGTATGATAAATCCAGCAACTATCATATTTAAAACTTATTACAGTATGTACATTCAGGACAGTATATTTCTATATACTGAACTGAATGTACAGTGTTCCAATTAAATACATTTTAATAATTATACCTATATTGTTCAAACTAAAGACTATATTTTAAGGTGAAATCATCTAATGAACATATACTATTTTATAATTCGATTCGATTTAACATTTAAATAGAAATATCAATTATTTATTGTAATTATGCATTCAGAATTGTGTAATCTGTGATTTTCTTTAATGTGATCATAATATAAGCTATGGTATAACATGGCTTAATTTTTTATATATTTTGAACAGTGCAAAGTTTTTGTAAGAATTTTAAATTAAGTTAATATTAATACAAAATAATAAAAATATGATCTGATAAAATTTAATACATTGTAAATAATATTATTGTGTCATATGTGCCTTTCACAGCAAATAATTGTCGAGTGATTGTTGCCTTATTTTAACAATCTGCACCCCACAAACAAACACACCTGAAATAAAGAAATTGCAGCCAGATCAAAAACCTTAAACAAAAAAATGTTAACAATCTTCCCATATTTTTTTTGTTGAAAATAATGTGTTGTGTGTTGTAATAATCAAATATATGATTATTTTTGGTCATGTTTTTTCATAGCACATACTTTTTTCAAAACAAATATTGGAAAGACGGTTCACACTATGAGATAAGAAAGTCATAATACATTTTATGGCAGCATGCAGATACATAAGTCCAGTGTCAGTGGCATGCATAGAGGGTATGCACATCTGCCTAATGATATAAAGTGAAGGAAATCTCCAGTACGAGTTTAAAAAAACTTAAGGGTAGGCATTGAAAGAGTTATAAAAAGCTTACCCTTAAGTATTTATAACTCGTAGTGGAGATTTTCTACATTTTATATCATCTGCATACCCTGTGCATACCCTCTATGCACACCACTGTCCAGTGTGTATTAGGCTAAATTAATAAATAGTCCATAATACATGTGCAGACTGGTACAATCTGAAACTAAATGACTATATCAATTTGACAACATCCTAACTAATATTAAAAATGTGAAATTGTTTGTTATTGCACGCCTCATAAGCGAAGCGTTGAGGTTGTGCTCTACTCTCGACATTTCAAAAAAAGCAGTTTTCTTGAAACTGAAATTGATTTTTTGTTATTTATATTGCACTTACAGGTTAATTTGAGTACTCTAATATCAAGTCAAATAATTTGTCAGGCACATAAAATACATTTCAATAACAATTTTTTGTTTAACATAGTAAATAATAACATTAAACATAATCTTTTCTGGACGTCCGTGTATGGACGGGTGTATGTGGCATCAAAATTGGTCGAAAAAATGATCGTATTGGAATAATTTTTTTTTAATTATCTAAAGTAACACACGACATAATTTCTTAGTTAATAAGAGCGTTCAATTCACTGTCGTTAAATTTCCATGTAATTATTCTAGCTAATATTAATTGTAACTTTCAATGTGCAATCATTATGACATTCCCGTGTCTTGCTTACAAAAAATGAATAATAATTAATATGAAAAAAAAAAATTGTAATGAGCATTGAAAGTTTCAGTTAAAAAAATTTCAATTTTGGATTTTCCAAATTTTTTTGTTTAACCTCGCTTATGCCCATCTAAGCAACCAATAAACTTTATTTTTGGCATAGAGTTATAGGCTCACATCATTTTATCCCAGATAGCGAGCAGTTTCCCAAGGAATTTGTAAAAAAACCGTAATAAACTCAGGCAAAGAATGTACACACCAGCTAGTATTCTATAAACATTATTAGTTCGGAACTGTTATGTACAACAGGTGGGAATCGGTAAGAAAATTTGTAATAAATAAATTGATACTACTCCTCATGTGTTTTATTGTCTCTTACTTCTAAATTGGAAACTTCCATATAGTGTTTACCACATTTTCTTCCTTGAGTTTTTAGAATTAGCCTCTGGGCATTGTCTCTGATCACTTCTAAACACTGGTTAGCATTTAATCCAAGTATAAATCCTAGATTTCTAACATCATGAACTCCTCTGCAATGCATGTATGTTGCTGAGCCACTGGTGACTATTATGTTCTTGGATTTGCCAACTGCATGATAGTTATGCGCAGTACTGATAATGTTCTTCCGTGACATTGAATCTCGTATGGCAACTGAATACATGAGTTCGAAAAATATACCTCGCTCCACTGCCTGTCTGTACAATTTGCGACTAACTTTGAATGGCATTCTTATTTGAGGGTCAAATGTTATTACATCTACATCAAGAGTCCCACAGGCATATTGAAAAGCCTGTATTGTTTTAGGCATTACAGCAATAATATCATACTTCTTAATATTTTCAGACTTATTGAGCTTGAGTGAAATACTTGAGTCTGAAAATTCTATGGTAACCCTCTGTAAAATATTTAGCTTGCAATTCTTTTTTAAATCCTCTGGCACGTCAACCGGCAAAGGGATAAAATCTTTCTTCTCAGTCGGTTCACTTTTCTTCTTTTTCTTTTTGGGTTCTTCGCTTACTTCTTCAACATGTGTGTTTAGTGCTATAGTATTGAAACCTAGCTTCTCAATTAAATATAATGAGTTGAGATCGTAATTTTTATCTATGCTTAGATCACAAAACCCCCAAACACGTTCTTTATTTTGCATTGTTAGATTGTTTTATTAAGCATCAGATTGCTAAGAGGTTATGTTATGCTTTAATGATAAATAATGTGTTTATATATTTAACAGCTTACAGATTTTGGTTCTATTATCACTTGTAAATCATATCACTTGTAAGTAAATGCGTAGGTACAGTAAAAATCCAATGGGACGTTCACACTTCACGATCCATGATTTGTTTTGCTAATGTCGTTGACGTGACACTGGCACTATAGTTCAGGAACAGGTTCCATAGTGATTACTAATATAAATTTCTAGTATCGATTTCACAACCAATGATGGCCATCAATTAAAATTAATTTAATTTAGAATTGTAGTATAATAGTAAATATGTTAGTATAGATACAATGAGGTAAATAATTCATTACGGAATAATAATAATTTTTTTTTTTTTTTTTTTTAATGCGAACTTTTTAGCTCACATTAAAAATAATACCATAATAGTTAAATTACGACCAAGAAGTTTACATCCACTAATCACCTGAAACATCATAAACAGATATCTATTGTATTTATTTGAGTAATAACAAAATAAACTTTGTACCAATAATTCTTAATAACAAAACGTCTATAGAAGGAATTTCTTACACTAAAACAATATGGGTATTCGTATTGTAATTGCTGGAGAATCTCAGTGCAATTTGTTCGCAGAGATTTGTTTGGTAGCTGATTACTTATCTCAAAACCTACCCATATTTTGCTACGAAAGTATTGAAAAACCTGTGGCAGAATGGAAGGTTAGTTTATTAGCAAACTGCATCAAGTACCTTATTTTTTGAACCTTCATTCATAGACATTGTTTAGCATTCACTGATAAAATTCTAAAAATTTTAGCCGTGGCTATTTAAATTAAACCAAAATTATAAATGGCACCATATCGAATCACCTGTTGTTTGGAAAGAGCTACTAATGACTGGAAGTGCTCCGATTTACATAGGAGGAGCCAGTGAGTTTCTGGAATATATTCATTCCTACTACCAATTTGATGTTTTTATTGCACCAAAAAGATTTGATCATCTAGTAGATTATAGTGACCAATTTCAAAAGAAAATAAAACAGGAAGTTCAAACTGAAAAGAAATTTAGTAATTCTGAGTATTTTGAAAGGATTGAGAAAACTAGTTACACGGTATGCATTTCTGGGGCTGGAAATCCTTTAGCCATGTTTTTAATATCTGGGCTTTTGGAGACATTTGGAAAAATGAGATTTTCTAAAATATACTTGTATGACGAAGTCTGCTCACAACGTTTAATGGATTTTATAGAAAATGAATGTAATTACATAGAGTCCGATTATTCGGGGAAAATTGTAAAATATACAGAGAAGATTGGAGTTGCCCTAACAAATTCAGATCTTTTAATATTATTAAACTATGTACCATTTCGGTGAGTGACTATTTTATAAATTTAGATTTTTTCGGGATTTTTAATAATTTCTCATGCCGTTCTATAAATTTCACCAGGTCAACGTATTCCATAGGAGATTGGCTTTACAAGAACAAAAAACTCATGGAAAGCATGGCAGTTAAAATAAATGCTACTGCTTCACAGAATATGTATATTATTTTACCAAACTTAGGACCTGCTTGCTATAATGCGACTATACTCGCGAATTCATTAAATAAAATTGATAAAAATAATATAGTTGTAGTAACATCGGATTTAGGACTGGATATATTACCAGTTGCCGCTGAGATAGCGGAGGTACCTTTAAGAAATTTGTTTTGTCCGCCAGTTTGGGGCTTCGTTGGTATAAATCATCTGGCTGATATCCAGACAACATTTCATAAATATAATAGTTTTGACCCTTATGATAGACACACAAAGGTGAGGAGTTCTACTCTATGTATTGGAACACTTACACCGGAAATACGGACAATGGAATACTTGATGTTTTTTGATGAACGTTTGTGGAAAACTGTTGCTGATAGAAAAGTAAGTAGTTGCATACCTCTTTCCCAAATTATTCTGACAAAAGTTGTTATGTGGTTGAAATCCACCCTTTCCAAACAAATGTGTGATTATCGAGTGTACTAACTATGTATCTATCTTGTAATGAGGCCCGCTTCAGCGGATGCACTTCGACCCTCCAGGATCTTTTGTGCTCGTACTAACTATGTAAGTTAGCAACCTGTCAGAAATCTGAAATTTAAGATTTCTTATAAACACTTAAGTAATAAAAGTCATTATCGAACGACTGATATACTAAAACTTATTATAAATAGTTATAATTACAATTATAGGCGAATCCGAACCGCGACGTCAAACATGTGAGCTTAACTGTGATTAAGTTTGCGTCAAGCGATAGTGAACCATACGAAACACTCGTTAGAGCAACATTCATGTAATATGATGCAACCGGGTTTTTGGACGCGAGGGTGAGGCCTTCGCGTAAGAAAGATACCTTTAATGTTTCAGAGTGAAAAACATATAGCTGAGAGAAAGTTGTCCATAAATAAAGCTGTGGCAGTCTTAAATTTAGTAAAAATATGGCTTTTTGACCGTAATTCTAATTACATAGTAAATTTAGGCATTAAATGTGATGGTAAGTTATGTTCTTTAATAATATAAAAAAATATCTATCGAAACCCAAATAACATATTGCCTATATTACATAATCTTGTTAATTATTATAAAGCATTACTTGACTCCATTTTTTAATTTAATAAAAATAAGAAAATATTCAAAAGATAAAAGTAGATCAACTATTACATTTTGTCCTTACTACTTTAGGATGTAATTTAACACGCTTTCTAGGATCTTTTGGACTTAATTTTAAGGGATATTTTTCTCAACCGGCTCAGTTGGTTAATGGAGCGTGGAAACCGGCAAGTCATTTTATTCTTCCCAGAGATCCACTAATGAAAATATCATATTTAGAACGCATGGCAGAAATTGTAATGAACTTGAAAAAAACTGATTTGCCACAAGTAGCAGAATACACTCCTTGCATTTGTAAAGTGAAAGTGAAAATCAACCTTTAGTAAGGTAAACTTTAATACTTTTGTTTAACCACTTGACCGAACCTAACCAAAACTTCACTATTAATAAACTTGTTTTTTTAAATCTTTTAAATCCTTATAAACGCCCTAACTATGCAACAAATAAACTTTATTTTTGACATGCGGCTGAAAGGACGAATATATCCCAAGAAAACTAACGGTACCTATGGATTTTGTAAGAACCCATACTAAACACGCACGAAGATCGCAGGCAACCGTAAACCTACTTAATAAAATACATTAAGAACCACTTGTCCGATTTATTCAGGTCTCATTTATAACGCTGATCGTCGTGCAACTTAATTTCTGGATAGTGAAACATTATATATATTTTCCTGCTAAATATTAAAATTTACAAACATACTCGTTTATATTGAATCTCATTATCGTGTATCGTATTTATACGTGTGTATAAGATTTCATGATTTGAAATTATATACCTTTTTAGTATGCTACTTTAATCAATTAAAATTAATCAGATTTGTTTTAACTTTTGTACGATTAATTTGCAATTTGGTTTCGAAAAAATTTAAATAATCGATTCTCAATCGATACGATTTTTCTGAACGAATGTTTTAACGCCAGATGAATGGAACATCACTAATGTTTAGACGACAGCGAGACGTCGCGAGGGTCGTAGATAGTGAATGTATTCCGAGTTCAGCGGTGAAATGTTATGACGTGCAGCAACTGCCTTTGTTTCAATAACATTCGAATAGTTTTTCTAAAGGATCTTAGTTAACATAATGTAACGTGATATACAATAAAAAAAAGTTAAGTGTTCTCGAATTATGATTTTCTCCAAAGTATGATCGTGCCACGAAGAATTAGCATAGTTAGGTGTTCACATTGGTTAAGTTCTGTGAATGTTGTGCCAATAATGAGATAGTGGAGTGTTTGTGATGCGGCTGTGGGACATGTGGGGTGTGCTGTGGACCCTCGAGGCCCTGGCGCAGCTTGCGGGGGTGGTGTCGACTCCGTTGGATCCCGCGCCACTGTCTCTGAGAGGTGAGGCCTAAGAACAGAACTCTTACCTCCTACGCGCTCCTTACTTGCCAATAACACTGCATGCCCTAAACTTGTTTTGGTACCTTTAACTTTAGAATAAATTAAGTTTGTCTCCACCATATATTATATTGTTGAGTTTTACTTAACAACAAAACTTTTAAAATGTTTGTTTAACTTATTTGTCTTTTTTATTGGTTGGTTGTTTGTTTTATTCAAGAACTAGTTGTAGCCCACAATAGTCAGCATTTCATATATGGTTATTTTGAAATTTATATAATATAACAAATAACTAAAAACTTTAAATATTAAACTTTTTTTTTTAATTATGTTATTTTCCCCGTTTATTTTGATTCCCTATATAAAGGTCTGAAATCTTTGAAATTAAATTTTGACCATTTAATAAAACAAAATAAGTTTGTTAAACTATATTAAAGATTTTTTTACCTGTCTCCAATAATGTAAAACTATCTTTTTGTTACTAGTTGTAACTAAAAACAGTAAAGAAATAATAAAAACATACAAAAAGAACTAGTAGTATTGTGCAAAGTACACTATTGTAATTTTAATATTTTATACATAAATTTTTGAAAATTAAATTATCAATATTTCTCTTTTTAAACCCATCCATTTTGAAATTACTTACTGGATGGTTCAGAGTATATCTTGCTTATTTTTGGTAATTTATTACTACTATTTGTGGTTATCCAGTTTAATGAAAGTCCTGGACCAAAGAAACTGTTTTCAGTGTTTTCTTTGTGTTGTGTGTTTAAGAACAACACCATTATTATATTTATGTTCAAAATAACAGCATTAACTGTAATGTTGCTTTTTGCATGTTCTCGCTATGAAATTCAAGCAAGGCGTTTATTGGTGGTGCGAAGAAAGTAGTAATTTTAGAAGTTTAATGTTGGATAGATGCACATACTTTTCTAAATTTCATAATAATTTACATGAAATAATAAGCTTAGTTTTCTATCAAATACAAATTAGTGTGTGGGAATTGTCTTTGACGCCCACCAATCCGCATTGGCGCAGCATGGTGGGTCTATGCTCTACAACTATCTCTCCCAGTGGACAATCTGTGCGATCTGTGCCCAGCAGTAGGAAATTAATGGGCTGCAGAGATTCTTTTAGTTCAATACAAAGCAAGCTTATTGTTTCTTGTGAATTTTAAGTTCCTGATCAAAACAAAGTCATTTATTTCAAGAAAGGATATAGTTCTTGGAAGACTTATAACTATGCAATATGCAAAAATAATTTATTTTAATTGAAGTAGCTGTGATGTTCAAAAATACCAAGGAAGTTTTAATTTATTGTTGTAATAATTAGTGTGCTTGTAAAATTAAACATATTATTTTGTTTGATAAAATCATGTTTTTTCTTTTTAATAGTGTTTAATCTTACTTTACAGTCTCAAATAAAGTTCAATAAATCAACCTTGCAATATTGATCTGCTATCACTAAGGTTTAATTATAGTATCTATAAAATCAATATCACACTAAATAGAATTGTACTGTACACACATAAGAATTGCGCGGCGAAACATTCTACACACTAAATATTTGTCGCGCAGTTTACCTTCGTTGAAGCGTATTGCGGTTTACCTTATGCGATTTTATACAAATAATTTTTAGCCGCTGGAGTGCCGCCGCAATGCAGTTCTGACTAATGTGGCTAAGCCTTTAATTTTGGCAATAGAAAAACCGACCCTAAAAGATTTAAATCAAGACAGGGAAACATTTAATACGTTTAGTCAAAATCATTACTCCAAAGACGGGCAATCAATTATACGTTACTTAGCAAAGGTCGACCGCAAATCCGAACAAATTGCTCTGAGAAACGATAATCTGGCAGCTATTCGCCAGGCCGGGGATCGAGGATTCCATCCCGCAGGCAAAGGCGCATTAGTTCACGTTACGCGTTGGAATGTACTCATTTTCTTTTAATCGGACTACATAGGTATTCAGGATTAAAATTAGATCGGGGATTTTGCGGGCCATTAATTTGCGATGGTGGATGTGTGGTATTGAATAGAAATCCGGAACTTAGATAATCGAAATGGAGAAGTGCAATATTGTAGATCGTTATTTAACAGTACACAAAATCACTACCACAGTTGTCTTATCGATTCCATCAGTATAATAATATTTTGAAGCTAGATAAAGCGGTGATATCCTATAGGTTGGACTTCGACTTCACTTCCGGGGGTTGAGTTAGAATCCCAGCAGGCAATGCTAACTTTTCTAAGTTATGTGCTTTGAAGCAATTAAAATATCACTTGCTTCAACGGTGAAGGAAAATGTCGTTAGGGAACCTGCATATCTGAGAATTCTCCATAATGTGCTCAAAGGTGTCTGAAGTATACCGTGGAGTACGGCCTAAACCGCTTCCCTTTGTGGGAGGAGACCCGTGCCCTGTAGTAGGCAGGTAATGCGTTGTTATGATGATGATGCAGATGAATAAAATTTTATAACATAGGGTGGTGTGGTGATGCAGTTTAAGATAGTAACTTTTTAGGAGTATGGCAGTTATATTAAACCTCTACCCTAATCTGTTCCTACACGTCGTAGAAACAGATTAGGTTAGGTGTTTACAGTGGCGGGCATAGAGGGTATGCAGATGATATAAAATGAAGAAAATCTCCAGTAAGAGTTATAAATACTTAAAGGTAGGCTTTTTATAAATCTTATAAGGCCTATCCTTAAGTTTTTTTTATAACAAGTACTGGAGATTTTCTTCATTTTAAATCATCTGCATACCCTATGCATACCCTCTATGCACACCACGGGGGTTTAATATATTAATTCGCATAGGAACTAATATATTAATAACGTTTTTAATGAATAATATACATAAAAACTTATAATATACCTACATATAAACCCCTAGACACTGAAAAACATTCATCTGTGGACACCAGGGAAGTAGGTTTTACGGCTATGATTTTTTGAAATTTCACTTTGCCCTCAAAACTACGGGCTCCCATAAATTCTATGGGTCTTTCCTTTGCATCATGGACCACCACGATATCATGTTTTAAGAGGCCACCTCAGGTTTTTATTTACGACCTGGGTATTTTTATGTTTTTTTTAGTCTGTTTGCGTGACAATATAAACACCTTTCTTTTCTTTTTTTTTATATTATAAGTATTTACGTATATTATTCATAAAAAAAAAGCTATTATAAGCTACGCTTTCTTGGGGCGATTGGTGTATTGTCGTAGTATATTTATTTATTTACTTATAAGAATGATGAAGACCCACTTCGTACGTTAGTGTCCACATCTTTTACTTTGCCGAAGGTTGACCACTAATCCGCACAAATTACTTCTTCGTGAGACGATAATCTGGCAGCCATCCCGACCAAGTAAGAGGGTCGAAATTCGAAAATTCCATTCCAATAACGCATTACTACAAACCACTCTTCGTTATTTCCTTATTCACTTTTAATGCATTGAGGGTTTTTAAGGTTTCAGGTTGCGGGATTTTATTTTGGTTGATTCAGCTTTGTCTATAGTCTATTGCACAATGTCGCGGGTTCGATTCCTAAGTCAGGCTTTTTCACGCACGTCCGGAAGGTATACAACGTGTCGCTTCTAACAAAGCCAACAAAAGGGACATGCTGTGGTGGTTTTTATTTTGGGTATACGCCTATAGTGGGGGAGTCCCACATAACCTCCGTCCTCCGTCCACCACGCCAAAAAAAGGCCTTTTTACGCAACTCCTGGTAGAAAACGCTTTTATATCAAATCTGACTTTTTTAAGTCATGTATGGCAGTCTAAGATGATAGGGGGTTAACTTTTTAGGGGTGTGGTATATAAAACCCATATCCCTTATTCATATTTACGCGTCATCGTACCGGAACACTAAATCACTTGGTGGGATGATTCTTTCGGTAGTTTGTTAACTAGCCATCCCGACAGAAAGATCAGGAAAAATCAGAAAGTGTAATTCCCAAGTTGCCATTGCCGAGGATCGAATCCAGGACCTCCACCTATTAGATAACTGCGCTCGCCAATATGCCAGTGAGGTAGCGTCTGATATTGGGTAAATAAAACCTGTAACATGCAACATAAGTTAAAATGTGGTTCAAACACTATGTTAATTTCACCGCACTGGTTGGTCACATGTGGTAAAAGGTGCAAGGACAATTTGGTGTGACCACAAGTCCGCAATAAATATACATACTTACAAAATTCTAGTTTGACTTTGGTATAGTAACAATTAATGGACCAATCCCGTATAATTCGCGAGATTTATCCCCTTTTTTTGTCCGAGATTAATCTCGCTAAAAAGGCCGAGATTTCGCGAGATCGAGATCGAGTGTAAGCCTCTTGTGTCTTTAATAAAACCGGCAGAAGACACACCAGTGCTGGTTGGCGGAAGAAAAAACTATGGCGGTAGTACTTTCCCGGACGAGCTCTGTGTTACAGTAAATTTATAAAGTGGGTAAATAATTAAACTTTTGATAACTATAAATTCATATTTGCCAGATATTTATGTTCATGACATTGACTTGGTGGGTATTTTGATATAAATACGACTGCATTATCGATGCACCGCAGTCCTACATGGACTCGAACGATGCAAAGATACCTCCCGGTGTCTTAGACGTTTATCATCTGTTATTAAAAGCTCTACGACTATTTGACGTTTGCTACGGCCAGCTAATCATCCGCCGACTAATTGGCCGCACTTCAGGTTCTAAAAAATGCAATATTGGTATTTCTAAAAGCTTTACCCTGCGGTGTTACCCGCGGAGTACAGCCATTCAGCGTATAAGTATTTTTTTTTGCAATAAGACTTATTTTCCCGGGAAACGCCGAAGTATATAAATCGAATTTTGAGAAAGTTGATATGAAAAACTCTAGCTATAGTACTCATGAGCAACACAATCTACGAGAAATTCAGTTATTCATGAATCGCGCAGGAACCATAGATTTTTCGGGGTAAAAAATATCTTTAAACATTATTAATTCCATTATAAGTAAATCCGTGATTGCAATCTCACTAAGCGCGAGTGATGACGCCGTGTAAGTTGGTAGCTGGCTAAACTAAGCCTTATATGCCTAAGATGGCAGTTATAATAAACAGGTAAGCCCGCTATCTTCACTTACCACCAGGAGAGATTGCAGTCAAGGGCTTACTTGTACTGGAATAAAAAAAAAAACTCTGTCGGTTCGGTCGATTTATACGCGGCATCGTACTCGAACGGTAAACCGAATTAAAGATTTGTTTAACTACCTACAACAGAATTTGCGCCAAGGGGATTTATCATCACAGTTTTTAATGTACGAACCTAATTACCGGTTTCAAGAACGTGTCTTAGCTCTCGACCCACACAGATTCCAGTTAATTTGGTAATACATTCCATCAACTTTTTTAAGTTACGGAATATTTTGATTCAGATTAAGTTACCGTATTTCTGCGGCGTTGCTTTTAGTATAACTACTAAACTAGTTCTAGGTATTAGTTATACTAAAAACAACGTCGCAGAAATTACTGCCGTTAAAAAAGGCGAATTTCTGATAGTTTGCTAAAGCTGAGTTTCAGAATTGTCGTAAGTCTGAAAACCTGTTTTAGCAAAATGTCGAAATCTTTTTCATTAGTACGGCTGAGTGGAGTTCTTTAAATTATATGCTTTCGAACGTCAAGTCAGTCAGTCAACGTTTCTAGTGACTAATACCGTTTCGGATGGCAGATTCTATTCTCGCCAGCAAGACTTGATAGAATAGAAACTCAGCAGATTGCTCTTTTTCAAGAAGAGAAGCTCTTTGAGAGTTAAGAGCGAAGTGGTATGCTTCCAAGCAGCCTTGTCATTAAGGAATTCTTCAATCTTGTAGTAGCTAACCACGATCGGCTATATATAGCTGATGATTAGTTCAAAATCATCAGCATCATCACTTCAACCAATTAACGTGCTAGACATAGGTCTTTTGTAGGTAGTTCCAACATCCACGGTTTTGAGCCGTTTTTTTCCAGCGGTTCCGAGCACCGACGATGCCACCACAGACCACTGTGGGGGCCGACCAACGCGACGCTGCGTTTACCGGTGCGAGGTCGCTATTCCAGCACCTTCCAGGACCCGTGGGGACCCCTGCCCTGTAGTCGGCCGGTAAAGGGTTGATAACAATCATAATGATATTTTTTTATTTATACATATTACCGGTAGTTACTATCCATTTATATATTACCGTAACTTTGTCCGCGTACACGTAATTTGTTGAATTATCTTATTTGCCAGTGCATTGTTGCTTATTCTATAAGCAATCTAGTTGTTAAGTTGATTGTATGTGCGCGGCATTACGATGATCGCGGGCACATCGGTTGCATAACAAGAACGTTGCGTCCAACTAACGGGATTGGCGCGAGTTGGGACCTGAGAACTTCCATCTACAGTCTATATCGGCTTAGACTCGCCAATACGGCTACATTGACCGGGCATTTGCATCTCATCTTCGCAATTAGAGTTTGGACATCCTTACGTAATATATAAAACTAAGTAAAAACTGTTTTTGCACAAAGATCTTTTAAACTACGTAACGAATTGCAATGCTTGTTGCAAGTTTTCAGCAATAAATAAAGTTACTCAAGAGGAGTTTTTTTATGTATGTGTGCAGTTTTACTGCCTATTTATTGAATATAATCATAAAAAAATATTAAAATAGACCTTTTGAAAATTATTTTTAGACCTACCAATGTATAAGTTTAAAGAATATGTAAAAACACATTTATTACAGCGAGGTTACTATACAATTGATTAATTTCTTAATGACAAGGTTGCTTGGAAGCATCCGGCTCCACTTTCGTCTCTCACAAGATAGAATATGAATGTTAAAATGTAAAATGTAAGAAATTGATTACGAAAAATAGCAACTGCTGAGTTTCTTGCCGGCTTCTGCCCGGTAGAATCTGCCTTCTATAAACCGGTGGTAGAGACACTAAAAAAACCTCAATAAAGGTCGCTAGTGAAATATAAAAGTACGCGGAGGTCGCTACCAAAGACTTTTGAATATGTCAAATCATCAATTTCAAGTAGGCCTTAGATAATCATTAATAGTGTAACTCACAGTCAGTGTTTAACTTAGGCTTACGGATTTCGTACGAGGTGACTAAGGCAATCGTGCAGCAGCGTCGTCGGTGCTTCTACTACAATATACTGATAAACTGTAATGATCAAACAGTCTGCCCGGTGATTTGGGCAAACCCTCCCGTTGGCCTTTAGGCCTAATATAGGCTTTCTACTCCTTTGAGCGAGTGAGGTGCATTGAAGATCAGTTTGCATTTCATCTTTGTAATTAAAAATTCGGCCATGTAATATAAAAAAGCCGAATTCGCCTTTTAAAAAATTACTTTTAAATCTATTAATTTGAGGCCTAAAAGCTTCTTAATAATAAATAACTACTGAAAAGTCTTTAAAGCAAAAGCTCTTTAAGTTACCTAGTGTGACGATCAGATTGTGTCTGATTTTTCAAATAAACGTTGTCGTGAAATATAACAAAGGACGAACTTCGGTTCAATAGCAAAAACTTTTAAAATATGAAATCAAAAGGCCTGAAAAATTGATTAATTTCAATTAGGCCTAATATCAGCAATTTAAAAACGTTTTGTAGTGACTCTAACACTGGTTCGTAAGGCTGATTCTATCAAAAAGAAGAAAATTCTGACGGCAAGAAACCCAGCAGTTTCAAGACTCCAACATTATCAATTTAAAATTTTACAAACATTATTTTGTCTTGCGAGAGTTGAAAGCAGGCTGGTGTGGTTCCAAGCAGCCATTAAATAATAAATATCTAATCCTGAGAAGGCTGGAAAGGAAGGCTCTTTGAGCTAGTGAGTTGAAATGACGATCAGTACATTAATCTCACCGGGTGGTAAGTCTAAGATAATAGCGGGCGTACCTGTTAGGGAATATGGTAGTCGTACCCCTAAACGGTTTCTACACGACATCGCACCGGAACACTAAATCGCTTAGCGGCACGTCTTTGTCGGTAGGGTGGTAACTAGCCACGGCCAAAGCCTCCCACCAGACCAGACCAGAGAAAATGAAACTAATGTTTGTTCTACGTTCTCTTAATTACAGACTGAGTGAGCCCGTTGGACTATATTACTGGTTGGAACTAAACTAAATATTACATTATTAGAAGTTTCAGTTCGAATCAAGCTAGGACTTCTAGATATTTCAGTAGAGAGTAGATGTCGAAATCTCACGAGATGGTCCCGTTTCGTCATTTCTCATCACGGAATATTGTTTAATAGGATTGGAGCCAGTTTGTTCGTGCGTTCGTGATCGAGACCGTGACTGATAGATACAATGCCCCTATCGATGCAGATACTTTTTAGCGTACCGTTGTCTAACATGAAATCCTTTGAATGTATTTTCCCTTTTCTACCTCTACTGTACATACGGAGTAAGACAATAAAGCACTACTTTTTAAATATAAAATTTTCACATCTATAGATAATCACCTAAAGACAGATACCAATATAAAACAGGCCCGCAATTTTAGTTTAAAGAGGAAATTCGACTTTTAAATCTATCCAGTAGGCTAGAATAGGTCCGGTCCATAAAAAACATCAAAAATCCTTGCCTCATTAAAAGGATATTCTAACGACCACGCGAGCAGCGGTGAGCGCTGTGGTTTTTAGTGGAAGTTTCGGGGTTCGATCCTTGGTAATTTGGAAATGTATGATTTCCGAATTTTCTCTGGTGTAGTCAGGCTTCGGGCCTTGGTTACTAAACACTCTCCCGATAAAGTCGTACCTTTTACCAATTTGGCGTCCTGCAGGGTGATTACGTATCTCAAGACAGGCTTGCGACATGTGTAAATAATCTATCTATCTTATCTTAATATTATTCATTGTAAAGTGAACATTTCCTGAGGATGCTCCGGTTTCGGAGCGAAACGTGCGTAGAGGGTATATTGCCGAAGATCTGTTTGGTGTGGAGTATAAGGATTGAAGAAATTATAAATTACACCACACAGATTCTCTTAATTTTGATAATTTATCATGGATTTCCGGAAAGTAACGCCTGCTTCTATCCAAATCTATCTTTGTCTATCTTTGTGTTTTTATTGTAGCATGTATCATCCTGCCGGTACGATCTCGCGTAGAAACCGATTAGGGGTATGGTATTTTATATACCTAACTGTCGTACAATTGGCATACCCGTAACAGGCTAGCCCGTTACCAATAAGTCTGCATCGTAACTTAGCAGCTCACTTTTGCATTTATTACGGAATAATATGGTTGCTGAACCCTTCCATCCTTGGGACCTGTCACACACTTGCACAGCTATAATAGAAGGTTGTTGTTGAATGCAGTGTAGTCGGCCCCTCGATTACAAGCGTTACGCATTTCCATGTAATTGAATCATAATAATCTAGTAGGGGGGAATGGATGCGCGATTCCTGTTTACTATTCGCGCGAACAGGATGGTTACTAAAGGCAATGGCAGCTGGGTCGAACTATCGACAAATATATCGTGGTTCTACCATAATATAACCATTGAACTATTTTTAAGAAATGTTAATAAACCACGAAAATCTTAGTTATAAAATAAAAATAAATAAATAAATATACTACGATAATACACACATCTTCATCCAGCCTCTAAGTAAGAGTAGCTTGTGTTATGAGTACTAAGATTACTGTTGAATATTTTTATGAATATAATACACATAAATACTTATGACATACATATAAACGCTCAGACACTGATAAACATTCATGTTCATCACACAAACATTTTCAGTTGTGGTAATTGAACCCACAGTCTTGGGTACAGAAAGCAGGCCAACTTCACTCAGCGCCAATCGGCCGTCAAATAAAAAGACAGTCTTAAGTTATAGTTCACGAAACAATCGACAATGATCCCTTATTCTACGCAAATATCGTTAATCCTCATTGGATTTCAAAAGCTTTCCCGGTTGGCTTTAAAAGCGATTTGAAAATCTTTTTTCCAACTTTTTCCAGGTCAATTTACTGCGGAGTCCGGTTAAGCGATTCATCCAGGGCCATTATCCGCCACTCGGTTCTAGGACGCTAGATATCTCGACCTAACCCTGTAAGCTAGGCCGATTATCTACATACGTTTATCTATCCATTGTCAGTTTTTTCTTTGCAATTCTTTCCAAACTTGTTTGACTTAGAAATATTGCTTTTGCATCGTATCCAATAAAGTAATGCTTTGATAGGGCTGCCATGTTTAAGCAGTGCCTTTCAGAGATGTTTGTTAACGCCAGGGTACACTGCTTCTATGCTGTCATGCGTAAAATATGCTTCATAGCCAGTATGGTTACCTTGTGTTTTATAAACCTTTGCTGCTGTTGACAGTGGTGTGATTAATGTGTGGGTAGAACTTCGACTTCACTTTCTGATGACCAGATTGTCGGAACATTACAATAGATGAGTGGAATATGACTAGGATACAATCGATTCGATTTACATCCATCAATAATAACTGCTATATCCCTAACATGCTAGCCAGTGGCGTGCATAGAGGGTATGCACAGGGTATGCAGATGTTATAAAATTAAATAAAATCTTCAGTATGAGTTATAAATACTTGAGAGTAGGCTTTTTATAACTGTGACAATGCCTATCCTTAGGTGTTTTATAGCTCGACCTGGAGATATTCTTCATTTTATATCATATGCATACCCTGTGCATACCCTCTATGCACGCCACTGATGCTAGCCTAGTTACCATCTTAGACGCCCATTTTCACTAAACCTAGGAATATTATAATGCCTAATGATTGAGGCGGTCTCTAAAGGAAAAAAACGCTTCACCAATTCTTAGGTGATAACTATTAGTCAAAGGTTTACGACTAGGAATATCCTTAGGCCTAATATTGACTTATATAGACATTGCCTTGTTCAACGTTATTGAAAATGGATATAAATGGATTATAAAGTAAGATTCAAGTTATGAGCCAACTTAGTACCTAAATAAAATCACGTCAGCCTATTATTTTTCCCACTACTGGGCATATAAGCCTCTGCGCTCATATAAGAGACGGAAATAAGTCCGTAAAAAGACGGAAATAAGTAAGTTTAAAAAAAAATAACGCGTGCTTAGCCTTATATCCGACTTAAGCAAAAATTAAAGTGAGACAAAGTTATACAACCGGCATAAATCAGTCTCGTTTTAAATGAAACTTTACTCAAAGTACTCTGCAGATCTCATTATTATCATGTAATTAAAATGAAAGGTACCGATGGCTTAACGTGCTCAACGAGGCATAAAGGAAACGTAAAGGCCAATGTAGGTCACACCTCCATTTATCGATTTTCTTCCACGTTACCTTACCGGAGAAATCCAGTGGCTTTCATTGGTTTTAGTGTTTTTCACGCTGGCCGAAAAAGGCTTAGCCACAGAACTAGTGACACTGCCATTTACCATTCGCTCAATCAATAAATAGCTCCATCAAAGAATTCAACAAGACCTCAACAAGACAGTAATGAGACACAAAGCTGTCACCAATTAAAAATAAGTCAAGAAAGAGCCCTTATTGGAAAAAATAGCGCACAAAGTTCAGAAGATCTCAAATCAAATAAACGTGATCGCAGTAAAAGTAATAAGTACCCAACTTGTTTGATGTCGCTCGGCTTTGTTCCTTCTAACGAGCTCCATCACTAAAGCGAGTGTTAAAGTCAGCTCTAAGAATGGTATTTCCACTTTGTGTTTTAAAGGTTTTCAGGTATGGCTATAACACTCAGAAGCTTTAAATAAAACCAAAATGTTCTGTTACAATCCCTCCTTGTTTCTAATCTACATTTTGTTTCTGATCTCCTTGTTGATGATCTTCAGATGATTGTTTTTTTTAATTTAGTAAATTTTAACAGTCGCGTGAGTTTTGTAGTAAAATATATATACTTAAAATTATTTTTAATAAGTGATATTCATTAAGTAACTTTTCCGATAAAGTATTTTTCGTCTACTATTTTCAAAAATATGGTGTTCCCTGAAACATTAGTCAATTGACACGGACTGCATGTTTATTGATGGTATGATAAATATCACTCAAAAACAATTATCATAGGCTTATTAATTGTTATATTATAGCTGTTGCCCGCGGCTTCCGAAGCGGTTTGGTTGTTTTTTCAGTAATCCTGCGGGAACCGCACATTTTTCCGGGATAAAAATCAACCTATGTGTTAATCCAGGGTATAAACTATCTGCATTCCAAAATTCAGTCAAATTGGAAAGAGTACCAACATCCATCCATACAAACTTTCTCATTCATAATATTGTTTATGTTTGTAAAATTGTTTAATGCAGCACACAGATAGACTTGAAACCCCTTCGAAATAAACTGGAAAGCTACTACGAAAGATAGTATCCCGATATATATTATTATATTCTAATTTCGACCGTGTAGAAAATAAGTACGGCAATTTGGTTATTTGTTATACCAACTTCTATTCAGAATTGTAAGTAAGGAAAGACGTCTTAAGTTGTACCTAACTTGCTCCGTTAGTTTGCTTAAGATATGAACCATCTTTGTTTTACTTATATAACAATCCGCTTACACGTTCCAGGTGTATTAGAAACACAAACAATATTAAATTGTTGTACAATATGATTATTTTGTAGTTGCACTTTATCAGCTTCTTTAGTCATGTCACCAGTTTCTCTGCTTACGTAAACCCTGTGTCTGGATTACGCGGTAAACAGATTGAGTTTTTCCTTGTTATCTACTGTTCCTACGACATTTGTTGCTAAATCTTAGTTTCTGAATATCTGACATCCTCTAGTTGATAAATATACTAGTATTCTTCGTCTACCTCGATCACCCAATCATGATCACACATCTTAACCGGATGAGTGTTGTTTGTTAACTTAATTAAATGCCTGATTTTGTTATTCTGGCACTCGCTATCTGTCATCTCATACAAAACATTTTTGTTTCCTCCCAGGTCGTTCTGTACAATCGTGTTAGGAAGTTTTATAAGAATAGCATATGTAGTTGCTAAATAAACACCTCACATAATTCTGTCAATATCCTAATGCTATTAGTCCATTAAATAAAACAGATTTCCTCAGTCATAATTTAATCATAAGGGCCTTCCTATTTACTCTTTGAATAAATCTTCAAAATCTTACGCATTCACATAAACAAACTTAAGTATAATGATAAACAGTAAATGTGGCAAATTATAGTTAAGGAAATAATATTACGCTTTATTATATATTTAATAATTAGAACATTTTTTTCTGTCGGAAACGTTAAGTAACAGACCAAAACTACCGGTGGCAAACATCAAGGTTATCTTCGTGCGTTTTAATAGCAAAAAGACTAATATCATTGTTGTTGAAGCTAAAAACAATATACTGTAAGTAAATCTTGATAAGGCGTGGGTAAAAAGCATAATGAGATTACGACATCGACTCAATGATGGGAATGTTGCGACAGGTTAGGCCACGATTGTGTGTCGGAAATAATGACTATTTCACACAAAGTTGTTTTTTGTCGTTGTTTGGTATCATAGATTCCAGCAAAATAGAAGGCTCGCTTTTCGGAAGATAGGGTGTAACTCAATATAATCTTATGTACTTTGAAGTGTAGCTTAAGAATTAATGAAGAATGCTTTATTGAAAATCGTTTGACCTTATTTGAAGAACGAAAAATATAATTGAATTGCACGAGTGGCGGACACGGGATAGGGTGAGGATGGAAGTATACTTGCGCTTATCCTTAACCTTATTAATCCTTGTGATTAACCTTGATTATTGATAAGAATATTTACACTTATAATAATTATTTATATAAAGAGGCGTTCGGCAGATGCGTTTAGAACAGTAAAAGATAAAATTAAGCTTAAAAATTTTAAGGTAACTAAGAGAAAGCATGGTGAATTATGAAAACGTTAATAAAGGTTGTAAGCACAAACAAAAATTTCATTAGTTTCAACATAATGTATCAAAATATAGCAATGTGTCTGAGCACCCTTAGTCATATTTGATACATGGCCTTACTGAGAATGCGGTCCTCATTGACCGATGAGCATCAAACATGAAATCAGTTTTTGGTCCGAAGTCAAGCTATTGATAAAAGACTAAGACACCGGGAGGTATTTTTGAATCGTTCAAGTCCATATAGGACTGCGGTGCATCGATATTGCAGTCGTATTTACCCACCAACTCAATATCATGAACATAAATATCTGGCAAATATGAATTTATAGTTATCAAAAGTTTAATTATTTACCCACTTTATAAATTTACTTTAACACTATTCTATTTTAATGTTTGAACATACTTATAAAGTGTAGAGCCAACTATAGTGTTTTGTGTTGGTGGTGTCGAGTTACATTACGATTTATAATAAAGCTTTTATCACAATAGTGTACGGTGTGTGGCCTGTCAGTTCAGGATTTTGTACTTCATTACAGAATAACGACTGCATTTAATTAAATGCGCACACGGAGAATTTTGAATATTTGGCATAGTTAAAGTTTATTTAGAGATGTGCCGAAAGTCGCCAAAATAAAAATATATTTTATCTAATCTGTTATTCTTACACGATAGCGATCTCTAGGAATTGTTAAGCTATTTATCAAAATATGTATTACTGTAACAATATTTTAACAGGTGAAAGAAAATGCTGTTACCAAAATATCCGAATTATTTATGAAATAACATGACTTTCAACATTACGGCTAAATAGCTCGTTGTGAGATAAATAAGTGAATCTTTTATATTTTAAATTTTCTCTGTCCTAAAGTACGAGTCTCAGCGTCAAGATTAATTTCAGTACTTAAGGTTAAGATGGAGTTATTTCGTTAAAGTCGTGATACTAATGGACCATTTTATAAAAACGTGGGTTTTTATTCATAAAATACAAGTTCCCCGTAATTTCTAAACAATAAGTAGGAACCCCTTTACCCCTTATCAAACATTATCCTCTGCGACTTTGATCAAAATTCTGTAACCAAACGTCTAAAACTGATTGCGCGATTGGGACCCGCGAAACTTTGTTTTTAAGTTACAGGGGTAGTTCTTGCACAGCTTAATTTTAATTTTTTTTAGTATGCATATAGTTAGTAGGTGCATAAAAAGTGAAGTAGCGCGGCCGATACAGCTGTCATCAGTAATCTACCGGCGACTAAGCGAATATAACGGTGAACGGACAACAGCCTCCTTTGTGCTACTACTACCATCTAAAATGAACAAAAAAATCTACTGCAATAACTCCTTAACAACAGAGGCGACCAGTAATCTACCGGCGACTAAGGGAATATAACGGTGAACGGACAACAGCCTCCTTTGTGCTACTACTACCATCTAAAAAAAAAAATCTACTGCAATAACTCCCCAACAACAAAGGCTCCCATTGTGAGAGCCGTTTAGTCCAGCAGTGGACCAAATAGTCTATTGATGATGGTGATGATTAAATCTCGTTAAATATCTTCGCCCAACAATTTCGTTATAAATGTATAGTAGATACATAATATACTATAATTTGCAAAATATGAGCAAAGCTAGAATCCATTACACAAATTCGCTATTTCATATGACGCTTACTTCACATGAACAGCTGTGAGTTAAGCAACATTGTGAGAAAACTTGGAAATTTGCGTCGCCTTCAACTATAAAACACCTCAGCTACAACAGTTAGGTTTAGCACTCACTATTTATAGAAGTGGCGACCGGTTTTGAGGTAATGTTACTTCACATATATACATATTATAATCGCGGGAGTTGGAAGTTGAAGTTTGTTGCATGTAGGCTGACCTTTAGCAATTACGCATGCAGTTTTAACCGTTGCACCCGTGCGGAAGGCATCTATGTCTGGTTCTTGACTTATACTCTTACGTATGAAGAAGTACGTGTTAGCGTTTGCCCACCTGGCTGTTATCTACGCTACGCCATAAACATGTGACGTCACTAGAAGATTTATTAATGTGGAATTGCTTAAATAGTAATAATTTGCTTTATTTAATTCGTAATAATTCTTATCTAAATATTTAATGTTATTTCCAAATATATTGATAACTATATTTTTGTGAAATAATATCTTAAAATATTATTATTGATTCGTTTTGTTGTCAACATTGTAAACGGTATCTGAGTCGTTTAAAAGTCATTGCATTCTCGAGGAACCATTTGTAACGTTTAGAAGTTCTGCTCGATTATAGTTCAAATGTAATAAGTGTAAACGAGTATTTTTCAATTCCCATCCCCACGTTCAACAAGTGTAAATAATATCCAAATATACGTGTAATAACAAACTTGGGGTAATCTTCTCCAGTTCCCTTTTGCTGTGCTTTGGCAGGTGGACACGTTAATTTGAAGATTTGCTTGAATCAATCGAGATTGCGAGCAAGCAAATCTTGTACTAGGGCTAAAGATAGTAGGCATATGATATACTATAATCAAAGATAAAAATCCTAGTATATGTCCCCCGATTATATCCGCTGACAAGGGGATATAATCGGGGGACATGATTTTTGTCTCCTAGTATTTAGCACTAAGACATATGCTATTGTCCAATTAAAATATCCACGTGTGTTATACGAAGCTATAAAGTTATAAACAATACATCTAGGTGATCCCACAGCATGGCATTATATCTTCGATCGTAATCACGTCGGTTTCATAAGACTGTAATACAATAATGGTGGTGATCGATCGCCTGCTGGCGTGAGAGCTGCGGCTTAACGGATATACACATTGCAACCAATTTACACGCACAGCTTTTTCTAGAACCGTATGGAGCTTTTTTTTATCTAGATAAGCACAGGAGCAGTAAAAGAATAGAATTAATACTGTTACTATTTGATTTTATTTATCAATCTAATCCTTCCTTTATACTCCATAAAAAGTTAAATTAATATTCGTTTTCCGGGGAAATATTTGTCTGATGCCCATGCTAGTGCCGTGGGGTTTTCTGTAAAAAATATCTGTTTTTATGTTTGTTCGTGTTCGAGACCCAGGTTTCGAACCAAAACTTTGGAAATTGGCAGAGGCATCCCTCGTTTCACGGTGAGCATGTTAAGCCGTCAGTCCTGGTCCCCAAACCGCATGGATGGCCACTGGAACTACTTAGACAACAATGAAGATTTAACGGGTAGTGATTTTTTTAATCGCAGCCAAAAACAATTTAAGAAAAAAAGTATCAGTTCCAAGTCTCACCGAGTGTAGGGTTAGATTAGGATCAGTGAGTAGTGGGTTGATAGATGGTGATCTGCTGCCTTAGCACCTACAGGGTTTGCAAGCTCGAAATCGAGAAGCCGTTTTTGTCGATGGTAATACGGAAACTAATACGGAAAATGGATATTATTTGCACACATTAAAGATCAAATTGGCCTACAACGCTTGTCAGAACGCTTGTTTGACAAAAAATAGAAGTACAGGGCTAGCGGCCCTTAAATGAAACTTTTTATTTCATTTAATTTTACTTTGACCATACAGAGTTTAACTCGAAAAAGTCTCGATTGCGAGCAAGCAAATCTTGTACCTACTAAGGCTAAAGATAGTAGGTATCTGAAATAAATCCAGCATTAAAAGCTTGCTGTCTCTAATTAAGTTAAATATCTCTACTACGTACTGTATTACTGAAATATAAAAATCCTAGTATAGGAAGCAGTGTTAACAAAATATGGAGTTTTTACCTCAACAAAAGAGCGGTGTGACTCAAGACTTTCTATAAACAGGACCGTCGCGTCTTGAAACGCTTAGATTAATCGTCAACCCTTGACTCCGTGGATATTTATAAAGTTTAAACTGCAATTTCCAACAACCATTTAACACGAGGAATAATACGCCAGGCACGTTTCGTTGTCTCCCCTCGGAATTCAATATATGAAATGCTAATGAATGTTTCGCGATGCCAGGAAAATAGAAATAGATAAGTATCCACAGGGAATATGTTTGCGCATTCTACTATCGATCCAAATCTAAGACAATGGTCAACCATATTAAGTTGAGAGGATATCGAGGATAACAATGAAAACCTACTGTTATTTATTTACTAGAAGTTTTCCGTTACTTGAAATATTTGTTGGCTCGATTCCTGCTCTATAATAAAGCCTATAAAACTCCCTGCATGTCTTCTTTCTGTCGTAATAATTCCTCTATTATCTATCTAGCTTTAATAACCTAGATTTCTGAAAAAAGTCTACCAGCCTGTGAAAATCGAATTAGCATAAAGCTCTATGACAACCCGACAAACAAACAATCTAAAAACGTGTGTTTTAAATATTGGATAGAAGCAGGGGTTACTTTGCGGAAATTCATGATATATTATGAAAATTAAGCTTAATTTGCTATACTCCGCGAAATTATAAATTGCACCACACAGATGCTCCTGCTTTTCACGGAGTATAGCAAATTAAGTTTAATTTTCATAAAAAACGTGTGTTTTAGTCATGCCTACGGCCAAGGTAGGTCAAGTATTTTGAGAAAGTTATTTCGATATCACGCTCATAAACAGGAACACTATTAATACATAGATCGGTTATTATAATTTATAATAATACGTCTGTTATAATAGTTCATATACATAAAAAAATGCTGATGAAAGAAGATTAGACTTTATGGTCAGGGATTAACAAAATTAAAGTAGCATCATTACTCGAAGATTGATCTAGAAATTATATCTAGTAATTTTTTTGGGGAAAAGAATGGTTGGTATGAAAGATCAAATGAGTTAATAATATATCCACGATCAACGAATACACTTCAATTTTTGTATTCTTCAAATAATGTTTGATTAGCCTTATTCATTTTGTTTGCTGGGCTCATAAAACAAATAAGTTTAATAGACACGCGCACAGATAGTAATCAAAATTAAATGGAAACTGTACCTTCAGCGTCCTTTATAATTTAATTAACTTGTGTCGAAATAATTAGCAGAATGGGCTCGGGCCGACCTTGTTTCGCTCCTTCAATGGTTGCTACCTGACGAAAGTACATAATGGCAAATTTCGCTTATTACCTAATGTTTGTAACAGCGAAACGTAACAAAGGAATCTGTAGCTCATTATTACCGTCCTCATCTTCGTAGGTCAGTGAGACGTTATTATGCCCGTTTTCGCTAACGACGAACAAGGTAACGCCTAAGGGCCTGTTCACACCTCGTTTTATAAACCGTTGACGTGCGGATACGTGATAGATACGTGCGTCGATAGCGCGCTTTTATCCTACAGAGCAGTTTGGTGTCGTTTGTACCGATAAATACGCGTGTTGTTATCGCGTCTGTATCACTATACACGCGCGCCTTTATTCAAACTCGTGTTTGATAAATTTTTACAGGTGTGCACAGGTCTACAGGCTGAGTTTGACTCGCGTGCGTATCGTAACTGTATCGCTACAAACTGAAAACTGAAACGTTTTCTCTAGGCTTCACCTAATTCATGAGGCATTCCATTCATGCGTTTCCTAGGTTTAGAAAATCCGGGCATTACTGTGCTTTAGAGTCCGCGTTGTTGCTATTAGTTTACCTGACTAACACAACAAAATAATATTTTAAATTTATTATGAAGTTTAAATTTATCGAAATTATTCTTAATCCGTTACTGAATCTTTTTTATTATGGTCAAATATTTCTTTTATTAATACAAAAAATTAAAATGGGTACATAATATGTCAACTTAAAAAAACAGTAACAGAACAGAGTTTTGACGACCTCCCTTGTGCGTGTGCGCTGTGAATTTAAGTAGGAGGTCGCGAGTTCAATTCCCGGCAATATGGGAATTTATAATTTCTGAATTTTCTCTGTTCTGGTCTAGTGGGGAAGCTTTGGCCTTGGTAGTAGCGATTAAGTGTTTCGGTTCGATGTCGACTAGGAGTATGATTACCATATTCCTTAACAGGTTAGCCCGCTACCATCTTAGACTGTATCAACACTTACCAGGTGGGATAGCAGGCAAGGGCTAGCTTGTAGTCAAATAGAAAAATTAAGGAGTTGGATTTGATGTTATATTATGTAATGTTTACTGACAAACGTTATCCTTAATAGTGATTGGATTAGTTAGTAGTGATTTGTTTTATAAATGTACACTATTCATAAAATACATTGGAGTTCTTCGAATCCGTGCCTATTCGCTCCCTAGTACTGAATCATTATTTCTTCGAAGAGTGCCTATAATAATTTAAAAGCGTTTATACGCTTCATTAAACATCGTTGATTGTTTAAAGACCTTGAACTACCTTCACCCGACGGAAAGAAGTACTTGCGTATAGGTAACTTTGTTTATGAGAAGACTATTCATTGAACTTGTGTGAGCTTTTTTAAGTGCACCGCCATATATGAATTATGTAAAAGGCGTGAGTACTTATCGCAAAAAAACTAAAAAACCTTCACAGTTAAGTTAGAAATATTAAATGCAAAATAATCTGCCTGAATATATAAGTTGAATTTTTATTAGAATTTAAAATAAATAAATATACTACGACAATCCACACACTATATCTAGCCCCAAAGTAAGCATAGCTTGTGTTATGGGAACTGAGATAACTGATACTTGGTTTACTTATAATATGCAGATAAACGCTCATGCAGTGAAAAATATTCATGCTCATCACACCAACATTTTCCAGTTGTGGGAATCGAACCCACAGCCTCTGACTCAGAAAGCTGGGTCGCTGCCCACTGCGCCAGTCGGCCGTCAAATAAAACTGATAAAAAATTAAATATACTACATGATATTTAAATTAAACTAAAAAAAGTAGGTACCCGTGCAACCGGCTGGAATTGGAACGTTCAGAAACAGTTTTAGCCTTAAGCGCATAAGTTTAACTGCTCTGTTTTCGTAAATGTATTTAAAGTCACAGTAATAATTTTACAGTAGGTAGGTATGCAATGTTTCTTTGATTATTTGTATACTATTCCATTATGAAGAAATGTTATCATCAAAATGTATCAACCCGTTTAAGCCATATTGGCTATGCATGGATCTAAGTAAGTGTTCACACTTGTCCGGTGTCGGCTTTTATTCAATGTTCGGTCACAATTTGGGTTTTTTTTTAATTTAGCAGTGGTAATAATAATAATAATAATATAAATAAAATTTATTCAGCGTCCACACATAAGTAAACTAATGAAAACTAATTACTAATTACAATAAAAATAAATTATACACTATATATTACAAACTAAATGCCTTATCGAAAGGTGCTTCAACTGAAAAGGCTGCTACCTCAGCATGATGCTGCAGTATTTGACTACGGCAGCGCTGATTTTCAGGTATAGCGTTGATTCTAGCTACCCGTCACTACACAAGCCTATCGACGGTCTGAGGGGAGTGTTCAAGCTGTCCTGATCCCCTCCTCGTTTGCGCGGGAGCCCCAACAACGGGTTCCCCAGGCGTCTAACAAAGCCAACAAGAGGGACATGCCGTGGTGGTTAGTTTAGGTATACCCCTTTAGAGGGGGGTGTTCCACATACCGTCCTGCCCAAGGGTCGGAGGTAACAATAAAGCTTTTCCACCTCGCCAAAAAAAAATGTATAGCCTTGATTGGCGTCACGGATTTGCTGGGAAAAGTTTAAGTAGATGCGAAGTGAACTTGAAAAGGAGAGGTACACATGACTGACGCCATGCTTTTTAATGCTCTAAAGCTGCATTGCTGGGTTTTTTAAAACGCGAGGTTGTGTAATTGTAACTATTTTAGAAGCACACAAGCAGTGGCGTGCATACCGGGTATGCTCTAAGCGGGGCAGATGATATAAAATGAAAAAAAAAACTCCAGTACGAGTTATAAAAAACTTAAGGCATGCCTATGCATTGTAAGAGTCATTAAAAGCCTACCCTTAAGTTTTTATATTTCGTACCGGAGATTTTCTTTATTTTATATCAACTGCATACCCTGTGTGTACCAGCTGTGTACGCAAGACTTAAACCTGCGTATCAGGTTGATGGACGCAGAGCGAAACTTTGTTGGATGTGTTCCTTGCTTGGTCGGTTTGCTCTCTGAGATGATCTCGCATGTACCTATAACGCGCACCGTTAAAGAATAGATTTAATTCAAAAATTCAAAATTCATTTATTTCAAGTAGGCCTAATATAAGCACTTTTGAAACGTCAAGTCTGTCTGTGTGTAGTGACTACCACCGGTTCGGAAGGCAGATTCTACCGAGAAGAAGCCGGCAAGAAACTCAACAGTTGCTCTTTTCCAACATTAACAATTTACATTTTACATTTCAAAATTCATTTTTCTATCTTGTGAGAGATGAAAGCGGAGCCGGATGCTTCCAAGCAACCTTGTCATCAAGAAATTCATCAATTGTATAATAACCTCGCTGTAATAAATGTGTTTTAAGACATTCTTTAAAATTATGCATTGGTAGGTCCAAAATTACCTTAGGAATCATATTATAAAAGCGTATACTCAGTCCCACAAATGAGTTCTGCACCTTTCGCAGACGATATGCAGATGTCACTAATTTATGACCATTTCTTGTAAGTGCACTGTTTATATCCACTTTTTGTTTATAAAGACTAATATGTTGTCTTACAAATACTATATTGTTATAAATATATTGTGAGGCTACCGTAAGTATATTTATTTCTTTAAATTTTTCACGGAGGGATTCACGTGATTTAAGTTTATATATTGACCATACAGCTCTTTTCTGCAATATGAATATAGTTTCAATATCAGCATTTTATTTCTGCATATTATTTTTTTATTGCTGGTATACATAGATTGGAGAAAATGATGATGATGATGATGAGAGAAAAGCGGCCAGTATTCTATTGCAAGAGAGTTACAAGTTCAAATTTTGGTTGTTCCGAAATTTTTAATGCATTTTTAAATTTATAAGTTTTATATGACGTGGCCGATGTCGTGGTATCTCATTCGCTAAATATTTGCACGCACGTATGCCGTGAGAAAGAAATAGCACGACATAGGTCGCCTTTTATAAATCTGTTCTTTAATCGCTCGGGCTAAACTAAGTAAATATCCAATATTTATAAAGAATATCGGCGCAGAAATGTATTACTAGTCATCTTTGTTTATTATTATCAAATACCCCCACAAAATACCTAATCTCCGTTAGCATTCTTAAAACATAATTATATCTTCGATTAGCATTAGACAAGATTGTGGTTAAGCAAGTTTTATAAGAAGTACCACGAGTATTCGCGTCCATTTAGCAATTTTCCACGATGTTCTCGTATTAACTATTTAGCATATTATGTAAATTACATGCCATTACTGGAATTCCTTGATTCATCATCCATGGCGGCCTCATCAATAAAGGAAGTCACGTATGATATAAAGCTACTGAGTTCAAGCAGGAAATAAATTTTAATAAAAGGCAATGTATCGTGCTCCGAGGATATGGCATAAAGTAAAAATTGGCCAAGTAGTAGTCAGACTAGCGTGCTGAGGGTTCCGTCGTAATTTAGAAGTATATTTTCTTTTTCCAGTAAAGAAATGTCTTGTTTCTTGGAAGTTATATTGTTAAAGATTATAAATATTTTTATTAGATTAAATACAAGAAAAGCATATCTCGTCTTAAACAAAAAGTCATTGACAAAGTGAAATATTTCTATATTTAAACTTTTCATGCGTTCATTACATACAAAATACGTACAGAGAAGTGAGTAGTGACGGCGATAATACTACATTCGTAAACTTATAACTAAAGTTACGAGGGTTTCAATCGCGCCCTGGTCTAAGAAGAAGCCCACAAACTTAGCCGGGTGATATCTTTGACATACTTACAGGCCAAATTAATTTTGGCTACTTGTCTCCGTAACCCTAAAAAGCTTTTCCGTTCCCACCCAAGAGGGGGCCAGCCAGCCAGCTGATCTCACTCCAGAGCTTAGCAGGCCGCCCAGGTCGTAAAATGCTTCAGGGAGTTATACTGGGGAGCCAAGGTATGCTGCGCGTTGCTCGGCTACTCCTCTACATCGGAGCAATACGTGTGTCGGTGTTTCATCTGCCTCCATGCATGCTCTGCACAGAGGACTGTCGGTTATACCTAAAATGAAAAGTTGTTTGTTTAATTGGCAATGCGCTGTTATTCGTGGCGTGCATAGAGGGTATGCACAGGGTATGCAGATGATATAAAATGAAGATAATCTCCAGTGCGAGTTATAGATACTTCAGGGTAGTCTTTTTATTCCTCTTAAAATGCCTATCCTTAAGTTTTCATTAAATAGAACTGGAGATTTTCTTAATTTTATATCATCTGCATTTTATATATTATGCTTACTACCGTCCTTAGTTTGTTCCGACTTAGTTTTAGTAGTTTTGTTGTCAGTCGTGTGTTATTGATGCTTTATAATCTTTATATAAAAATTCCTTGTGTGCGTGTGTATGTCACTGAACTCCTCCTAAACGGCTGGACCGATTTAAATGAGTTTTTTGGTATGCGTTTGGTTGGCACCCTGGATGGTTTAGATTCACAAATCAACCCGACAGATGTCGCTGGGGTCTGCTAGACAACAACAAAAGAACAAGTATGTTTCAATAAGCAAAACCGGCAAAAGAAACCGCAAGTAAGTATCACCAGTTACCGGTTTTCGTCCGTATCGAAGGAAGTAAGTAGGTACTTATAAAATAGAAATCGTTATACATATGGTGAACTTGTCTCATGCTGTTAGGTGTATAATTGGTTGTAAAGTAAACATACCGGATTATAGGACCTTGGTGTCGAGAGCGGTCAAGGTGAAAAAACTAGTGCCTAAATAAATAATAGGATTTAAAATAAAATAAACTAATTTGAACCTGTGTGTATCGATGTTTATTGTGTTCAAGATATCGGAATGCGCGATTTTTCAGAGATAATAGATTGACAAAAATGGCTACTGCAGCCAAAGAGGATATGTGTGTAACTAAAGCTCTTATTTTTAGATTCCAAATTATAATATATGGCTAGGCTTTTTGTTTTTGTCAACCATTTATTGACGCCTTTTTAGCACTGTAATGCCAGCTCTTCACGTTGGCCAACATTGTGGTTATGGCCAATACCTATCTATAATTATCCCGTAGAGCGGGTGTTGTGCTTATGTATTGGAATGATGTCGTACAAATTAACACAAGATCCTTTTGGTGCTGTTTTTTAACAAAGATCAAAGGGTTAAATAAATAAATAAATATACTACGACAATACACACAACGCCATCTAGCCCAAAGTAAGCATAGCTTGTGTTATGGGTACTAATATGACTGATGAATAATTATATGAATAATATACATAAATACTTATAATATATAGATACACACTGAAAAACATTCATGTTCATCACACAAACATTGTCCAGTTGTGGGAATCGAACCCACGGCCTTGGCTCAGAAAGCAGGGTCGCTGCCCACTGCGCCAATCGGTCTAAATAAGGTTGTTGCAGGGTTATGTCTTCCGTGTTCACACGTTGATTGCACGCACCTGATTTATATATTCACGCTTCGTAACTAGCAAATATATTAAGCTCTACTACTTATTTAAATTCTGTCGCACATTAGCCTGGACCGAAGCAAACTGAACGACCGTCCAACCTACGGATACCATCACGAAGTTTTGGCTAATAACTTTGCCCCCAACTTGAAGAGAACAAAAACCACAAATTATAGAGTTACGGAATTTGTGGCTTTATATTTGTTTGTTACTCTTTCTCACAGAGTACTATTGTACTCGTACTACGTGTACTAGCACTAAGTAATTAAATTGGCTAAGTAATATATCGATGTTTAGCAATATAGTGTAGGTACCTACCTATTCAGAAAATTATGACCTTATGCTTCTAGGTACGAGTAGGAGCGTGACCAGTTTGTTGCTCTAACCTGTTATGATGTCATCGTCAGTGATGACGTTATGTCTATCGAAGAAGTTTATTCTTAAATGTTTTATCTTACGAACAATGAATGTTATTTATATCTTTCTAAAAAGGCTTTTATATCGAAATCTAAAAACTAAAATATGCTTGCCTTTCCCGAAGGACCGAGTTTGATATCAGCGTGCTACTTTAACTTATCGGGTCATTTACGTTTTTAATTTATTCAATTAGAATATCACTTGCTTCAAGCAAGAAAGTGAAAAAAACATCGTGAGGAAACCAACTATCGTTTTATCGACCAATACGCACTTAACCAGCGTGGTAGACTACGGCCACATACAAAGTGTACGTTTTTTTTAAATCGAATTTTCCAATACGCACTTAGCCAGCGTAGTATACTAGGGCCATATACAACGTCTAAATAAAAACTGAAATAAAACTTCAGAGGCATTGGAGGTACATTATTTACTGCCTCTGAGACTTATATGTGAAACAGAAACGCTAAGTTTATTAAGTAAAACATTGCCATAGTTTTTACTGAAAGAAATCAGATGCATGCGTAACATCACATGCAAGAGTACAATCAAGTGACTCCTGTCACTTAATTAGGTACGCGTCGCGTAGCGTAGGTACTATGCACGTGTCGGCCTTTTATCTTCAATAGGGTTGTCATAAGTAAACACTAAGAATGTTTTGTATTAGTTTGTATGGAAAAGTAAATATGCTTCTTTTGATTTCATATTTTTACAGGGTGATTCCTTATTAAATATACTTATGCACCCTTCAACAGTAAATCGTAATTGCGTTACACGTTCCGTTATTCGAAATGTAGCAGCGGTATATAGCACTATTTTAAGTACAGAATTAAGAACATTTAGCGATTATTGCATGCAGTGCATTGTGTCCAAAAACAGTGAAAACGCCACGCGCGCCATGAGATGTCATTCACATCCGTGAAATGTTGCTAGCTCACAAACTTTTCTCATTTTTCCCATTTTTAAGACGTGTCCATTTAGTTTACAGTTCAACGTTGTGTATAAGAATTGGCACCAAATTGTGCTTTTCCCAAAAGCTACACAGTTTTCATTCTTTAAGGTAGATACACTACATAAGTACAGCCCGTCTTGAAATATCGTGTTTACCCAAGCAAACTTAGGAGCCTTGTTTCGCTGGGTAAATTGACACTTTTACAATACCGGTGACGTAAGATCAATAATTTCATATTTCAAAGCATGTCTCCCCATTGTTTATTGGATGAAGCACTGTTGAGGATTCTGTTCCATTTCGAATGCGGTATGCTTGTTTAATCATGTAAGGCTTTATAATGCGGTTCTCGTGCAAGATTTAGCTATAACAGTGTTAACAACGCTGAGCTCTGATTTTCCAAGGCATTTGAATCTTTTTTTTTTTTATTGCCGCCAGCGCTGGACGACAGTCATACCTGTTCGAAAGCATAGATTTATTTTTTATTTATTTACACTCTTTATTTGTAAACTAAACGAAGAATAGAAGGAAAGACAAAGATTGGATTAGAATATAAAAGCCGGCATTATCGCTTAGTAGCGGTCTACATTCAAATAACAACATCGAATACATAAACACAAATTTCACAAATAAAAAAAATTATGAAATAGATATAAAAATAATATACAACATATAACAGATTTACGAAGTGTTCACTCATGGCAACCCCATTGAAGATAAAAGACCGACACGAGCATAGTACCTACGCTATGCGATGCGTACTTAATACCTAAAGTGACATGACTCAAATGATTTTAATATTTTTCATAATTTACCTCTAAAGCCTGTACATTTTAATTTCGGTTTCCATGTATACGTATATTATATGAAGCTTTAATAATCAATAAAATAATATATTATTTTATTATATATATATATATATATACATTTTGTTCAAAGAAATTGATTAAATTATGAGCTCTAAGGCTAGAGCGCGCTTGCCAGGAAATGCCTTTTCACTTTCGCCTTGAAGTGTCTACTCAAGTTATATGTGGACACGTTAGCACAGTTGCCGGGAGGGCGTTCCACATCTTAGCGTTACGTATCAGAAACGTGGACAAAAACGTTTCGTGCGTGTTGATTTAATATCAACCACACGCACACGGCGTCTGGCGTCTGTTCTGTGGTAGAATGGGGACTGAGGAACAAGATTGTGAAGTACCGAAGCATGTCCTGTTAACCGATTAACAGGCAACGTTGCGCCAGTGCTGTAAACTTAGTTTGGCCTATAAATATATATTATATAGCTTAATAGTAGTACCTCAGTATTTTCTGGATTGAATAACGCTTTTTCCATAACAATCTTTCAATTAAATTGACTGGAGACTCAAGTCTTCGAACGGTGCGTGCGTGCATGACTTATGGCTTTGAAAATTGGTCGCTAGCTACGTCTCTTATGAAGGCCCAGTCGCTCAGCGGGCGATGGAGAGAAGCTATGGAGAGAGGAAGTCCGTCGAAGAATTATTGTTACCGACATAGTTCAACGAATCGCGAAGCTGATATGGCAATGGTTTGAAGAACCGATGGAAATTCAGGTCCGAGGGTCTTTTATGTTTTTCTGATAACTGTCACGACTTGACCTATCCTACGGTTTGATGAGTTATATCGACGCGAAGCCGCCGGCCCATCTAATATAAAAGATATACACGCCGTAGATGAGTACGCTTGCTTATTTCAATTTGCAAAGGTCAATGCACACAGGTTGAAAAGGTCACCGCTTCGACCTCTACAGTCAACTAAATGTCTGGCTAAGCTATTAATACGTCGATTACATTACCTACTTATAGATTACGAAATAGCCTAACGAAGTGTTTTGCTGTCTGGCAAAATTAATAGGACTTCCAAAAATCGAACCTGAATTCTGAATGCTAATGTGATTTTGTTGGTTTTTTTTTTCTTTCATGCAGCAAGTAATAATATTAGTAGCCGTTGCCCGCGTTAGAAGTTTTTTCTGACGACCTCCGTGGCGCAGCGGTGACCGCTGTGGATTTAAGTGAGAGGGCCCGGGTTCAATGGCCGGCAGGGCTTTTGGATAATTTCAAATTTTTTTCTGGTCTGGTCTGGTGGGAGGCTTCTACCGCTAAGCGATTTAGCGTCCCGGTACAACATGGTGACGGGCTAAACTGTAAAGGGGTATGGCAGTATATTAAACCCATACCGGTTTCTACGCGACATCCGGAACGCTAAATGTCTTAGCGGCACTTCTTTGTCGGTAGGGTGGTGACTAGCCACGCCCGAAGCCTCACCTGATAACTTCCCAAATTGCCTCTGCCATCGAACCCGGGACGAACACAGAACAGAAGACACAGAACAGAACATACAGAAGTTCTACCTTGTGTATTATTGTCGGCAATTTTGAGCGTTGTCGTTAAAACGAAGTGCTATTCAGCATTTACGGGCCAAGTAAACAACGCGCAATTGTCCAAAATGAACGAAAACCCGTTTTTTCCACCCACGGAGCAATAAAAGCGATTAAATTGCTTTCTTGTGTTTCACTTTTGGCAAATGAGTGGTTTTTTTTTTTTACTTTGCTTAATCTATTTTTGTTTGTCAGGTCGGTGTTCTCATGTTCTAAGCTTGTCAGTATTAAATGTTATTACGAAAAATCCTTTGACATTATTACATTCATACTCGTATCTAACATATAACATATCATCATAATTATGATCATTATTTCAACCAATGGACGTCCACTGCTGGACATAGGTCTTTTGTAGGGAGTACCACAATCCACGGTCCTGGGCCGCTTGCCTCCAGCGGCTCCCAGCGACTCGCCTGATGTCATCTGTCCACCTCGTTGGGGGCCGACCAACATTGCGTTTACCGGTGCGGGGCCGCCATTCCAACACCTTAGGACCCCAACGTCCAACGCTTCTACAAGTTATTTGTAACCCTGGTTTCCCTTTAAAACGTATAAATCTTTCGCCTTATCGCATACATTTTCTTCGAGATTTCCGTGGAGGGCAGCTGCCCTCCCCTGCTTCCTCTGGGTACGCCCATAAATGGCAGTTATATTAAACTCTAAATATCTTATTTTCTTTAATTAAGTTTAAAAAGAGGTTTTATATCCGCTTCTAAAGAATTATCCGTTACGAATAGGTGCATGAACTTTCGTGCGTGGTTGGATCCGTAATGAATTTCTGAGGTTGACCATAATTACTCAATCAATTCACCGGTTCACTAAGTTTGGGTACGAGATGTACGGTCGGATAACTATTTCCTTAACTTAGAATGTTTCTCGATCACCGGTCTTACATAAATTACTCGTGAAGTGGATCACTGCTCGAATTAATTAATGCTTTGGTGAACCGTAAAATGGTAAATGGTTTTATTTTACTTCACATTCATCAAACTCTATTTATTTATGTGTAAGTATAAGACCAAGTGTATAAAATTCACTTTACCTAATGTTAAACACGTGAAAACCACTGTACTACTTAATAATGAGGATTGCATACAATTCTACAATAAACTACCAATTGACATCTTGGAGATGTCTCTTAAAAAGTTCAAAGTTTGTATTAAACGTAAGGTTATAGAAAAGTCCTATTATAGTATAAAGGACTACGTAATCAATAAAAAAGCTTGGGTGTAAATTGTTGCTCTAACCAGGTTGCTTTTCTAATAATTTTAAATAACATTGTGAGATGGTGTAACAAAAAAAAAACACCCGGCTTAGTTTGTTGTGGGCTTCCTCTTAGACCAGGACGCGTTTGGAACCCTCGTAACTTTAGTTTTAAGTTAACGAATGAGGTTATCGCCATCTCACTACCGTGTAATTCTTATGTACGCATCAAAAGTACCACCTATGGCCTACTTGAATAAAGATATTTTTGACTTTGACTTTGCCTTTATATATTTTCTTGTTTGTCAGGATAACGTCCTAAAATGTTTTTTAGCAAAAGTGAAGTAGCCTGAGTGACGTGTGTTTATATTTCTCTGCTCGATATGTCGAACAAAAGTAATTATTTGTTTCGAAATTACGAGGCGGCCCTGCCCCGAGCGTCGACCACGCCGACAATCTAATTGTTTAAGAAACAGCTTTCAATTATGCCCTCTATGCACAGGGCTGGCAACTTTTTATAAAGCTTATAAATATTGCCATTTAATTTATTCGTTATTTAAATGTCATGAAAATTAGACAGTTTAAATATTAATAATTCAATTATTGAGTTATAGTTGCATTATCATTAATATCTGTGGTAAAAAGAAAACTAAAACTATTAAAGAAATGATCCCTGAATATTCTTGATTTCTTGTTGTGTCGATTGTAATTCTTTGAAAGTGTTTTAATTCATAAATCACTTACTCTGCTAGGAAGTCTGCTTCACGTTGCCAGCAGATAAAATTTGAATAAATTTACTAATAATAATAAAATTCGATACTAAAACATATTTATTTAAATCTATTAAAGCGACCTAGCTCCTCGATGTCGCTTAGAAACCGATTATATGGGGGGTATGGGTGGATATAACTGCCCAGCACGTGCATGGCTGCACTTTAACCCCCTTCCACTTGAGACTGCATTATAACTTACCACTAGGTTATACCTAGGCTACCTTGCAATGCCAAAAAAAAAAAAAGATTCGTTTATCTACATTTGGGTTAAAAACACTACTTTACTTTTTACTATATCAACCCATTAACGGACAACTACAGGGCAGGCTCTCCCCCCACCGATTGGTGGGTTGGTGGACTCCACACATTAAGAACATTATGGAGAATTCTCAAGCATGCAGGTTTCCTCACGACCTTTTCCTGCAACGTTGAAGCAAGTGATATTTAAATTAATTAAAACGCACTTAAAAGTGCGTGCTGGGATTAAACCTCGGCCCCCGAGAAAAGTCTCTGCTACTAAACACTGAGTTAACGTCGCTTCTAGTTAGCTACCGTGTATAGACCAAAAAATTTCTAAACCCATTTGAGGTCCTTTATCACGATCACGTTCTTGTAACGTTCCAATTTTAGTTTAGCATGCGATGATTAAAACCGCTTAAATCATACTACTACCTTTTACCGCCGAATTCGCATGGTATTTTTTTAAAAATTAGGATCAACCTTTTACGTGTGTTATTATTAATTAATTATTGAAGCGTACAAAAATGACTTTGATCTGATCGTCTGTTATGTTGTATATTCTATATGTTTATGTGGTGTACAATTAAAGTGTAATCATTCATTCATTCATATTTCAAGACGGCCCATTGGCGCAGTTTGCAGCGACCCTGCTTTCTGAGTCAAAGGCCGTGGGTTCGATTCCCACGACTGGAAAATGTTTGTGTGATGAACATGAATATTTTTCAGTGTCTGGGTGTTTATCTGTATATTATAAGTATTTTATGTATATTATTCATACAAAATATTCATCAGTCATCGTAGTACCCATAACACAAGCTACGCTTACTTTGGGGCTTGATGGCGATGTGTGTATTGTCGTAGTATATTTATTTATTTTATATTTTATTATTTATTTTCACAAAAGATCCTGAAAAAAACATATGCAGTGGTAGCCCTATCTACAAGCCTACATTGTCGGAAAAACCTAAACATGTCGGCAAATTACAGATGCGAAGCAAGAAACGCCTACAAGGGCAGTAATGACTGGCTGCGGTCGCTCCCCTCGTGGAAATTTGGCATTTTAATCGTTTAATTAAACTCCTGTTAAGGGTAGGCCCGAGAAAATTAGATGGAAAGATTTTTTTAACTCACACTGCTAAGTTGTGCCAAAATTTCAAAAGTATAAGAAACAACACCAAATCAGTCAGATTACTTGCAGCAATAAGGCCGGATATGCACGCCTAAAATGTTTGTTTATACTTTATTTTATGAATATGTTGTTGTTTATATGCAATAAAGTGCTCTTTTTCTTCTTCTTCAGTCTATCAATAGTTTATAAGAGTTAACTGAAATTTCAAATTCAAATTTTATAACTTCTTTATTCATGTAGGCCTATCACAGGCACTTATGAAGCGTTCATACATATATGTTTACGTAATTGTAAGGGGATGGTGATAACTTCGTTCGCCAACTCAAACGTAAAGCTATGATGGTTCAAAATGCGCCCTGGTCTAAGAAGCCCACAACAAACTTAGCCGGGTTATTTTTTTTTAAATTTCCTTAGTCGCTTCGTAAGACTCCCGTGGGGAGTGGCGGGGAAGTGACAACTGTATTCTGATCTGCTGGCAACACATTGCCATAGATACAAAACATTTTAGTTCCCACCACTCATAGATAAAGATATACATCGTATTTTTTTCCGTTGAACACCGCTGCACCGCGCCGCTTATGACATTCGATATAGGATAGCTTATTAAACACCAAAATATTAATTTTCATGAAATATGTACCGTGACTTCTGAGGAAGTGCCGCCTTAACCTGTCGTTCTGAAATTGTTTTCCCTGGGATAGGCTGCACGTCTTTATTTATTTATTAAGGCTTATTCCTCGTTTTGTTTATTGCTTGTTTGGTTTTTTACTTTAGTTGTCCTCGAACCGGAATGTTCCGTTATAAAATTATTGGCATTTAACATGATCGGGGAATTATTTTTCTTCCTATGCAGGTTAAAGTATGCCAGTCTTTTCAAGTATTTCGAAATCTTTCTTTAATTATTTTTTCCATCACAAGTCAACCCTTGAGCAATCTCACTTATAGGTAAAAGAAACTCCATATTAGTATCTTATAGCGTTTAATTATTTTACTATCTCTAATAACATCATAACGCATTAAACTCAAACATCAATCTAACATTTAGATTTCTTCTGTTGGTACTCTGCTGTACCTCTTTTTTCCCGCCATTTTATATGACCTTCCTTTTTGACCTGGGTTCCTGTCATTTGAATTCCTACTCCAACTTATATCGACCACAGATAATGCATAATTTTGACCAGTCAGAACGAAGATACCTTTTTTCTTTAACCAAACGTACACACAAAGGCTGTTTTGCTAACATAGGTAAGTTATAAAAGTGACAAGATTTGTAAAAGAACGTTCCTAAACGCTGACGAAGAACGTGGAAAACAACTAAATATTTTGAAATTTCCATTCGTACTCACTCACATTGTAGGTAAGCCTGTAGTCGTGGGTGCCTTTTCATGTTTTGTTTACTTTCCGATCGGAGATTGTAAGTTTTATCAAAAAATATTTAAGAAAATTGCGCTGCTGATTTGAGATAAGCTGCAAAAATACATCTTTAACGATCTGCTGGTCGTAATATTTTAAAAAATGAGCAACAATTCTTAACAAAGCTTTTTTTTTATTAGTCTTTTTGTCATTGATCAACCAATGAGACACAATTGCAATAGCAGACTTGGGCTCCTCGGCGTCTTTTCTAAGCTCAGACACCGTTTTAGGAACACGTGTCAAATCTACAAGCAACTCTATTTGAATGAGGTGAGGACGATATTGAATTTTCCGTTTGAGTAAGTGCTCTACCTTGTTCGCGCAGTTTGTCGCTCTATGCGCGCTGACCTTTGTTCCCATAACCCTCGTTAGCTAAAAACAACTTTTTCCTATTGTCACGCAAAGCGCGCGCTAGAAAGCAATAATTACTTTTGTTTGACAACCGGTTAATCTTAATTTGAAACGGTAAAACTATTGTGGGTTCCCGCAACTAAGTTACACTTTGTTACAGTAAAATGTTAAAAGCAAACCTATAGGTACAATGCCGAATGCAGTGTGGAGAAGGCAGATCAGACTCAAATTGTCACCACCGATCCTCGTCCCGCGAGTGTCTTACAAGGCGGCTAAGAGCATATAACGGAGAGCGTGCAACAGCGTCCTCCGTGCTACTACTACCTTCTGTGCGATCACCTTTAGGCCTTTAGTCCAGCTGTGGACTGTTATAGGCTACTGATATTAATAGGTCCGATTCTTTTTTTTTTTTATAGTACAGGCCAGCTGGTATATGGAGAACCTAACATGCAAGGAACACGTCTCACAAAGTCGATTTACAAGGCATTGGTGTAAGACCTCATGTACCAGTTATTCTGTCTTGTGCGAGGCTACGGCCATGGCTGGATACCTCATACCACCCTGCCCCGAGAAATACGTGCCATGATGCGATAAGCTTTCCGGTACGATATCACGTAGAAACCGATTAAGAGTACCTACCTATGGCTTTATACCTAAAACCTACCTAAATAACTGCCGTACCCCTAACAGCTTAGCTCGTTACCATTTTAGACCGCATCATAATTATCACCAGTTGGCACGATGGGTATGGAATCCTAAAAGAGATTTATAAATAAATAAATATATTACGACAATACACACACCGCCATCTAGCCCCAAAGTACACATAGCTTGTGTTATGGGTACTAAGATGACTGATGAATATTTTTATGATGATACATAAATACATATAATATATTGATATACACTCAGACACAGAAAAATATTCATCTTCATCACACCAATATATTCCAGATGTGGGAATCGAACCCACGGCCTCTGACTCAGAAAGCAGGGTCGCGGCTCACTTCGCCAGTCGGCCGTCATAATCGTTGACATATCATATTGTAAATTTTTTAAGTTTGTTTAAAATCGCAGACTATGTTAACCATTTTATCTGCTTTGACCTTTTACGTTAACAGTTTGCGGATTGAAAGTATTATGCTATACGATATGAAAAGAGTTAGAAAAATTTAAGCCAATATATAAAGAAACTCCTAAATGCGGATGCATTGCTTCTCTCAACATTTTTTCAAATTCTTTGATAATATTGCCCGCTTCCAATTTTATCTCTACTATCCAATTTCGTCGCCATCCGTGAATAATTTATGAAGACAACTTTCTTTGCTTTTGACGCTGAATATCTGTTTACATTTTTAATGGTTTCGGCTGATGGGGGCTGATGGGGGCTTTGATTCTCCACGGGATTTAAATCTTAACTGCGCGCAAAATGCATAATGTAAGTAACCTTATTTTCTTATACTTTTCCATACAATTTGATCTAATCAATTACTTATACTTCAAACAATTTGGCGATCTCCGTAGGGCATTGAAAACCGATTAGGAGAATTAGGTTTAGTTGAACTGTCATACAGCTTAGCCCGTTACCATCTAAGACTGCATCATCACTTACTGTGAGAGGGGATTCCAATCAAGGACTTATTTTTTGGGAGAATAAAAAAACTAAAATCAGGAATAAGATTGCAAAGGCCGTGCTCAGTATTTCTACAAGATACTTAGAACAAAACTTGTTATTACTTATATTTAGATCTACTTTTAGTTATTACCTGTTTTGTGTACCTAATAACAATAAACAACAATAAACAAGATAATCTAACTCTCTACTCAGCCGTGTAGATTTCCTTACGATGTTATGCTTCGCCCGGTGTATGACCGACCGACATAAAAAAGGAGGAGGTTCTTAATTCAACTGTAATTTTTTTTTCTCCGTCAATTGTTCACCGATTTTGATGATTATTTTTTATTAGGTACGTTATACTTCAGAGGTGGTCCCATGTTAATTTGGTGAAGATTTATTGAAAGGATCCTAGAAAAATTTGCCCATAAGTGAACAGTTAGATGGCCTTTATTTATTCCAAATATTAATTTTACTTTGTAATTATTATTTCCCTAGAAAAATATATCTATTTTCGTAGAAAATATTTACTTCTTGCTTTTTAGTATTTTAAATTTGTAAAACTTCACATCAGCATTTGGCATGTCGGTGACTTGTACCAATAACCTCCTACTAAATATAACTCAACGCGGTTCAAACTAGTATTTCTTGAAATCGCTTGTCAAATTTGCGTTTCCAAATTAAAAATATTTACAGATTACTTGGAAATTTTTGTCTAGAACGAGCTATTGCCAAAGTTTTGCAACAATATATTCGTACAATAGACATTTGATTTCACAAGAATCTGTGTTGATGGAATAATATTTAGATCAAAGTTTCATTATCTACGCGACACCGTTGGACCGCTTTTGTGAGTCAATAAAGTCAATGCGGAACCGGTTCTTGATGAGATATAAAAGCACGAGGAGTGGGACAAGGCTTGGGCGGGGCATCCGTTAACACGTATACAATGTCGACGATATGCCATATCTCACATTGCCAAATTAAGCGGCCTTGACATTATCGTCTAGTATATCTTACTTGCGGTGATAGCCCGGTGGGTAGGAGCTCGAATTAACTTTCGGCGGAGTTCGAATCCTATCTTACTTTTTTTTGTTATTTGCTTTTTGAGCAATTAAAAATATCATTTGTTTCAACGGTGAAGGAAAATATCGTAAAGAAACCTTCATGTGGGTGGAGTCCACCAATCCGCACTGGGCCAGTGGTGGACCGACGGCCTACGGTATTCAGAGCGGTGACCCATGCTCTATAGTGGGTTGATAATGGTGATATCTTACATATAGCCTTAATATGCCGTGATTCCGTCATTCGTCTTGGGTCGATCCCCAAAGAGGTGGACAGATGATATTAAGCCAGTCGCTGGAAGCCGCTGGAAACATAAAAAGGCGGTTCAGGCCTAGCAGTGGACGTCGCTCGTTTATGGTGATGACGATGATGATGATCATATTCTATCAGCTCTAACATACGAATCGGTGATAGCCTAGTGGTAAAGACTTCGGCTACACTTTCGAGGTGCTGAGTTAGTACTTTGGCTACACTTTCGAGCTTTTCGGGCTGAGTTTGAACTCCGGTACAACTCTATAAATTTTTGCGTTTTATGCAACTAAACATCCCGTGTTTTGGCGGTCTATCTATCTTCTTATCATCAGTTCTACTTTTTCCCAAATCACAAGTTACTTACCAAACAGCTATAGGTGCGCCTATTTTACTTGAAGAGTATCCTCAACTTCTCCAGGATCCCACCAATAGATGATATTTTATGATAATGACAGATGATAAATTAACAACAAGGCTTTCGGAAGCATGCCATCTTCGCTCTCATCTCCAACAAGATAGAAAAATTCTGAAGGTGCAATCTGCTCTTGTCGGCTCTTCTCGGTAGAATCTGTCTTTTGAATCGGTGGTAGAGTCACTACAAACACACTGACTCGACGTTTCAAAAGTGCTTATAAAATAGCCTACTTGAAAAAAATGAATTTTTAACTATGAATGGTATCAACTAGGAACTATATTTAGGGTTTTAATCAAATAATCATTTCCGTTAATAAACGCCGGAGTACTGCGATAAGAAACAGAGCTAATAATACAAGTGTGGATTCAATACCCCAACCGGATATTCAGTCGATCAGTTAGGTACACCGTTTAGTTAAATGGGCAGGTGAACCATATCGCACGCTCCACAGTCTGCGTTACATAGCCATACTCGTAGTCATAAACAGTTACTGCAACGTTATTATGCCATTACTGTTGATACGTACACTGATGGATGTTCCCACGAGAGGCATGTCTCCTGTAGCTTTAGTACAAAAATTGCACGCTCGCAATCGAGGAGTCGTATTCGAGTATGGAAGTACTTTAACACCTAAGTAAAATAGATCTTATGTGCATAGTGTTAAAGCTCAAATTTGCCTACACTTAATTAGCTTGGGCTCAGGATTGTAAATCAAAAATGAGTAGTACAGGATTTGCGACTCTAAAACGAGTCAAATTTGGTCCATTTTACTTTGACCATACTGAGTTTTATACTGAAAAACGACTCTTCTATTGCGAGCGACCAAATCTTGTACTAAGGCTATAGTTCCGGTATTAAATTGTTGTGCAGTTCAAAAGAGGCGATCGAACTTGCATTGCGTGATGACAGTTGTGAATGAGTGTTATTATTGTAACGTATCCATGTTAGGCAAAAAACGGGATGGTTTTATCACAGATACCGATGTGTTATTACAGCGTCTGTTCGCAAGTTTTTTCGTCCCAACTCTGTTGAGTTATTACAATAGCGTTAAAATTAACCTACGCATAGTTTTTATGTACTAGGCACGACGCCTTACTCCCATCATTTGGATGACAGGTTTTGGAATTATTTTAGTACCTAGTTCATCACCCACAGAATAGGTGACTGCCGTAGTAGTTAGGACTCTAGACTCCCTTTGGGGACCAACGAATTTGATCGCAGACACGCAAGCTATGCTATATATATCACATTGCCAAACGGCCTTGACATTATCGTCTAGTTTGTCTTACTTACATAGCCTAGTGGCTAGGACTTCGGCTTCACGTTCGGGAGGGCTGAGTCGAACTCCTGACTTTTCGGAGTTTTAGACTGCTTAAGCTTATTAGTATAACTTGCTTTAATGGTGACGGAAAACATCGTGAATAAAAATGTCCACCCCAGATTTCTCCATAATGTTCTCATAAGCGTGTGAGGTTTATTAATCCGCACTAAGCCATCGTGCTTGACGGTCTAAACCCTTCTCAGTCTGAGAGGAGACTAAGAGCCAAAAATAATAATGATAATGACGATCATGAAATGAAAAAAAAGATTGAAAAAATGCGTTATTGTCATAAAGAAAAATAAAACAGAATCAAAAGTACTTAAACATAACACATAAAATATATACAAATTTTGTTTTATTTTTCACAGATAAGTGTACCTGTTCTCCGAACTAGTTGAGACTGTGTCTCGGAAAACAGGGCTAACCCGCTGATGACATAGTTTAATAATAAGAAATTAAGATCACTTGTATGCCATGTATGATAATGATTATCATTATTGCCATGTATGATAATGATTAAGGAAAGGGAAAAATAATTAGTTCATCTTTTTGATTTACGTGAGGCTATACTCCTGTTCAAAAGAGGCGCAGCGGAATATCCGTATTAAATTACATTCGGAGTTAAAGAAAATGCGTAATAAAATGCCCACTTTGGAAAGTATTCTTTTGCAAACAAAACAATAATTTTCCAAATGCCAACAGTTTTAAGGTAACGAACATATAAAAAAAACAAACATATTATAAACCAACGGACGTTGTTAAATAAATAAAAAGCAACATTTTTTAACCGGTGCTCAGTAAAATGTAAAAATTACTAACCACCTATACAGGGTAAAATAAAATATACCAGAAAACTCTGGACTTTTCGCTATTTACATTAAAACTAACAAATTTTGTTCTACGACTTTTTTTAACTCGACATTTTCTGAAATTTTAAATATTTAATATATAACGTAGATACTCTACTTGTTACTACTCTGTAAAGTAACATTGGCAATTCAGCGAGCGAACCACGACTGTATGATGCGGTCACTAACCCGACTACGCGACTTTGTCGAATCACATATACCTACATATCTAGTTTCACAGTGTAATGTCGTATGCAATTTTTTTTATATGATATAAATTAATACTGAATATTGAAAAGTTGTAAAAAAAAAGTAGTTAGTTTTAATGTAAAATAAAAAATACAACCAAATTGAAAACCTCCTCCATTTTTGACGATGGTTTATAAAATAGGTACAACCAAATGGACAACCTGCTTCTTTTATGCAGTTAAAAAATACGAGTGCTCTGTATAATTCCACCGTGAGTAATATAAAACTGAAATAATTAATCGCCAATTTGCTTTACAACTGCCAACTACAAGTTTCGGAAAACGAAATATGACAATTCATTTCCGCATCATTAATGGAAACGAGTTCGTCCATCGGACGTAATTACTGCTTCGCCAAGTTTCATATTGCGCCACATTTTGCTGCGCTTATTTTGCGATATTATTGAAATATTTCAACTAATACCATGTGATTTCAAGTATAATGCCATTATGATACTATCGGACTTGGCCTGCCTGTCGTCACTTAACTTCCGAAACATAATAGCAGATACTTTGAGAGATCTTAACTTAGAAAGGGAATTAAGGACTTATACAAAACAAGCATTTATAGTATAAAATGTGCATGTACCCTGCGGCTTTGGGCGCGTAAATTACTGGGCGCAGTGTATTGCTACATAGTCCATAGCCTTCCTCAATAAATCAAGAACATAACGTTAAGATTTTTTCAATCGTACCTACTATTAGTAGATATAAAAGATAGCTATGCAACTTCTTTCAACATATTATTTAAACGAAGGACTGAGGTGTTGACTATTAACATATCTGTGTTCTTGCTCTTAGAGCTTTAAATTTTAATCAACCACTATTTCAAACCGTCAATCAAGTAAACATTGCCAAGTAAACGACCGTCCCGGGGACCCTCTCTCGACTTACTCAAAATACTTTTTGTCGATCGTATGCTGGGCAAGCAACGTTGACACAAGTCAGTAAATGGATGGGTGCCCATCTTTAGAAATTTGAAAGGTATTTTGGTATCCATCAGTCCAGCTCCAATCACTGAGGAAAATTTGTAATGCTATTTTAATTCTTCTTTTAACAATCTTTAAAGGAAGAATTGAAATAGCATTGTGAGTTGATTCGAATGATGAAGTTTAACCAAGAGAATTTTTACATTTTTTTTAGTCCTTACAGTAGCACCCTATGCATTTAGCATATTTAAGGCTTCAGTAGGGGTTTTCTTCTGTCCGCTGTAGAGTTCAGTTCTCTATCTCCAATCATATTCATCAGATCTACACGAAATTTGTGTAGACCTAACTTCATACTACGACCTATCCTACTCGATATAGAGAAAAAGAATTACTTGAATCGGTGTACATTTTCCGGAGTTATGGTGTACAATAGTCAAGCCTTTTCATCTCCTCTCCCAAAGGAACTGTGCTGAATACCGGGAAAAAAGTACGATATATTCTCGAAGTATGAACTAAAATTTCATTAAAATTCATTCAGTAGTTTCAGTGCGATACGCGGCCCAGATAAAGATAGACAGGCAGACAGACAAAAATGAAAAAAAGGACAGTTTTGGCTTCAGTATCGATTATTCAATGCCCTCCAAAAACATTTTCAAAATATTATAATGTACAGAATTCCCCTTTTACTATTTTATTATAAGTATAGATATAAATATGGATAGGTATATCACTAATAGATGTATATCACTAATAGGTGACCAATTCGCCAGTTAATATTAAACGTGGGCAACACTTAAATAGGAAACATTTCGCAATACGAACTTTAAATAAGTTCACATAACATGGATGCATACGTTACCATCCAATTTCACGCATACGTTCTGCGGAGTAAACTACGTTAAACTCATACAGCTCTTATTACTTTAGGCATTAAGGTTTAAATCCTTTGGAAACATTAACAACGTAGAAATTATGTGCGAACGAATAAAATCTAGACCTGACATTTATGTAGAGGTAGTTTTAAACACTATTTAAAAGGGTTTTAACCTAGTTACTGAGTGAGGAGTTCGTTTTCCGTCGTTAATATTAAAAGTTTGAATTTGTCGTTTGGTTTATGCAATGATGAACTTTTTGTACTAACATTTTTTTCGCATTCATGAATAGTTTAAGTGCTATTGTCTGCTAAAGGTTTCTTTATGCATACAACAGGGGTATATTTCACTACTATAGTAAGTAAAAATACTGTCTGTTTAAATAAATGGTCGTGGACTAATAATATTCTTTTACTTAATTACTTTATTTACAGCCCATTGATATTCCACGGACGGGCACAGGACTTTTGTCATAGGAGAGGGTTTTAGACACACAACACTGCTTCAAAGCAGGCTTTTCGGATTATTATTATGATAGTGGCTGACCGACCGACTGACCGACCGACTGACCGACCGACTGACCGACTGACCGACCGACTGACCGACCGACTGACCGACTGACCGACCGACTGACCGACCGACCGACCGACCGACTGACCGACCGACTTAACGAACTCTCCGAAGCACGGGGGTCACAGAGTCCCCTGCTTTTCGCGAACTATCATCATCATCGTCTCAGCCTGCGGACGTCCACTGATGAACATACGCCTTTCCCAAGAAATGCCATCACACCCAAAGAAATGTCATCACACCAGCGGATCATAAAACGTGTAACCGAATTACACAATAATGGTCAAGGGTGGATAAGTATATTTCATTAGAAATCACCCTGTAAAAATAATAAATCAAAAGAAGCATATTTATTTTCCATACAAACTAATTCTAAGTGTTTAGTTATGACAAACTGATTGAACATAAAAGACCGACACGTGCATAGTACCTACGCGTATCTAATAAATGATGATTTTACCTTTGCATATTATAATTTTATGGCTGTATCTGATTTCTTTCAGTGAAAACAATGGCAGTGGTTTACTCAAAAACTATTAGCGTTTCGATTTCACAGATAAGTGTCAGAAACAGTCAATAATGTTTCTCTAAATCCTCTGAGGTATTATTTCGGTTTTCATTTATACGTTGTATATACCAAAGTCTAATTTCCATAAGATTCAAGCAATCTCACATTTGCTAATTTGATTACATTGTGGCATGATTACTTTATCATAATTACAAACAACATTAGTTTGTTAAATATTTTGATTAGTTTCTCCATTAACTCTTGTAGGAAAAAAAAATTGATTTACTTGCCAACGACTCTGTATGATCCGTTCGTAAAAGATATTGCGCTGCGCTCATAAAAGGTCGACTAAGAACTAGAAAATAGGTCGACTAAGAACTAGATAAGAGAAAACAAGAGTTTTTTAAAATCGACACCTAGGTCGACCTTCCTGTCACTGATGTCTTATATATATGGGAAGTCTCGGGTTCGTGCCCCGGCAGGACAATTTGTTAATGTCTTAATTTCTGACGACCCTGCTTCCTGGGTCTAAGGCCGTGGGTTCGATTCCCACAGGAAAAATGTTCGTGTGATAAACATGATTGTTTTTCAGTGTCTGGGTGTTTATATGTTTATACGTTCGGTTCAACCACTGCACCGAATTTGATGAAATTTGCCAAGTACATGGGTTATAAGCTTTGGATTATTTTTATCCCGGAATAGCCGGACCGGGATAACGTTACCCTGGGGATATAAAAAAAATGTATTTGTTATACAGACGAACAAAGCACTAAATGCTAAACTGAATTTGGCGAAATTTTGCATAGAAGTATTCAGCAAGATTTGCATCCGGGAAAACTAATGGTTCCTGCAGGGTTTTTAAAAAACTCAAAAGAACCGAAACAGTGCCACGGCAAATACCTAGTAATATAATAGTTTTGTTGAGTTTATTTTTTGCTTCGTTAGAAGAACGTGACTATTATAATGATGTTCAAAATAAATTTATAAAAGTTTTCAAATTTGAATACAGAATAGAATCGAATTTATTAGTGGTTTTTTTTTCTATTGCTACGCTGATTGCGAGATGCATCTACGGTAAACTTAATTTATTTAAATAAAATTTTTCTTTTTCATTTTGATATTAAAATTTTATAAAAGTATAAAGTATTTTTCCTTTAATTACCATGATTATTTTTTTAATCTTTTCTACTATTTCACCGATAGTCGAGTCCAGAGCAAGACCTCATGTATGTAATGAGTTTACCTGGTAAAAATATTCTCAGTATCAGCCAGGAGTTAGGTAAAAGTGAAGCATATAAGGTAGATCCTACGATTAAGGTTGGCTATGCCCAGCAGTGGGACATGGGTTTTTTCATTCCACCCCAAATTAGACTTTGTTTGTATTCTCACTTAGCGGTAAATAACAATACAGCCTAAGATGGTAGCGGGCTAACATGCTAGGGGTATGACAGTTTTATTTAAATACGCGATACAGGCTTATGCTAGGCGAAATCGTAGCGTTGCGGCACGTACCGTCGGTAGGCTTACTAGCCAAGCCTCCAACCAGACCAGAGTTTATTCAGATATTAAGAAGTTATAAGTTATAAAATTACCCTTGTTCATCACTATCTATACTTATAATAAAACTGTAACTGTAAGATGCTTTATGCGGGATGCTTTATAATCGATACTGAATCCGAAACAGATTTTTATTTAATTTTTGTCTGTCTGTCTGTCCGGGCATCACGTGAAACGGATTCAAATAAAATTTGGTATAGTGGTAGCTGATATTCCGGGTCAACATATAGGCTACTTTTTACCCCGATAAACAATAAGCTTCTCCCGGGAAATGAGATAAAAATGTTTATTAATTTTACTACATAGCTACGTAAAAATTTGCCGAAACCGATTTTAATAATTATTTTTTTATTTGAAAGTGTATACTATCAAGCATGTATTGTGTAATTTTAATGAAGATCGGATAAATATTGCCGGAGATAAAGGACATAACTATTCACAGATAACAGCGAGTCGCAAAGCATATCGGACAGATAATAACCGATTTGATGCAGACGAAGTTGCGCGGGTCAGCTAGTCATCCTATAAAAATCTTCTGGACTAAAAGCCACACAACCGACAAAGACGAGCCGCTAAGCGATTTAGCGGTTAACTATAACAGCCAGTATGGCCTTGTCAGGTTAGCCCGCTACCATTTTAGACTGCATCATCTTTTACCACCAGGTGAGATTGCAGTCAATCTCACCTGGTGGTAAAAGAAAGGGCTAACTTGTAATGGAATAAAAATAAGTATGGATAACAATTCGAGAGTGCCTTCTATAGGTCTATTTAAATTACGAGAGTTTTGACCTTGTTTTTAAAAAGCATTGAGCTTACAAAATACTACTAACATATTAAACCAATGATAAAGAGCAGATGTACTGCGGAAAACCCCAGTAATCGGGTCTTAGGAAATGGCCATTCAAACCGAAGATTAAAGCGTTTATTTCATCGAATCAAAGCAGATACATCTTGCGATCAGTATTCCTCTAGCGCACCAATCCAGCCGTTAATCAGTCTTCATTGCAAGGCGGTTTAATGAGATTTCTTTTGGGATCGCGTTTAAGACATCGCGCCAAGTTTTACGCTCCAATCAATTCTTTTACGCCAAGCAAAACTGTTTCCCTTAAAGGTTTTGATTTTTTTGGCGAGCTACGGTTTTAATTTTTATCTTACGATAAGCTCCCTAGCCTTTTTAGATAGAAGTAGTCAAATACTTTAGCATATAAATGCGAATGTATATAAAGGTTTCTCATCTTCATCTTCAGTATCGTGGGACCTTTGAAGTCTTTCAATTAAAAACCTTTTTTTTAGTGTTCATTTGTAATTCAAACGAAGAAAAAATATTATAAATAAATAAATAAATATACTACGACAATACACACATCGCCATCTAGCCCCAAAGTAAGCGTAGCTTGTGTTATGGGTACTGAGATAGCTGATGAATATTTTTTTATGAAAATAATACACATAAATACTTATAATATACAGATTATATCTTATTTTATCAAAAAAAAATAAAAATTATCTTTCTTAGATTAACGAAATATTATTATTATAAGAAAAGTCAAATGACAAAATAAAGATTAAAGGCAGTTAAAAGTTGATAGCGGATTGACAAGGGCTTGATAGTTGCAAGAACAGCACGTTACGAAACGAATCCAATCCAACCAACTTCCAAGTGCAGTGGGTTATCGATTCGACGTTAATTTCTGATACTATGCTTAATGCACATTGGGGGGCCGTGTTGAACTATCGGATATCTTATGGCTTTTAAGTCACTAGAATAACATCTATCTCCTCATGGCTGCAACCAGGGTAGTGCGGGCTACATAACCATAAGCCGCGGCTACCTGATAAACGTTTACTATGCTCCCATCGTTCAGCCATTTTCGCATTAAAGGGCTACTAAAAGCATTAAGGGCGAAAAGCATAAACTATGAGGCTAAAAAAAACTACGATTGAAAAAGAACTATGAGATATATCTAAAACGGCAACGTTTTTTTTTACAAAACAAAAGTCTTTATCATGGGATTCCGTCAGTAAGTTTTCATACTTTTCTTTTTTTTATGTACATTTTGTGGTAAACAATAAAAGTATTCATTCATTCATTCATGGTGCTGCGTGTTAAAAGGAAAAACAAACAAACACACTAGCATAATATTACTAGGGATTCAAATCACCATAACAATATATATTCTGTTTTACGTTACATAGTCCTTGATCGGTAACTGTAACCTTTTTTGAAGTTGCTTTTGCCTTTTATTTCCAATTCATAAGCTAAGAACAACATTCCCAACTATCCCAATTCCCAAGTTGTATTTTATTAAAAGAATACAAAAACAAATGGTAGTCGATATTAGAAAATGTTTCTACATCTTTATCTCCTTTTTTATGGGTGTAATTCGACATTTCGACGTGTACCAAGTTCGAGCGGAAAAATAGCTTGGCAGTGGCACTGTTGCCGTCCGGACACATTAATATAAAGGACCTTTCTTACTCATGTCTACTAAAATACACTTTTATGGACAAAAGTATCGATTTCGGCGGTTGCAACGCAGCGTGCATTGGAAAACCGGTAATCATGAAATTATCAGTTTAATACAAATAATAAAGCGGCTCTGGCAATTTGGGAACTTAAAATTTCTAAATTTTCTCTGGTCTGGCCCGGAAGCTTCGGCTGTGGCTCGTTACCATTGTACCGACATAGACTTGCCGGTAAGCGATTTAACGTTCCGGTACGATGTCCAGTGGCTTGCACTGGGTTTTTTACCAGGGTATGCATACAGCAGGAAAATTGTATAAAATGGCAAAAATCCTCCTCCTATACGAGCTATATATAAATTTTAGGGTAGGCAGTGCTTTTGTACATATATGAAGTGCATGCCACTGACGATGTCGCGTAGAAACGGTGGCACTTTTGATGCGTACATTACATGAGAATTACACGGTAGTGAGATGATTGCGATAATCATATCTAAAAACTTAAAAGTAGAGCTACGACGGTTCCAAACAGCTACTGGTCTAAGAACAAACTTAGCTTAGTGTTTTTTTAAGTTATCACCATCTCACATTGTCATTTAAAATTGTTAGAAGAGCAACCTGGTTAGAGCAAAAATTCACACCCAAGCTTTTTATCGATTACTTTCTACCAATCTAACCTTAGTTAAAGTGGACAGGGTTATAATTTTTGTGTGTAGAGATGTTTGTCTGTTTTGTCGTCTGTGTTAAGATTAACAGTTAACACCATGGTTTCACTGCCGCGTGCGGCGACAGCGACTGGTCCAGTTTTTTTTTCAGTATAATTATTACATGTAAAGGCTTCGCTCATTCGCCCTTGTGTGACAATGTGACTTATATATCCTATTTTAGCATTAAATATGCGTGTATTAATAGTTAAACCAATCTTGCCGATATAGATAGCTTGCATTCTTGATAAGGACATTAAATTGGAACTTTTTATTCCGGAATAAAATCCTGCAACCGTTTTCGAGATTTAGAAAAATTTAATTGCACCCAACATTATTGTCATTTTTTTGTATGTTTTCTATATCTATACTTATAATAAAACTGTGACTAGAAGATTTCTGTACATTTAATATAGACAGACAGAAGACAAAGTTTCTGTCATCCGCTAGTCACTCTTTAAGTACTTAACTATCATATTTCTGTCCGCCTGTAGAATATAACGTTATATTCTACAGGCGGACAGAAGTATGATAGTTAAGTACTTAAAGAGTAACTACGTACAAAATAGCAAAATTTTCTAATGCTTGTTGGTAAAATTGTTTGGGATGAGCATTGTAAGCGTGCCAACACCGCCCTTTCGTTTAGACGTCTGCCAAAGGGACATAATTTTATGGACAGTAAAATATTAAATTTACTTGTTGGGACTCGCAAGACGATATTATGAAATGAAAATTTTGTAGCTTACAAGGACTTCGGTTATTTGAGTAGTGCACATTGTTGATATAAAGTGTTTTCTTTAGACTCCTACTATTTTATTACGTGCGGAATTCCCATAGATACCATCGCAACAGGTCATATGGCCAAATTAGCCAAAGGCGCATCTAGAAAACACAATGTTTCGCCCAGCCCGAGGCGCTATATCCAACCCAACAGGCGATAGATGTCCCCGCATCGCCCCGAGGTCTTTATCAAAGGAGCAGGTGGTCCAACTCGAGCTGCTTCGCCTGTCTTTTCGGCGGCGGATTGGATAAGTGGCAAAGACGTCTCAGCCGCTCCACCGCCTTCTCCCAACTCAAAAATTCATAATTCATTTATTTCAAGTACGCCTCATAGAAGCACTTCTGAAATGTCAAGTCTGTCTGTGTGTAGTGACTTTACCACCGGTTCGGAAGGCAGATTCTACCGAGAAGAAGCCGGCAAGAAACTCAGCAGTTGCTCTTTTCCAATATCAACAATTTACATTTTACATTTAAAACACCACGTCCTTGCAAAAAGAAACGACGGTCTCGACAGCCCTGTCACTGCTAGCCATGGTCTCGACTACGGCTATCAGGGAGAGGATCTGCCTCATTTCTACCACAAGTACTGACCGCTGCTCCACCTAGCTGGGACATTTGACAAGCGTGTAAGACTCTCAGACTCTGAGATATAAGATTTTGTTCTTGTTGCTTTGCCATACGACCACCACCCAGAATTTATTTAATAGGTCGCAAGGGTGACCTGCCTCGCACTCTAGTGCCTTCTACTTAGCCCAGCACAACAAAGCGCTTTATGGACTCAATTCTCGCCGATAGACGTGTTAGAAGAATTTCAGAGTACAGCTCTGCTCTAACCTCGATAGACATGGCTCCATTTAGAGATTTTTACAAATATAGAATTGAACTAATGTATTTTGTTTGTAATATAGATTAGATTTAACTGTGACATGATTAAATCTAGGATTAAACATCCTGAATGAACCGCGCGAGCTGAGCCGAGCGAAGCCCTCCGCAACCTTCATGTTTATTTTTATCGATAGAGACTGTGTTGGTAACTTTAGTTCTTCTACCGATTTCCTCATTGCTGATTTAATCACGCAGATATACTCCCAGAGTCCATCGGCTGAGTGACTCTGAGCTTACTTATGAGGTCCGTACTAAGCGACAACGTTTTCTTTATATAGTGTTGTGTGATATAATAAGTACATATTATATAGCGGAGTTGGGACCCTCGGAACGGAGAAGGAAGTCAACGAAAGAATTATCCCAAGTCCCAAACCAAATATCTAAAATTGGATTGAATGCAAAACAACGAGAACAAACAGGAATACTTACTCCAACTCACGAATTTCGATACAAAAGCCTTTCGAGTTGTGCAAACACGAGCGCATCCAACTGGAAGCTACCGTCGCTAACGAGTTGGCTCGACCATTGTGTGAGCGAACTGCGGCCTGAGTGCTCGACGCTCGTGTATAACGAGATGTTGAAGAATAAATACGGTGCCTGTTCAAATTGCTTCAATGTTGCGCGGAAGGCTGATCTGAATGACATTGGAGACGGAATATATAAAACTGGCTGTTCCCCGCGAGTTTTATTCTGATATTTTTTTAATCCAGTGTTTACCAAAAAAGGCGTCCTACAAAAGATATCCTTATACGTTGCGTCAATGAGGACTGGCGGACTTGAACGATTATCATCATAAATTTGTCGACAACTCTGGCGTAGTGAAAAGGTTACCCCGTACCCTGTTTAAGATTAGACCGCTACCATCTTCGAATGCATCGTCACGAGACTCCAGTTAATGACTAACTTATAGTGGTAAAATAAAGTGTTAGTGATACATAGGTAATAATTGGCTGGTGCTGGGAATGAGTCTTAGTCGAACATTGTCACTATTTCACCAATGAGGCAGTGAAGGTTAGTTTGCGAACTAACCTTTAATGCCAAATATTTTTTGGTTGATTCTACTTCGAAAGCAAAAATGATTGTAAAATAATTTTTATATGCTTGTATACTATAAATATATATATATATATATATATATATATATATATATATATATATATATATTTTGATTTTATTACTCGATTTTAAACGCGTACATTTGTTAAATTCGTAAATTATGGTCGGGCCAATCCCGGCGCCAACTCGTTAGAGACTGCTTCCAGCTGGATGAGTACGCTCCTTTTTAAATAACTCAGTTACTTTAGTAGAATAATGAGTGCAAAATGGTCGAAGTAAAGATTTTGTAAAAAAACAAAAAGTCTTTTTAGGCGTGGTCCACGTTCATACCATAAAATATTTTAAATCTTCTAAGTTTGATGTTCAGGTATATGGGATCGCAGTATTTTTTTAAAATATTGTTAAAGATTTGTAAAAGAAATTAAATGATCATAACATATGTAAGAGTTTTTGGTTTTGGGATTTTGTTGGATGTAGATATGTGTAATATATGTTGCAGGGGATCCAAATAAAGCAGTAACATTTTTAAAGTGGTCAACGAGAAAAAATATTTGTGAATCTGTGGCACGTATAGATAGATAGATAATGGCTTCCTCTCTCCTATGTAATATCGAAACGATTTTCATCAGGGAATTGTTATTGAGTATTACACCATTCAGATTTAACCGCAACAAGCTCTGGCTTTGCAGAAAATTTAATCCTAATTCCGTCGCTGGCTGCAAATTAGCATAATCGGTGATGCAGTCTAAACTGGATCACACTAATTGGGGACATATTCATGTGGCAGTGCTCTAAGTATTATTTGCATGCTTGAATTAATCTTGTTTTGATGCATATGCCAGATTACTAAGATTCTGTACCCTAAAGGTAAAACGGGACCATCCTTAGAAGCTTAATGCTTCTAATACATTAGAAGCGTTATGCTTCTAATGTATTAGAAGCATAACGCCCGGGGCGTTATGCTTCTAAGCAGTTTCGTGCACTTGGTTTCTTACCAGTACATTCATAAGGCAGGAAAATGCCATAAAATGGCAAAAACCCTCCTCCTATACGAGTTATATATCAATTTTAGGGTAAGCAGTGCTTTTGCGCATGCATGAAGTGCACGCCACTGCTTCTAAGCTTTCCATCTCTCTTCTACTAGAAAGAAAGGGCCAATTATGGTGAAGCAATATTTATCTTTCGCAACCTTTATCTTGGATGTAGTTTTTTTTCTTCAACTTTCCTCTTATATGTAGACGTAGTCACACGTGCGGTTTGGTAGACTTCTTGGAAAACACAGTTTTTTAATTTATTACGATATAAGCATACACATTACAATAAAAATTCACCCGTTGTGTAACGGGTGAATTTTTATGACTCTGAAAAGCAAAAAGAACAACAAGACAAAAATTTAAAATAGGCTGGGCATAATTTTACGACCTCCCTGCCTCAGTGGTGTGACCTGAGGACTTATAAGTGGGAGGTTCCGGAGTCGAACATAGGTAGTCAAAGAATTTATAATTTCTGAATTATCTCTGGTCTGGTCTTGCTTGTTATCATTTTGGCAACAAAGACGTGCGAATTAGCGAAATAAGCAGATTAAGCAGTTTATACAAATATTGTATGGTAAAGGATAAGTCATGCTTTGAAGACAAACTGCCCAATTTCAAAAATAAATACTAAAATATTTGCTTAGTGCATTAATATTGTTCACTCTTACTTATTAAAATAATAGAATTAGTTTGGTTTTTTTTCCTTTTGTTTAATTTTGTATTATTATTATTATTAAATGCCTTATTGAACACACATAAACAAAATACAAAGAGAAACACAATAGATAATATAAAATTAAAAATTAAAAAAACTTGTTTAGGAGTGCAAAGGTGGTCTTGTCGCTAAAGCTATGTCTCCCAGACAACCTTTTGCGAAAGTAGTTTGTATATTTAGTTTATCTTTTTTATTTGTATTTTCTTTTCGTGTTATAGTTTCCATCTCTATTTAACGTAGACTTGAATTGTTATTAAGCATGTTGTAGTTACCCAAGTTGAACCTTATGTATCACGTATTATGTATGTATATTTAGTACCTTATGTATCATTTTTGGTGTGTGCTTACCCAAAAATGTATATATAACTTGTATAGGAGGAGGAATTTTGCCATTTTATGCATTTTTCCTGCCTTATGCAAGCCTATTATCAAATGTCAATATAATACATGTAATTATTATGGTGGTGCTTTGATAAAAAAAATAAATAAATATAAACTGATCAAGGTCATGGGTATTACTGCCATAAAACTAACAGGTTAAGCTTAGATTTTAGACTACATAATCATTACCTTAGCAGTCAAGGACTAAATTGTAGTCGATTAAAAAATATATGATTCCCATAATATCCAAACAAACCATTTAGGAAAATGAAACGGTCGCATTATCAATAAATGGTACACAAAAAAAGAACGCCTATTACACAAAATTGCCCCTGAAGACTATTACTTTCGCAAACTAAGACCCGGTTTATTCCCAGCTATAGCATAAATCGTTTAATACGTCGTGACCGTGATTATGAAATAGCTCTTACAAATAATATTGCTGTGCCTTTTCGAAATACTTATAATACGAAAACATATAATATATGATATGTGTCGTCTAGTGCGAGGCTATATCCGTGGCTAGTTACCACCCTACCGACAAACACGTGTCGCCAAGCGATTTAGCGTTCCGGTACGCGTGGAACAAACGAAAATTAAGCCATAACCTATATTACCCAAAACACAAGCTACGCTTACGTTGGGGCTAGATGGCGTTGTGTGTTTTGTCGTAAAACCCGTATATTTTATATGTATCTTATTGTTGTTTTGTTATGTAATTTGCGATAATGATAACCGACGATGTGTAAACCCGCATAAATGTCGCTAAAGGCCGTCATTAACTCACGTAATTCACGTTACCGTGTAATCATTTGGCGTGTGTCCTTTCCTTAAATCATCCGGCCGTTGGTCACGGCCATATGGGACACGTTTTCTCAAATTACAATTATAATAATCTATCTAAATTTATTTTATCATCGTAATTACATATCATATCATAGTCATTTAACTCACAGGTTAGCCCGCTACCATCTTAGACTGCATCATCACTTATTTTTTAGCCCAGGGGTCGTGCGTCGTTTGGCCTTGGACTCAGAAAGCAGGTTCGCTGCCCACTGCGCCAGTCGGCCGTCAGTATACCCATACTCGCTATCGGTTTCTACGCGATATCGTACCGGAACGCTAAATCACTTAGCGGCACGTCGGAAGGATGGTAACTAGCCCTTGCAGAAGTCCCCCCACCATACCGACCAGGGAAAATAAGGAACTCTAAATTCCCAAATTTCCTCTGCAAAGACCTCCCACTTAAATCTTACACAGGATTGCGAGTCTCAGGACGTGCTCCTAGCATGAATTGTGAAGTGTTTCTCGGTTTATAGATCCGTCAACTATTAGTATATAAAAAACCTATTCGTACTTTGAAGTAGGTATTTGTGTAATATAATAAGTCTATGCAATGAAGTCGATTATATAAAATGTTTTTTTTTTGTTACAGGTAAAAGGAAACCATCGAAAGTGTAGTTTGAGTTAAGGTGTAAGTAAAGGATAGCATTGAAAATTGAGATATTACTTACATTGTATGAACCGAAGTTGCTAACTCGCATTTAGCCGGGGTTTAAATTCAAACTGTTTATGTATTCGTACTTAGTTCACCCCCGGGAATAGGGTTGTCTTTTGTCTATTCTTCCAAAATATATAAATTAAAAATTAAAAACCGGACTTTCAGTATAGTGTTTAGTTTTCTACTAGTCTTTTCATTTGCTACCCATATTGAAGGAAATGTCAAAAATAAAATGTAATTCGCTTTTTTTGTGGCGGCATGTATTCTTGCACCATATTCATCACACATAGATAAGAACACTCCCGACTAAGTAAACTTTGAAACAAAATTAAAATCGGTTCATCCCTTCGGAAAATAAGGTGCCACACACACACATACCACAGGAGTATTTAAATGGCAATGTACATATTTCCCTGTTTGCTCCATTAAGTATTACTATAAAAACAACACTATTTATTACGGGAGCAAACAAAAATATTTTATTTATTTACACTCTTTACATGTACACCACATCAAGTTCAGAAAAAGAACAAAAAGTTCAAGTACGTATTAGGATACAAAAGGCGGCCTTATCGCTAAGTAGCGATCTCTATCAGGATCCTTAGGATTCAATCAACTCAGGATTACGAAAACTAATAAGAAAAACGTAAAGGTGGGGTATATACACACATATATTTATGTATCATAAGAATAACATATAAATACATAAACGCGACTACACAAATACAACAATACTATTTATAAATATAAAAATACTTTATCATACCATATATACTTAAATATGAGTTAGAGTAGTTAAATAGCCGTCTTTATTGAGCGAGATATTGAGCCTTAACAGCATTTATAAATATGCCCAGTGACTTCGACTGTCTTATGTGTATTGGGAGTGCATTCCACAATTCGGTAGTTTTGACAGTGAATGAAAAAATGTGGTAAAAAAAGAGAGAATATCTACTTCTTGAGCTGGCAACCCTATCAGGGGACCGAGTGGTTGTTGTGAATAATATACGGTGTTATAACAAACATAGGGAACAATATGTACGATCGTATAACTCTGTGGTGATATTCTTGCATATTAATTTTCTGTTAAAACGGAACGTTGCTTATATTTTAGTTCACTCCACGTTCTCGCTTAATTGAATGAAACTGATTATTTATTTACGCGTTTTAGTCGTGCGGAGCTTTGAATGTTTTATTATTTTTATATATTAACGTGCCTGTTCTATTAATATAAATTCTTATTTATATTGGCAGAAGCTATTAGGTTGGTACAGTGAACTAACAAAAAAAAACGTGTACTTATGGACAAAAATTTTTTCTTTCGCCTTATTCTACGTTTGTAGAAAAACCGACACTAACAATAGAAAAAAGGTATTGTTTGAATTATTGTCAAACCTAAATGTCAAACCTTTTTTTGGAAAAACTAAAATGTTCACTATAGCTAACTTCATGGTGTCGGTTTTTGTGACGGAGTGCGCGAGCATTTAAAAACTTACTCTCACCATTTTTTACTAACGCGCCAAAAGAAAAATAACTTCAAAATGAACTATACAAAGTTTTGGTATCTATTACCTGAACTTGTTTTTAAGTTTATACGTATACATGACAGTGTAAGAGTTTGTGTGTGTGTGTGTGTGTGTGTGTTTTTACATTGAACATTGGCGAAGTACCTTGGGCCCAATTGGCAAACTTAAAGCCATAAACTAGATTTGAGTTTAATTGAACAGTGATTACGTGCAAAGAGAGCATCTACTTCATAAAATAATTTATGACATCCCTAAATAATTTATACTGTATTTTAACAAACTTAAACCAACGACAGAAGCTGCCTGTGACTCCGGCAAGACTTCTTTTAAGTACATAATTAACTACCCATAAATAAAGCTATAGTGATCTCATTTTTACTTTACAAAATCAGAAAATGTAATTTAACTTCCATCATCATCATTATCATATCAACCGATGACCGGCCCAATATAGGACAAGGGTTTCTCTCACAATGATAACTAGTTAAGGCCGTAGTCCACCATGCTGGCCCAGTGCGGATTGGTGTACTCCACACAACTTTGAGAACATTATGGAGAACTCTCAGGCATGCAGGTTTCCTCACAATGTTTCCTTTACCGTTCAATCAAGTTATATTTTAATTGATTAAAACGCATATAAGTTAGAAAAGTTAGAGGTGCGCTGGGATTCGAATTCGGCCCACCGAAAGTAAAATCGTAGTCCTACCCACTAATCTATCACCGCTTTTACTTTACCAAGCCAATAATCCAACTCGGAACATTCCACTATTAACCACTGCGCCACGAAGATCGTGGAATTGCTTGCGTGCAGAAAATTAAATAATTTGGCAGTTCGCGATATGATCATAGTAATTCATATTGTTACGACATGTAAGCGACTCAGAGAGTTACATTCACTGAACTTTCTTGAACAAATTGGACATGATTGGATGATGCTAGATTGTTCTTGGTACCGTGCTTAGATTTATGTTGTCGACTCCGAGTGACGTGGAGCGATTTGATTAGCCTGCAAAACGCTCTACATAACGACGAACTCTCTGGCCAAAGTGAGCGCGGCAGTTTTAAGTTGGACGTCTCTGGTTCGATCCAACGGCCGAAGCCTTCCACTGGACCGAAATAGAGAAAGTTCAGAAGTTATGTTCTGGGGCTATTTGGTAATTTATAATTTCTGAATTTTCTCTGTTCTGGTCTAGTGAAACGCTGCGGCTGTGGCTAGTTATTACTCTACCGTACCGTTAGTTTACCGGTTATTATACTGATTAGCTTAGATTTAGGGGTTAGGGTTTAATATAACTGCCATACTCCTTCAAAAGTAAAAGTCAAAAATATCTTTATTCAAGTAGGCCCATAGGTGGCACTTTTGATGCGTACATAAGAATTACAGGGTAGTGAGATGATGGCGATAACCACATTCGTAAACTTAAAACTAAAGCTACGAGGGTTCCAAACGCGTCCTGGTCTAAGAAGAAGCCCACAAAAAACTTAGCCGGGTGTTTTTTTTTTGTTATCACCATCTCACAATGTCATTTTAAATTATTAGAAGAGCAACCTGGTTAGTGCAATAATTAAAGGTTAGCCAGCTACCATCTTAGACTTTGTAGTCAATGGCTAACTTGAAGTGAAATAAAGAAAGAAAAATAAAGTCTGTGGCGTGCAGTAAGGCTTGACTTTTTCTGAATAAATAAAAGTTCCTGATTTACTTATTCACAGCCCCCTTCATCAGCCCCGCTCTTAGACCTAGAAAGTTAGTAATAAAAAATTTTAAACTACAAAGTTGGGTTTAGATCCTCAATCCTTAAAAATATTTTTGGAACACTTTCGGTATTGGATACTTTAGAGTGATCCCTAATTTTACCTCGCTTTTAATGGCCTTTGAAAAGCTTTCGAGGTCACTGAACATTTTGGGCGACGCGTCAGTGCCTGAAATAAGTCGGGTGTGCTTAAACAGAGTTTGATGGAAGGAGAAAATTATTCTTAAAACTCAGCTATCGAACCGCAGTACCGAGCCCTGCGTGTAACTTCGTAACTCTGTGTAAAATTTGTGGGGAACTTTTTAGAAATAACCTGTTAAAGTTCATCATCGTGGGCCTTTTTTTAACCTCCGACGCTAAAACGACGGGGTTTTATAAGTTTGACGTATGTGTGCGAGTGTCTGTGAGTGCGTGCGTGTGTGTGTGAGTGCCTGTGTGTGTGTGTGAGTGCGTGTGTGCATGTGTGTGTATGTGTGCGTATGTGTGTCATCGTAGCACCACACCCAATGAACTGATTTTGATATTGTATTAGCTATGTTTGATGAAAATCGGTCCAAGATGGCCGCCGCCACAAAATTGCAGTTTATATGGGTATCAAATAGGGCTGGACTAGTAGAATAATGATTGATTTTTGGCATAGAGTTAGTTGAAAGGACGGAGATTATTAACATAGGCTACTTTTTTATCACAGGAAAGCAAACGGTTCCTACGGTATTTGTAAAAAACCCGTAAAAATGCAGACGATGAACCGATAGAGACCGTGTACACTACTATTGAAGCATAAAAAACCACGCCACTTCAGTTTTTCGAATAAACTGATAATCACTTCATAACACTTAACAGTTGAAAGTAATTATATTACCTCTAATATATATTCTAATCGTTTACCGTAAAATGGGAAAATGGGAAAAAAATCGTGAGCTAGCAACATTCCTCGGGTGTAAAGTGAGACGTGCGCGGCCCGTTTTCACTGTTTTTAGACACAGTGCACTGCATACATTAATAGCTAAATTGGTGCAGAAGTCATTTGTGGGATTGAGTATACGCTTTTATAATATGATTCCTAAAGTAATTTTGGACCTACCAAGGCATAAATTTAAAGAATGTGTTAAAACACATTACAGCGAGGTTATTATACAATTGATGAATTTCTTAATGACAAGGTTGCTTGGAAGCATCCGGCTCCGCTTTCATCTCTCAAAAGATAGAAAAATGAATTTTAAAATGTAAAATGTAAATTGTTGATATTGGAAAAGAGCAACTGCTGAGTTTCTTGCCGGCTTCTCGGTAGAATCTGCCTTCCGAACCGGTGGTAGAGTCACTACGCACAGACAGACTTGACGTTTCAAAAGGGCTTATATTAGGCCTACTTGAAATAAATGTTTTTTTTTTTTTTTAATGACGATTCTGTATGTTATTAGTTCTGTGAATAGGAGTAGTTTTCCTGCCGAACCAGCCTTATACTAGTCCTTATCAGGCACAACGGGTTCCCTTTAACATTTCACCCCTCTAAGTTATAACACTGCCCCAATTTTAAAAGCGTGCTTGTCACTGCAGTGTGTTTTAGCGGGGAATATGTGATGTTTATCCACAGTTTCGCAATCGTACAGTTATACAACGAGCAGACGTACCATTCATAGCTGATGTGGTTTAAAAAGAGGTCAGTGAACACACATATTTAGATAGCGAACAACAACTGCGGTGGTAGAAAGGGGTTTGGGACCAATTAGATACTTTATTATTTAATCGCGGGTAAGAATTGTTTAGGTAATGCTAGTAATCACATACTGACTTTTAAATTGAATTGATATACTACTAATATTATAAATGCGAAAGTTTGTTTGATGGATGTTCGTTATTATTTCACGCAAAAAGTACTCAACCAATTTTACTGAATTTTGGAATGGAGATAGATTATACCCGGGATTAACATATAGGCTGCTTTTTATCCCGGAAAAAGGTACACTTCCCGCAGGATTCATGAAAAACCAAAAAACCGTGTACGATTCCGGGGGAAACAGCAGGTTTAAGGTAAAGATTAGACTCATCAAGCGTTTTTAAATGGCGGAAAGAAGGAAATAAATATATATATAGAAACCATTTTGGGGTATGACTGCCAAAATCCCTAACAGGTTAGCCAGCTACGATGTCAGACTGCATTACCACCAGGTGAAATTGCAGTCAAGGGCTAACCTGTTGGTAAAAAAAAAAAACTTGGCACTAACGCCTGCTTCTTCGTAATTCTTGTATTATTATTAATTCGTTGGTTTGCGAGTAGAGCGTTGTCGGTATAGCAAACAAAGCTGTATGATTGTTGAACTGAGGTCCTGTCAAGTTTGTGAATATTGCAGGCGAGCGGAGCGCTTCCCACGCTAGGCGGCTGTAAAACCGATGTTTGTCACCTCGGGGGTTTTATTGCATTGCGCGCCGCTTTACGATTTCACCGACTTTTACCCGCATTGGAGCAGCGTTGTGTTTCTAAGCTCTCTATCCATCTCCTAATATACTTATGTATCAATAATTTATTGATCATCGTAGCCCTGAGTGCAGTTGAAGTTATTTTAGTAATTTATATGTATTTTACTTTTAAGTTTCTTACAGGTTACTATTTAAGATTCATTCAGTTTTATGCCCTTTCATGCGTCCGTCCTACCTTACGGGTTTCATCACCGTTCATCTCAGTGTCGCCCTATATGCATCAACCGGCGTTAGTGTGTAGCGCACCTGCAACCGCGACCTTCAGAACGGAACACAGCGATGCAACAATGCTGCTTAGAATTGTTGCATCGCTGGAATTGCTGGAATATGCATAGCGTAGTACTTCCCAGGACGAGGTCGTGTATAAATTGTTCCACTACTTCTCAATTTATTAATAGAGCCTTCTACGGGCCTAATTTGAATAAAGAAATAATTGTCTTTGACAATCTAATAATTTGAAATATTTTCATTAGGGTATCCCCATAAATATGTAAAAGAGAGGAATGTAATTTAACAGGTTTCAGTGATAGCCCGCAAGTGTTCACGGTGTACAAGTAGTGAAGCCTTCACTTTGAATGAATGAATATACTTTTATTGCACACCACAAAAAGTACATAGAAAACAAAAGAAAAGTATAACAAAACAACGTTTAAAAATTGGCGGCCTTATCGCTTCATAGCGATTTCTTCCAGGCAACCAATGGCGACGAAAAACAGGTACAGAAAATAGTTAAGTAGTTAGGTATTTTTTAGAGCATATTGTCAAAAATTATATTATAATTATATATACACAGAGGGCTTATAACGACCTACGTATACTATACAATAATGGCTTTAGAGTATTGCTAGGGCTGCCGCTTTTCTGCATCAAAAATGTTTGCGGAGAATCACGTTGATGATTTTTACGCAATCACGAGAAATAGATCTGCATCAATGATGAGCAGAATGCGCGGAAGCTCCAACAGTATTTTGAAAATATTGAGCAATAAATGGGAAATGGAGCACTAGGTTGGTACACACTAATACACCAAGTGCTCAAGAGGGTACTCACCTTAATTAGGAGATATTGATACTTATTTATATTTTAGAATTTTAATTTATAAAATAGTAAATAAGATCATTGTTACAAGCTATGGAATTTTATCTGAAATAAACGTTGTTATTATTAAGTATCTATTATTATAAATAGTTAAAATGGTTAAAATCAAGCAGGTTATAATATCTATGTAAAAGGAGAGAAGTGGCAGTGATCCATAAAATTGAGTAATTTGCCCGCCCTCCCGGGGCAACCCGGCTTAATGAGGAAATGTTGCAGATTACTGATAATATATTATTAGCCCGAGGTGCTGTATTTATTGTTCTGCACCATATGAATGGAAAATCGCTCATTTTAAGTAAGACTACTTTAAAAGTACTAATGAAACGTCACTTCTTCTGGATTAGTAGTAACTCTATCCCGTAAAGAATTTTTTTTTAAGTCTGTTAAAATAGAAGACGATGAGAAACTATTAAGTTGAATTTGCCTTGGTAACCGTTTGTTAGTAATTCTTTCACCTTTAAGGCTATTATGCTCTGGGACAACCTGCCTACTGAAATCTGTGGAAGTAATTCCTATATAATACTATATTCAAGAGTCGTCTGAAAGAATACTAGCTCTCTTAATAATAATAATAATAATAATAATAATCTCTTAATAATAGCTCTCTTAATACTAGTGATGGCATTTAAAGTAGTTTCTTTATTATTGTTTGTAAATTATGAATTAAAATAGACTTGTGCATATATTTATATAAATTATGTTTATTGTATATTGATATATTACGTATATTTATTTAAATTATATTTGTATTTGTATCTATACATTTTGGTATTTGTGTTTATATTACATCGCTCTTGGCACTATCCCGTTATCTTGCTGTTTTACTGTAAAATTCTTACTGTTTCTTTTCCTGTATGTTATACGTTTAATAAAGTATTTATTCTTCTTCTTCTTAAGACACGTTTCACGATATAACTTTTGGATCGTCACCGGTTTAAATATTGTTGTTTATTTTAACGATTAATTGATTGTACGATTTTTAAGACATCTAAATCTGAAAAAACGCTTACATTTTAAAAAGATTGGTCCGATTTGAACAGTTATTTCAATGTTGATAGCCCATTTATCGAGAAAGGCTATAGGCTATATATCATCACGCTAAGACCAATAAGACAAAGATCACATAAAGAATGTTTCAAAATGGGGGTTTTCTCCCTTTTGAGAGCTTCCGCTGCATGCGCTGCGTAAATGGTTAAAGCTTCGATAAAATTATGGATGACAAAGTTCCCGTTTAAAAAATTAAAAAAAAACTCATCATACCTTGCAATTTATACGCGGACGAAGTCGCGAGGCACCGCTAGTAACTCATATAAGAGGAGTATTTCCAATGTAGTGTTATCTTCTAGCCCCAATCCTGATCATAAACCTCATGCACGCCACTGAGCGGTTATGCCAAATCCCTACTAATTCCCTACTTATATACTAATATTATAAATGTCAATGTAAGTTTGTTTGTTACGCTTTAACCGTTAACCGATTCTTATGAAACTTTGTACACATATTCTTGGAAGTGTTAGAAGTACTTAATATAGGATAATTTTTATCCTGACATTAAGCTCGGTTCCTTTGGGAGAGAGGATCATACATTATTAGCCCGATGACGATGTTACACCATAACTCCGATCTTTTTTTTGATCTACAACTAAATTTAATGCCACATCAAAAAACAAACAAGTTTATATTTCAAAGAAACACCAAAGAATACCTCCTTACCAACTCAGGTTGGTAAGCAGGTAGGCGGGCAGGCGGTTTCGTGCTCTATAGCCCTCCCTCCTATGCGGATGAATTCTATGAGAGGAAACATGTGCTTTGTATGTGTGACATTAGGTTGAGGATTTCCATAATAATGACCAAAACAACAACGAAAATCGATATCGTTAGATTACTGTAAATAACCAATTACTGCTTTAGACTGACTCATTTGACTCGGCCTAAAACAGAAAGCACACCAAGTCACGTTAAAATTAGCTTACATGCGCTAACAATTGGTCTGCATACATTGCACAATGTTGGACAGATGTTTTGGGGACGTTGAGGTTTTCGGCCAATATACTCACCAAAAGTCGACCACAACCCAACAAAACAAAGCCAATGTCGGGCAGATAATTTTATTTAGTATCTAGCTGTACTATCTAGCTATACTACCCGTATTTTTTTTATATCAATTACGTGTGCAGACTATTAAAACTGTGGCTAACAACGCTTGTATAAATATAATTTGGGGAAGTTTGCTATGGCAAACCAAATAAAGTCTAGTTAAGATATCGTAGTACTGCACAATGTTGAAGCTGCATACAAAAAAAAGAGCAACCAGAAAGCAATACTTGTAGCATATCTGAGTACCGACCTAGAACAGTCTTCTATCCCAATGTCGAAGAAAAAAAGGAAGGAACACAATAAAAAAAACATATATAGTAGCTATTGTTCTGACTCATCGACGTGAAATTCAGTTTTTCAGGCATCGCGAGGGATCTTTAGATTATTTCGGCTACTCAAGTAGCTTTTATGGTGTTATTTCAGGGTGTACTCTATCACCATTCCATAATTCAGTCGAATTGGTTCAGTAATTACGGCGTAAAATAATAACAAACGTGCACACTTACCTACAATCAATCGCCTTTATGATATCAGTGTGATTTACTAAATAAAAAGATATATGTATAACCAGCTGTTGCCCGCAACTTCGTCTGCGTTTGATTTTGTTTTTTGATGTGGCACTAAATTTAGTTTTAGATCCAAAAAATTAAAGTATTCAGTATCGCAAAGCGTTAAATGAGGTTTGCTGCTGTCCGCTAAGGAGTTCTGTCCTCTACCTCCAACCACAGTTTTGGTAAAATTAAACACATATTATAACCTCTATAGTACAAAAATAATTATTTAAAACGGTTATAATTTGTCGGAGTTATGGTGTAAAATTGTATAACACTCATCCCCTCTCCCAAAGGAACCGAGCTTAATGACGGGATAAAAAGTATCCTAAAGCACTTCTAACACTTCCAAGAATATGTATAAAAATTTGGCATGAAGATCGGTTCAGTAGTTTTCGCTTGAAAGCGTAACAAACAAACTTACATTCACATTTATAATATTAGTAGGGATAGGGATATACGAGTACACTTAAACATTTAAATATATCATGTTACAACTATAAAACTAAAAACTGAGCGACGGAAAATTGCATTTAGTTAAGTCGTTTTATGCTTGTGCAAAAAACTTAAAAAATAAAAGTAAAACCTTCTTAACTCTAACAAGCCAATACTTAACAGGCGCTTATGAAACGTTCATAAATAGAATGATTATATTGTGATTTGTGAGCGGTGATTAGAAGACCGTTTTACAAGGCATTGTTATCGCATCTCCGATTAAAATCACACCCTAAATACCACAGCAGTTTCTGAATTACACCGAAATCGTATTTTTAAAAATATCCATAATATATTCACTATAAAATAAGAACTTTGATCGCATATGTTAAAATGCTAATCATAAAAAAACATCTGCGATAGGCATGCATAACAGATAGTTAAATAGTAAAAAAATAAATCTCTATCATTTATGGTACATTGTATTGTATCTGTGATCAAAAGCATGAATTAGTCATTGATTCGTGAGCATGCGTCCAATGCAGCGTGAAGAGAGAAAGTAAGAGACAAATAATTACACATAAATTTACCCTCAATAAATTTCGATTTCTATCTCGGTATTAAGCTGAAGTGACATGAATATAAGTCGAATAAATGCTGGAATTGGATAGATGATTCAAGCAAGTTATGCTATAAAAAGTTTTATACAGTTACAGTTCAGTTACAGTTTTATTATAGGTTAAGATGTAGAAAGATTAAGTAAAATTTTCCTCACCGGACAACATTTTAAAGATACCCCTAAGGCTTTGTAATAATAAATACGAATTATTCCCATTACGCCGCTTCCCACGACGCCGCTCTTCGCGCTTTTACATAAATTTAACTTCACTATATAATATGATGTATATTATGATATGTGCATGACTGTAATTTTAACAATTGATGTTGATTAGTAATGTTTAATTTTATTTCGGCAACTAAATATTCCAAAAAACAGTGGAAATGGAAAAGTGCACGGAGCGGCTACGTAGCGGCTTGAGCTGCGTTTAGATTGCAAAGTTCTGAAATCAAATCCGGTCATTTCACGCACTTAATGCGGGATCTTTCCCACATTTGAATTGCACTGCGTTATGTATCATCGAATTAAGCGACGAAATTTAAAAAAAAGGAACAAGCTATGAATACAGTTCGATTCTAGGGACGTTTTCTGCCAAAAGTGAATCATTTAATTTCAAATCATTTAAAACTGGCTGCTTGCACCGATTGCAATTCTATGATATGCAATGTAAATATAGCAAAATAAGCTCTAATTTCCGCGAAAAGAAGGAGAATCTGTACGATTTAGTTTATAAGTTTTTCAATTTTATACTCCGCAGCAAACAGATCTCCGGCAAGGTACTCTCTACACACGTTTCGCTCCCACACCGGAGCAACTTCAGATGTTGACTTAACAATGAATAATTGTTAAATTATTTAACAAAAAAACAAAGATAATGTTCTGATTCCTGTGTTTTTTGCGGGGTATAGCAAATTAAGCTTAATTTTCATTGTACATTCTAGTGAAAGTGCTAAAGTTTGAATACAATATTTTTATAGACCGTTCAAGTAGTACCTACTGTTCGACTGATCTACATTCGTGCGTGCCAATGTTCATTGCTTGTATTGAGCAATATTCTGCAATACTTTGCCTGGGCCACCTGTTTTGCATGCTTGATCGTTAAAAATGGCGTTTATATTCATTGTGTCACGTATTATAAAATGTTCGAGAGATTACACGCACGAAATCATCCGACCGAGCGTTTTTATTAACATACAATTGATAAAACAAAATAAAGTCTTTATAGGTCTTCTGCGACGTTAATAGACGGTAGTTATCTTTGGATGTTGTTACAGTCATCAACTCATAATAAAGATAAAGGGTTTTTTTGCTTTAGCGCGTTAACCCCTGGATCTATCTGTTCTTATTCTTCTTTTGCTTTCATCATTAAAAAGCTAATTCAGCACTTCGCCAATGTATATATTTATATCATAATCTTTCAAATAAAAAGAATTTTCCAAGACGGTTGTTTGTGAGTTAAAATTTTGAGAGAATATGGAGGAACCTACTAAGAAAAGATTTTTTTAAACTTTCACCTCCCTGTGAGGTTTACACTGGGGTGAAAGTTTGTATGAAATTCCGTCATTGTCCAATTATATCATTGAAACTTGATAATTGGGCTTGCGGTAGTGTAGAATTACATGTTAAATACTTTTTTATATATCTTCTTCTTCGATCTATCTATCTATATATATATAATGAAAATGGTCTTCGTTTGAGGCTCAATCACGCCTAAACCACTGATCGTATCGACATGAAACTACCACCATTCGATGCGAAATTTTTCCTAGATGGTTTATGGCTATCTATTTTTTGAATTCCAACATTCCTTCATTTTTTTATTGCTGTTTTACTTTTATGAACATTTATCCCGCTAATAAAAACAAAAGATAAGCATTTTCTCTTGATTCTTTTGTTTTCATGGATTTCAACAGAGTGTATTAAACGGATTATGGTTTTTTACATTCAGCTAAGAATCTACTCACGGTAGTGGAGAACGGCTGGACCAATTGGGCTTTTTTTTTATCTTCAGAATTGTCAGGAGAATGTTTTGTATGTAAGAAAATTTTAAAAAAGCCCGAATTCTTCGATTATCATCGAAATTTTTAACTTTTAAAAATTTCGATGATAATCGAAGAATTCCCATCTATATAGTCACTCACCACGAAATCTCGGGAACCATAAGACTTAGAAACGTGAAACTTGGTAGGAATATTACTTTTGCTATGTAGAGGTCAGCTATGAATAGATTTTAAGAAATTCATTCACCAAAGGGGATTGCGGGGGCGTTAACAATGAACAATTCCCGTTTTTAAACTATAGCTCCTATAGACTTCAAATTTGGTAGGAATCTTCTGTAAGAGGTGTAGAAATAGGCTATGAACGAATTTTACGATAGCTCACCCCACAGGGGGTTGCGGGGGTGGGTATTAACAATTAATATTTTTAATTTTCCAGCTAAAGCTCCTACAAGCTCCAAATTTTGTAGGAATTTTCTATAAGTGATGTAAAAATGATTTATGAACAAATTTTACGATATCCCACCCCAAAGAAGATTGCGGGGGCGTTAACAATGAAAATTTTCAATTTCCAAGCTATAGCTCCTATAGACTCCAAATTTAGTGAGAGTGTTCTATATGTAATATAAAAATGATCTTCGAGCGGATTTTACAATGAATCACCTCCAATAAGGTTCGCGGGGGTGGGTGTTAACAATAAAAAATTTCAATTTCGAAATATAGCTTCTAAAAATTCTAAATTTGGTAGGAATCTTTTATTATTCACATAAAGAACATCTCAAAATGGATTTCAATAAAGTCTACTTCCGACAGGAATTGCGGGGGTGGGTGTTAAAATCTAAAATTTTTATTTCTAACCTGTTACTTCTACAGACTCCAAATTTGGTGGGGATCTTCGTGTATGTAGGGATATTCGTGTATTTCCTTACAACAATCGTCTTTTTGGCAGCGGAGAAAAAGTCATTGAGAGGTTTCAAAAACTTAACTTTACATGTAGCTATCCAATCAACGGACTAAGAATTTTACATTCATTTTACTTTTGCAGACTACATAACCGACGAATTCTTTTATTGCGGGATCGCGGAAATGTAACAGATTAAAATGAATGCATTTTCCAAGCACATGAGATGTGAAAAGAAATTTAGTTACTTATTCCAATAGAATTCATAAAAAACATGCACAATTAATTTTCTATAAAAAATTGATGTCACGGAGAAAATTTTAGTTAACAGAAAATTCGTCGCACTTGAACCGATTTGATTGATTTCAACTTCGCATATGAGACTTGCAATGACTTTAACTTAAACTTTCAATGCTCATTTCAAATTTTTTTCTTCATGTCAATTATTATTAATTTTTGGAAGAAAGGCACGGAAATGTTATAATGATTGCACATTGAAAGTTTCAATGAATATTAGTGAGAAAAATCACCTGGATGAAAGATACAGGCTAAATCGATGGAATTTGGAATTTGAGTAAGTCTAAACAATATCGATGCTTACAGTTCTATCCGCGGGGCCTATTTATGTTCATACAAAATTAAAAAAAAGGAGAATAATAAAAATATGAAAAAAAAATAAAAATGAAATATAAAATGTAATTTATTTCCTTTTTCAATTCGCCCAGCGAAGCGGGCTGGAAACGGCTAGTTTACCATATATACCTATTTTGACCTATTCGAATTCAAATCTAATTACCTTTGCTAGTCTGTAGAAATTGTCAAGTTTAGAGGGAACTTTGGTGTCGTCGTGGGAAAATGTCATCGTTGAATCTGATTGTTTGCATGACGTAACTTTTTACTCCTGGACAGGTCGCAGGTAGGAACGCAAGGGGCACAGCTATAGTGTTCTTTATTTTTGATAACATTTAGTGCCGATTTTTAATAAAACTTTTCGTATAACACGCGCTAAAGCATTTTCTTAGAATTTTAAGATTGATGCATTACCTTTACCATTACCTATGGGAAGGAAGCTTAATATACAGAGCTATGTTACAAAAAGCTCTACTAAGAAGAGTGAGGATATTTCCACTGCATTGCTAGCTCTATATTGGTGATATTTTACTCCATAGCCCACCATACCTATAACTATTACCTCGTGAAATTTATTGTAAATCGCTTCTGAGTTTTAATATAAATTGCACTTTAATAAAGAAGCATTAGGAATATTCAATATATTTTTTTAAGAATTTCCCCTGAACTCAACGTAACTAGATGGAATTATAATATTTCCAAGGAGTCATAAAATTTTTATTGCCCCGCTTAAATTCCGTTGGAGCTGAAAGTAAACGAAAACGAGAAGGAACGCGGGAGTGTTTCCGGCTGGTGGCATAGCGTCAGACACGCCAACTTCCAACTCCAACTTAGGTTGGCAGTTGTTAGCACGCTGTTGGGATTGCTTAGGCGTTCTGCAGATCAGAAATCTTCGTGATATGCTTCGATGAAGGACATGTAAGCATATTACACTTAAAAGATACACACAAGTATCTCGAGTTTTTTGATAACTCTTTTAACTGTGGCTTCTATGTATAAATAATACCTAAATCGGCTCGATTATTGTCAAAATTCTCTTCGTTGGAATGTCTCGGCTACTGCCGCCTGTTTGGCACGTGTGTAGATGGTTTTACTTAGATTATATTCGTTTGAGATCTTGGCGTAGAGACCATTCCAGATACGCATTCTGTCGTCACGTAGTAAAACGTAATTACTGTAAAAATTATATGGGCATTCACAAAGATAAATTACTAAGTTGCTAAAGGAGAAGGATTTTTCAGAAATACCCTAATCCTATTTATGTCCTATTACTGGACAACATCTACGCATGTTTCGCTCCGAAAACGGAGCATCCTCAGGAGATGTTGACTATACATCGAATAATTGTTAAGACTTAACAATTATTCATTGTACATTGCCGAAGATCTATTTGGTGTGGAGTATAAGGAATGAAGAAATTATAAATTACACCATACAGATTCTTCTGCCTTTCGCGGACTATAGCAAATTAAGCTTAATTTTCATAGTATGGGCACATGCATCTTTCTCATAGGATCATCCCTCTAGGGACTTAGACCGTCCAGGTTTTCCTTGTTGAACTGGGAAGATTATTATTACATGTTATCTATTTAACACAGCTCGGATAACCGATGAACGGTGTGGTCCCATGGTTCGGGAATGGCGACCTCGCATCGGTAAATGCAGCGTTGGTAGACTCCAAATAAGATGGACGGACGACATCAAGTGAGTAGCAGGAAGCCGCTGTACCCAAGCGGCACAAGACCGTGGTATATGGAACTAGCTACAAAAGACCTATGCCCAGCAGTGGATTTCCATTGTTTGACGTGATGATGATGATGATTACTTTTTACGAATAGCAATAGAGAAAGCAAGTCGCCCGAAAAGTATAACGGGGCCGATGGTTTATATACTCTTCCAGGCATCTTCTTTTTCTTCTTCTTCTTTCCCTGGGCTTGTCTCCGTACTTGGTCGGCCGGAACCATCCGTTTCACGTAGTGCCACTGATACCGCTCCCCGCTGGGTCACTCCAGCCAGCCGAGCTCACTCCGGCAGCTTAGCAGGCCGCCCAGGTCGCCAAGTGCTTCAGTCTCCCAGGCATAGCATAGAGAATATCTTGACAGAAGAAACCAATATCCAAAGAGTAACTAACTAGCGATATGATATTAATGGTTTACAGCTTACTTATTAAAGCTATATTTATTGAAATAAATAAATAAATATACTACGAAAATACGCACGTCGCCATCTAGCCCCAAAATAAGCGTAGCTGTTGTACTAAGATAGCTGATGAATAATGTTATGAATAATATACATAAATACTTATTATATACAAATAAACAACCAGACACTGATAAACATTCATTTTCATCACGCAAACATTTTCCAGTTGTGAGAATCGAACACACAGCTTGGAAGTTGGGTCATCGAACCATCGGCCGTCTAATTAGCTTTTGAGAACATCAGAGAGAACTCTCAGGCGTGCAAGCTTCCTCACGATATTTTCCCTAACATTTAAAGCAAGTGATATTTAATTGCATAATTTTTAAAAAGCACATAACTTCAAATAGTGAGAGGTACGTGCCGGGCATCGAACTCGGTCCCACAGATGGCAAAAACCTCAAACGTACACGTACGCCACATACGTTACTTCTATAAAATAAGTAGGTCGCAAAAACAGCGCCGTCGCGTCATACCCGTGTGGAAAGGACAAAAAATTTCAATATACGACTATGTGCTCATTTCAGGGGGAAGGATGAGTTTATTACGAAGAACACGTCTCATAAAACCAGATCACCGAACTAATAAAACTCCTAGCCCCTCATTTAGCCTGCAGAAATACAATATAACCAATCACCCTTGTTACTGACCTTGTTACACCTAGAGATAGATGTAAGATTTCCGTTGGGATACGTACAAACGATATTTTGTTATAAACTACTGCCACTTTTCAATAAAACTACGATACAACGGCTCGGTAATAATTTTTCATTTTTTATTTTTACAACACGAGGTGTAAAAATTAAGAGTAAATAATCAAAAGTCAAAGAATTAAAATAATAATATAATATGACAATACACACAGCGCCATCTAGCCCCAAAGTAAGCATAGCTTGTGTTATGGGTACTAAGATGACAGATTAATATTTTAATGAATATAATACACATAAATACTTATAATATACAGATAAACACTCAGACACTGAAAAACATTCATGTTCATCACACAAACATTTTTCTAGTAGTGGGAATCGAACCCACCGCCTTAGACGCAGAAAGCAGGGTTAAAAGGCGCATTTAAAGGCGATCTCTGTCAGAAAATTTGAGAATTAGTAGAAAATTAGGAAAACAGACTGCAGAATATAATTATAAATAACATACATAACAAACACAAATAATATGTCATCTTATTTTCTGTTATATTTTTATGTTTGTTTGCTGTGTACAATCATTCATTCATCATCATCATCATCAACCCATTACCAGTCTACAGGTCACGGGTCTGCTCTCAGAAAGAGAAGGGTTAAGGCCGTAGTCTACCACGCTGGCCAAGTGCGAATTGGTAGACTTCACACGCTCTTGAGATCGTTATGGAGAACTCTCAGGCATTCAGGTTTACTCACGATGTTTCACCGTTTAAAGAAAGTGATATTCAAGTTGCTAAAATTAAATTCATTTATACATTACACAAAATAACACATATATTTGAACGCAAATATATAAACAAATAACTTACACACACATTTCAATGTTAACTTTGACTCAAATGGTTATAAGTCGACTGTGTGATTGTGTGCAAAACCAATGGCAAACATACGAATATTATAGCAGTCGTCTCTTACTCTACAGCTGACCCCAGTCTATTAAGCTCTACCACGAAAAAACACGAATAGCGGGTAATAGATTGTAAAGGACAATAAGTCGACCTACGTGACCTCAGAAACGGAATTATACCTATTTACGTCTGTGCGGAATCCACCATCTTATACAATTTAACACTCAAAGCTAGCTTGCATTACATTGTTAACATACTTCAAAGAAACGAGGTCAAAAATAACCTGATTTCGATAAAACTTCTTTCAGTTTACGTCATGCGATCTAGTTTTTTTCCGAGCTGCACTTAGGGTGTGATCCAGGATAAATACATGCCTTTTATGACTGATTGACTTTGGAAATTCAGATGTGAAAAAAGTGAAAAGCAGACCTTTCTTCTTGTTCCTAGGCCTATTTCCGGATTTTGGTACAACCTTCCGTTGGTTAAAACTCACCAAGTAAGATTATATAAATAGAAATATATTTGCAGTTTATTGATCAGTGGGATGGTTTGTTTCCAATATTCGCAGCCATAGAGCCTAGGATACTTAGTGTCATATTAAAATCATTTTATGTAGTAGAAGACATTTTTGTGACAGATCTCGTCCGGGGAAATGTCCAGTACCGAATTAAGGCCTGTGAAGTGTTGCTCTGTTTATAGGCAATGGTATTATCGTCAAGTCTTCTGCTCGGTCCGACAATTACAGTTTAAAAAAAAACAAGCATCCGGTAAGTTACAGGAAGTAAATTAAGGTCCTCCATAAATGCTCCACGGAATGCTGTTCGGGGTATTAAAATAATTTATGGATTTAGCTGATTTATGCTATTGTCTGTCAGTCAGTCAATCCGTCGACTGTTAATCATAATACTTTAAATATGCATAGGAAATAGTTTGTTTTTTACCTATTTTAGATCTATAAAAAATAATAGGCATTTTCGTTTGTAATACTTTTAACAGAAACCTTTTTCTCACGATTAAATTCTACATAAATGAAAGCGGTACAAGACAAAACTACTCATAGCTATGAAATAATAGCCTCTTTTAATTCCTTGAGCTCCTTCGCGTGTATCCATTTGATTCCCGTCGCGGAAGCAGCACTTGGGGGGCGTGTTATGACCCTATAGATTAAATAAATAATACGTTAGTTTTACTTTGATTATAAAAGCTCTCATTTTACTTGTGCTTAGTTTATATTTTTTACTATTTTTTCGCCTAAAACTTCGCTGGGCATGCAAGGAACTCTTCCTAAAAAGTGTTAGTGTGTGTAAGTGCGTAGGTGTTAAACCTCATGTTTAACCTATAAGTTTAACTACAATCACGCCCTTAAAACTGGAACACAACAATTCCACAACAAATATAAGCATGACAGTAATACTTCGCCAGACGAGCTTTGTCACTATTAACATCACCGATGCAATGTAGCTTGTTTTTTTTTTTTTTTTAATTTATTGTTCAAAATAAAAAGTTACAAATATTTTTCCAACATAATTCCATCCCCTCCATCCCCTTAGAAACTATGCGTTTATGGTGGGGATGGCAGGTTCGCAGTGTATATCTAAAAAAAAAAGAAAAAATTTATTCAACTACTTAATCTTAATGTAAAAATATTTGAACAATCTTAATCAAACAGTGGCATTTTTGAACTATTAGCTAAAAAATGTCTTTTACAATTTCTTAAAAATATATGTTTTTTTCCATTTACACATTGCAAAGCAGGTGGGAGATCTTCAAATATTTTGGGTAATATGTATTTATAATTCCTTCTTCCGTACACATTATGTGTTTTCGGTAGAATAAACTTTTTATAACTAGGCAGTTTCCGAAAATTACCATCTCGCCCTTTACGTCTAAGATGTTGTATATTACCAAATTCTTCCTTAAGTACAGCTACCGTAACTTTGCTCTGCACTGGCAATAATTTACAATATGTAAATAATTCATGGCATTCCTTTGAGTATTTTAGTTTGATTTTTTTAGGTACTATGGTTTTTAACATTTTTAGTTGTAGGTTGTATATTCGGGTAATATATGTTTTATATGTTCTACCATAACTACTCAGACCGTATCCAATTATTGAGTCTGCTAGTGCCAAGTATAGTAATCTCAGCGTCTTGTAAGGAAGTTTATATTTGAGTATGTATAACCTACTTAATGTATATGTTAAGAGGTTTTTTTACAGCAAATACTTTATAGAGTGCGTTCAGAAAATGCACAATCTTGTTTCTCAGTCGGCGTTCTACTACAAAACAGCGAGGCGCCGTAAGCGCTAGTATACGTACGAAACGTTTTTTATTCACGTTTCGGATACGAGCGGCTAAGGTGTGGCACGCCCTTCCGGCATCTGTGTTTCCTGCCAAGTATAACTTGTGTTCTACAAAGACAAGTGTATATGTATTTCCTAGGATCTATGTATTACCAATACATCATCGTTCGTTTTCGTTTTCATGAAATTCGTTTGCATCCAACATGATTGTTGTCAAGAACAAGCCATCTGTTATCAAATTTACTTTGTCGAAAACAACGTTTATTTGTAAAACAAGAGGTCAAAGTTAGCTTTTTTTTTTCAAAAACACCTTATCAGCCTAACTTTGGACAAACTGATTTTCAAGACCTTTTGTTTTCTCTAACAAATTCTTGGTTTCTTTTTGTTAATTTAATCATAAAATAATTTACGAGAACATGGTGAAAAATGGTTCCCATTAATTAATCATTCACTTATCTCAAATTGACAAGACTCCCTTTTTTATTTACAGTACAAGTTAGCCCTTGACTCACCTGATGGGACGGAGTGAGGGAATTATATTAAACCCATATCCCCAATCGTTTTATACGCGATATCGTACAGACGAGAAAATTTAAAAATTATAAATTCCCAAATTGCCCGGGAGTCGAACCCGGGTAAAGTCTCTACTCTCTAAATTAAAACCACAGCGCTAAGGAGGTCAAATCTATCTAGGCGTAATGTTGATTAATTATCAATCAAATCCATAATCTTCAGATAGCAGATGAGACGTAGAATTTTTTCTATTCTTTTCCTACCCTTCCCTTTAAATAAGTACGAGTATATAACGCCTAATTTCAATTTGTCATCTGTAAATTTTGTAGTAGATTGATTATTAACTGTGGGTGGTAATATGTATTTAGAAAATATAGAGTCCCAATTCAGCCTTATTGTTTGCAGTGCATTCTTTCAAAAACAGTGAAAACGCCTCGCGCACATCTCACTTTCACACTTCACATCATCACTTTACAGCCGCAGAATGTTGCTAGCTCACAAACATTTTCCCACTTTATGTTAAACGTTAAGAACATTAGAGGTAAAAATATAACTGCCAACTGCTAAATGGTATGACGTGACTAGCCGTTTGTTCGAGAAACACTACTAAAGTGGATTGATTTTTGATGCGGACACGGTTTCTGAATTTTCTTAATTATGTGTATGTATATATGTATAGCTTACTCGACTTTCTTTCCAAGAAGATTTTCCAGTCTCGGCCTAACGAACGGCCAAGGACCCTGGTTCTTGTGTTCCTCCTGGCAGAAGGCGACCCTAGCTTTTTCGTATCGACAAAACTCTTTGAGGACAATGTCATAGGGGAACGGATACACTTGTTCGATCCTGCACAAAGCTATTTTGTCCTCCATTTTCTTCTCTTTGCGCAGTTCGTCGATTGTGATGGCAATCTTTCCTGAGCAGAAGATAAGTTTCTTCACCTCCTTGGGCTTCTTACTTGCTGGACCGCTTTCTCTAATTGCCCTTGAAACATAATGAAATACATCAGCACGGCTAGCATGAGCAGGAGACAATTATCTCCCCGGGGAAAGGATAAAATGTACCTTCTCCCACAGCTCTATCAACTCTCAGAGATCAGGGGTATATTAACGCCAATGTTCTGAATGCCACGCCACATATGTAGGCCAGAACGGTCGTAAATTTAAAAGGTGTTATAAAGAGCATATGGCCTTCAATCATAACCATCCTGAAAATCCTCAATTTTGCAAAACATCTTTTAGACAGTGGACATTTCGTAGCCAGTAATCATTCATACGAAATATTACATACTTGCGACAAAGGGTTGAGACTCGATTTGAGGGAACAATTGGAAATTATAAACAAACAAATAAATTTATCAACTTAACCTTTATTAAACATAGTCAGAGGCACTAATGAGGGAGGGCCCTAGATAGATAAGGTGGGGAGTAAAAAAGGTATAAAAGGCACATTTGGCGAATTTTACACTTAACAAACATTCATTGTAATGTCAACATCACCTGAGGATGCTCCGGTTTCGGAGCGAAACGTGCGTAGAGGGTAAGGTCTGTTCGGTAAGGAGTATAACGATTGATGAAATTATAAATTACAGCATACAGATTCTCTTGCTTTTCGCGGAGTATAGTAAATTAAGATTAACTTTCATAATAGTAACTCTCAGAGCACTGGCGCAAGAGTCAAAATAATATCAAAACAAACAAACAAAAAATATATATATGCTGAAAATCTAGCTTTTTACAATTGTTATTTGTAATTCCTTTAAGCTTTGAAAGTATAAGTATGGAAATAGATGTTGATCGTTTTACCTTTGAAAGCAAGTGCCAGGCAGGAAGTCTTTAAAGGGAGAGGTGTAGTATGGATGCTTGAGTCCAACTTTCGGTGTCATTAATATGATCGGCTTGCGGAAGGGCAGCGCGATTTGTCGCCGCATCAGATGGAAATAGTTTGCTGGAGTTGTCACGTTGCAAACTATCCAGTTCGAGCTTCGTAGTTGTTTTACTGCGAGATAAAACACTTTTCTAATTACTAGCTGCTCTCCGCGACTTTGACTGCGTCCACTTCTTATATTCATTAAACCATCAGTTCGCTTAAAAATATCTGCTCCTTCGTAATTTTTTATAGTTCATATAAAAATTTCTTAAGTGACAGAGTCCGCGATTGCCACAGAGTCTTAGGTTAAACTACGACTCTGGCAATCGCGGGCTCTTTACCGTTAAGCTACGTACGGTTCTCATATATCCAAAGCCGAAACAAGAGATGACACATTTTTTTTTATAAATTTGTTATTTCCCCTAAGTATAACAAATACTAAGATAAAATTATAAAAAAGCATGACATTGGCAACCTGTTATAAATCTTTTCTTTAATGGCGCAGGTTATTTCAACCCTAATTATAGTAATCAGTATAGTAAACAGCTTACCCCACATTTCTTTATCATCAAGGTCAGGAATTCTATCCTCATCATCATCAGCCTGCTGAAGGTAACGCTCGACACGACCAGACGAATGTTCTGGACCCTGGGATATGAGGCTGAGATTTATGGACTTTGCTTAGCTAAAAACTACTTTGGGACAAGTTGGGAGTTGGGGCAAAACTGGTAAATAAACTTTATGTTATGAGCAAAGCTTTTTAATTTGAAAAAAACGTGTGTGTATGAATGAATGAATGAATACACTTTTATTGTACACCACAGAGAAAATTTACAGAGATACAAATACAACAGCACAATAAGGTAGAACATACAATTTGGGGGCCTTATCGCTAAATAGTGAACTTTTCCAGGCAACCAAAGGCATACAAGAAAATGCTATACTTATGTACACGCGTTAGAAATTATACTTTTTTGACGTAACAAGATAAAAATCTTTTAAAAAAGTCTATCTTTGCCTTATTTGTAGAAAAAAACTACACTTACAATAGAAAAAGGGTTTTTATAATGCATTGAATGTTTTATTATAAAGCATTATATTTATCTTTCGGACAACCAGTTTCACTGAAATTAAAAATTGGAGAATTTTGTACAATTGAATCAATTAAATCGTCAAACTTTTTTTTAAACTAAAATGTTGACGATAGCTAACTTCAGGGTGACGGTGTACACGCGCATCGTATAAATTTAAAATTATATAACTTCAAAAATAACATTTTTTTTTATTCCATTACAAGTTAGACCTTAACCGCAATCGCACCAGGTAAAGATGTATTTTAAAATGATAGCGAATTGAACTATTGGGGCGTCGTCGAAGTTATTGTTTACTTATAACCCTTATACCTACAGGATTAAATAGAGAATTTAAATCTAAGCCTGGACAGCCAAGCGCACAAATGTGTCTATCCTGGCGCAGCTAGGAGTTAGGTATCGACTTTCGTCTATATGTTACCAACGTTTGCTTTCTTATTTCGGGCACATAATGCGGCGGGGGAATGATAGCCTGGAAAAAATTATAGTTACGGGCAACACCGAATGCAAAAGGCCTAGAGGCCGAACAAGATACCAGACCAGCTGAAAAAATCAAATTCAGACCGCTTTTGATAGACAAATCGCAAAAATGGCCTCCAACATAAGTCGATGGAGACAGTTTACCAACGCGAAGTTGAGATTTCACCAGGACCACGATCTTCAGTGATGAAGGAACGACCATAGAGAAAAAAATCTAAGCGATCCACCTCACATCGAGGCAACTACTTTATTCTGATCTTTACCGCCCTTCAACCTTCAGAGAAAATTCACTAATTCTGTCTTAAGTCATACTTCATATATTCTCCACTTGATAAGACTATAAATTCCAAATCAAATATATGAGTTTAGTTAAGTTATATACGTAAGCAAACTCTAAGTACCTACCTACCCTTTACTCTCAGCTGTCTCAGCCTTTGATATCAATTAGCAATTCTGTAAGCATTAAATAGTCTTATGTAACCGCCTCATGGGTCTAGTGATTGGCATTGTTAACTGCGGTCCTTGTAGTCTCGGGTTTGAATCCTTGGTCTAGTCAAAAACTTGCAGTCTTTATTTTGTTGAAAACTCTAACAATTCATTTTCTACCCAACTATACTACCTTGTTTCTCAAACCCTGTGAAGTGTGAAAGCTGGAATAGAAGTGATCCGTGATCCAATAACAATTTAAAAGGTTTGCTGGCTGTACGGTGAAATACCTTTGCGTTTTCCCTATGGGAAGCATAAAAAAATATTAAGTGCTTCATTGAACTAACCGCTCCATCGATTCCATGTGGCAACTGTATCACGAGGCCGGACTGGCATATCCATTTGCTTTCCCCGTTCACTATAAACGTGTCAAACACTGGCTGCGCTTCGTCGGCGAAATCGCCGTATTGCGCCTCCCAGATTGTGAGGAGGTAGGGGCTTGAGTACGAATAGCCAACTTCAAAGCCAAGGATACCTAGTTTAAAAACCGCCTTTATTAGTTAAATAGCTTTTGCCCGCGACTTCGACCGTATTTGTATCGGATTCTTAACAATCACGCGGAAAACTTAAGTCAACTTACTATCAGAATCGACTGCTGTCTGACTCCTAGGGCTCCTAATAGGCAAAAATATAAGCAATTACACATACAATTAAAATTTGAACACTTATTACTGCCGATTCTGTTGTACACAAACTCAAAATATTGCCATTATTTTCACTATGTTATTTTTGTGAAAAAAGATCAGCACTATTTTTAGATGTACGAATTTAGTTTAGTTTATTGGTAGATTGTTGTACAAATTTTTTTTAACACTTAATTAGGAGGTCGCCAATAATTCAAAAGTCTTTTATTTTAAACTCTTAATTAGGCCTTATATTATAAGCACTTTTGAAAAGTTAAGTTTGTCTATCATTAAGAATTTCGTCATTCATTCATCTCCGAAGTAATGTGTAATATACTTGTTTATTTTGTTGCAGGTAAGCTTCACTCACCAAATTCACATAAAGAGCTGTTATGGAGGCTGTATTTTGCCTGGTCAGGATATAGCGTGTCTAAAACACGGTACGTAGCTCCGTCAATTCCCTGGTGATGATACACGTGATGCCTAAGAAAATAAAAACTGTTTTAACGCAGATTCTGGTGTAAACAAATCACTTAAGTAAAAAATTAAGTAAATAATTAAGTTAAATTAAACTGACATGAATGGGTAACTGACTGAAATTCCGCTGTTAAATCTACGTGTCAGTGAAAAAAAATATAGTAATAAAAAATTAAAAAATGTTTATTGCCGTCAAACAATTTTACAATAAATACAATTTCTATAGGTACCAGCAAAGCCGTTAGTAATGTTGTATTGAAAAATTAGTAGGATTTCTACTTGTTTAATATTTAGGCATGGTATGCTTTTACTTGAAATCGAAATTAGTTTAGATTCAACATACCTTGACGCGTCTCTAAAATGAGTATAATAATTCTGAAACGAAACTTGCTAACAATATTCAAGTAATATTGCTTTAAACCTAGGGGGATTATATTCTAGTGTTTAATCAAATTTAAACCGGAATGTTAAATGGTAAAAGAAAGCTAGAGCAATTGTTCTGCGGCGGAAATTGGGGCCTTTTACATTTTGCCTAGGCCAGTTAGGCGTCCCCAAACATAAGCGTTTAGAGATCGCGGAGCCGCAGATGTGGTTTGAATCGCTCGTTTGACATTGAATGGCCGCAAGGAAAACGTGTAAAACGCGTATTTTTTATTGACCAATGAGATGATAGCGGTGATATAAATTATAGCGAAGCAGGACAATATTTAGTGTCTATCTAGTCAAAGCCCTCTATAGTCCATTCATATTAACGTGCGCAATAAGATCACAGGTCAAGTTGTGATTTTCCTGAAATGACCAGACTGTATCAAGAGAACCATACCGCCCGCGCGGAAAGAACGCAAGCATCACCGTCCGCCACCGCTTCTGTTCTGGGAACGCTTTAGACTATTGTCGTTCAAAATTGTGAATCAGGGTCAGTCGACCGATACAAGGGAAGTCGGTCCCCGGTCGATTAGTTCAAACTGCGGTGAAATGATCAATTTAGCGAGAGGAATAAAAGTGCCCCACTTTGTTGCAGACCTTTGTGCCAGCAAAACGAATATCTGACTTCCTTTGTGCTATCAGAAAGCTACCGGTGATATTCAATCGTTCATTCAAACTGTTTTACTAATATTCTAAATGCGGAAGTGTCTGTTTGCTTGTTTATTCAGTACTAGGAACTACCGCGTTCATAAAGGTTTTTTCTAAATACCATGGAAACCGTTGTTTTCCTGGGATAAAAAGTAGCTTATGTTACTCTCCATCTTTTTATACGAACTCTGTGCCAAAAATCAAGTCGATTGGTTGCTTAGTTATCGCGTAAAGGAAGGAAAAAACAAAAAAACAAACAAACAAATATACTTTCTTATTTATAATATTAGTAAGATAGTTCGAATCCAACTTTATCATTCGGTATCTGCAAATCAGCGGGACAATATATTTGACTACCCGCGCGAAACTACACTCGCAGTTAACTTCCGCGACGACATGAAGTTTGAATTGATTTATTTCTATATAACACGCTTTTTATTAGATTTACCTGTATGTTTGTTTGTATGTTTATAACCGACTCCTTTGGACTTGATTTTGACCATCTTCAAACTTTGTAGATATATCGAGGACCGATGACAAACAATACACTAAGTTGATAAGATTATAAGAAAATAAGACTTTTGTTATTTTATATTATAATTTCATATATAAGGCAGGGTTGGTGTTAATTTTAATTTCCAAGGTTACCGAGTTATTATGTTTTAATAAACATAATGGTCTTAGAAAAACTAGGCATTTTCACACAACAGTCGCAGGACGATCTGACCCAAAAAAATCTCACTTGCCCCTCCTAGACCAGAAGCTGGATACACCCATGGTCACGGGTAACTGAGACCGACGCGACGGCTGAAACAGGGCCTCGCGATCCGTAGTTGAACTAGGTTACCCATTAAACTAACGAGGTTGGTAGCTAGGTAAAGTGATAATGAAAGACTTTACCTATGTGCCATAGTCCCCCTTTCGACGTCTTCACCGGTAAGCCGTACATGTATCTGATCACGCAACAATGATCCATACGCCAACGCTTCCCCCATCGCCCAATCGGCAATACCGTCCTTTACCTTAAAATATAATGAAGAAATATTATATAAAACGAATTTTAACGATTGCGATAGGAATTATAATTTAACTGGTAGTAATCATCACGTAAGGAAATCGTGTTGTGCATCCTCCATTAGTCGTTTGGTTTCGTCCGGCTTAGTTCGGATATTATCTTCAAGCGCCGGACGCCATGCTTATTTACATCGTGTTTTGGTTAAATATTAGATGTCAGAAGTAACTACAAAACATCGTTAATGACGGGGTTCCATAGCCACTACAACGTGATTCCGGTGGGCTTATAAGAAAATACATTTTGGAAATAAGTAACAATAAGTTTCCTCCGAGTAATGGGATCTTTTTTATCAATTTTACTTCATATCTCCGTTAAATTTGCACCGATTTCATTAATTCTTTTTTTATTTGACAGTGTATATACTACCAAGCATGTATTGTCTAATTTTAATGAAGATCTGATGAATATTGTCGGAGATCAAGGACTAATAATTCAATTCCTTCCTTTCATTCAAGGATAATTCTTCACAGATAACAGCAAGTCGCAAGGCATATGGGACAACGATAGAATGCATGTGTACCATCCTACTAATATTATAAATGCGAAAGTGTGTGAGGATAGATGCATGGATGGTTGGATGGTATGGATATTTGTTACGCTTTAACGCCACAACGAATGAACCGATTTGGCTGAAATTTGGCAGAGATACCTACAATATAGTATGGAATAGCTCATAGGCAGTGGCGTGCATAGAGGGTATGCAGGGGGTATGCAGATGATATAAAATGAAGAAAATCTCCAGTGCGAGTTATAAAACACCTAAGGATAGGCTTTGTTAGAGTTATAAAAAGTCTACCCTTAAGTATTTATAACTCGTACTGGAGATTTTCTTCATTTTATATGATCTGCATACCTTGTGCATACCCTGTATGCACGCCACTGCTCATAGGCTTCTTTTTATCCCGGAAAAGCAAACAGCTTGTACAGGATAGCATCACTATTTTTTCCGCATTTGTCTTTCAAAATCGGTGCAACGGAGTTTTAGATGGACGTGGTTTTTTGGATAGGCATAGTTGAAATATTATAAAGCTTTTAAATTTTGATTGGTTGAACGCGCTAATCTCAGAAAATGATTTGTAGTAACAATTATGGCTATATAACATCACGCTACTATCATTAATGAGAAATTTAGCAAAATACCATTTTTAAGAGATTCTGATCCGTGCGATGCGTGAACGTTAAACGTTACGCCAAACGACGGAAGTATGTAGTAAGTTTATCGGAATTGTTGTTTCTTTAAATTTCTATAAAACAGTCCGCGACAACATACGACTATTTTTTGAAGTCGACTCATTCACGGACGAAGTCACGCGGGTCCGCTAGTTGATTAATAAAATCTTTTAACTATTTGTTTATCTAATTTATTCAAAGTATATATGAGACCGTAAACTTTCAAAGATATTTACATAAATAGGTCTGAGTAAATCTTGAATAAACCGGTAGGTACTATACAAAAATACTGTGTAAAACTAAAATATTGAAGAGCTAGTTTCATTGCAAACATTTCATTGGAAGTTTAATAAATAGAACTAATAATTTATTGGCTTTTTCTTTCAAGATATTTTTCGGGATTAAGTAAAAGCCAGTCCGAACCCGTGGTAAAGTATGTACTTATTTTAGCTACAAAAATAAATATTTGATTTTTCAAAAGTGCTGCTTTTATATAAAGAACTATCTTTGCTTGCGATTTCATCCGCGTTTATTTTCGGTTTTTAAAAATCGCTTAGGAACCCTTTATTTTCTCGGGTTACATTTTATCCTCTCTGTCCATTTCCAAGATAAAGGCTACATGTGTGCCAAATTTTATCAACACGGTACAACGATTCAGACGAACCTAAGTATAGGAATAAGTATTCTCATACCTAGACATACTCCGAGGAAATTCTTTTAATAGACATGTTTGCCTCGAACTGCCTCGTTGATCTAGTGGTAAGAATATACGACTGCATATCACGAGGTCCTGGGTTTGAGCCCTGGGACGGGCCAATGAATATTATTGGGTTTTTCAACCAATTAATTCTTAGTTCCAGCTCGGAGATTGTTAATTGGCTGTAATTCCGCCGTGCCTCGGAGAACACGTACGTTCCTGCGCCTGATCTATTTCCGGTCGTGTCAAAGCTGCCGTCTCATCAGTCTATGAATAGAGTGAGGGAATAGAGATTGCACCTGTGTTTGCGCACACTCTTGTGCACTATAATATCTCCCGCGTAGTTGGAAAATCTGTCTGGATATTGAATATCGTCAGGGAAACAATTTTTTTATATTTACCATTTTTTCTCGTCTTTCCAATATTCTGTGGATGCCTTTATGACATTCAAAGGCCCATGGTTCGGGCGGCTTACAAAAGTGTTTGGATATCGTTTCAATAGCCGATTCACTGATACCAGTATCTTTAACCTACAAAATAAAGCCAGTTTAATCTACACTGATCCTCTATTTGTAACAAGCACACACTTTCAAATTTATAACATTAGTATAAAAAACACAAGTACGAGCCTACGCTCTCATTCATATGTTATAATATTAGATTTAGATTATTATCAATAAATTGAGTATGAAAACAGGATACTTTTTAAACGACCTTTTTAGGATCAGTTGCTTCGAAAAATCCAGTCCAAGGTGTATCTACCCAGTCCATTATGCTCAGTTTTGTAATCTTCTTTGCAAGTTCGAAATGCTTGTTCAGTGTGTCCGTATATTCTTTTTCCCATTTCTTGATATCAGCATCCGTCACTACGCCCTCTGCTTTCAGTCTTTCTTCGTATATTTTGTCAACTTAAAACAAAATCGTCATAATTCGAGCTTAGAAACAACAACATAAAACTTGGGTTGTCTTAACATTTACACCATAGGGGATACCAGCACTATAGTCAATCTCTTGACATAATGAATAATCGTTTATATGACATAACCCTTTCACTGTAACTGAGGCTGCTTGAAAATAAAAACCTAACATTTCTAAACTCAACGGGTTTTTGGGACGGAAACAAAACATTTAATCGGGATCCGTTTTTTGAGCAATGTTGATTGCCGACTTACCTATTTGTTTACAAACAAGGTGGTGGAAGATCGTCTAAACTAAAATAATATAGAAACTTTTTTATTCATGCATTCTGCAGATTATTTTAATTTTATGCCATTTTATTGCTTTTAACCTACCCTAGACAAACACCCTATGTTTTTTTTATATAACTAGTAGAAGGAAGATTTTTCCATTTTATACGATCTTTCTGCTTTGCCCTAGACCAAAACCAAGTGCACGTTATTGATACTTTGTGGGTAGTGTATCCTAGTTTACCGGCTAAACTAAACTAGTAAAGTCGAAGTCAAATATTTCTTTATTCAAATAGGCACATAGATGGCACTGTTGATGCGTTCATTACATGCAAAATGTGTACACACTAGTGAGTAGAGATGACGATAACTACATTTGTAAACTTACTAAAGCTACGAGTATTTCAAACGCGCCCTGGTCTAAGAAGAAGCCCACAAGAAACTTTGCCGGGAAAGCATATATAGCGTTGTTTATTACCAGTCTTCATGCTCTTGATCTTCTTGTACATGAAGGGTTGCGTGAACATCGGCTCGTCTTCCTCGCTGTGTCCGAACCGTCGATAGCACACGAAGTCTATCACCACGTCCTTCTTAAACTTGCAGCGGTACTCGATCGCAATACGAGCCGCATGCGCTACTGCTTCAGCGTCATCTCCATTGACGTGCAAAACTGGTGCATCGAATGCTTTTGCTACATCTGGAAATACAACATGTTTATTTTTAAAGTAGTAATTGAAAGACAAACTGCTGCTCTCGTGTCTTGGCAGTAGCGCTCCTAGGGTTTCGAATTTGAGCAAGCCCCATGTTACCGTTCTTGTTGTGCCAAATGACAAACATTTTTAACATATCTTTGATTGAGGTCTACACGCAAATTATGATTGAAAATTTGCCTAAAATAAAAAAAGAAATAACATCGCCCAAAGTGTTTCTGGGAAAACTGGTGTCTTTGGAATGTTTATTGCACCTGCTATGCTTTTTAAGGCATACTTATCAGATGCGTATTAACAATTCTATTAATTTTACAAGGCGATTATCTCGCCTTTGTGCACGCTCGTGATATTTCAGTGCGTTCCTTATGTCATTTATCGCGTCCGGCTAGTAAATTTATGTGATGATGATGAGAATTGTGGTGGTTATTGCGTATCCCATTAGAAGAAGTCTAGCTTCTCGTGACAGAGCTTGCCCGGGGAAGTACTGTAGCCATAATTATTTCTTCCACCAAGGAGCATTGCTGTGTCCCGGTCTATAAGGAGTGGTTTCCAGTGTAATTACAGGCTCATGAGGCTTAAAACCCACGCTTCAGGTTGATGGGCACAGGGAAGTACTCTGTAGGACTTGTTTCTTGCATTCCCTGAGAAGTGTAGCACTGTTAATAGCTAACCTTTTTCCACTTACTATTTATTAGATGAGCCATCTACCTCCGTCCGTCCGTCAATTATTACTTAAAAAAAAGATGAAAGAGAAAATTATAAAAATAAATACCGGAACAATAAGGCACGCTCCTACTGAATCTAGGATCGGTGGTGTACCCAATCTGGTTGTTGCAGACAATGTGTATGGAACCGTGTGTGGTGAAGAACTTGAGGTTGCCCAGCTGCATGGTTTCATACACCACGCCCTGGCCGGAAAACGCCGCGTCTCCATGCATTACTATTGCCATAACCTGAAAAATTCTACTCTATAATGTCCAAGCGGAATTTCGTCATAGACACTAGTGGTGCCGATTCTCCAATCTCTAAGCACAAATGTTATACACAAATCTCTAAACTGAATTGACAACTATCAAAGTAGTTGCTCTCTTAATGTTCCGTGTGAAAAGGATGGCACTATTTAAGGCTTGTCAGTTTAGTTGGTACAAAAACTTTAAAAAATTAGTTAACTCATAGTATTAAGTGAGATTGTAGTAAAGTATGTGTAGTCTAAGATAGTAGCGACTAACCTAGGGAGCATGGTAGTCATACCCCCAAATCGGTTTTTACACGACATCGCACCGGATCTCTAAATCGATTATCGGCCCGTCGTTGATGGTAGGGGGGTAACTGGGCCAGCCTATAAAACGGCCGGTTTGGCCCGCCAAAACAGACCAGAGAAAATTCAGAAATAATAAGTCCAAAGTCAAAGTCAAAGTCAAAAATATCTTTATTCAAGTAGGCCCACAGGTGGCACTTTTGATGCGTACATAAGAATTACACGGTAGTGAGATGATGGCGATAACCACATTCGTAAACTTAAAACTAAAGCTACGAGGGTTCCAAACGCGTCCCGGTCTAAGAAGAAGCCCACAACAAACTTAGCCGGGTGTTTTTTTTTTTTTTTTTGTTATCGCCATCTCACAATGTCATTTTAAATTATTAGAAGAGCAACCTGGTTAGAGCAATAATTTACACCCAAGCTTTTTTATCGTTGACGTAGTCCTTTATACTATAATAGGACTTTTCTATAAGCTTACGTTTAATACAAACTTGGAACTTTTTAAGAGACATCTCCAAGATGTCAATTGGTAGTTTATTGTAAAATTGTATGCAATTTCCTTTAAACGAATTATGAATTTTATGTAACCTAGTATATTGCACTGTAAGTTTATTCTTACTTCTAATGTTTAAATTATTGCAGTCACATTTTTTCTTAAATTTAGAAATGTTTTTATGGACGTACATTAAATTTTCAAATATGTACTGACTATACACTGTCATTATTTTAAAATCTTTAAATTTATCTCTCAATGACTCTCTCGGACCCATTTTGTAGATAGAACGAACAGCCCTCTTCTGCAGCACGAAAATAGTGCTAATATCAGCAGCATTACCCCAAAGTAAAATTCCATATGACATAATGCTGTGAAAGTAACTAAAATATACCAGTCTAGCAGTTTCTACGTCGGTCATATGGCGTATCTTCTTTACCGCATAGGCAGCAGAACTAAGCCTGTTCGATAAATTATTTACGTGAGGGCCCCATTGAAGTTTAGAATCTAACGTTATTCCTAGAAAAACTGTCGTATCCTCCAGTTTCAGCTCCTCATTATTAAGTAGTACAGTGGTTTTCACGTGTTTAACATTAGGTAAAGTGAATTTTATACACTTGGTTTTTTTTCCGTTAAGAACCAAATTATTAGCTTCAAACCACTGTACCACTTTAGCGAGAGAGTTGTTTACGTCGTCAAAAGCTAGTTCACGTCGATTTATTTTAAAAGTCAGTGATGTATCATCGGCAAACAGAACTATCCCGTGTTTATCCTTGGCAAGGTAAGGAAGGTCATTAATGTAAATAAGGAACAGAAATGGTCCTAATATAGACCCCTGTGGGACACCTATTTTCATAACTGATCCATTAGACCGTTTTCCATTCACGTCGACTTTCTGAATTCTATCGCGTAGATAGTTACTCATTAAGTCTAGAGCTACACCCTGAATTCCATAGTGGTGTAGTTTCCTAACTAACGTTTCGTGTTGAACACAATCAAACGCCTTAGATAAGTCACAGAACACACCAAGTGCATCACGTGACTCCTCCCAGGCTTCAAATATGTTTTGTATTAGCTCAACACCTGCGTCGATTGTTGAGCGACCCCGTGTGAAACCAAATTGCTTAATATGAAGTAAATTATACTTATGAAAATGGTAAAGTAATTGATTTAAAATGAGTTTTTCAAAGATTTTACTGAAAGTGGGTAGTACGGATACTGGTCTAAAGTTAGTGGGGTCAGAAGTACTACCCGATTTAAACAATGGAACTATTTTACTAAGTTTCATTAAGTCAGGAAACACACCACAATCTATACAATTATTAAATATTAAGGCTAAGTCGGGTGCAACAATATCAATTAATGATTTGACAACGTTTACGGAAATGCCCCACAGATCATTTGTTTTTTTATTAATTAATAATTTAAAGGCTTTAATAACGTCAGAGCCACTAACATGCGTGAATTTAAAAGAATGGTTACACTCAGGCACATTTTCCTTTAATAGAGAGAGAGCCATATCTGGTGAAGAGTTTAATGATTCTGTTGTGGAGACGGGAATGTTGGTAAAGAAGGTTTCAAAAGCAGTAGCCACCTCGAAATCTGTTGTTAAGGCTTTATTATCTACATTAAGTTTAAAGTTAATATTTCGTGGTGTTACTCTTCCCGTCTCCTCATTAATTATGTTCCAAGTAGTTTTGATTGCATTGCTGCTATTTTTAATTTTATTTTTGATGTATCGCGTCTTTTCTAAGTGGCAAGCGCGTTTAAAATTCTTGGAAAACAATTTAACATAATCCCCAAACTTATCACCAGTGTTAAATTGACGTTCAGCATACAATTCGTACAGCTTTTGCCTATTTTTATGAAGTTCAACTGTCGCCCACTCACTAAAATTTAATGTATCAGTAATCACAACCGACTTACTAGTAAATATAGAATGAAATAGTCTATTAAAGGTATTGAAAAAGGAGCTGTACATTGCATTTGGAGTCGCCCCTGAGGGTAGGAATGGGAGGTCATTTACTAGGCTATATCTCATTTTCTCTATGCGGTTGGATGTTACAGGAACAAATGTTATTTTACGTTTAGAAACATTTTTCTTCACATTTTCAAATTGAATAATTTGACCACAATGATCAGAGTCTAATTTACTAATAATATTTTTGCTTATAGGAATTATATTTGTAAAGATGTTATCCAAACAGGTGGCGCTAGTAGCAGTTATTCTTGTGGGCTCCATGAACATATTTGATAGATTGTAAGTTTTAAATAAATTCAATAACTTTATACTTAAAGAGTTATTTTCTAAAATGTTTACATTAAAATCTCCGCATATTATTAACTTTTTATTACACTTTGATATTTTAAATAACACTTCATCCATTACCTTTTCAAAAAGTTCAAAGTTTGACAAGGGTGGCCTATAAACAGTAACAATTATAAATTGCTCTAGTTCAACCGAGGCTAGCTCTATTGTCCGTTCAACAGAAAGGCTAACAATATCGTTTCTGTTTTTAAATTTTAAATTTTTATTTAATAAAATTAAAGAGCCTCCATGAATCGCTGTAACCCTGGTGAACGAACTACCAACATGGTGGTTACCAAAATTAAACAAATATTCATGGGTTTTCAACCAGTGCTCAGTTATACATAAAATGCTAATGTTAAAATCATTTAAAAATAATTCAATCTCTAAGTCTTTTCCTCTAATACATTGAATATTTTGGTGAACCAAGTTGATATAATTAGAATTAGATTTTTTATTATATTTTTGGTTTAATAGTACATTGTGCGACCCCTTACTATAATTTTTTTCATATATGCCTGAGGGAGACTCAGTTGTCTGCTTTTCTAAGCAAGAGAAAGCCTCTGTTGTCTCCTTAACTAGTTTAAACTAAAATGACTTGGAATAATTTCCAAGGTTTTCATGTCAAAACTATTACACTGCTCAATAAAAGCAGCTGGTTTAGCCAAGTTCTTGGCTGTTATGGTAAAAAAATACGATAGCGAAACAGCTATCTGTTGTTTAAAATAGTGTGATAGGTAATATCTATCTCGGTACAAATTATAAGTAGGATTAGCACATTTGCTAAAGTCTATAACATGAAATTTCTTATTATATGTACATAAATTGTACAAAGTCATATTTAAATTATACCTAATAGTATTTTCTTGGTGTGGCAAGTTATGAAAATAAGGAAATGTGTATAATACAATACTATTTACATTTAATGTATTTAAAGAATCAATAAGTTTAATCAGCTCAGGTTTGTTAACATTCCCTCTATTTCCCATTATGATAATTAAATTAGTTTTACAGTCAAACATATTCCTATTTCTACAAATTGCAGCTACAATAGCTTTTAAATTTGAGTTGGGTAAACAGTAGTTCAAAACTGTGTGTCCATTCAACTGAGAGTTAAGATATAAGCCCATGTTACATCCAATTTCATCGCTGTACATAATTGTTTTTATTGAACTGCTACTATGAGCATTTGCTTCAATAAAGGAATTATTATTAATATTTATGTTTTGTGATATTGAGTTACTTAACCTGACACACACCTTTCTCACATTAGAGGGTGATGACACTGATGACACAAACTGGGGATGACTGCCTATACTATCAAAACTATGGGTAGATAGTGAAGTTAATTTACCACTGGGTTGTTCTGTCTTATGCCATTCATCTGAAGTCTGTGTGTACTCAGATATCATTTGCCTTTGATACATATCAAACTTTACTGCCAGTGTACGTAAAGAAGTCTGTAATCTGGCTATTTGTGCTTCTAGGATTTGTGTGTCAGATTCATAACTTAATCTATTACTTTCTAACTGTGAACTATACATTTTAATTTCATTCAATAATTCTAAACGTTCTTTCTTTGGTTTCAGAGATTTAACAGAATTTTTATGTACTTTTAACAGTTTCTGTGTTTTTTTAATATATCGGTTAACTTTGATATACTTTTTTAGTTTCCTACTGCTGCAGGGATTGACTACTGTATCTGATTTGACTTTCAATAAATTAGAGAAGTTGGTATTAGCAGTAGACATGTCAGCAGCAGCAGTAACCAACTGCGGGGCCCTATCAACTAATTCTTCATATAGGCTTTGAGTGTGTATTGCTGTTGTGTTATGGGCTGCATCTTCCAGTTCGGTGATCTGGTGGTGGGCATCACTTAGCTCCCGCTGCAGGGTAGTAATCTGGCTCAGAGCCTCCTCATACTCAGCACGGCACTCATCAAACCTATTTACTAATAACTGAAGTCTATCCCGCTCTTCTACAATGTCTACATACTTTATGTGCAAATCCGATAGTTCTAATTTTAGTCTATTATTATTCCCAAGGACTTCTAATAATTCCTTTTCGTTTTCGTCTCTTTCATTATTCAATTGGGTGCATAGCTCCTTGCTTGCCTTTAATTCTTTCAGGGCCAATTGTAATTTGGATTGCTCCTGGCGCGCTAAGGCTCTGCGGGTCATCATTTTGTAATTAATTAATTAATGAAACAAGGAGTAATCACCCAAAGAATGCGAAATGACAGGTAGGTTTCGGTATTGCAGTGTATTGTTATAACAATTGCAGCGTTACACTTGGATAACGGGCAATTGCATATACACGTATGTGTTTTTTATGCGCTAAATAGTTGTTTCAAAGCCAAAACAGCTACTAGCACTCTTTAAAAACACCAAAACAGAAGTTTAAAATTCAAGTTTTACTAACCTAACTGTCACTTTGTTTACATCGACGAAAACTTTTCTTACGCACTTTTAACACTTAAACTATTAATATATACTACTATTTATTATATAAATTAGGCGATTAAATTGGATTTGGGCACTAAAAACACACAAAATAAATTAAAATAACAAAATAAAGTACAGAGATCTTTGAACAGCTAAAATTTCCTAAATTGCTCCTGCCGGGAATCAAACCCGGAACCTCCTACTTAAATTTACAGCGCTCACCGATGCGCCAGGAAGGTCGTCTTTAAAGGCCAGTGAAGTTCACACATCTGAACTTGGCCGGCGTAGTTCTTTCTCCCCGGAAGGGTTCAAGCCTTGGGCCACCAGTCCATTATTACTAGCCGTAGTAGGCTTGAAATAAGCTGTAAGTTATTATTCTTCTTCTTCAGCATTTTTCGACCATATTGGTGTAGGCCTTCTTCAACATATTCCATTTCTTGCGACATTGACTGTGTGGTTCCCACTCGAACCGGCTACCTTCTTCACGTCGTCCTTCCAGCGCATTTGTGGCCGCCCTTAGAGGCACTTTTCTCCCCATGGCTTCCATGTTAATGATTATTATGATTACTTAAGAAATGGGGAAACTTAAAAACATCCAGAGTATGTAAAACTTATAACAAAACTGTAAATTTTGTCAAAAAAGTTGTTCGTTCCAATTTTTTTTGTAATTATGTTGAAACAGTTTCTTTTATTTATTTGAAAACACTCCGTTAGTAAATATTTGCTTTAATTACATGCTCATATATGTTAGCTGGGAAGGCTGCCAAATGAGAATTAAACTGTTAATGTAAATTAATTCCAATCAATCTAGTAAGTACCGTTATTAGTTGTAATTTAATTTGACTGTCGGAGTAAATTGAAGATGGTGATATATCGAATTTCTTAGGGTTATCAAGGAGTCCCGGAATAAAGCTATAAGTATAGGTATCTATAAATTCTACTAGATGCTGCCCGCGGGTAACCTGATGTGAATAAGTCTGTATACTTCATCATATCAGCCTATTGCCGGCTCAGTACAAGCCACGGGTCTTCTCACACAATGAGAAGGGTTTAAGCCGTATTCCGCCACGCTGGCCCAATGCGGATTTGTGGACTCCACACCCCTTTTGAGATCATAATGGAAAACTCTCAGGCATCTCACGATGTTTTTCTTCCCCGTTGAAGCAAGTGATATATTAAATGTTTCGCTGCATACCTAATTGCAATAAAAATATAACGTAACGTGACTTATTCACCGCAGCATGGAAGGAAGTACATTATTTTATGTAAAAATACGAATAGTCCTCTAAACCAACCTTGAGTGTTCGATGTTTTTCCAGAACTAAAACTATTTATTTTTATTTATTTAAACTCTTTATTTGTCCATCACTACATAGTTAGGAAAATAAAAGACGAATGGAGAGAAACACATAAACTGGAGTAGAATACAAAAGGCGGCCTTATGGCTTAAAAGCGTTTCTGCCAGGCAACCTTAGGATTAGGACAACAAGAGCGAGAACAAATAGGTGGTGTAAAATTATTATAAACCTACATTCAAATAACTAAATACGAATACATAAACAAAATATACACAAATAAAATACAAAATATAAAAAAAAAAATGACGGTGAGTAAAAAATGCTTTCTTACTCTCCGTCCTTTCAACAATTTTTATGCGAAGAATCAATTCGATTGGTTGCTTTATTAGGGCGTAAAGGAAGGGCACACAAACACACTTTCGCATGTACCAATAAAGGGGTGTTTTTATCAGTTACCTTTAATTTTTCTTTGTTTTAGTCTTTTTGTATTTAGGCAAACCCGGAGGTGGGCGTTATTAGCTGTAACACAGTTTCTAACTAACACAGTTGTTACCGTTCCTTAGATTATAAAAATCCGTTGTAAATGAGACACAATAAAGACAATTATTATTATTATTACCTTGTCTCCATTACTGTCACCCTTCCAATGCTGCTCAGCTCTCGCCTTCCCGATGACTACTGGGGAGACTACCTCCAAATGTGACGGATTGCAGCTCATCGACACTTTAATGTATTTATTTGTGCGCCGTATGAACCGATGTATAAAAGTGCCGAGATGGTATTTGATGTCGCCCGAACCCTAAACAACAATAAAATTATGCAAGGGCATCAAACAATTGAGGTTTCTTAGGGCACGCTGACCACCCTCTGAGTCCACCACACCACATACCACCACAGTAGAGAGAAGCCTAATCAGAAGGTGGTACCACCTTCTGATTAGGGTCGGATAGTTTATCTACAAATTTTGTCCTTGTCGCTTGATAAAGCAAGGCTCTATCATCCGTCACTTGTCAAAGAGTGACAACCGGTCCTTAATATACTATATCCATTCTTTGACGTACAATGGCGGCAGATCAGAATACAGTTGTCACCACCCCTCCTCTTCGAGCAAATAAGGGAATATAACGTTGAACCGACAGCAGCGTCCTCTGCGCAACTTTTACCATCTACTGCGATCCACCAAGTCTGCCCAGCGTAGTTAATATGGTAAAACCATCCTGTTTAAACCAGCAATTGTTATAGCCTTATAATTGAATACTATCCTTAGGACCAATGTTAGCATCTTCTAATTTGTGTATGACATCTTAACCACATAATATTTTGTCTTTGTCGCTTGACATAAAGCAAGAAAGTGAAAAAACTTACGTTATCGGAGTAGGCTATCGGACACTTGTCAGACGGTGGAAGGAATTACACTGTTTGTTTGTTACCTATGTTCGGCACAATCTTGCAGTAATTTGGCATTTGTATTGCTAGTCCACGATCGTGGACATAGGAAACTTTTTATTCCGGAAAAGCACCGAAAACATGACTTCGTTCATGACTTCACTGCTAAACCGATCTTGATAAAATTTGGTATATATATAGCTTGCCTGCTTTGCAACCTATGCCCGGTGAATTTTTTTAAGATACCAAAGTCGTATGAAATAAAAAAATCAACAGTGCTATAGAAAATAAAATCTTTACCGGCTCTTTAGGCTCCATCGGTTTGAATTGAGCAAAAATATCGGTCAGCTGCTTGCGACACACATTGACTAGCATATTCAGTCGTCCTAAAATAATATAAAAATAAAAACCGAGTAATATACGAACGAAAACCAGAAGTTTAATACTCAAATAGGCTCGTTAAATACCTCTGAATACAACGTTTACCATTGTGGTCAAGTAATGAAAAAATGTGGTCTTTTGGTGTAAACGTCGCTGGTACGAGTGACTTGAAGTATTTTACTATTTCTTCCATAACTATTCGATCTAGTTTTTGTATTACCAAACGGTGATGCATAGTTTGATTAGCCTAGTGCTTAGCTTCAGTCTCATCTGGTGTTAAGTTTATCGATCTCTCTAGCGCATTGGTGAGCGCTGTATCTTAAATGTGGGAATTTGTAATTCCAGAATTTTCTCTGCTCTGGTAGGACGCTTCCGCAGTTACCACTCTACCAAAAACACACCAGGTTTAATATACTTGCCATACCTTTTCACAGACTTTCTCCTTTTCTTAACGAGATTGCAGCCAAGGGCTCACTTGTAGTGGACAATGCTGCCTAATGGAAATTGCTGTAATATTAAAAATGGAACATTTATTTATGCTGAATACCTCGATGTTGCATTGCCATGACGATTGACTCAACGCCCAACTTCGTGCTCGTGTCGACAATTTCTTCTAACATCGCAATCATGCTCTCCCCACCTTCTAATCCAAACCGTTTCTCCGCCGGCCACTTCGTAGCGAAGTATTTTTCCAGACTGTTGATAATTTATTTAATATTAGAATAGCTTTCGCCCACTTCGCTCATTTTCAGTTCGATTTTATTTGGTAAGTTGAAAATTCATTCCAATTTGAGGTTTGAACCTCTATTTTACATCGTCGATAGTGAAGAATTTTTTGCGGTCACCTGCGGTTATCTGTATGACACTTTTGAGCCTGTCCGTGTGCGGTTTGAGCTGTGCTTTGATAGATCAGCCATTAAGTCAGACACCTATTACTTTTATATATACCTAAAGAAAAATCAAGTGTACTTTAGCTTCATCAGCTTACAGAAAAACAACACGTCTCTCTTCAAGTTTGACAAGATTTGCCCCGCCGACCTGATATTATAACGAAGGATGAAGGCGGAATAAGAAGGACTCACTACGAAAGTTTAACTTCAACATCGGATCGTCCTGAGGGAGATATTATCTACCTACTTAGCATGTATGATTTGGAGTTCTTCAAGGGGTGGATTAACAATTGCCTTAGAAGCTATAAACGCATTGTTACTTCACTGGTGCTGAAGATGATAATGGGCGGCGATAATCACAAATTTACTTCATTTAACCGGCTCCTTGCATACTTCAATTTAAATTTAAAAATAAAACTGTTGGATGGAAGCAGGCGTTACTTTGCGGAAATCCATGTTATACCACGAAAATCAAGCTTAATTTACTTTACTCCGCGAAAAGCAGGAGAATCTGTATGGTGTAATTTATAATTTCTTCAATCCCAACTCCACACCAAGCATATCTTCGGCAATGTACCCTCTACGCACGTTTCAACCGGAGCATCCTCGGGTGATGTTGACCTTACAATGAATAATTGTTAAGAATAATTGTTTAGACATCTTCAAAATAAGCTTGATTTTTATGGTAAAAAAAAACTGATTATCGGCCGAGACGAACAAAACATAACTTATATATATTTGACTCAGGAATAGCCACCTATAAATATATTATTGAGACAAATCTATCGGTGAGTGTAAAGATGTTGCTTTGTGCAATTAGCGTACAAAATGCACCTCTCCTAAAGCGGATGCATGTGCTATACACATGCTTAAAACTTTATATTCGCTTCATTTCCAAAGCATTTTTTAATCATTAATCCAATGTAACCTGAACATTGTGTGGCAGTATGCCAGCCAAGTGCTCGAAAGCCATTAAAAACCTCGAAATTGAAAGAATTTTGTCCAATTTCTAGTAAAAAATTCATTACAATCGTATTCTCTTCGATAAATACGAATATTAAAGCGGCGAGCATGTTTTAAGAAACGAATTAGACCGAGGGTCGACGAGCGCCTACTTTCCCCCGGAAGCTTTTTTCATCGCTTGAAATATTAATAGCTATTTGAACTTCTTGATTTATTACATTGCTCACAAATCAACTTTTGCCTTGAGGATTTAGATTTTATTTACTTTGTTTCTTCTAACTTTTACTTTGTATACTTATATATTTATGTTTATATGTTTTATGTCACTTATGCTACGGTGAATCATCTTCTTCTGCCTATTAATGGCGGTACTTTCTCACGGCCGGAGAGGGAGAGATAGGGAGAGAGAGAAGAGAAGAGGGAGAGGAGGGGAGATTATATGTTCGGACCCAAAACACTGCTCTAATGTTGGCTGAGTAAACTAAGTATGTCAAAACAGATAGTAACATTACTAGCTGTTTTCACATACTTAGTTTTCAAAGCAGTGTGTGCAAAACTATTCGAGCGCCGAAAATATTGATCACTGATCCAAAGAAGCAGTGATACAATACTAATCAAATAAAATTAAGGGCTTATTGTCAACCGCCAAATAATAAACTACGGAAAATTTTTATGTTTTCAACGGTTTTTGTATAGAAATCTTTCGAGTTAACTCCTCAGGCGGACTAAGTGCCGATTGATAAACCAGCTCTTAGATATATAAACAGGCCAATGACCATAAACCGCATTCTGTTAACGGGCCACTGCTGGGCACAAACCCCGTCTCTCTAGAAGGGACGGTTTAAGAGCATAGACCCACCACGCCGCTCCAACGCGGGTCGGTGGGCCTGATAAGATACTTAAAAAATTATAACTAACAATACGGCTTTGGTGAGACGACGCATAATAGTACGCTTCTCCTCTGGTGTCTTGTCGAACACGCCCGGCGGCTCCATTCGCTCCCGTATAAACTGGATGGCGTCCAAATCGTACAAGTGCATGTACTCCACGCCTATTGAACCGCAGTAGGATAATTCCAACCGACTCACTATCTCTCTGAAAGTGAGTATTCTTACTGTATATTTGCTTTAATCTATACTAGTCATTATCATCATCACATTAGATACCCGCTACAAAGCACGGGTCGCTTCCCACAATGAGAAGGGGTTAAGGCCGTAGTCCACCACGCTGGTCCAGTGCGGATTGGTGGACTCCACACACCTTTGAGAACATTATGCAGAACTCTCAGGCATGCAGGTTTCCTCACGATGTTTTCCTCCACCGTTGAAGCAATTGACGTTGTAATTACTTTAAACGCATAACTTAGAAAAGCTAGAGGTGCGTTCTGGGATTCGAACTCGGCCCTCCGAAAGTGAAGTCGAGCTCCTACCCAATGCGCCATCACCGCTTCAATCTCTACTAGTACCTACTAGTACTAGAAGTTTATTGCGGTGTTTATTACAAATTCCGTGGGAACCGGTTGTTTACCTGTGTATAAAATGTATGTTACTCTTCGTCGTTTCAACTAACGCTATGCCAAAAATTTGTCGATTGGTTGTTAAGATAGGGCGCCGGGCGCAAAGTAAAGACAAACAAACAAGCACATTTGCTTTTATAATACTAGAACTGTTGGCCGCGTTCTTCGCTCGCGTTGATTGCACTTTATTACAAATCCCGTGGGAATCGGTTGTTTTCTTGGTACAACAAGTAGCATATGTTACTCTCCGTCCTTTGAACTAACGCTATGCCAAAAATTTGTCGATTGGTTGTTAAGATAGGGCGCCGGGCGCAAAGTAAAGACAAACAAACAAGCACATTAGCTTTTATAATACTAGAACTGTTGGCCGCGTTATTCGCTCGCGTTTATTGCGCTTTATTGCAAATCCCGTGGAAAACGGTTGTTTTCTTGGTACAACAAGTAGCATATGTTACTCTCCGTCCTTTCAACTAACGCTATGCCAAAATGCAAGTTGATTTATGTTAGTTGCAAACACAGGATTCCCAAGTAATTTGTAAAAAAAAACCATAATAAACTTATGCTTATTGCTATATTAGCTTAGCTCATATATGCTTTTGTTTATGCCTAACCTTCACAAGTTAGTGGAAACGTTTCAAACATGCTAAACTATGCAAAATTGTTCAAAGTTTCAGTTGAGCTAGATAGCTATGTACGGCTCATATCAGAAGTTTGTTTCGAATAATTTAGGTTCTCAGCATTTATTACAAGTGCGAAAAGAAACTAGAAGACCATTGTCCCATCAAGATGGAAAAAAACAAGCGCGTTCCACTTCTAGCCTTTCAACGTCCCACTGCTGGGTACAGCCCTCTTCTTTATAGGAGAGAGGGTTGTACAGCATAGACCCAACACGCTACTTCAATGCGGATTGGCGAAGTTAAATCACAAGTTAGTGATCATAACTTGGTCCACCGGCTTGAAGGAGGACTCCCGCTAGACCGTGTCGGGTTCGAGCCCAGCGTCGGCCGTGGCATTGTCAACTACTATTACTTATTATTTTAGGCTTTACCTACACGCTCGGTATCGTGTGAGTGACCATAAAAAATATATTTAATATTAGTCGACCGTGCTGCGGCCGAAGCTCGGCTCGGATCCGACACAGTCTGAGCTGAGGCACGGGGTTGAACTACAATTTAACGCCTAACACCGGGTTGGTACTGTTATTCTTTTCGTACAGAAAAACACTAAACATTTTAGAGTTGAGCCGGGAATCGAATATGTTACCAGTTACATGTTGTATGTCACCAGTTACATGTTAGTTGAACCTGCTTTCTACAAGACCAAAGAGACGGAACAAGAGCGGAGCCAAGTTACCATACATGATAGGAAATTTATACAAACTGTTATACTCATGAGAGATCACTAAAAGGGAAGAAAGAGTTCGAAACGATAACCGAAAAGGGAGCAAATATGAAATTTACCTTAGGGGTAGTGCTGTCTCTTTACCACCAATGTAAGTCCTTGCAGGTAGTTCGAACACTTCATCCATTTGAGCCTCAGCTACAACAGATAGGATACTAAAATCGTAAACACTACTATTTGGACGAAATGACAAGACCCACGTTGATTGGTGACGAGCATGGGTGGAACTTTTGTCTGATTTGCAGTCGTATGTGAAGCAGTACCATAATACTGGACTTGTTTGATCTGGTAAGTTTAAAAGTCGAATTTACATTACGAAACTTCTTCTTCGTCGTCGTCATCTTTTGGTGGCCCTCCTCTTAGTATGACAAGGGCTTAGGGCAGAAATCCAACTCGCTGACCTATTGCAGATTTGAAGACTTTACACGTGATAATGACTAAGACGCCTGGAGATATCTTTGCATCGTTTGAGTCTCATGCAAGACTGAAGTGTATCGAAAATGCAACCGTATCAAAATACCCACCAACACAATGACATGAACATTGACAGTGTTATTTGTAGTATTAGTACCTACAGTACTACAGAACTATGGATACTAAGACTACTATTAGATGTAGTTAAAAAAGCGTGTAGTGAATATAGAAAAAAGAATAACTTTATTCCCGAAAAAAAAATCAAAGATAGTAAATATTGTGTTAGATAAAGTTATCACAGGTAATCCCATTTTGTTTTTAAAATGTCAATTCTTTTTATTTCTGCAACTGTAACTCCTTTTATATTTGAAGACGAAAAAGAGCTGATTTTTGGATTACAAAGCGCCAACGTGCGTAAAGAGCTACACGTGAAAATCGCGTTTAGAGCGACATACAGTTGAATTTATATCACAGTCTGGATCGACGTATTTGCAAGTTCGCGGTGATACAAACGCGAGGTTCAATTTATTAAAGTACAATGTCGCATTTTCACCTCGTCGCGGTTGCAATAACTTACTACTCTACACGTAAATGAGACGTCCTGAATATTATGCCTATTTGACTTGGAAGTAGGGCAGAGAGGCTGAACGTCCCGAGAGAGAAACTGCGAACGTCTGCCCTCTTCTATGTACAGCAGACTGCGTAATAAGCTCTCTATCCCCAATCTATGTTATAAGCAACAGTAAGTTATATTAGGTTAACTAGGGGCCGTTTCCCTAATAATTGTTTGCACACTTCGAAATCTCTGGTTTCCTCGAGAATCGACTTTAATACTAATGGTCAAAAATATAAGTAAATAATTCAAGAATTTCGAAATCGCTATAAAAACTTTTATAGATTTCGTGACGACTGCTTTTCTACATAGCTAAGCTGTGGATATGTGTAAAAAACACCAGTTAAATTGTCTGAAACTCTTGCTTAGCTAAAGTTTAAATAAATAGGTAGGCGTAATAAAATACGTGCTAAGCATGGGAGCTACGGATAGGAACTGTGTGAGCCACAGATAAGAGTGGTGTAGAGCAGAGCATTGTGCAGAGCAGAGTAACCCATCATGTCAAGTCATGTATTACGTAGTAAACCCGCGTTTTTCAGGCATGCATCGTCCTCAGCTACCTCACTCAGAACATCTCCGTAGCTTATCCGCTAAACAACGTCTTATTAGTAGAAACGGTCACATAGTTTCATAGCCTATTTCTGATATTGCTTACTGCTTAGCTACATCGCGGTGGAAAATAACTTTTTTATGGCAGAATAAAATTGGTCTAGAGATTTAATTAATGTCTCGCGTTCATCCTTGATTTCTTATCTCACATTGTGTTGTATTACCGATTTTTATACCTCAAAATTTTCGGTAGAAGCGCGGAGTAGCTGATACATATAGAGGAACTCGTACGTACTTTCTCATCTACTATAAAAACTCATGATACTATTTACTGGTTTCTTATCGACTATGGTAAATACATACCTAGCGAAGTGCCAAGTTCACGCGAGACTATTCCACATTCAACTCCTTTCAATTCTAACGGCGGGACTTGTTTGTTAAGAAGCCAGTTAGCAGCTATCGTAAGATTCAGTGGATCAGTTTTTGCCAGGAGATGTCCGCGTACCTATAAATTTATTTATTTATTACCCATCCAAAGGTGGCGTGATCTTATGTTTTTAATTAATTATAAGCATACCAACCATATCAATTGATAAAAGAAAAAAGACAATATACTTTTAGGCTTGTCGACTTGAGTCACACTATCATTGAGGCTGCCGTCTATGAGAATATATATATGAGAATACATATATACTATATGTAACATGGTGTAGGAGTATTTTTTTTGTATGAATGGTTAAACCACAAGCGACAACAAATACATTTCCACTTGCTGCAGCCAAAGCCGTCGATCACAGATGCATTCTCAATACGATGTAGCATATATAACTGCCAAGTTAAAAAGTACCTACATCTGAATCATTTTTACTCGTAATTAAACTTGATTACCTGATAGCTTCGTATGAGACTCATCACGGCCAGGTGCATCTTGATTCTTTCTGTAGTCTCTTTATCTTCTTTTTTTTTGGGTTCTGCAATCCAAAAAAAAAACTACTTTTCGAAATTGGAACCTTTTTTTGTATGCAGATATAAAACTTTTATGTTACATAGCTGGGCGTTTCTAATACGTACATACAAGATGCACTCTGTACATTCAGATTTAACATCTCCTCGAGCCGAGTTGACGTCACAAACCGCATTTTCAAATGTGTTGCGACTCAAATGACAGATACGGGTCCTGAACAACTAAAAAGTACTTAGACAAATAAGGTTCCTGCCTCGGTACGAAACCACAGACTGTTGTGGCGTTGGTTTTAGAGGGCCTATGAGTTACTCTATAATACTGTTAAATCCTATATGGAAAAGCCAAAAAATATGAGAGGATGCAATATATTATCATATATATTACAATATATATATATATATATAAACAACTGAGTTTCTGTATAACATGTGTATCTTTTTGTATATCATTGTATATCTAGTTTTTTTGCCTACCCTATCTTCCTTTTATTATAATTTATTTAGTTTATTTTAATTGGAATGGAAGAGCGGAGTCTTCTTTCACAGGGGTACCCAGTAATACTACTCTTAAAAGAAAACTTCAGCGATATGTTGATACCACTTTGTTTCTTACCGAAATAAACTATTTTTATTTATGTTATTTATTATCTATCATCATCCGCAGCCTAGTAACGTCCCACTATTGAGCACAGGCCTCGTCTCTCATAAGGAGACACGGTTTTTTTTAAATCCACTACAAGTTAGCCCTTGCCTGAAATCTCATCTGGTGGTAAGTGATGACGCGGTCTAAGATGGCAGCGGGCTAACATGTTAGGGAGTATGATAGTCATACCCTTAATCGTTTTCTACACGATATGCCCAACACGCAGCTCCAATGTTGGTTGGTGAGCTTTAACGACGACGAACATTCTGGCCACCTGAACTTTGGACGCAGCAATTCTGTCAATAGCGGCAAATTTTTATAAAGCAGCGCAGGTTTTTCGGCGAGATTGTCTTTCCGATTCCCACATAGGTACATTTTGCATTGTATATTGACCAAAAAGGATGCTGAAGATCGAGTAAAGGCAAATAAAGTGCGGTTTCGTAACGCCCATTTTGCCTCGTATTTTGCCCTAGATGATCATTTGCTGGCCACCTGAACTTTGAATACAGCACCCCTGTCAATAGCGGCTGATTTTTATAAAGCAGCACAGGTTTTTCGGCGAGGTTGTCTTCCCCTTCCCACACCCATTTTGCATTGTACATTGCCTTAAAAGGATTATTGCTTAAGATCGTGTAAAGGTAAATAAAGTGCGGTTTCGTAACGCCCATTTTGCCTTGTATTTTGCCGTCGTACTTTAACTTTTTACTGTCGTACTGTGTACCTACCTCATGGTATGTGAAGTATGGTTTTATATTCAAAGGACGTATTAGTTTTCTGAGCTTACTAGTGCTGGTTCCAGGACTAAACTCATCCTCAAATTCTTCAATCTTGAGAGTAGGACCGCTAACGCTTTCGTAAAATCCATCCCATGACTGTAAATAGACTTCATGGCATAAATAAATTAAAAAATGTTTCAATGAAATTTTCACTTTCGGAAGATTTATTTATATCTGCAGGATAGTGTTTAATGTTTATTATATCGATGAATTATTAAAGACGTTATAATATTTTTAAAAAAAAATGTTTAGAAATGTTTTTCTGTGTTTGGGTTAATCAATAGTATTCACATTCCACGACGTCAGCTGTGTTTACATTTCAAGTACAATGAGTTCAAAGATTTCTATTGAAAAATAAAATAAAATGTATTTGTTAAAGTAATGAGAAGTCGTTACAATTAATTAGGTTTGACAATATTTTCCTTAAACTTAAATTTCATATGAAAATATTATATCTACCCGTAACTTATAATTTTAATAATGTCACTAAAATTACTATAAGTGTAAGTCGCGAAACTAAAGAGGCAGTGGGCGGGCACATAGGTCGGAGTACTAATTCTGGGGTATCCAGGTGCTGGGAATGGCGACCCGTAAACGCAGCGTTGGTAGAGGTAGCGAGTCGCAGGGAGCCAAGCGGCATAAGATTGTGATATTTGGAACTCCCTACAAAAGACCTAGGTTCAGCAGTGGACGACCACTACTTCTTAACTTTTGTTAATAATCTATTATAGTACTATCTTATCATCATAACAACCCATTACCAGTCCACTACAGGGCACGGATGTTCTCCCGCATTGAGAAGAGTTATAGCCGGAGTCCACCCCGCTGTCCCAGTGCCGATCGGTAGACTACACACGCCTTTAAATAAATAAATATACTAGGACAATACACACATCGCCATCTAGTCCCAAAGTAAGCGTAGCTTGTGTTATGGGTACTAAGATAACTGATGAATATTTCTATGAATATAATACACAGAATTACTTATAATATACAGATAAACACCCAGACACTGTAAAACATTCATGTTCATCACACAAACATTTTCCAGTTGTGGGAATCGAACCCACGGCCTTGGACTCAGAAAGCAGGGTCGCTGCCCACTGCGCCAATCAACCTTTGAGAACATTATGGAGAACTTTTAGACATGTATGTTTTCCTTCACCGTTGAAGCAAGTGATATTTTAATTACTTAAAACGTACATAACTTGGAAAGTTACTGAGTGCTGGGATTCGAACTCGGTCCCCCGGAAGTGAAGTCCTTACAACTGGGCTATCACAGCTTCTTTCTATATTATACTGCTACTTAAATAAAACATTGAAAGTACCTGACTAACTGCTCCTTTAGAGTTTTTCCAGTCTAAGTATTGCGCCTCCAAATAATTAGCATTAGTTCCGCTCAAAAATGTCTCCGCTTTGGATGACTGCAGCCTTTTCGATAGGTGATTTATGTACTTTGAAAAAGAATAAAGAGTAACTTAAAGAGTAGCAACTTGGCGACAGGAGCAATCATGGCGGTAGATCTAACCCGGACGAGATCAGTCACAAAAAGCTATATTCATCAGGATGAATCATCATCATCATCATCATCATCATCATCATATCAACCCATTCCCTGCCCACCAGTGGCGTGCACTTCATACATGCACAAAAGCACTGCATACCCTAAACTTTTTGTATAAGTCATAAAGGGGAAGGATTTTTCAATCCAATGCCATCTTCCTTCTTTATGCATACCCTGGGCAAAAATCCTGTGCACGCCACTGCTGCCCACTACTGGGACTGGGACTGGGACTCAACACACCTTTGAGAACATTATGTGGAACTCTCAGGCATGCAGGTTTCCTCGCGATATTTTACTTTACAGAAAAAGCAAGTGATATTTTAATTACTTAAAACGCACATAACTTAGAAAAGTTAGAGGTGCGTGCTGGGACTCGAACTCGGCCCCCCGAAAGTGAAGTCGACTCCTACCACCGCTTATTATCACTGTTTAATCTAATCAAAGCTATATTATTACTGTTTAATCTAATTTATCTATAATTCTAACTAACTGTAAAACACACATACGCATTTGTAAAAGGATGCAGGTAGGTACACCATTTTTATTTACTTTTTAGTGAGCATTCAAAAATAGGAGAAAAGAATTGTGTTTGAATAAATAAGAACGAATAAATTAATAACGAATGTATATTATATTTTTTTAAATCCACTTTACACATCAATTGTGTACAAAATAACGAAAATAATATCAGGTTAAGCCCTTCCTGCTGAAGTCGTCGCACTTTGTCAGTCTGACAGAGCCTTAAGCCTTAAAGCTTTATAGTCAAGGCTCTTTGTGAACTGATCAATTATTTGTAAAAAACACTTACCAATGAGTTGGGTCCCCGTAACGGCGAAGTTTTAAAAATCTGAAAGGCTATTGTTAAGGCCATTTGCAATTTTATAAGTGGTCTGCCAAAGAACTATAAATAAAAGTTGATAAAAACATATATTAAACTATATTATGTAATCTTTTACATAATATTATACAATTCTACAAAAAATCTTTTTTAAATCTTAAATTGTATTATTTAACGGAATGACAGAATTAAATAAAGTTGTGTGTCAGGTGCAAGCAAAGATTTTTGAATGTTTTTTTTATTTGAAAAAGGAACGGCTTGGTAATAGTCAAAAGTAGCTTTCTATAAAATAAGCAGATTGGTTATGGTATATTATGGTTATGGTATCTGTATATAATCTTTCGCGGTTATGGGAACACAGGGAGGCGGGAACCTGTGAAACTAAGTTTCATCTTCATCTAGACTTCTGGTCAGACGCTTCATGTCAACAAATACCTGACATCATGAATAAATAAATAAATAAATAAATAAATATACTACGACAATACAAACATCGCCATCTAGTCCCAAAGTAAACGTAGCTTGTGTTATGGGTACTAAGATAACAGATGAATAATTTTTATGAATAGTATACATAAATATTTATAATATGTAGATAAACACCCAGACACTGAAAAACATTCATGTTCATCACACAAATATTGTCCAGTTGTGGGAATCGAACCCATGGCCTTGGACTCACAAAAGCAGGGTCGCTGCCCACTGCGCCAATCGGCCGTCAAACACTATTAAAGTGTTTTTGAGAGGCAGAATGGAATAATAAAATGCTGGATGCCAAAAAACTCTGACCACATTAGCTCGGTGACAATCTTCCTCTTTAATTAGCCCACCGCAGGCAGCAACTCATGGAGGCCGAAGGTCACTGATTGCCCTTAGGTGTGTCTCCTCTCTCCGCTGCCTGCGGACGTCACCTCCTCGCAAAAAGAGGCAGCGGTATTCCACGATATCTCGCTACGAAATATCGTTTGAAAGATAGGGAATATAACTCGCTTCCGAGTTACGAGTTTGTTACTTTAGTCGCCTCGTACGACACCCGCGGGAAGAGGAGGGGTGGTGGTACCTATATTCTAAGACTAGCTGACCCGCGCAACTTCGTCTGCACCAAATCGTTTTAATATATTTCCTATATGCCGTGCAACTTGCTGTTATCTGTGAAGAGTTATGTCCTTTATCTCCGACAATATTTATCAGATCTCGATTTAAATTAGACAGCACATGCTTGGTAGTACACGTTGTCGAATAAAAAAAGAATTATTAAAATCGGTTCATTTTTAACGGAGCTATGAAGTAAAATTGATAAAAATTTTCATCCCTATGTATCCTATATGTTGACCCGAAATACCAGCTACCACTATGCAGTGGCGTGCATAGAGAGTATGCACAGGGTATGCAGGTGATATAAAATGAAGAAAATCTCCTTTGTTTGTTTGTCCTTACATTTGCACAGTAACTTAGCAACCAATGGACTTGGTTTTTGGCATAGAGTTAGTTAAAAGGACAGAGAGTATCAAAAATACTTTTTATCCCAGCCAAACAAACGTTTCCCACGGTACTTGTTAAAATACCGTAAGAAAGCGGGAAAAAGTTGTTTATAATGTAACAGTAATTTTGTAAAGTTTGTTTATAATGAAACATTTTAAAATTATAAGTTGACGTACAGTGCCAGATTATTTAATCAATTGATTAGGATTTTTACAAATGTGCTAATAATTGTTATTTAATTTATGTTACAGTAATTTTGTAAAGTGACTGATAACTTTATCAATCGTTTTAAGAGATCATTTAAATTAGAGTTTTTACACAACGAATGTTCATGACATTTTGTCGGTGGAAAGTAGTTTGATTGGATGGATGAATAAACATCAGTCTTGTTGGGAGACTCAAAGATACATCCTGATGTCTTTGTTATCTTAAACCACTAGGTCTTCTTTACAACATTTATAATTTTTTTGTTTTTTTTTTATTGATAAAAAAAATCCCTACTAATATTATAAATGTGAATGGAAGTTTGTTTGTTACGCTTTCACGGGAAAACTACTGAACCGATCTTCATGAAACTTTTTATACAAATTCAAGGAATAGCATTGAATGTAAATAATATAGTAAATGACTATAGGTGTAGACAGTGGCGTGCATAGGGTTTTCGGTCAGGGTATGCATTAAAAAAAATAGGTACTGAACATGCTATTTGGATGTTACTGTATAATTTTACTTGTGAGTAGGTACCTAACCTAACTTTTTTTTGTGATACCCATGTAGATCTTCTCATCATCTCCTATGTCCAGTATAGTAAGCTCTGATACGACCGACCAGTGAGTTTTTAAAATTGTCTGCCATAGCGGCAATTACATTAAATAATGTTTTTTTAGTGTAAACAATAAACAAACATAGGTATTATTATAAATAAATAATGAAACAAAAAACTGATCACTGCTATTCGCCTGTTTATGTAAGTCAGTCAGAGCCCTTTTTACGTGCCGCTCCTTGTAGGTGCATTCCTTCCTTTACGAATAATATCAATAAAACGTTAGTTAAGAATTAGCTCTAAACTTACCTACATTTTCCAAGCACACTGAGCCATCAGATCACACGCCGAACATAAGAACTTTCTTACACTAAGCACATTCCTAACGATCATTTACAAACAGTACACTGTCACATAGGTTAATGTTAACAATAATAATTGTAACTATATACAAACAACCGTACAGCAAACGAAAAAAACAGTATTTAATTCTAATTCAGTGAATATAAGTTGTTATGACAGAAGGTAAAAGGTAAACAATAATGGCGCTTAGCGATCGCCAGCGATAATGAGAATATCATAGTCAAAATATGTCCGTAATATTTTCTTAGTACACAAATGCTAATAAAAGGTGTTATTAAAACAATAAATAAAAATAATATTACTTCATCAGTTACCAATGGCACCTGGTAAACGTTAATTATTTATTTAACATAATTCGGCAACTTTTAATTTGGTTATTTTAATATACTTTTTGAACAAATTAGGTACTCATAAATTTCTAAAGACCTTGAATGTAATGAAATTCATTGATAAATTTTTTAATTACAAAAAAGAATTATTGCCGTTTAAAACAATAAACAAACAAAGCAAATTAAATGTCCTTATAAAAAAACAAAGCATACATTTGGATTTCTAATTTCCGTAAGCAGTGCTTTTAAGATTTGCACACAAGCAAAATCCCTATACTGGAAACCTGGAAAACTGGCACACATAGAAAGAGCCAAATATTGTGTAAGCACGCACGCGATTATATCATTACACACCACAACTTACGTGTGTGCACGTGCACACGAGTAACGACAGATGCATTCAATTGCCGTGCTTCTATGGAGACTGCGGCGGCGCGGCGAATTAATTCGAGCGACGAATAAACGATTTACCCGGCAATGGATACTTAATCGTGAAAACCCCAGCTAATATTATGGGATTTAAATTATATTTCTAGCGTTACTTTTTATTTAGGGATACTGTTTACAATTAAAAATCAAAATATAATCGAAATATTATGCAGTTTGTCTATTTTAGTTCTAAACCATGACACGGGACTTGACCATTGATTTACATAGAAGTGCGGCCGGTTTTAACTAGATGGCGCTTTTATAGTTTTCTATTAATTGTTTAATTTTTTTTAAATCTTTAAATTTTAGGTCGTCCTTATGGTCTGAGAGGCCCTGAGGTCAGGGTATGCACTGCTTATTTGCATCTATGAGATGCACGCCACTGGGTGTAGACTATGTAGCAGTACGCTGCAGGGCACATCTAGTAGTCTATATATGCTATGTCACATATAGAACAATCACCTCTGTCTTAAGATATCTTTGGTGGAAAAAATAACAGACTTTCCGTGACCCACCTTGAGCAAGCAAACAATTCGTAGACAATGAAAGTAATACGGTGTAGGGATGAGATATCAAAATGAATTTATATGGGTGAAGATTTGAGGCGCCACGAGGGGAAAACTTGGGGAGGATTCCAGGCGCCGCCGTTTAGAAGCTATTTTTGTGACAAGGGTGACTTATGTTTGCTTTCATTTTCATTCTAAAAAAAGTAGTCGAATCAACTCTTGCACATGGTTGTACGGAGCTAATATATATGTATATATATATATATCTATATATATATATATCTACTACTATTTACTAATTTATCTACTATCATCATTAATTTTAACAGTCCTATTATAGTATTAAGGACTATGTCAACGATAAAAATGCTTGGGTGTAAATAATTGCTCTAACCAGGTTGCTTCTTTAATAGTTTTTAAATGACAATGTGAGATGGTGATAACGAAAAAAAAATAACAACCGGCTAAGTTTGTTGTGGGCTTCTTCTTAGACCAGGGCGCGTTTGGAACCCTCATAGCTTTAGTTTTAAGTTGACGAATTTATTTATCGCCATCACCACTCACTCCTATGTCACATTTTACATGTAATGTACGCATCAACAGTGCCATCTATGTGCCTATTTGAATAAAGAAATATTTGACTTTGACTTTGACTTTGACATCTGACTGCTTAGTGTGTACCCAATATGCACGCCTCTAGGACAGTACAAGTACGTACAGAAGGAAAATGTCTCTACGGTAGTGAAGGCGCTTATTCATTAATCTTGATAAATGTGTCCAAAGTATTCAAGTTGAATACGAATGGCTAGTCAGCCTTTCGAAGCGGTCGTGATTATATTGTTAGAAAAAAAAATTACAAAAAAGAACGTATTTTGTAATACAACTAAAAAGCAAGAAATAAATATTTTCTACAACATTTTTAAGTAAAATGTTAAAAGTTGCTATGTATTGATCATTTACTTCGTATTACTAGAAAGTACCAGTCATATCAACCGATAGACGTCCACTGCTGTATCCTATATACATCGTATCTTTTATAGGGAGTTCCAAATTCCTTGGTTTTTTGCCGCTTGGATCCAGCGGCTACCTGCGACGCGCTTAATACCGTCTGTCCAACTAGTCGGGGGTCGACCAACGCTGCGCGGGGATGCCATTCCAGCACATTGGGACCCCGACGTCCATGCTTAATCCGCTTAAACTATATGGCCCACCCATTACCACTTTAGCTACGCGACTCGTTGAGCTATGTGGGTGACTGTTAATCTTCTACCGATCTCCACATTTCTGATATGATTACGTAGAGATACTCCGAGCATAGCTCTCCCCATCGCTCGCTGAGTGACTCTGAGCCTTTTTATGAGGCCCATAGTTAGCGTACATGTTACTGAACCATAGGTGGCAACACGCAAGAAAGTAGTTACCAGTAATGCTCTTCATTTTAAAGTCGGTTAATAAATGACAGTTTCTGTAAAATTGTCTTATTTGCTAACTATATGATTAACTGCATGAACTTGGCAAAAAAAGTCTAGGCCGTCCCGTCATCAAGTGGGAGATGGCAGTGCGTAGAAATTCGGAATATACGATTTACGACTTAACAATTGAAGAGGTCGACGATCCAAAATAATATCCTAGCTTGACATTAATCTTAGATTGAGGCCTACTTATAGTAGTTTTAGAACCAGACGAGCTCTTTGTAACACAGCTCGTCCAGGAAACTACTTCCGCGACACGCTTTTTAAGTAGAAAAGTTTGTGGAAAAGTATTTTATTTTTCTAGTTATACGCAAAAATTTGTTATTTTGACTTATTGTGTCATATTTTACATGTAATGTATGCATCAAAAGTGCCATCTATGTGCCTATTTAAATAAAAAAATATTTGACAGAGACTTTGTAGATTTTTAGCTTTACCAAGTAGCTTTGTTTCTTGAGACGGCCATAAACCGCGGGAAAATGTCTATCTCAAGGGGTATATGGCATAAGGTAACCATAAACTAGGCAATTCGTATAATACCTACTGTTTAGTCCCCCATTTACCTTGTCGAGGGTGACAGAGGATGTTAGTTTAATCTCCTTGAGCATGATCGATGGGCCCACATCATGATCAAACATCCACCATCAATACTGGTATTAGTAAATTAAGGCAAACGTCACGGAATATAGTCTTAAAATTACTGACAGATTTTTCAAACCGTTAAAACACTGAGGAGTAAATATACCTATCTAAGTTTTCTTAAAGGTAAAAAGTACGTCAACGTTTTCCTCCTTAAGGTTTTACATATTGGCATACACTGTGTATTGCCAGTAATTTGGCATGCAATGTTAAACAATAGTTACCCAAACCAAATTAATTGATTCAAAAATAAAAAAATTTAGTCTTATATGAATTGTCACATTAATTAATAGCGATAAAAAAACATTGAAACTGTTAGGCACATTGGAAATAGGCGTTTGACCTTTTTAGTAAAATCTGCTGATGTTGGTTGTCACGGCGTATTTTTTTAAAGTCTTGCAGCTATTTTCCTAGAAGTGTTTATCCAAGAAAAAATATAACAAAAGCAAAAAATAAAAAACTTTTCATTATCATGAATACTGTAATACCTTGGCATATTACCCGTCTCCAACTAGTGTGTTTTATATTACTTACTAGAATAGAAGTCTTACTATAATATGTAGATGTGTAATTAAGGAGACTAAATACTGCCCTGTTGTCAGTGCCGTACGTGACTGATGACCAAAATGCGTAATTAAGCGTTCATCCCCGTAGGTAATCCTTTGTGTTCACACTATATTAAATAATTGTTATCATATAATATGCTTAGCGGGGAAAATATACATTGATTTCGCGGGCATTCAGTTGAATAAAGCTAATATATAAACGCTTTTATAACATGATTCCGAATGTAATTTTGTACCTTCAAATGAATAAGTTCAAACACTGTGTTAAAATACAGTTATTACAGTGAGGTTACTATACAATTAATGAATTTCTAAATGACCAGGTTGCTTGGAAGATCCGTCATCCCTTGCAAGATAGAAATGATTATTATTTTTATGTCTAAAAATAATTAAATATACTACGACAATAAATACATCGCAATCTAGTCCAAAGTAAGCGTAGCTTGTGTTATGGGTACTCAGATAGCTGATGAATATTTTTATGAATACAATACACATAAATACTTATAATATACAGATAAACACCCAGAAACTGAAAAACATTCATGCACATCACGCAAACATTCCCACAACTGGAAAATTCCAGTTGTGGGAATCGAACTCACGGCTTTGGACTCAGAAAGCAGGATCGCTGCCCACTGCGCAAACTGCGCAAACTGCGGCCGCCAAAAGAGCAACTGCCAAGGTTCTTGCTGGAATCTTCTCGGTAGAATCTGGCTCTGGAATCAAACATGTGGTCAGATACGAAAGTGTTTATAAATTAGGTAGTTAAAATAAATGAAATTTGTTTTTTTTATTTTCCCGAGTGGTCTTACATCTGAAATCATTAATCTAATCTAATTCAAATTCATCAGATGGCAAATTTAATTAAGTATCGACTACAATCCTTGTCTTCAAGGATCTTATAAGGATAGACTACAACATTCAGTCTGCTATCCACAGATTTTGGATAAGGTACGATGGATACAACGCTGCTTTCACTTACCCGTATTGGCATAATCTCATCAAATAAAAATAAAACCCTCATCGCTTGACCATTTTTTGGTTGATTTACGTTACATCGTATGTACGTTGTAAATAAAAAAAAAAGATTTAAACCTCACATTAAAAACTACTAAGTTTATCTCTTTATAATATTCGTGAAAAAGTGTTGATGCAATGTTCTTTTCCTTCTAACCATATACCCATGTTCCGAGGGAGAAATGTAAACAGCCAGAGGTCAAGACGCAAAAGTCGAGCAACACCCTCAGTGTCTGTTGTCTGTAGTGCGTAATGACGCCACTTTGGTGAGTGGCGTTGGTACGTAGGAGGGTTACCGCGCCTTCCGCAATTCTCGGATTATCCTGATTTTTTAATTAACAAGATAGAAAACCAAGCTTGTACTTTGTGCTACAACTAGCTTTCAGTCGCAAAACTTATGCATCTACTATTAAATTTGAGAGAAAATGTGTAATTGCGTAAGTAATGCATTTTTATGCGACAGCGGCAATCAGGGTAGATTTGCTATTGATAGACAACGAAATTCTTCAAAATATTTTTGAAGAATTTCGTTGTCTATCAATATAATTCATCTGATCGATCTAAATATGAAATTTTAATTCGACCATTTAGGAATAAACCTCTATCAAACAAAAAATTTTACAAATCAGTCTTTAAATGAGGGAGCTACGCTCGAACATACATAAAAAACAACATTATTGATAACCTCCTAATTTTAAAGAAGTTGTTTAAAAACTATTACCTTAGAAACTCGTGTTGGATAGAGGTTTCAGTCGTGTATGATATTATTCGTGTATAAAATCATTGTCACATTACAATTGTATAGCTCTCTCTCTCCTATACTCTACGTTATATCTTTTATCTTACTCATGTAACGACATGTGCTGAAACGTAACCATGAAATTTCACTCTTAATTCTCGTAAGGTGATGGAATAATGTGCACCCATGCTTCAGGTTTAAGTAGATTATAAGGTCTTGTTTTTAAAGTTTTGTAAACTGTTGTTTACCTTTTGTTTTAAGTATTAACAAAGGTGAAAATACTGTATTACTAACACGATTTGGGCAAACTGAAGATCGGTTCATAAATAAGTTTACTTCTCCAACAAGAAATATATGTCGCCTAATATTTCACTTCAATAATTTACTATAATAGAAATGTTAATTAAATTATCTTAAAAATTCTATATATAATCTATTCAAGGTAATATGTCCTCCAATCCGCACTGGGCCAGCGTGATGGACTGCCTTGACCTCTTCTATTTGTGGGAGGAGACCCGTGTTCTGTAGTTGGCTGGTAATGGGTTTATGTGATGATGATGAAGGTAATATATTTTACTTTAAGGTAATATATATAACATTTTTGAACAACTAGATATTGCCCGCGTTCTTTGTCCGCGTTTATTACGGTTCCCTAGAAATCCCGTGTGACCGTTTCTTTTCCCGGGATAAAAAGTAGCTTATGTTAATTCTACGTGCTTTCAAACTATGCCTAATGTCAAGTGTGCAGGAAGAGCAAACGAACAGACAAACACACTAATAATAAAAACAGCACTTAAAAAGTCACAGTCAGTGTCAGTTGGTAAGCCACAGTCGCTAACTTATATTTATAGAAGTAAATTTGCTGTACATGCGTAATTTTAAAATGCAAATAAATGTGGGTCAAGAGCACGTCTAAAAACCATTACTCATTTAGAGCGATAAATTAAAAAGTTAAATTCACTTTCGACTGTCGTGTTTAAAGGGTGTAAAGTTGAAGCTGTTTTGTAAATTGCTTTTGGGGCACGCGTTTTACTTTTACATAGGAACTTTTGACACTAACTGCTTTTTGTCCCAATAAAGTATTATATTTTCACGTTATTCTTTTTTCTTAAATTACTCCGTTAAACTTCCCATATTCCTTGAACTTATTCATTGTCTATACGTCGAATTTAAAGTCTTTTCCGTTTACCTTATTAAACCAGCGGTTGCTCGCAACTGTAATAATAATTTATGCTTAATTTTTAACGAACCATTAGTGACCCTCAACAAGACACTGGCCTCCTACCAGAATAAGGCTTTCGGCAGCCACCACGCTGGCCAAGTACAAATTGGTGCACGCTACATGCCTTTCATACATTTTATCCACGATTCTGATACATACCGCTAAGATGTAAACGCTCTCCCGGCAACTATGTTTCCTGCCACGTATAATTTGAGTACCTTCCAGGCTAGAGTAAATAGGCTTTTTCTAGGCAAGCGTGCTCCAACCTAGACCTCATCGTTGCTTTCTAACGGGCATGATTGTCGTCAAGCGCTGGCCTATCGTTAATAAAAAAAAAATATGGAGAACTCCGAGGCATGCAGGTTTCCTCACTATGTTTTCCTTCACCCTTAAAGCTTGTGATGTATAATTGCTTAGAACGCACATAACTTAGAAAAGTAAGAGGTGTGTGCCAGGGTTTAACTTGCCCCCTGAAAGTAAAGGTGAAGTCTTAACCACTAGGCCGCTTATGCTTGATTATGTACTTATAGAGTTAATTGTAAAACAGGCATTTCTAAGGAAGGTTGACGTCAGACAGAGGATTAGTTGGAAAAAATATGCCCACAGCAAAGCAACCAATGTATCTTTAAGTATGAAGTATCCGACTTACAAGAGGAAATAAATCTTTATTTCCTCTTGTACAACCTCTCTCCTATACTTTTACTAAGAAGGCAAGTTATACTTGTTACTGAACTCGAATCTTTAGAAATAAAATAGTAGTAGTGTTTTTATGCGGCATTTTAATAAAGTGAATAAATGTATGTCAAGAGCACATCTAAAAAGCCATTACTCATTTGCAGCGATATATTAAAAAGTGGCTTGGATCGTGTTTAAAGGGTGTAAAGTTATAGATAGCTTTTTTGCAACGTTTGACACTACGAGTAACTGCTTTTTCCAAATACATGTATTTTTTTCCGTACTAATTTTTCCTGAAGTGAACAAATGTAGGTCAAGAGCACATCTAAAAAGATTACCCGTTTGAAACGACGTATTGAAAAGTTCTGTCGTGTTTGAAGAATGTAAAGTTCAAGTTCCTTTTGTAAATTGCTTTTGTGGCACATGTTTTACAAACACTAACTTTTGACACTTAACTCCTTTTTGTCAAATTTCTTTCTGAAGTGACATTAATTACAAAACTTCTGTAACTTATATATTTCTTGATTTATTACATTCCATCCGACTCTGTACCGAAAATACGGAGACTTGGTAAAGTTATCAATTAGCTTAGATCAGCGCCTAAAATATCTCTATTTGCCTTTTGTTTGTTTCTTGTTCCTTCAAAAGGCACTAATACTGACAAACAGATTTTCATTTTTTAAAACGTGTGTTGTTATATATAGCCAATCTGAAATAACGTCAAATTTCGAAATAGACTGCTTCAATCAATTCTACAAATTATTAAGTTCTGTATTTAGATTCAAGGTTTTCTCGAAAATATTTTTCCTATCGTTGATAGTAATTTAGGGAGGCTGTAGTTTGGAGCCGCCATCGTGTCTCGCATCAACTAAATGGGAAAATTATACGGTCTCAGGTAGAAGAAACTTCTGCTTGTTTTGTCAATGATATCTAATCCTTCTTTCGTAAAAACTATCGCATAAGCGGTGATAGCCTAGTGGTTTATACTTCTACCTCCATTTCTATATTCGTTTAATTATTATAGTGTGTCTGTTTGTTTATTTTTTGTTGGTTACCAATGTAAGCTCGTACATTGGTAACCAACACATACCAACCCAATCTCTCAAACGATCATCACTAAGAAATCTTTGTAAACTTTTGTATGCCTAGAGCTAGAGCTACCGTGGAGAAGGACATAGGATAAATTATCGTAGGACATCGAACGGTTCCCGCCATATTTTTTAAAAATCGAATGAAGAATATTAGAGCAAGATATGGATGTTTTTCCGGCTACGATCATGACGATACGTACAAAACAAAAGAATTATATTTAGTTAATAAAATATTTTACGACGAATATTTTTTTGGGAATTGTAGAGAATGTCTTTGTTCCATTTTTAATCTCCGGCGAATTTTTTCGTGGTGGAAATGTATATATATTTTTTCCAATATCTATGCAAATAAATAAATTGAAGTGTCCATCTGTGATCTTAGTATTACAATTACCTACTGCTTTCAAATTAGTATTAGAAGTGCTACTTTACTATATTTACAAATGTGCTATATAATTATATTTCCTAGTTCATTTATTTCATAGTTTCAAGAAATAATTGAAGTTATATTTTATTCATATTTTATTCAAGTTCATGACTTCGTTTTACTATAATTATGTTTCTCTTCAGTTTGACCTCCAAATTATACCTCCTGGTGCCTAAGTCGCTATCAGAAACATAATCCAAACCAGCATTTATAGAGTTTGTGTCTTTAGCTATTAAGATTTTGGTTCCCTCGAAATTTTTCGTTTTGTGTGACAGAGCTTCTCTGAAGTAATACTTACCACCGTGCTTATTTCTGCTACCAAACAATATTTCTGTGTTCCGGTTCAGAACGGAACACAGCATTGCAACTGTTTGGGGGAAGAAATAAACATGGCGGTAGTAGGTACTTCCCCGAATGAGCTTTGTCAAAAAAACTACTCAAAGCTCTATTTAACTTAAACCCTATGCAGGTAAAATCGCGGGTGACTCCTAGATATTTAATAATCAAATACCCTCTCGTGTATTTTATAGGAATATTTTAGGGAGAAATGATTTATAAAAGTATACCATTCCCTTCTGACCGTTAACGAATCCCAGACTGTAATCTCATTATTGGAATTGTTTCTTACGGTTCATTGTACCTACGTGTCTTTATTTTGTTTTTTACTGTTAAATAAAAGAACGTTGCTCTTTGAGCTATTCGCTTATTGTGTTTCATTTTTAACCCCAGCAAAAACGACGGGGTGTTTGTCGTGTCTGTGTATGTCTGTCTGCGGCATCGTGGCTCCCGAACGAATGAACCGATTAACCGATATTGATTTTTTTGTTTGAAAAGTGAATCAGACGGGAGTGTTCTTAGCTATGTTTAATGAAAATCGCTTCATACAATTTTAATTTTGTTACTTAACGTACCAAATGAGTATAGAAGATTACTTAGCTACTCGCGATTTCGACAAAGTATATATTTCAGTTTCATGTGACCTAAAATAAAATTACAAACCTTACTTATTGTAATGATATTAATTCGTTAAAAAAATTCACTCGTGGAATCAATAAATATCTGTGTCATAAACATGCACAGTGACAACAATAGTACACTAGGCTTAATAACATAAAGATGATGAACTCTGTTCTGGTGCGCTTTATTCACCTATAACATTACTTCGGTTATAATATGTAATGGTATCAAAGCAGGTTTGCAAACTGTTTACGAGCGAAGTTTCCTAGGTAAAGCTTTCCACAGCATAATATGATGCTAAACTTTAAACTGTATAGTTACTTCCTTATTTTATAAAAGTTTTTCTCCAGGAGGCCAAGGAGTAGGCAAAGTTTATATCAATGTTAAAATGTTTCTATAATCATCATCTTCCTCAGCCACTTACCTGTTTTATTACCACTGGAGTGTCTCTCATATACAAATGACAGCTGAAATCTTGTCCTCATTTGAAACGCCAAATTTGTACTGCGAAACTAATATTGCATCTATTTAGTAGGTCCAAATTTTAGTTCCTTTAACACTCGTATTACAGCTTCACAACTAGCAGCGCCAAAATGGCGTCAATTAATTGCAGATGTAATCACGGTCTGTGTTCTTAGCCTTTTAATGCCCCTTCTGCTGGACCTTTTGTATCTTTACACTATGGTATTAGTGTTTGTATCATCCTTACAATGAGTTGATTTTTCATCATAGTAAATTTCTTTTTGGCAATGGCAAAAAAATGCCAGTAATATTTGATATATAATTTTAAACTTTTATAAATAATTAACGGATAAAGTATCGCGCTGTGTCTATCCAACTGAGACGTTGGTGTTAAGCCACATGTGCCTGTAATTACACCAGCAACCTTGCCCTTCGGACCGGAACACAGCATTGCAACAGTGCTGCTTGGCAGCAGAAATAAGTAATACTACTACTAATAAAAAGGTAGTTTTAGTTCTCTTACACATAGCGTAAAAAAACACTTCATTTAGCGCATGATAAGGTAAAATATTCCTTTTCACGCATAACGCAAACTAAAGTTTCAGGCGAAACGCTAGTTACCGGATCTTTTCATGCATATCTAAGGAAACTTTGATTGTTTCAAGTTGCAACCTATGCAAATAGTTTAGTTTTGAAGAAACGCCCTGAAACTCTTAGCTTATTTCAGTTTAACATCCCATCGAGTGGTACGTTGCCTACATCACCCGCAGCACTTTTATGTGAGAAGTGTTTTCACTGCATTTTAACTGAGCTACAAAGACTTTTGTTTAATGAAGCGAGCGTACGGCAACTTTTATTTTATAATAAAATCATGTAGGTACACCACGGCCGACGTGGCTGAGGGTGAAATATACAGGTGAGCACGTTTAATATTGTATGATTAGTTACATTTTCTGCGTAATATAAATAAATAAATATACTACGACAATACACACATCGCTATCTAAGTAAGCGTAGCTTGTGTAATGGGCACTAAGATGACTGATGAATATTTTTATGAATAATATACATAAATACTTATAATATACATATAAACACCCAGATACTGAAAACAATTGCGTTCATCACACAAACATTTTCTAGTAGTGGGAATCGAACCCACGGCCTTGGACTCAGAAAGCAGGTTCGCTGCCCACTGCTTCAGTCGGCCGTCAAATATTGATTATAATCTAGTAATTTTTTTAGTACACCACAAGTTAGCTCTTGAGTACAAACTCTAGTGGTAAGTGATGATGCAGTCTAAGATCATAGCAGGCTAACCTGTTACGGGCATATGCGCTATATTAAGCGCGTACCCCTAAAAGGCGTCCAACAGGAATTTCAATTACAGTCAAACCTGGATAAGCGAGAGTTCAAGGGAGCACAATCTCATTCTCGCTTATAGAGGTTCCTCACTAACCCGAGTTTCTCGCTAATGCAGGTACATGGGTAGCGTTTCTCTCTTATAGAGGTACGCAGGAATAACAAGACATATATTCATGCACTATGTAATTTTATTTTATTTATAACTTATTTACATTTAAAAAAATCCGTCAATTTCGTTTGGGTTTCTGTTTTTGTATTTTGAATGTTTTTTTCTAACTCATAAATTTTGTCGAATATTGCTTGCTCGACTGTCGCTTATAGAGGTATAGATAAGTAGCAGTCTCACTTACGGAGGTCCATGAGGGAAAAACGACTCTCTCTTACAAAGGTTTCTGTTTCTCGCTCATAGAGGTTTTGGGAGCCTAAAATGACGGGTCCTGGCTATTTCTCTCACTGATAGAGTTTTCTCACTTATCCAGTTCTCACTTACCCAGGTTTGACTGTATATAGTGGAATACACACCTTGTAGTGGAATAAAAAAAGTATTGGAAGCAAGTCTTTAGTGGTAACTAGCCAAGAAGCTTGCCACCAAACATATACATGCTGCATTGCATACGAAAATAGAGTTATTTGCTATTTACTGTTCAAGGGTTCAACTATAGCGATTCAGAGATTTTTTAATGTCGGTTTCGGTCCTGCGTCTGTTCTCTTTCCGGTCGTGTCGGATTTTCAGTCTTACAGACTATGAAAGTGAGAATAGAGAGAGCACCTGCGCTTGCGCACTATTGTAGTATGGGTGTAATGCACTACATTATATTTTATTAGCAGTGGCGAAGTCGGTCAAGGAAAAAAAAAATATGATGATCATGAACACACACATGATACAATATTGGTTGGAAATTAAAAGTTCTAACACTGAAAATAGGGATGCACGTATGCAGTGGCGTGCACTGGGTTTCTTACCAGGGTATGCATACAGCAAGGAAATTGCATAAAACGGCAAAAATCCTCCTCATATACCAGTTATATATACATTTTAGGGTAGGCAGTGCTTTTGTGCATGTATGAAGTGCACGCCACTGCACGTATGCCACTTACCGGTCGATGCAGGATTCACCTATTTGGGGTAACCCGCTCGTAGCTCCATAGGTCTCATCGGCGGTTTCAAGTACAGGAGCTGCAGTGATAGTCGTAGATGGTGGGTGACAGGAAAACAAGGACGTGCGCGCCGCGTTGTACCACAGCGAGAATAGTCCGAAAGACAATGACGTATGAAAGTTGATAAGTAGGTGGCGCTAGCGAACGTTCGGTATCGTGACATTTACATTCCTTTTCAGTGTTAGACAATAGAAAATGATCTTAAATATAAAATTCTCGTGTCGCGGTGTTTGTAGTTAAACTCCTCCGAAACAGCTTGACCGATTCTCTAAAAATTTTTGGTGCATATTCGGTATGTCTGAGAATCAGACAACAACTATTTTTCGTCCCTGGTCAGCTAGTAATTAATATAAATTGAAATAAAAACAAAGTATTTATGCTTGCACTTTGGAAACATTTTATATACTGAACAATTAATCAGCATATTATCTTCACAAGACATGACATACTCCCATAAGAAAGCAAGCTTTGAGGTGTAGTTCCTCTACGCTGCTTCAATGCAGGTTGGCGGGCTTGAACCTCTAAATATATAATTAAGAGAATCACGAGCTCCTACACAGCGCTCGTAGACTTTATTTACGAATAAACTCAAAAAATCTTCACATGTGAAGGAATTTACAATGATTTATTTATGAAAAAGTTACCGGCTTCCTAGACCTGTTTGTATCTCTTAAAATGTTTTTGCGCTTGCAGTTTGGCATAAACTCGGGCGGTTTACCTCAGGTAGAAAATAGTTGCGTCCTTTATTATTTAAAAATACCAGCTGACATTAAATATTTATAGAGTAGGGCGCAAGTAATCCACTTTCAAAGCACGCCCTTTTCAAATTCAATACAATGAATCGGATCTTTTCTTTGCCAGTATCCTCTACGAAGGACCAATTCAAGTACACGTGATGTTCTGTGCCCTTTCAAAGGACAAAGCGTAACGCATGACAAACAAAACTTCTTTTATACAACCAAATCCTATTCGAAATGCACAATGGCCTTTTTGACACGACACAAAATCGCGATTCACGATAATTTAAAAAATAAATATCGTGACGATGTCCCTTTTATGGTTCCGCACCAAACAGGACCTGATGCCTAAGGCCCCTCAGTATATATGCATGTTAGCCAGAGGGGTTAGCTTCACTAGTAATATTTGCCAGTTGAAATGTCCATTGAATTTCTGTTATTGTGGCTTGTATTATTGCAAAAAATAAAATTAAAACATTAAGAAACCCCCACCATAAAGTAGCATTTTTTCACGTTAGTCTAAATAAGCACTTTCAAGGTTGGCCAGACTGAAGTTTAGGTACTTCAGTCTGGCCAACCTTGAAAGTGCCACTATTGGTTGCGCGAATACAATTTCAAATTTCTTTAGTAGTGCAAAATATTCTACGAAAAAACAGTGGCGTGCACAGGGTTTTTGACCAGGGTATGCATAAAAAAGGAGGATGGCATAACATTGAAAAACTTCCCCTTTATGAGTAATACAAAAATGTTAGGGTATGCAATAATTTTGTTCATGTATGAAGTGTACGCCAATGCGTACAAATACAACACGTGTTACGTGAAGATTATGCCATGTCACGACTACCATCACATGAAGTAGTATTATTTTAATTTGACAGTGTATGCAACATAGCTTTACTTTCTAATAATATAAACATTAATATTTAAAAAACCCCCGTCTTTCAATATATTGTACATTATTGTACTACAAGCCCTTTTATTTCACACCCATATGAAGGTAGTCGTGAAAAAATATTTAATCCGCCAACTTGGACCGATTTTCATCAACCATCGCTAAGAAAACTCCCGACGTTTCACTAAAAAAAAAATTGGTTGTCTGTAAAGTCGGCTTACTGACGATAGTTGAACGTGACAACGTCGTAAGAAAATACTGATGGAATGGTTGCATTTTTCAAAAGAAAATTTTTATTTTATTTGTTTGATAGATATTATCGTTGCTATAAACAATTGACACCACATTCACTTTTCACTGCACTTCATCCTTGCCGAAAACATGTAAATGTATTATTGTATAGAAGCTGTCCACGTGGACGCATCGCTCACTCAAGTAGGCGAGAGACAGAAGTCGAACGCGTAGGCCGGCTGTGCCTCTTTGTCGCTCGTTCCGCGATCTCGCTTGCACGTCAAGCCTTGAATGGAACGCCTCAGAGATAACGCCGCATACATCATGTTTTTTCGTGCGTGCAGCTGGCTCCATCAAATTATAAGACGTTGTCACGTCAAAAACTAATGCGGTTCATCCGTTCGGAAAATACGATGCCATAGACGGACACACACACATACGCACATACGACAAACTTGTAATACCCCTATCTTTTTATGTCAGGGGTTAAAAATAAGGATTATAATTTTGAAACCAAATGTCAACTTATACATTAAGGCTTGGATATGGTAGTAAGACCACCCAGTAAGGTGCAGAACCATCGGTGTGCTATCGTGACGCGCACTTAGCCGGATTCATTATTTATTATTTTCCGCTACGTTTTATGATATATGCAGGTTTTTCCGTTCTGCGATATCAACTTTTTTGTAGAATAACAAAACATGTAAAACGGAATAAAAAATACTATTCTCAATCTATGTATATTAATGCTAAAAGTATCTTTCTAAATCTCCCTGTTCATCTATACTTAATAATATTATAAATAGAAAAGATTTTTTGTTTGTTTGAACCGAATAGGCTTCGAGCTATACTTACGTAGATGGATGAGTATCTACCCACACAACTTTTCTTTTACAAAAATCTCAGTTAAGACTCAACTCCGACTATTGCTAAGTCAATTTACGTATATGGCAGAGACATTCACAGCTCAAAGCAAATCTACTACACATTATTACTGAGAATAACTTAAAGCCGTAACAAAGGACGGGCCAAATGCAATTTTGCACCACATGCCAAGTCACTCTGTATTACGGTACAAGATTATGCACCTCAGGTGTCATCTTCTGAACAAATATTTAAAGTATTTAGTTCAACCCGAGCATTAAGCAGTATAGAATTTAACCTAGATCTTATAGGGACTAGCTGAAAAGCTCGTGAAAATGTCGCCTGGTAGATGTGAAATATTGAAGTTAGATAAGGCCTTTGTATCTAAGAGTATGACACCTTCCTTTCTTTCAGTTGAATTTCTCATTACTTTACGTTTCTTTATGAGATACAAACAGTCTAAGAAGTTAGACTATACATCATCATACATCACTATTTAGCCCCAAAGTAAGCGTAGCTTGTGTTATGGGTACTAAGATGACTGATAGCTGATTTCACCCGGCTAAGTTTGTTGTGGGCTTCTTCTTAGACCAGGGCGCGATTGGAACCCTCGTAGCTTTAGTTGTAAGTTTACGATTGTAGTTATCGCCATCACTGCTATGTACACATTTTTTATATAATAACGCATCAAAAGTGCCATCTATGTGCCTATTTGAATAAAGAAATATTTGACTTTTGACTTTGATAAATAATTTTATAATATACATAAATACTTATGAAATACAGATAAACACCCAGACACTGAAAAACATTCAAACAATCATTGGTGACTCCTATTGGTCTCAGCGTTATGATATGTAGCCTATTGGCTAAATGAAATGAAATGAAAATACACTTTATTGTACACCTAACAGAAATTAAATTATAAACAAAAACAACACAATGAACACAGGTACAATGGGCGGCCTTATCGCTAAAAAGCGATCTCTGCCAGGCAACCCAAGCCAGGAAAGGAAAAAAAACAAAAATAAACACAGACTTAAGGGTTAGTAGGTTGTACACAGGAGAAGAGCAGTTAACAAATTAAAAATAAATATATATATCAATTACTATATCATACAAATTACAAGCCAACAACACAAAGAAAAGTGACTCCGAAGCAAAAAAAAAAAAAAAATGACGAATTAGGGTGGCATAAAATGTTTTTTAAGGAGTCTTTTAAAAATCGGTAGTGACTGCGCGCGCCTAATTTGAAAGGGGAGAGAGTTCCATAGCCGAACAGCTTCAACTGAAAAGGATTTAGAATAGAAAGAAGTACTATGGGAAGGAATTTTTAGTATAAGATTATCTTCAGAACGGAGAGAGCGACAGTGAGAATCACTGAGAAACTCAAACCGTTCTTTAAGATATGGAGGAGTAGCTGGATTGAACAGAACACAGTATAAGAGAGAAAGAATATGAATATTCCTGCGAAGGCGAATTGGAAGCCACTCGAGTTTGTCGCGAAATTCTGAAATGTGGTCATATTTACGAAGGCCAAATATGAACCGTATGCAAAGATTTTGAATGCGCTCGAGTTTATTAAATTGCTCCATAGTTAAATCAAGATAGCAAGTATCAGCGTAATCAAGAATTGGAAAGAGGAGAGATTGAGCTAGCGCAATTTTAGTTGGTATGGGAAGGAAATTACTTAATCGCCGAAGAGAACCTACAGCTGCAAACATCTTCCTGCTCACCTCACTAATCTGGGGAACCCAAGAAAGAAATCTGTCAAAAACAACCCCAAGATTCTTGACTGTGTCACTAAATTGTAATTGGACTCCATCAAAAACAACAGAAGGTAGGGTAGTCCAATCTATCCGTGAAATTAAATTCTGACTGCCTATTATAATTATTTTTGTTTTAGATGGATTTACCCTGAGTCCATAAGATCTACTCCATTGTACAACAGCTTCTAAGTCCTTATTTACTTGTTCAATCGCTAGGGGTAGATCTTGCAACTTAGATTGGGTATATATCTGTAGGTCGTCTGCATACAGGTGGTAGAGAGAGGATAAATTCTGAGTAATTGAACTAATGAAAATTGAAAACAGGAGAGGAGACAACACGCCACCTTGGGGCACACCGGCATTTATTGGACACCATTCTGAATATGAATTTTCAATCCGTATCCGCTGCCGGCGGCCATGCAAGTAACTATGAAACCAGTCAATGACACTAGGAGATATGTTAAGAGAGCATAAAATAGTTAAAAGTAGATCATGATCAACATTATTAAAAGCATTACTGAAATCTAATAATGCTAATACAGTTACAGATTGATTATCCATCCCGAAACGGATATCTTCAGTAATTTTAACTAAAGCAGTAGTCGTACTATGACCGGAACGAAAACCAGATTGAAATGGATTTAAAAGGTTACATCGAGTAAGAAACAGGGTCATTTGTCTATGAACTATCCGCTCAAAGACTTTGGACAAAAAGGGGAGAATAGAGATAGGCCGATAATCAGAGAAGCATGCGGGATTCCGATTTTTAGGAATTGGAGTTACCTGTGCATTTTTCCAAGAACTAGGAAAAAGGCCAGTATTAATAGAATTATTAAAGAGGAATGTAATGATAGGTGCAAGTATTTCAAGGAGTGGTGTGATCATCTTACGACTAATGCTGTCTGTACCAACAGCATCCGAGTTAACCTCTATAATACTTCTCTTAACATCACTAACGTCAATTAGACTAAAAATAAATGCGGGATCATTCGGGGTGGGCAAAGCTAGAATTTGATTTTTTGTATTTAATTTAGTAGTACTATCAATTGTACAAGAAGAGGAGAAGTGCTTATTAAGCTGGTTTAAATTAACATTATTGCAGGGAATATTCCTATTTGCTTTCCCAACACCAAGAGATTTCAGAAATTTCCATACCCTACCAGAGTCTTCCTCTTCAAGTACGGATTTATGAATATGGCGTCGTTGCTTATCTCTACATAACCTGTTGCATCGATTTCGAATTACTTTGTACTTGTCCCTATTAGAATCTGTAGCATTAGATTTGAACTTAGATTTTGCAACATTCTTCTTGTGCTGTAACGTTTTTATCTCCTCCTCAGTAAGCCAAGGAGCAGGAAGATGCTTGATTCTAACTGGACGAATTGGAGCATGAACATCGTACAGTTTTGTCAAAATTGAATTAAAAATATTCACCTGCTCATCAATACTGATTCCCGTACGAACATCGTCCCAATCAGCCTTAGCTGCATCCTCCAGTAAACGTTCCAGGTTCATACCACTAAAATTACGTTGCAAAAGCATACTTGACTTTGCTTTTGGTGGACGTATCTTATATGATAAATAGAGCAAATCATGATACGAAAAGGCATCTGCAGGGCACTGACCATGCTTAGCTACATAGTCAAGAGAAGAAACAAGAACCAAATCTAGAAGAGACGCGGTACAATTTGGAAAAGAGTGGGTTGCTGAAAGAGGAAGAATGCGTAAATTTGCTGCTTGTACCATAGACTTAAGGCGCGAGGCACGGAAGTCGTTTTTTAGAAGGCAGGTATTAAAATCACCCATTATTATCGTATGCTGATAAAGTGGAATAAGTTGGTCTAATAAGCTTTCAAATGTAGGGAAATAGTCTATGGCAAGGCTAGGATTATAAAAAACACCAAGTAACAATTTAGCATTGGAAAAATTTAACTCAATGAATAGATGCTCCGCCTGTGGAGTTTCTTGTGATTGCGATACCCTAATTACTGTAAATGGTATGTGCGAGCGCAGGTATATAGCAACACCCCCCCCAATACGGTTCGTACGATCATTCCGAATGAGGTGGAAACCAGGAAGACCATAAGATGTGGAGGATAAACAAGGCTTAAGCCATGATTCGGAAATTAGGATTGCATGAATATTCTTGCAATCGAAAGCTGAAAGCATATCTAGGTAATGTGCAGGAATACTCTGAGCATTGATATGTATGACATTGAAATTTTTAATTTCATCTGAAAAGTGTGAATTAAGAGTTTCACTGAGAGAAGGGAGGCTATAAAAACTATCGTTACTATCCAATCCAGTTGAGGAAGAAAGCGAAAAAAATGAGTCGTTGAGGCTTACATTCTGCAATGACATAATAGGTATTGATAATTATAAATAAAAGTAATACAAAATAAATAAAATAAATGCGTAACCAGCAGGTCTTACACCTACCAGCATAAATAAGATAAAACAAGATATAGCACACCTTTAACTAACAAACCAAAGAAAATTAACGCATGCCATGATCATTATAAAAAGAAAAGAAATAAAAGTAAAAAAAAAAAAGTAATAAAAAAAAAAAAAAAAAGTAAATAGTCCAAAAATACAATAACAGAGTAAAAACTTGTTTTCCGTTTTAAAATTACTTATAAAAGTTATTATAAGGCTGTATAATCAAAAATCTTTGCCTAAAGTTAAAGTAATTATTGCTTATGCAAAGTTATAAAAATAATTATAAGGCTGTATGATCAATAATCTTTGCCTAAAGTTAAAAGTAATTATTGTTTGTTTATGCACTTCATCTTGACATTTACATGTCATGCTGACATATTAAGACAACAATTGACAATTGACTGTTACAAAAACTTTTAATTAATTACACAAGTAGGTAAAAGTAAAATAAAGGAATTGCGAGTGTAATTAAAAATAAAAACTACTTTTTAACCATTCGCCTAGCAGTGCGAGGAACTGGCAATCTCGTCTCCGGACTCTTCGAAGCTACTCCAGGGCTCTGAACTGGCGATCCAGCAGTTGCCGCCGCCGACTCCACTGGAATCGCCTCAAGCTCCCTTATGCATTCCACTCGATGACGAGCCCCGTCCAAACCGATGATATAAATGAACCCATCACGTGTCCAACAATTGGTGATGCCAAAACGCTTCCGAGCTTCCAAAAATGCGTTGTGACGAGGCTTAGTTAAAAACTCTGACTGAGTAAAGCCAGTGCCCTTAAATTTTGTTTTTGAAAACCAAACCTTATTGCGGACTACGACATCAGCGAACTTAACTACAATAGGCCTGGGCTTGGTACTGGAAGAACGGCCAAATCGATAGCTAGCCTTAATGCTGGAACTTGAAAAATTCGGCAAATCCAAATGTTCGGCGAACGTTGTGGTAACTCGTGCAATCAAATTCTCAGCCTTGGCCTCGGGTATACCATGCAAGAGCAGCATTTTCCGCCTGTTCCGCATTTCCTGGCGATCCATTTCCATCTTAAGAAATTCAAGCTGATGCTGCAGAGTATTAAGTGTAGCCACAATGAATGTCTTGAATGATCCAAAGTCAGCAGCAATAGATGAAGTGGTGACAGTAGTTTTGGAAGATGAGTTCTTTTGTAATTCCTGTTGAAACTCATCCATCTTTATATAAAACATTTCGGACATTGCAGAAAAAGACTGTTTCAAAGTGTCCATTTTGTGTCAGTGAATAACTGTAGTAAAAGGTTATTTATAAATAGTAAATTTTACAAGGAGAACTTTTGCTGGTAGGTATTTTCACTCACATGTACATAATTCTAAATTAAAAAGGTTATTAAAACTATAACTTGTTATTATTTATAAATTCAAACTAAGAGCAAGTCAAAAACATGTGTTTACTATTACACACCTACCCTCGGCTATCTAACTATGGCTAGCCAATGGATAAATGGGCTATCCAATACTGAATTTTTTTTTCTAATCGGACCAGTAGTTCCTGAGATCATCGCGTTTAAGTGAACAAACAAACAAACTCTTCCGCTTTATATAAATTTGTGTAAGATTCCACTACGGTTTCTACGCGGCATCGTACCCGAATGCTAAATCGCTTGGCGGAACGGAGTTGTTACTAGCGACAGACGAAGCCTCCGACCAGACTTGAGGAAATTTATAAATTTCCATATTGCCTCCGCCTGGAATAGAACCCTGGACCTCCAACTTATAAGACCGCAGCACTCACCACAGCGCCAGGGCATGTACAAAAAAGTGTATTTTCATTTCATTTGATTTCATCCCCCATTTTTAAATATATAGTTGAACTCAAACATACTCCAAAAACTTTTGCGCTAAATAAGTTTCACGACAAAGAATTCTATTACGATATAAAAAAGTATCGAATATTCGCTCAAACACAAATTCATTTATTCAAAGCAGCCCTCTTTCAGCTTTATAAGCACTTTTGAAACGTTCAAAGGTGTGTTTATTTAACAAGAAGAATATTTTATTTTTCTTCTTTTCTAATCTAACAATAAAGTAATAAACCTATATGTTACGGAATAGCGAAGCCTTAAAGGGCGTACAATTACAGTTCAAACGTAAACGTACAATAAACATCCTCAAAGGAATATTTTTAGTGGCGTAAATATGAAACCTAAGAGCATCCGCGGGAGGAATTGCGAAATAACTGTTTGTTTACACAATCCGTACAAATGTTGAACACAAAAGAATAACGTTAACAGTAGGTTACGGTTTCTTTTACCCGCTATTTCAGTTATTAAATAGTTACAGGAAGAGCGAGCGTGTATCTTTGCTCTAAGTGTCTTTTTAATCCCCGACGCAAAAACGATGGGGTGGTATAAGTTTGACGTGTCTGTGTGTCTGTCTATCTGTGGCATCATAGCCGACAAACGGATGAACCGGTTTTGATTTAGTTTTTTTTCATTTGGAAGGTTAATTAGTCGGGAGTGGTCTAAACTATGAGAATCAGTCCAAGATGGCCGCCGTCACAAAATGGCGCATTTGAATTTTTTTTCACCACGCCCGCAACATGCGTATCAAATGAAAGGGCTTAGCTGGATGAATAATGTACATACTCTTTATAGACATTCGGGGTTTTTTCTTTGTCTATGGATTAAGAAATACAAACCTACTTGTACATTTCAAGAAATTATTGATATATATATATATATATACATATGTATATAGCTCGTCCGGGAAAGTAGTGCCGCCATGCTTATTTTTGCCGACAAGCAGCATTATTGCAATGTTGCGTTCCGGTCAGGAAGTCGTGGTTGCCGATAAAATGTCAAGTCCAAAGTCGATGGACACAGGTCGGTACTTTGTAGAAATCGTTTCTTGTATGCCGTGTGAAGAACTGCTTTGTTTATGTGTGATTGTTTACTCATTACCACGAGGTGGGCCGCTTCGTCCGTGTATTATTACTATTAAAAACAATACCTTAAAGTATGATAGGTAAGTTCCAGTGATATGAAGATCACATGTCTTTGTGCAGAACTAGTATATCTTACTGGCGGTCCCTCGCGACCCACAAGTCAACCTAAAAATATAGACATATGCTGTCGCGGACTACGTTTTGGAACTTTAAAATGGAACAACTTTGTTATACATGATTTTATCGTTACTTTAACCGTTTAGGCAGCGAACGCAGCGGATGCTCTCAAAAGGAATAAAAACCTCGATTTTTAAACTTTCTTAATTAGTGCTAAGCTCCTAGTGATCTTAGCGTGAAGATATATATTATATATATAAAGCAGCTAACCTATAGACTACCTCGATAAATGGGCTATCCAACACTAAAAGAATTTTTCAAATCGGACCAGTAGTTCCTGAGATCATCGATCATTATATTCAAGTAAACAAACAAACAAGCTTCAGCTTTATATATTAGTATAAGATTCGAAGTTACACATAGAAAGCGGGAGCAGTGTCAGTGTGGAAGCAAATGCTATTTTGTGTATGTCAGGTGGCACAACAAGTAATATGCATTACCCACGCAATGTTATGAATTCGCGATGAGGTTCTAGCTATATCTAATTTCACGTAACTCCGAGATCGCGCTAGCTGTAGGGCTGCTTTATGTAACCTGAAAACACATACGTCATTTTATAATACGTACCTTTTTCATATAGTAACTAGCTGTTGCCCGCGACTTCGTCTGCGTTTGATTTAATTTTTTGATTTCATGCATTCAATTTAGTTGTAAGTCTAAAAAAAATTAAAAGTATTCAGTATAGCTAAGCCTTAAATGAGGGGTTTGTATAATATAATTCCACCACCATCAGGTGGGCTAGCTGTTTGGCTCAATAATCCCTATCCCTACTAATATTATAAATGTGAATGTATGTTTGTCTGTTACGCTTTCACGCAAAAACTACTTAACCGATCCTCATGAAACTTTGTACACATATTCTTGGAAGTGTTAGAAGTAATATACGATACTTTTTATCCCGACATTAAGCTCGGTTCCTTTGGGAGAGGGGATGAGTGTTTGAAGATTTTACACCATAACTCCGACAAATTATAACCCATTGAAATAATTATTTTTGTACTATAGAGGTTATAATATGTGTTTAATTTTGCCCAAACTGTGGTTGGAGATAGAGGACAGAACTCCTCAGCGGACAGCAGGAAACCTCTCATTTAAGGTTTAGCGATACTGAATACTTTATTTTTTTTAGATCTCCAATTAAATTTAATGCCACATCAAAAAACAAAATCAAACGCAGACGAAGTCGCGGGCAACAGCTAGTAATTACATAAAGATATAGCCCTCTACTGGTTAGATCTACTCCTCTTTTAGAGGAGAGAGGTATCAAATGTTTAGACACCCAACGCGGGTTGTTTGGCTTTACTATTCTTATCACGAGTCAGCTATCATCACCAGTAAACAATGTTCCATTTTACTAGTGTTGTTTTTTACTGGTGGCTTGAACTACCAGTAAAAAACAACACTAGTAAAATGGAACAAAATCTCTAGTACGAGTTATAAAAAACTTAACGGTGGGTACAATACCCACCGTTAAGTTATAAAAGCCAACCATTAAGTTTTTATAACTCTTACTCGAGATTTTTACCATTTCATATCATCTGCCCGTTTAGTGCGTACACTGTATGCAGTGGCGTGCAGGGTACGGTATGCAGCTGATATAATATGGAGAAAATCTGCAGCTAGATATATTTAAAACTTAAGAGCAGCTATTGTACTAGATATAAATGGCCTATCCTTAAGTGTTTATAACTCGTACTGTGGACTTCCTACACTTAATATCATCTGCATAACCTGTGCATACCCTGTATGCATGCCACTGGTACCAACAATCCACATTGAAGAAGTATTGGTGAGTTGGAACTATTAATACAACTCTATATCAAAGATTAGCTTATGGCTAGTAGCAGGGTATTAATAGTGTGAAAACGATGATAATTAATAATTTGCGATGATGAGCATTTAAAGGAGTATAACATCCGTGTACTCATCGGTACACGGAGTATTCGATTAGCGAGCATTCTTTGTGCGATTATTTTTTCTTTGTCACACAAGTTCATTAATTCGCGAACCATTTATTCCTTCGCGAGCGCAACTTAGTAATTAGTTTTTTCATACTCATTTAACTGTTCTGTTTGCGAATATAACAAACGCTCACGCATTCTTTTGAGAACCAAATATTTATTACGCGGTTTTAATTTTACGAATTGTTTTTCACGTAAGGTGTTCTCTTGTTTGTTTTCTGTTGTTTGTTCTGTTCTACATAACAATTTTTGAATTTTTGTTCTCCACTAGTTACCCGGTTACAAGTGGAGTGCAAATATTGCTTGCATAAACCAAAACTGAATTCTCCCTCACTCTCTTCTCATTCTTCTTGCCATGATACTCTCACAAATCTTCCTACTACGATTAATGATATTCCGCGATAGCAGTTATATTCCTGTATATCACCTTTGTTTTTATAAATAGGCACCAGCGAAATATTGCACCACGCTTCCGGGATCTCTATTGCACGTCCTTAGTCTACCTTATCAACCTATGTGTACTTCCTGTCGCCCTCTTTTTATCATAGGTCCGTTATGCTAGATTTCATACAATGTTTTAGTGTCGAACATTTTTCACTTCCTTTAAATACTACGCAGTGGGCGCAGTGCATATATCTATAGGAATTTGGGCAACATGCATTTAGGTGCGTCTTCCGCTCGCTTGCTACAGTTTCTGTAATTTAGGTCCCTATGATGAACACAAAGAAACTCTAAAAAAATAATTGTATGAACACACGTAACTTATCGTTCATGTTGCCATTTAAATAAATTAAACTTAAATTAGCATTTAAGCTTTATCAACAGAAATAAATTGTTCGGCTTTGTAGAATATTAATAACACTGTGGCGAAATAAATCATTATAAATACATCGAAACCCAAATTACTTTGATTGTTAAATATAATGGGAGGGCTTTCGATGGCATTTACTGGCTTCGACTACGACACGATTATTTCAAGCCAGAACGGATGGAATGCTTATATATCCTGCTAACAAAAACAGATCATTATAAGTATTCAAAAACATATACAGAGTACCTAGTTACAGTAGATGGCGTCTCGATTCCAAGCAAATCGTGGTTAACTTATACGTGATCGTTTTGTAATCTTACGTAAAGAATCTGTCACCAAGCATGCAGAACTCTCTTTGCATTTTATAAAAACAAGGTTTTTTGTAGTTATAATCGGACAATATACGGCCCAAGCAAATCTTCTATTAACTGGGCAAAACTTCGCAGGACATGCAAGGAACGCATCCTACAGAGCCTTCTCTCCATCAATCTCAGGCGGAAGTTTTTATTTTTTCAACCACACGTTTCTGACCGTAATACAGCCATGCTGTCTGGACGCAGTACTTCCTCAAGCTGTGTCACAAAAAGCTCAACTACTACTAGTAGGTTCCTGTGTTAAACCTAAATGAATAAAAAAAAAAATCATTTTTTGTTTTAACCTTTATTCCAGTTTACACTCGACGTTGTCAAAGTTAGGACTACAGTCATGTGAATAAAGTTTCCCAGAACATGACTGCTATTTTTGAAATAAAACCAACTGCACATCCAGCTCCGACAGAGTTGTGTCCCCGCGGCATTGTTTACATTTTACAAGCTAGTTCGACGTACGCTGTATGCTATCAATATTTAACTTACCCACCTACTGGCCACCACTACCTGTGTACTCAACTTTTGCCGCCTAACACGTTTGTGACCAATTATTTCAATAAACGTATATTGTAGTCAATTTAGTTTAATCCGTCTGAAATAATATCATATCTATATATGTTTCTATCTATCTATGTCTTAATATATCTTTACTAATATTAAAGCTAAAGATATCTTTAGTTCAATCGCGACAATTTATGGAACTAGCAGTCGCATTTGAAATCATCTTTTTTTTAGTTAATAGCCCAATGTATGGGGAAGGCAATTGGGGATAAAACTTTTTAAAACTTTACCCCTTGAAGTTTATATTAGGGAGTGGGAATTTGTAAGTAAGATTTGCGACACTTTCAAGTTAGTAACATACATAAAAATTATATGAATTGAGGTTGACAATTAAAGTTGCAAGATGTAAAAATTACAACTTCAAAGAGGTTTAATAGGAGATTAAAGTTATTTGTTAGAAAGCGCTATACTCTGGAAATGCCAGTCAAGCAAATTAAATAAAAGCAATGTTTGTAAATAGCACGATTTATAAACATTGCCTCAATGAGGTTCGGCGATCATTAACCATATATAAATATATATATATATCGACCGAGTCTGGCTTAACGTACTCTCCGAGACAGAAGCCGTCACAAATTAGTGTACCATTAGGCTCCTGTTCCATATAAGATAGAGCAATAGAGCCTAACTCCACCACGCTGCTCTAATGCGAGGTAGGCAGGTAGGTGGGCTTAAGGAACGTACTGTATGTGTGCTAAATTGAGGTTGTCAGAACTTAAACTACAAATAATCTATGTAGTTCTTCACAGCAAAAAAATATATGTTACCTGATCATATTTATGACTAAAATGTTATCTGTTTTACAAGATTCAGTAAAATTTCTATGATAGAAAAAAAATTACGAAAATCACTGTTAAGTAATTTTTGAATTACAATTTCAGTTTGAAATAAAAAAAAAACTGTATAATATTTAGACTTTACTGAGTATTTTGTTGTTTTTTAGTTTTAGTTCCAGTGTAGTTAAAAACACTAGTATAAATATAATCTTAGTTAAGACATCATCATCGTCATTTCAACCCATTACCCACTAAAGGATACGGGTCTGCTTCCACAATGAGAAGGGTTTAAGGTCTTAGACCACGGCCCAGTGCGGATTGGTGGACTCCACACACCTTTCAAACCGTTATGTAGAACTCTCAGGCATGCAGGTTTCCTTCACCGTTGAAGCAAGTGACATTTTACTTACTTAAAACGCACATAACTTAGAAAAGATGGAGGTGCGTGCTGGGATTCGTACTCAGCTTCACGAAAGTAAAGTCAAGCTCTTACCCACTGGGCTTTCACCTCTTCTACTGCACTAAAATCTTATCGATGAGGCGGTTAAAGTCTGTTCCAACTAACTTTTCTAATTTATGTGCGTTCTAAGCAATTAAATATCACTTGCTTTTAACAGGGAAAAACTTAAAAGAAATACGAGCCATAATCTCTCAAGTCTATCAATCCTCAATTGCATGGTGGACTACGGTCTAAACCCTAGGAGACCCATGCCCTGGAGTGGGCCAATAAATAAATAAATAAATAAATAAATATACTACGACAATACACACATCGCCACCTAGCCCCAAAGTAAGCGTAGCTTGTGTTATGGGTACTAAGATGACTGATGAATATTTTTATGAATTATATATACATAAATACTTAGAAAATACATATAAACACCCAGACACTGAAAAACACTTAATGCTCATCACACAAACATTTTCCAGTTGTGGGAATCGAACCCACGGCCTTGGACTCAGAAAGCAGGGTCCCTGCCCACTGCGCCAGTCGGCCGTCATAATGGGTTGATAATGACGATGATACTAAAATCTTATCCGGTCATGTCACGCTATTGACGATTATTTATTAGTCTAATTACTTTTGTCAATGCCCTTCCAATTGTTAAGTTTCAACAATTATTTATTGTAAAGTCGACATCTCCTGAGGATGCTCCGGTTTCTTCGGATCTGTTTGGTGTGGAGTATACGGATTGAAGTCATTATAAATTACACCATACAGATTCTCCTGCTGTTCGCGAAGTATAGTAAAATTATGCTTAATTTTCATAATATATTATGGATTTCCGCGAAGTAACGCCTGCTTCTAAAGTTCTATCCAATATCCAACACTTCCCAGACAGTAAATCACAAGTTATATCGATATCCCATATACAACTGAAAGCATATAATAGAAATTATGTTTGTCGCTTGTCCGCTAGTCTATAAAAACCTACAAAAACTATATAAATTATTTGCCGGCGACACTGTCTCCGCGACGCGGCGTTGTTTACCAGTCTGCGAAATCTTGAGGAGGGTTAGCGACGAGTGGAAATTGAAGGGCGTCACTATTTTACAGATTTGGCACTTTATCATATGAAATTTGTGATTTTTCTTCTCTCAGTTATTGACTTACTTGGCTTATCGTACTACTGGTGCGAGTTGTCGGCAAACCAAAAAAAAACAGTTTATCGTTATATTTTCTGGCCAAAGAATTAGTATGGCCATCCAAAGAGGCAATGATGCCAGGATCTTAGGAACTGTGCCTCGCTGCGGTGGTTTCGAAGACGTTTATTTTAGGTTAAAAAATAAATATTTAATTTAATACATAATAGTTTGTGGTTTATTTTTACCTTTAGATACCCACGAATAGGCTAGGCAAACTGATCTGATCGTAAATTCAGTTAGATGTCGCTTCGTATTATTATCGTAATCCACATGTTAAGAAAATAAAAAAAAACAGACTCTTCAAGTAGTAGGATACTAAAGGCTAAGTAAGATAATATAATATCACTAAGTAACGATCTCTACCAAGCAACCTTATTATTAGGAAAACTAAAGACACAATTTTATACATATATTTTGGAGTTATTTGTTAGATATTATAACCGGCACCGACGCGACGTCTTAACATCAGGGCACGGGGCTGAACTGTACAGCGCCATTTTTCTGAAAGTTAAGGTGGTCTAAATGAGAGTTTCATAACAAAAAACTGATACGTAAAACAAATTTAAAATTGGTTTTATCAAATTATTTTTAACTAGCTGTCGCCCGCGTTCTTGATCCGCGTTTATAACGGTATTTTTACAAATCCCGTGTAAACCGTTCCTTTTCCTGAAATGTAAAGTAGCCTATGTTACTCCGTCCTTGCAACTAAGTCTATGCCAAAAATAAAGATGATTGGTTGCTTAGTAATGACATTCATCATCATCATCATCACATCAACCGATTGAAGCCCACTGCTGGACATAGGTCTTTTGTAGGGAGTTCCAAAATCCACGGTTCTGGGCCGCTTGCTTCCAGCGGCTCCCAGCGACTCGTTTGATGTGGTCTGTTCTCCTCGTTGGGGGCCGACCAACGCTGCGTTGCGCGTTGCGTTTCACTTTGGAGCTATGTGCCCCGCCCATTTCCACTTCAGCTTTGCGACTCGCTGTGCTATGTCGACGCCTGCCCAGTAATATGGATAAGTTAATACTTGTAGGTAAGGATAAGGGTAAAAGACCACGTGGCCGATCACCTCGTCGCTGGTCTGACCAGCTAAAGTCGCTCACAGGCCTCCCTATCACAAAAGCTATCAAAAAGGCCGAGGATAGAACAGGATAGAAGTAGTAAAAATCGCTAAGAAGGAACATGAATCCGGACACGACCTTCAGCAATGAAGTTAACGACGAAGAAGAAGAAGAAGAGGTATGTCGGTAACTCTGGTTCTTCTCATTCCTGATTTGATCACGTAGAGATACTCCCAACATTGCTCTCTCCATGGCCCGCTGAGTGATTCTGAGCCTTCTTATGAGGCCCAAAAGGATGTTATGAAAGTTCAAACAAACTTTCGCATTTTATACGAACGGAACAGCGGCCTCGCCTTCCTTAACATAATTTCTGTGTGGGTATGTGCAATAGTTTATTAGCCGCCCCGCTGACAAAGAACTGACGCTGCTTACCAAATTATGCTAATACCTATTAGTTGTATGAAATATTTGTTCTCCTGATAAAGTGGAAAAAAATAAGTAAGGATTCGAAAAGTGACAACCCTACTAGAGGCGCCAGTATGCTTGATCAATATCTCTCACTCGTTTCGATAATGCATTTTAATGACATCGGCAATCTGTTACGCATATGAATCAATTTTTATGACTGATGTCACCGAATTCGTGGCCAACGCCGACCAATAGTGACACGCTTTTAATGTTCATCGGCCTGCGACAACCATCGAAACTTCATAAGTTACCCATTGTAATAGTAGAACTTTATGAAGTAGTAGTAGAGTTTTAAATAGCAGTAGTTGATTTCTATGTGACAAAGCTCGTCCGGTAAAGTTCTTTGCTAATTTCATCAAGTAGCATTGCTGTGCATTCGGTCTGAAGTTCTGAACGTTCTTAACGGCGTAGTTTCTGTCTACTTTGTTCATATTCTGATGAGATGTCTATATCAGTCTCGTGTGATGAAAGCAGATCAGATTACAGTTGTCACTACACCTTTACACTACACGTTGTGTTTGTTGTGTAGTTGTCTTCTCCTGCGGGTGTCGTACGAGGTGACTAAGGTTATATATAAATAATAATAAATAAATATATACAACGACAATACACACATTGTCAACTAGCCTTAAAGTAAGCATACCAAGCGTTCTAAGATGACTGATGAATATTTTGAAATACTTATTATATACAGATAAACACCCAGACACTGAAAAACATTAATGTTCATCACACAAACATTTTAAAGTTGTGGGAATCGAACCCACGGCCTTTGACCCAGAAAGCATGGTCGCTGCCTACTGCGCCAGTCGGCTGTCGCCATAACGTAGATCGGGCCGCAGCGTCCTCTATGCTAATCACCAACCCATCTGCCCTGGGAGAGGTTTTGTCCACCATTGGACCATTATAGACTATTGGTGTTGGCTATAATGTTGGACAGGTTCTTGCACTCAATATACTAAGCCATAATGCAATCTTAACTCTTGCTTCCAGCTAAATATTTTCTAAAAAAGAAAACACGAAAAATTGCAGCATAATTATTTCGCAGAAGTGAAATAAGTTCAAGAATGTGCTCTCAGTGAAAGCGTACGACCCGGCGTGCTAGCGTTACTTGAAAAAAATGCACCGTGAAATTCTTATTTCAACGTTATTAAAGCGCCCTTGCTAATTTTAGTCAATTTTTTACTGAGATACTAGCGGACCACTGCGCCATCTGTCGGGCTGATTTGTGAATCTAAACCACACAGAGTGCCACCCAAACGTATACCAAAAAATTCATTCAAATCGGTCCAGCCGTCAAGGAGCAGTTCACATGTATGCGTGTGTATGTTACTATACCCACGCACACAAGAAATTCATATATATAAAGATAAAAGTGTGAGCATTATCGACTCAGTGGTACAACGAATTCCTTCTGCCACTGGTGGAACGAGTTGGTGGGACGACAAGGAATAAGCGGTGTTATTACTGCTATATTGTTTTTTTTCTTACACACCCTCATTCACATTCATAAACACACACGCGCACACTCATATGTAATATTTTCAGTACATAAATTGTATTGATTTTTTTCTTATTGATGTATTAATATAAATGTAAGAAAAGAGAGAAAAATAACACCCACACCCACATACGCATACATTATGTTCGCCTTATTTTGTATTATTTTTAATTAACTGCTTATTGAAATAACCTTATTATTATTATTATTTTCATATCCCGCTTAGTGGAAAAAATGTGGATGTGTTGTGTTTTTGCTGGTATGTTAGTGTCTCCTTCTTTCACGCAGCAACAAATTATCGCTCGTACAAACACTTTACTACTTTGCTACTTTTTGTCCTGCACGGTTATGTACATGCACGGTTTATATAGGATACACCAAAAGCGCCATTTTGGTTAAACGAATTATAATCAAATGAGACAGCCCAATTATGTTTTTAAATGTAGCCACTATTAAACATCTGCCGTGGTTTTTTTAAATTTAATATACATAAAAAACCACGACATTTACTATTAAAGCACGTATTTTAATGTAAATTTACTCACAAAACAGAAAAGTTCTAAAGATTGTTAAACTATAAAATGATGTTGGAAAATAGCAAACTCCTGAGTTTCTTGCCGGCTCTTCTCAGTAGAATCTTCCTTTCGAACCGGTGGTATAGTCACTACAAACAGAGACTGACTTCACGTCCCAAAAGTTCTTTAAAAACTAGGTGCTTATAACTTAAAATAAATGAATTTTGAATTTTAATTTGGATTTGAGAACGAAGGTATCTTAGGTACTGGAATAATACACATACTTTGGGGAAGAATTTGGAGAAGAATACTTTGGGGAAGAATTTGAATTCCTTCTTCCGTCGTTCAAGTCGGTAATAAACATGCCAACGTAAGCTATGGTCGTATTACTCATACATCCACTAAAAGGTAAAGCATGTACAAAAATATGTATGAGGATAAAAGCTTCTAAATAAGGGGTACCCTCGCTTAAAGTTTATGAGAGCATAAATCAGATGCAGAGAAAAAATATTCTAGAATTTGGTCTATCTCCCTAAGCATATTTCTTGTTACGTTTAAAAATATTTTTGAGCGTGAGAATTATATTTCATGCCAGTTTTTCCCAAAGGCGTGAGGAAAAAGTAAATAGTGCTACGTCCTTTTCTTATATTAATAAAATTATGAGAGTTGCACTGGGAGACCAACGTAAATATTGACTGGTTTTCCTTAGCAGATTAAGAAGATTCTAAAAATGTATCTTTTTCTTCATCACATCATCAAAAGTCCACTGCCGGACTAAAGGCCTTCCCAAACGGGAGGGTTTGCCTATAATGAACACGCTGGGCAGATAGCAGTGGAGTGCACTTCATACATGCACAAAAGCACTGCCTACCCAGGAATATTTATAAAGCTCGTGTAAGAGGAGGATTTACCCATTTGATGCCATCTTCCTATTTTCTGCCTTCCCCAGTCAAAAACCTTGTGCACACCAGTGGCAGATAGGTTGGTGATCGCAGTAGAAGAAGAAAAAAAGCTTTATTGCTTGCATTACATAAAGGAAGAGAAACAGTAAGAAGCTTACATTGAAACACAATGTAGACATGCAAAGGCGGCCTGTATTGCTGCAAGCGATCGGTTACAGGCAACCTTTGTAGACATGACTTACAGCATGAGAACGGGATAGTGCCAAGAGTGTTCTAATATATACATGAATACCAAAATATATAGATACAAATACATACATAATTTAAATGCATATACGTCATATAATTTAATATACATAATATGCATATATGAAGTAGATTTTAATACATAATTTACATAAAATAGATAGTAGATGGTAGTAGTAGCTCAAAACTGCTGTACGTTCCTCGTTAAAGTCAAAGTCAAATACTTCTTTATTCAAATAGGCACATGGATGGCACTTTTGATGCGTACATTACATGTAAAATATGACATAGAAGTGAGTTGATGGCGATAACTAAATTCGTCAACTTAAAACTAAAGCTACGAGGGTTCCAAACACGCCCTGGTCTAAAAAGAAGCCCACAAAAAACTTAACCGGTTGATATATTCGCTTAGTCGCCACGTACGACACCCGCGCGAGGAGGGGTGATGACATCTGTATTCTGATCTGCCGTCACCACACGGCATACGTCTTAAAATACTACTTGAAAACTTGTAATCAACGTACTTCTTTATAACTGCGAACTAACGAAAGTACGATCAAAGTTAAAGCTTTTCCGGAGTGTTAGCCTTATTTATTCATGACTAGCGGACCCCCGCGACTTCGTCAGCGTATGAGTCAATCGAGAAGCTAGAACATATCTAATGCTAACATCATAATCATCGTGGGTAGCTAAGTACCTACTATTATTTTACGTGGTATTTTAGTTGATACATACATACATACATACATAAATCCATAAATCCATCCTTACAAACTTTCGCATTTATTATATTAGTAGGATGGTACGCATGCATTCGATCGTTGTCCCATATACCTTGCGACTCGCTGTTATGTTTGAAGAGTTATGTCCTTTATCTCCGACAATATTTATCAGATCCTTATTAAAATAAGACCAAACATGCTTGATAGTATACACTTTCAAATAAAAAAAGAATGATTAAAATCGGTGCAAATTTAACAGAGATATTAAGTAAAATTGACAAAAGCTTTCATCCCATTTCCCGGAGGAAACTTATTGTTTATCGGGATAAAAAGTAGCCTATATGTTGACCCGGAATATCAACTACCACTATACCAAGTTTTATTTGAATCCGTTTTCACGTGATGCCCGGACAGACAGACAGACAGACAAAAATTAAATAAAAATCTGTTTTGGACTCAGTATTATAAAACATCCCCCGGTCAAAATGTTCAAAATATATTAAATGTACAGAAATCTTTCAGTTACAGTTTTATTATAAGTATAGATTCACCGTATAGTGTCCCAGCACCACGTATACGATGTCCAACCGCCATTCATTCAGCTGTTCATTAATACCCGTCTTGCAAACGGTGATTAATGAATTTCACTATTAAGAACAACGCCAAAATAAAATTTACCTAATGTTCCTGATATCAAATTCGTTTATGTATTAATATAGATTTTTAGTACACAAACGTACCGCTGGGAGCGCTGCCTCTAGAAGTGAGGGCAAATATTATGTCCAGCACAAGGTGAACTTGAACCATTTTACTATGTCATTAAAGTATTTAAATACTCAGAATCGACTCTTCGATTGAGGGTGTATTTAATATTGCCTATTCTGTTTTACATATTTATACAAACTAAACTAATTTGACAAGTCTGGAAATATCCTCTTTACCGTCCTGTTGTAGGTACTGTTAGTTCGATCGACAAACCAAAAAATCATTCCGTTCTGTTAGTTTACGTAGGCTAAAAGAAGAGATTTGGTTTCATGTTACACAATACATATTTTTTGAGTGCGGAATTGTGTTGTACTAATCATCATCTCCCACAATAGGAACGGTTTAGGCTGTAGTCCACCATGCAACTTTCAGACATGCAGGGTTTTTCACGATGTTTTCCTTCACAGTTAAATCAAGTGTTATTTATTTGCTTAAGACGCATATAACTATAAAATATTAGAGTTCCATGCCGGGACTCGAACTTGTCTCCCCCGAGGTTGTACTTATGTACCTAAATGATCTCAGGAGACATAAATCACTTATAGCTGCAGTCCCTTTCATTGTCTTCCTTGTGAAAAAGCACAGTACTATTCTCAGACTCGTTTATTTAGTTAAGACCATTGTGTCCAAGAAGCTTGGTGTCATTTCGGCACAGTACGCGATGGGGCAAAGGCCATCTGCTCGAGTCAGCCGCTGCAAAATGTGATTTCCACAATAAAAGGGGTAGCGCAAAACGGAACGTTGCTCTTAGTAATATTACCTTTTATAAGCAAATGAAATTCGTCCCCTGCTGAGTGATTGTTGCTTTGATAAATCACTGCGTCGTCGACGAATCTATTGACCCTGAAGTGTCTAAGGGTGTCTTTTGATAAATTATACATTTCCGATTGAATTGTGAACACAGTTTATCGTGTTTTGTATATCTGAGGAATGCCTCATTGGTCCTGTTCTCATGGTGTGTTCATTGTTGTAGATAGCTTGTGATAAACGACAGAGACACCGAGAGGTATCTCTGCATCGTTCGAGCCCATGTAGGACTGCAGTGTATCGATAATGCAGTCGTATTTATATCAAAATACCTACACGCAATGTCATGAACATAAATAACTAGCAAATATGAATTTATAGTTATTAAAAGTTTAATTATTTACCCACTTTATAAATTAACTGGAACACTTGTTATATATGCAGTGGCGCGCATAGCCCTTGGACCCAGGGTATCCACAAGGTGTTGAGCACAAACTTAAAGTACAATAAAAATTTAGATTTTAGGTAAGTACGTCGATTGATTTGTTGAATACTATCTTTCTAATGCTAATTGAATAAATATATACGTACGTAGTGGCCGCTCATAACTGGATGGCATTTAATATATTTTTTACTTAGTGCATTTTTAATTACAAAACTTTAACGTTCCTATCAGAAGGCTGACTCTGAGGGTAGAGTGTGCACTGCTTATTTGCATATATGCAATGCTCGCCACTGTCTGTATGGAGGTTTCAAAAGGTCATGGAATCTATTCCCGGGTCGAGCCTAAATTGTCAGTTAGTTTCTTCTGTTAGTCCCTTTTTAGGGTTATGTTACCAAAATAGTAAAAAGGACGATAAAAGGCTTTAACTTGAAATTTGAAATGGAGTTAAATGATTGATATACTTGAAAGAAAATTAAAAAAATGAATTTATCTATTCCTCACAAAAAGGGTAAAAAGAGGAGAATCTATCGAAAAAATTATGAGCAGACACTCCCATTCGGAGAGTTCTTTCTTCCAGCACTGGACTGTTAGTTAAGTGATTGATCGAAAGGAGAAACAGAATTTTAAAATTGGAGTTTTTTTATTAGGTTTATTAGGGTTACTTTATTATTATCATAATAATATGTAAAAACTACTTTTTATACATTTCAAAACCTTTTTTTTATATTGGCATAGTTTTGAATCATCGTGAATCATTATAATAAACCATATCATAAACCTTAACCTGTATCCCTAATCTGGTTTTTGGGGTATTCGTGGTTTCACGTATAAAAAGCAAAAAATAAAACACGCCACGCTGCTGTGGCTGCAGGGAATGTAGCGCCTGCCCTCGCGGGAAAATGGGTTTGCTTTTTGCTCGGCTGCGATTGCTCCAAACTCCGCCGTCCACTCTTCCGTACAAATATTTCTCTTATATTGATGCTCGTAAAAAGTTGCCTTCAGTGAAATTGCGGAGAAAGGCGTTAGGGAACTTATAATTTGCTTTTGCGAACTCATGTGCAAGACAAGAAGTGGTTTTTTATGTTCGTTCACATTTTTATAGTTTGCAGAAATAATTTTTCTCAAACATTTCAAATTACACTGATGAAATTTTTAAATTACCTTCGAAAATAGAATACGCGAAATATCACATTTACGGGCGTTAAAAAGAACAGAACTTCAATTTTAACAAATCATATCAACCAATTTGCGGCTCACTACTGTAGTCCACCACGCTGGCCCAGTGCGAATTAGTGGAATTATATTTATATAGGTATTGAGCGGTGATAGCCCAGTGGCTAGGACTTCGACTTCACTTTCGGCGGCCGAGTTCGAATCCCAGTACGCACCTCTGACTTTTAAAGTTATGCGTTTTAAGCAATCAAAATATCACTTGCTTCAACGGTGAAGGAAAACATCGTGAGGTAACCTGCATACGTGAGAGTACTCCATAATATTCTCAAAGGTGTGTGCCCAGACTCCAAACTTCGACCTTAACTCCTTTTTATTGTTGGAGGAGACCAGTGCCCTGTACTGGGTCGATAATGCGTCGATATGATGAGGTATTGAATTTGGGTGCAAGCAAAAACAAAAAAAAATAGGTACCTGTGCACTTGATATAATTGATTTAACATAAAAGCGCATTTTAATACCATTACCGTAGGTGTATGTGGTATGTATTCCGTAGGCAGTGGAGTGAAGCGCGCTAAAATCATGTTTGCGGTTGTTGGCGACTGATTGAATCTGTCGGGTGCCACTGCAACAAGAGGTGAGGTGCACCGCACGACTTGCCTCGCCTCGCCTCACCTCACCTCTCCTCGCCTCAGCTTACCTCACCTGATCTCACTTCTCGCTTCACCGCAACACCGACTCGTCCTGACCTCAGAGCCAGCCCACGAGCACGCAGCTATAGCAACTGCACTGCTCCAGCAATTTCAACGAATGTTTAATGTGTTTCAAGTTATATAATGGTTTTTGTTTGTACTTGCTCGCTCGGTTCACTGGTTTAGTTTTGTTATAAAGGCAAATTGAAATTATCGCTACACGGGTATAGTTTTGGGTTTATGAAAATACTGTTGCCCGCGTTCTCCATTAACATTCATTGCGGTATTTAACTTATCCCGTGGGAATCGTTTGTTTTCCTGGGATATGAAGTAGCGTATGTTACTCCGTCCTTTCAACTAACACTAAGCAAAAATCAAGTTCATTGGTTGCCTACTTGAGACGTGAAGGAAGGACAAACAAACAAGCAACCACACTTTCGCAGTTATAATATTAGTAAGGATTTACTGCTACCAATACACATTACATTACATTTAGCCCACCAACCCGCATTTGAGCAGCGTGGTGGGTATACGATATAAAACCGTGTCTCCTGCGACAGACGAGGCCTGTGCCCAGCAGTGGGACTGCTGTGCTTTGTCTTGGCTCAGAATAGTTGTTTGATTTTAATAGTTGTTTGACATGTTCATTATCCTCAGTATCTACTACGAATTGCTCATTAGCTAGGGAAAATCTTGTATCATCATCATGATGGTATCATGATATCAACCCATTACCGGCCCACAAAAACCCTTCTCCTCCCACAATGATGAGAAGGGTTCCCCAGACAGGGGATATAATTAATTTCCACCATCTAAAGCACGGGAACATGAAATAGACAAAGTTTACCCCCGTTTATACATATATTACACATATATTATTTGGATATTATTTCCACTTGTGCGAGTTGATAAAGCTGTGGGAGAAGATGCATTTTTTATCCTATCCCCGGGGAGATATTTGTCTCCTACCCATGCTAGCCGTGCTGGGAAAACAGAAACTCTTTACGGACGAAATCGCAGGATATTAAAAAGCATTTACGTCGAAATCACAGTATATCTATACTAATATAAAGAAAAGGCGAGAGGCTTGCGCTGAGAAAACTATAGATACATAAGAATTAACAGGACAAAGTCGCAGGCAACAGCTAGGTAATAAACACAAGTAACATACAGATTATGATGACGTTACTAATGCAAAAAATTAAACTTTACTCTACGTGTCCTAAACCTTAGGTGTCTTTTAAAATAGGTACGTATAATATTGGCGAATATTGAAGAAATATTTTTGTCACTACTCCGGTGAGGTAAAATTTATTCAATTGTATTGAAAAATGCTGGTGCTGATACATTCAGACAGGAAAATAGGGGCGAAGAAACGCAAATTGCCGAATCTCGTTATTATTTGGCACCGGCGGAGATTCCCGATAACGCTGGAGGTGCTGAAAAATGCGATAACAAATTGCACGAATATTCCCTTCAGTGTCAATAAAGCTCAACGGAAAGTAGCGAAGCGAGCATTTTGAGAATAAAATTAATAGTGGTTTCGTTCGTTAAAATACCCTTTTACCGATTATTTTATTTTATGACCGGTAACATGGAGGTCTGGTTAATGACCCATGCGTAAGTGTTGACTAGGTTGAGTGACCGCTTGCGTATCATCTCGTTTTCAGCAGCGATGCGCGGACCGTGCACGGTTGCGCGGGTGGATTAGATACTTTCTAAGGATATTAAACACATAAATTTTCTATGTAGGTACAAGAAATTACTCGATGAGCGATTTGATATAACGTTCCCTGATCAATTGGTTGAAAAGTTAAATGATGAACCCGGTTTTACCTAAATATACATCGGAACAATCAATGCAGTAGATTTTTCAACTACCAGAGTGCAATTGTGAGATTTTCTACCTATGTTTACTTATTCGATCGCGTTAGAGTTAACTATGATTTATATGGTGTCGATAGAGCGCCATCTATTGACTCTACTATTTTTTTCATATTTTTTGTTCTTTCTGAAGGTTAATTTTCTATATTTATTACATTGCTTCGATCTTCTTAAGACTTTTATTTAAAACCTTACTTACCGTACCGTACGTACTTCGTTGTTTGGAGAATTTTTATTTGGTCATAAATTTCTAGGGTTTGAAATATTATTTAAATCTCTAAAAGTTCCTATTTGATCTTCAGAATATATTATACCTGGCTAAGTGACCTTAATGCTAGACTGAAGAAGTCAATATTAGCGGAGGTTGGATGTGAAACAAAGCGTTTTGCCGTTCTTCGCAGAAACTTTCTTAAGTATGGTTTAATACGTACAATTTGTTACGTATCTAGGTTGTAAATCGGATTCCGTATCTTTTAAATCAATCTTTTCTAATTAAAATGTTTTAATCACAACTTCTTAATAGATCGAATGGATCAGTAAAAAGTGATTGATAGATTTGAAAGATAGATTTTTAAGTGTATAGATAGATTTTTTTTCATCAGTTTTTAGCTGAAACTAAAATTAAAGTACAAATTGGCTCTTAAGTTAGTTTTCCTTTCATTCAAGTCTAGTAAATCTAGACATGACTGTAAGCCCACAATAGACGGTATAGACGCGAACGGAAACAGACGGAAACGCAACAGTTAGGGAAGAGTGGCGACTGATTTTCAAGCGGGCCACAATAAACATATGACGACAACTACCAGTTTGTCAAGACTTTAATGACTCAGAAGGAAGGAAGGAAGGATGTGTGACCAATATTCTGGTGAACAAAATGGCCGACAGTAACTCATTTACAACTACTGGAGTAATTCTTTTTAACATTTAAAATAGCGGAGGTGTTGACCGACAAGAATGCTCCCTTCAATTTTACACTGTTGGCGCAACAACGGAATTTGGTAGAAAATTATAATTTACACTACAGGTGGACGGACACCCATTACAGTTCAGGCAATTAAACAGCTGTGCGTAATTAATAAATCACCATTCCTTTATATTAAAATAACATAAGTATGCCGTATCTCTGGAACTACTGGTCGTTAAAAAAACAATTTGTATGTTCTTTAAGGTTATTTAAAATCACGCGGCTCTTAGTAATCGAGCAAAGGGTGGGCGATGTGACTCGGTGGGTCGTAAAGTGAAAGTTTGTAACAGAAGTTGTACGGCGGCAAAGTCTTGGTATGATACTAGATCAGCTAAACTTAATAAAGTTATTGTTATCAGACACACAACAAAACATATGAAACTGAATATACCTATTATAGTAACTATTAAAGCTCTACGGTCTTCTCACAAAAAACACACACAATTAAAAGTTCAACACAAAATTGTCTGATTAAATATTTCCCAAAATCTTTCGTAAAACTCGAGTCCCTAAAGATTGGCAGGCCTATAAAGAAATTCATTAAGGAGACGCGATGCTGGTGACACTTCTCTGTGGTTGGTGAAGTAATCCCTAATGCTTTCGAAATTAAAATATTATATACCTACTACCCGCGCTTCTTGACAGTCAATTCCCGTATATTTCGTTTCTGACCATGTTTTATTTATTAATTTATTCGAGTAAGATTTATTTTTACGCCAACATCACGCTAAATTGAAAAACTAAAACTAAAACTAAAACTAAATTCTGATTCTATAATGCATGCATTAAATTTCATGAAGCCATAATAGTTTCATGTTTCGTGCATTTTTTGATAAAACTCGTGACTTGGTTACTAATCACATCTTGAAAACCCGTCATGAAACTAGTGTCACAAAAGAGACTGCTCTGAGTGTTTGTGTTTTACTCATTGAAAATTCTCAAACCGAAACAAAAACCTGAGGGTAAGACATCAAGGTAATAGATAAATAGTGTTCCAGATTCTGAATCCTAAACGGAGGGTGTTTAGGATTCGGAATCTTAAACACCCTCCAGAGTCTTGTGCGCATAGTTGTCCAGTGTGCACGCGTACACATTCTACCTGCCGAACACCAGTGCAGTTGCGTTGTAAACAAGTGACAGTGGTTTCAAACCTTTCGTCTGTAAAAATGTTTTTATGTGGAAAATGTAACAATGATACAGAGGAGGCTATTCAATGTTGTGTCTGCAAGAAGTTTTTTGACTATCCTTGCTCAGGAATAACTGAAATAGGCTACCGCAAGCTGGGTGATCGACAAGCTACTTGGAAATGTGCGACATGCAAACATGTTCAAGGTGCGAAAAAACAGCCGGGTTCGCCAGTTCCTTCCCCGACATCTCTGTCAATGGATACTGTCATGGCGGAGCTCACTAAGCTGTCACTCCAGTTGCAGCCCCTTCCAGAACTTTTCAAGGATATTCATTGCATTCAATCGGATATGGCTGCACTTTCGACTTCCACTCAGGAATTGATCAGTAGAATCGATAGACTGGAAAAAAGGATTGATAATATTGAGTCTGTAAGTGACGCCATGCCTGAGTTGAGGGTTGCCATATCTCAACTTCAAGAGCAGATAGATGAGCAGGATCAGTGGCTTCGATATAATAATATTGAGATAAAAGGTGTACCTGTAAAGCACAATGAAAACCTTTTCGATGTTTTGTCTAAAATAGGAACAAAGATAACCTTCCCTGTTTCTAAAAACAATATAAACTTCATCGCGCGTGTGCAGTCCCGAAATCCTTCTGAGAACAAAATCAAGCCTATAATTGTGTCTTTTATTAATAGATATCTTAAAGAAGATTTCGTAGCTGCTGGAAAGGCATTGAAGACACTCATAACATCTGATATCGGCATCCCAGGCAATACTAGAATCTTCATTAATGATCACCTGACGGTCAAAAATAAACAGCTGTTATCTAAAACGAAACTCCTTGCTAAGGAGAAAAATTACCGTTTTGTTTGGGTGAAGCACTCCAAACTATTTGTAAGAAAAAACGAAACGTCCCCCGTCTTAAGTATCAAAGCAGAGAAAGATTTGACGAAAGTAAAATAAAGTTAGTAACTAAAATAACATTTATTAGAAGTATATACCTAGAAATAAACTTTAATCTTAACCTCATACCTCTTCGTACCGCAAGGTTGGGAAGCACTGGCGTTCTTATCTCGCTCCTTTGTTCGATGGGCGCAAGCTATTCATTTGTAATTCCGAGCGCCTCCGTAGTTTTTGCAATGAATATTGCTAAGTTTGAACGGTGTTATGATAATTTATATTATTTCTACTTACGTTATGTAATTCATTCGAAAATATTGTTTTTTCTTAACCGAGTATTATTTACTGTTTGCATTGGTTACATTGTAATTTTATACACTGTTTACCATATTCAGGGCATTTGGAAACTAGTTGCGTATATTATTGCTATTAGAAGACGTCGATTTCTATTACACTATTTTATAGTTGTTAATGGATTACTATTAAGGTACACTGCAGAATTAAGAAGTGCACTTAAGTATGATAATACAAACAGTAGTTGGTGTAAGTTTCTCCATTGTTTATGTTTAAATACAACGTTTTTTACAAGAAACGGACCTACTATTTCTATTAATTTCAACATATTGTCATTGATAACCTATGTTGGTGTTGCAACTAAGTCGTGTGTATTTGGAAGGCTGCAGTATTCTTATTATTGTGTATTAATTACTATGGTCTATAAGTGGATTACTTTTAGGCTTATTTGGTTTCTTTATAGTTATTGTGTGCAGTGTTCACTCTAGCTAAACTCAACATTTATCACCAAAATGTTAGGGGATTGCGGACCAAGACGGACACTTTTTCCAGAAATATTTTATTGAATGGTTACGACATAATTACAGTGACGGAAACTTGGTTGCTTGATAGTGTTTCGGACACGGAACTTTTTGACACAAGATACTCTGTATGGCGTCGTGATCGTGATTACAAGCAAATGTGTCAGACAAGGGGAGGTGGTGTAGCTGTGGCTACTAAAAAGAGCCTGAATGTTGAATGTAGGTCGGATTGGCAATCCTCAGCTGAAGACCTCTGGGTTTCAGTCACTTATCACAACAAAAATCGTAACACTTCGCGTATTCATATTTGCACTATATATCTCTGTGCGGAGAATAAAGGTAATTCATTTGATCAACAATTGGATAACTTTTTGATCAATCTTGAAAAATTAACTAATGAACATCCTAATGATATGTTCTTAATTTTAGGTGATTTTAACATGAGTTCCATTCGATGGAATGAAACTGAAGAGGGCCTTCAAGCTTATAATTTAAATGATAATAATTCAAGGAACTTTATTGATACATTAAGTTTATGTAACCTTAATCAATTTAACAATATTAAAAATAACTTCGGTCGCATATTGGACTTAGTCTTATCGAATGATTCAGTGACTGTTTTACATTGTGATGACCCTCTAGTACCTGAAGATCCATACCATAAGGCCCTTTGTATCAATTTACCGTTCTTTTCCATCCAGACACTACCATTGTCATCTAGAACTATGTATGCATATAAAAGAGGTAACTTTTCTCAGATTAATGAAGCCTTATCGAATTATGACTGGGATACTATCTGGGATCTATTGCATGTCGGGGATCTTGAATCTGTTGTCAAATCGTTCTATAAAATTTTGTATGAACTGCGAGATAGATTTGTTCCCTTAATCAAAAATAAAAGTAATAAATATCCATCCTGGTATAGTATTCCACTTATTAAAGCAATTAAAGAGAAATACAAACATTTAGTTAAATATCGTACGTATAAAAACCTAGAAGACAGGCTTTCATTCGATATACTAAGAACCAGAGTCAAACTACTTGAATATAACTGTTACTCATATTACATTAATTCACTTGAAGAGTCTCTCACGAAAGATTCTCAATTATTCTGGTCACATGTTAAGCGTAGTATTGCCAAACGTGCAACTAGCTTCTATCCTAAGTCTATGACTTATTCCCATTCTAAATCTGACACTGGAACAGGTATATGTGAACTCTTTTCATCATACTTTCATTCAACCTATCAACAAGTAACTTCTTCATCTTCGCATGTGCAGCCAGGAGATTCTATTACAATTGACATTTATACAATTGAATTCATTCCCCAAGTTATAGAAAAAGCCCTAAAATCTTTAAAACCTAATAAATCAGCTGGCCCAGATGAAATTCCTGCCATTTTTCTGATTAGTTGTGCGCATAGTTTATCAGTTCCCCTTTCTATTCTTTTTCGGAGGTCTATATCTGAAGGATATATGCCTTCTCTTTGGAAATCTGCTTATATTACCCCTATTCATAAGAATGGCCCAAGAAATATGGTAGAGAATTATCGCCCAATCTCTAAACTTTGCCTTGTGGCCAAAGTTTTGGAACGTATTGTATATAATCAATGCTATAATGTCCTAAAGTCGCAATTTAGTCAGAACCAACATGGTTTCTTAAAGGGTAGATCTACGGTCACAAACTTGGCACTATTCTTAGATTTTCTTACTGATAAGTTAGATAGTCGTGACCAAGTTGATGCTGTATATACTGACTATAGCAAAGCTTTTGACAGGATTGACCACATCTTGCTTCTAAAAAAACTGGCCTCCCTTGGGATCAGAGGAGATTTGTTTCGCTGGTTTTCTTCTTATATTAATAACAGACTTCAAACAGTTGTGTTAAATGGTTTTAAATCAAATTGGATGGCAGTACCGTCGGGTGTGCCCCAAGGGTCCTTGTTGGGACCCTTTTTATTCACTATTTTTATTCATGATATCGATCTCTGCTTTATACATTCAAAATTTTTACTTTTTGCTGATGACTTGAAGGTATTTCGTACAGTCAATAATGTTAAAGATGCGGAACTTTTACAAGCTGACTTGTTTAGATTAGATGATTACTGCATTCAAAATAAACTTGATCTTAATGTCTTAAAGTGTAACTCTATATCTTTTACTAGGAAAAGGGAACCTTTTCTCTATGACTACATTTTAAAACATCAAAACCTTAACAGAACTGATATTATAAGAGATCTCGGGGTACTCCTCGACACTAAACTAATTTTTGATTATCATATAGATGCTATTGTGACCAAAGCATTTAAAGCTTTAGGTTTTATTATACGTGTTAGTAAACCATTCAAAAAAATGAAAACCATCAAAATCCTCTACTGTTCACTGGTCCGTAGTCAACTAGAGTATGCTTGCCAAATATGGAATCCTGCGTATCACATTTATATCAATAAATTAGAAAGTATTCAAAAGAAATTCATTACATTCCTTAAGCACAAATTTCACCTTCCTAAAACTTCCTACGAAATATCATGTTCGGATTTACACCTTGTACCCCTTCATACACGTAGAAACATTGCCGACGTTTGTCTCTTACTTAACATTGTTAGAGGGTCAATAGATAGTCCGGAATTACTTACTAAGTTAGATTTATTTGTACCCTCGCGATTACCTAGGCATAAAAAGATTCTGCACGTACCCTTAACTAAAACTAAGAATAGATTTAATTACTTTTTAATCCGTGTCTCTCGCCTTCTTAATTCTGTTTACAATGACCCTGAAATTGACCTATTTTATGGTAATATGAATAGTGTACGTCGCAAATTAGTAGATAAACTGTTGCATGCTAGGTAAACTTAACACTTTGTTTTAGTTTGCTGCGTTTCTGCTGGGTTCTATCAGGTACCCTTGTTTATATAAGACTTATCTGTGGAAACCTGTTATTAGTTTTAAGTCAATCAATCTGTTAACTAGTTAGTATCTACAACTGTTGGTTTTCCAATTAAAGAAAAAATAAAATAAAATAAAATAATCCAAAACATCTTTGTGCGTGTTGAAATTCATTTCAACATGTATAAAATAATATCATCAAACATGAAATAATTTCCCGATCAATGAACTAATTTCAAAATGCATGAAAGAAGTCTCGTAATGATAAATCTGTATATTTTTGTTGTAAGTAATCAATTAATCACGACAGTATGAATTCAAACCAAATGTAAGATTTACACCAATAAAAGAATTTTCATTTATTTTAAAAGTACTACCGCAAATTTTTGTACTGAATCCAAACAATAATTCTTTAAAATAACATTTTATTTTAATTCAAACAATACGAAAATGAGATTAGGGTACTTGGGGAAGACGAGGCAATTGTAAATTTCTAAATCTTTTATCTCGTTTTCCATTTCTTTATTCTGTTGTCAGTCTTTATTAACCCTCATTCCAATCAGTTACAAAATGTTCACATTGTCGAATCAAGTCGAGTTTCAACAAAGTCGTAGTACAACTCCGGAATCGATTCTCGGTCCAATTTAAGTTGATGTTAATTTATTTTGTATGATTGATGCCTGTTCATTTGTCTTTCGTTCAGAACTAGATACGGCGTCGTGCACAGAGCTTTTTTAGTCATCATCATGTCAACCGATGGATGTCCACTGCTGAACATAGGTTGACGGCCGATTGGCGCAGTGGGCAGCGACCCTGTTCTCTGAGCCAAGGCCGTGGGTTCGATTCCCACAACTGGACAATGTTTGTGTGATGAACATGAATGTTTTTCAGTGTCTGGGTGTTTATCTATATATTATAAGTATTTATGTATATTATTCATATAATTATTCATCAGTCATCTTAGTACCCATAACACAAGCTATGCTTACTTTGGGGCTAGATGGCGATGTGTGTATTGTCGTAGTATATTAGTATATTTATAGGTATATTGTAGGAAATTCCAAATACCACGATCTTGTGACACTTGGGTCCAGTGGCTCCGTCTGACTCGCTTGATGACATCCCTCCACCTCGTCGGTGATCTACGAACTCTGCGTTTCTTGATCAGATTAACGGAATGTCCTCCCGGCTACCCTCTTTCCCGATACTTATAATATGGGTGCCTTCAAATTAAGATCGAATAAGCACGTTCTAGGCAAGCTTGCTCATTCATCAGCTTGTCTACACAACGAGTAAATGAAAACCGAAATAATTTTGCAGAGGATTTACAGTGGCATTAGAGTGTTAGTGTCTCTGAGACTTATTTTGGAAACCGAAACGCTAATAGTTTTTGAGTTAATCATTGCCTTAGTTTTCACTGAAAGAAATCTACAGCCCTAACATCACATCCAAGAGTAAAATCAAGTGACTCCTGTCACTTTATAAGGTGTAGTTACGCGTCACTTAGCGTAGGTACTATTCACGAGTCGATCTTTTATCTTCAATACTTTGTAAATAACGTTAAATTGACCGCTTCACACTATTCATTAAAATTTTCTCTCTGATGTCTACCTTCCCTTTGAAGTAGGTACGTTTTCTTTATATTAGTAATTTATTACAATTTTGGGATTTAAAAAAAAAAAAGAAAAACTTTACCTACATGCAGACATTAATGAGTACTTTGATTGTTTTAGTGTAGGCTTTAACACTTTTATAAAAGTATAAAATTTAATTTATGCGATTAAACATTCAAATTGCTTTGTTGTAATCCAATCCGGTGTTGTCACAATCTTATTCGGCTGATGATGATGAAGATGGGGGATAGTTGTTAGTATGTTACAAATATTTATATTATTGAAAAACTACCAACATTAACAAATGCTATCAAAATTGCTTCAGCTAAAAAAAAAAACTCCCGCAAATCGACCTAGAAACGGCAGCGAAAACGCATCGTATTGAGAGTCTTATCCTTTTTAGAGTCTTAAAAGTTTGAGCAACAGAAATACGGGTCGTGAGGGCATTCATGTTCGCACTTCAGAGAGAGAATTTTTGCTACGGATAAATCTAGGTCACAACTCGCAACAAATACATCTTTCTGATATCAAAGGATATGAAAAGGTTTCGACGGCTAAGTACATTTTTGGGTTCTGGCTAATAACTACTCTAACACTACCCAGGAGATCCTAAGTTCTGTTTTAGGCAGAGCAGTAAAAATGTGTGTTGCTTTCATACTTAATTATGTGGAACACCGTTGGTCTATGGTTCGACTTGGTACTATTTCGATTACGGGGTTCGTCAAAATTGTAAGCTATTATTCGAAAATTATTTTTATTTGTTTAGCTTAATGTTTATTGTATATCATGTAATTCCGCGGAGTAACGCCGTAACGCCTCCCTCTAATCCAATATTTACGGATATTATTATTATTTATTTATTTATTTTTTACGGTATTTGATTCAATTGAAAATAAATTCTAGGTACTAGCCCGGAGTAACAAACATGGCGTTGTTCACTCCCGAACGCGTTAAGCGTTGTACAGAACTACGTGTGGTAATATAATAACAATAATAAAAAAAAAAATACTACGACAGTACACACATAGCCATCTAGCCCCAATGTAAGCGTAGCTTGTGTTATGGGTACTAAGATAACTGAAGAATATTTTTATGAATAATAATACAAATAATATACACGAATATAATATTGGCGCAGTGGGCAGCGACGCTGCTTCCTCAGGTTCGATTCCCACAACTGAAAAATGTTTGTGTGGTGAACATAACTGTTTTTCAGTGTCTGGTTGTTTATATGTATATTATAAGTATTTATGTATATTATCACCTTAGTCACCTTAGTACCCATAGCACAAGCTAAGCTTACTTTGGGGCTAGATGGCAATGTGTGTATTTTCGTAGTATATTTATTTATTTATATAAACCACCAGATACTGAAAAACATTCATGTTCATCACACATTTTCCAGTCCCATGAGCTTGGACTCCGAAAACAGGGTCGCTGCCCACTGCGCCAATCGGCAGTCAAACGTAACGCGATATTACGTAGGTGGAGGTTCAGAAAATAAAGAAATAGAGCTGTCATAAAAAAAGTCATAGCAGGTATTGCAGGATTGAGTGCACGCTAGTTATAGATGAACTTTGTAGCATCAGCGGGCTACATTTCGTGATTGGCAACATAAATTTATGAAAGGACGATAACGCTATGGGTCGGCTTTCGACAAATTGCACCCACTTCCATTTATTACGGTGGATGTAGCCGCTGTGATTCCTTCGCCCCTGCAGACAAGCCCAGTGACATTGATATATTCACCAATCGTAAATTACTCGCGCCAAGGCACTTGCACGAATAAACGGCGGACCCCTGATGGTGCAATTTTTATTACGATGCAAATATCGTATAACTGCCGATAGGTGCTTTTATTTTATAAAATACTTATACTTTTATTTATTTCTCCGTGAACATTTTAAAGTTAAAGTCAAATATTTCTTTATTCAAATAGACACATAGATGCCACTTTTGATGCATACTTGACATGTAAAATATGACATAGACGTGTGTTGATGGCGTTAACTAAATGAGTCAACTTAAAACTAAAGCTACGAAGGTTCCAAACACGCCCTGGTCTAAGAAGAAGCCCATAACAAACTTAGCCTGTTGGTTTTCTTGTTATCGCCGTCTCACATTATCATTTAAAATTATTTAAGAAGCAACCTGGTTAGAGGTTTCAAAATATATTAAAAGTACAGAAATCTACCAATTAAAGTTTTATTATAAGTATAGAGTGCGATTTAAAATAAATTTTTAAATTAAGATTTTTTTTTTATTAAAAATGTAATATTATGTAATAAATAGTCATTATTTTATCAGCAAATCATTATGTCATATCTGATTTGTGTCGGAACGTGTTATTTTATGTATATAACTTATACAAAACAATTTCGATATTTCACATCTGCCAGGAATCCCGTAACGACTCGCACACTTATTCACGAAAACACTTCATAGATTTAGATTTTTGCGAGGAGATACTTTGCATCCTGCAGATGGATATGAGATTATGTTTTTTTGTTTTGTAAAACTAGCTGTCATGAGGATAAAATTGGTTTCGGTTAAGTATAGGAATTTCATAACAAAAGGAATTATGGCAGGTTATTTCTTTTATTTATTATTTATTTATTTCTTTATTTGTACACCATTATTAAGTTAAAAAAACAATAGAAATACAAAGACAGAAGTAGAATACAAAAGGCGGCCTTATCGCTTAGTAGCGATCTCTGCCAGGCAACCTTTGGATTAGGACAAGATGAGCGAGAGCAGACAGGTGGTGTTAAATTATTATAAATTAAATTATCAATTAAATTAGGTTATCAATTAAATGCGTTTGTATTTTTCCAGAAATTTCGGACTGAATCTTAATGTTAACTGGATTCAAGTGGTACCCGCAAGTTTAAGTAAAACATCTTTATCTTATAAAGCCTTGTGCGGAACCCTACCGCACTCGAAACCACTTCAGACCGATTTGCTAGTACCCTTTCCAATTATAGCTAACATTGTGATGCTAAACGTCTGAAAATGTTATAGCCAAACCTTTCCACGCAGGATAATATTTTATTCTTGCAGTAACAGAAATGAAAATTTGGAAGAAAAAATCAAATCAACGTATCTTGATATTATTCTGCAACGGAGGAAATTTCCGGTAAACGTAAAGAGCGAGGTGTTGGAGCGCGAAAAAATATTTTCTGCTTAAAACAAAACATGGAAATTTAGAAAATGCTTAGAAAAACTACCCGGCGCATCGGTGAGCACTGTGGATTTTAGCGGGTGGTCCCGGGTTTGTATTGTGTTTCTATATTCCCTATGGTCTTAAAAATTTAACACCAGAACTCTGCAACAGAAAACAGAAGTGGCGACCTATCTTTTAACTTAAATTTCGGAAGTTAGAAATTAAAGTAAAAAGATAGATCGCCACTTTATTCTTGACCATGACATTTATCGCGATTTTGAAATTTAATTATTAAATTCAAAGTAGGTTATTTCAGTTTTTATAGCATTGAAAGATTATTTATTACAAATATAAAAAGTCTTGGCAGTTATTGTCGATCATCAAAACGGAGATTGATATTGCAGAATGATAAGTGAAATAAAATACCTACGAAGATATCGATACAAGTAAAGGCATAGTCTCTTCGATTTGGGTTTCTCTTTTGCGTACTCGAATCACAAACATTTAGTGCTTCGAGAAGCCCCCCAGATTGTCGTGGTGTAATTTTATATGCTTATGCTAAGCTAAAAAGTTAGCGGTTAAAATCACACCTTAAGAAAATACGAATGTTATGTATCTAAGTATCTATGCATATTATATAGTTATAAATGCAAAATATATGAAAAGTTTCGACTTTCACAAAGTCACGATACACCCCTTCGAGACTTTTCAGTATGAAATTTAAATAAGAGTAAATTTTTGGCGGGATATATGTATATATATAGATGTTTTATACTAACTAACGACGGATTTTTTTTTTGTTAAGTTTGACCGACTACCCCTACAATACAACTGCCATTGGCGGCGAACGGGTTAAGGAGCATTGTGAAGGTAGATTGTCCTAAGTGCTTTCAATAACTGAGTGAGGGAAGCTAGTTAAGACTATTATATATGATTTTTTTTTCCCGGTAGAAGAAATTATAGAATTTATAATTTCTGAAAAGTCAAAGTCAAAGTCAAAAATATCTTTATTCAAGTACGTACGCATCAGGTGGCACTTTTGATGCGTACATAAGAACCACACGGTAGTGAGATGATGGCGATAACCACATTCGTAAACTTAAAACTAAAGCTACGAGGGTTCCAAACGCGTCCTGGTCTAAGAAGAAGCCCACAACAAACTAAGCCGGGTGTTTTTTTTTTTTTTGTTATCACCATCTCACAATGTCATTTTAAATTATTAGAAGAGCAACCTGGTTAGAGCAATAATTTACACCTAAGCTTTTTTATCGTTTACGTAGTCCTTTATACTATAATAGGACTTTTCTATAAGCTTACGTTAAATACAAACTTTGAACTTTTTAAGAGACATCTCCAAGATGACAATTGGTAGTTTATTGTAGAATTGTATATTTTCCAGTCCGTTCTGTGTGCTGAGTGCGAGATTTTCCATCTATTCGATCTCGAAAAAGTAAACTATGATTTGTATGGCGTCGAAAGAGCGCCATCTCTGGTCCGTAGAGGGCGTTCTTTCAACAGCACACTGATTGAGGCTTCTGCCGTGGCTAGTTACCATCCTACCGACAAATACGTGCCACTAAGCGATTTCTTGTTGCGGCACGATGTCGCGTAGACACCAATAAGAGGTTGGGATTTAATATAGCTGCCATACCAGGTTAGCTGTATATTAACACTTACCAGGAGATTGCAGTCGTGGGCTAACTTGTAGTGGAATAAAAAAATGCTCATTTAGAACTGCTTATCTAATCCAATCCAATCCTTCGGGGGCAAACGAAGATGTGGAAGCCCAAAGGAAGCGGTCTCTGGAAGCAGAAATGAAGGCTTCAACTTATCTTGGAACACGATTACGTCTGCAGCTCGGGATAGGTCTGGATGTAAAGAAGTGTTCTCGGCCCTATGCACAACAAGTTGTTGAAGGACTCAAAGAAGAAGAAGAAGAAGAAGCCAATCCGGTGTTGAAAGATCGGTAGTTCCAAGAAACCAAGAAAATAACTTTATTACTAAAATGAACCCCAGACTACAATAATTTAACACCTAAAATGTCCAGAACCGCTGATTGAACACAACTCAATTCTCAACTAGCAGAAACGTATGTGTGTGGCAAAACCTAGTAATTAGTACCAGCTCAGCATTACGTTTCATTGCTGTATCTCAATAAGTTCGAAGTTTATATAAAACGTAAGCTTACAGAAAAATCCTATAATAATGTTACGGATTACTTAAACGATAAAAATGCTTGGGTGTGAATTGCTCTAATTCCGTAGCTTAATATTAATTTACCTTGAGATGGTGATAACAAAAAACTTTTTGTTTATATAGACTTATATGTTGCAAGCATGGAAGTCTTATACTGAGCGTACTACTGCTTCAAACTTTCATATATTTTTAATGGCAGTGGCATAAAGACATTTAATGCCTTAACTTATAACATCCAATTTGAATTTTATTAAAAAACTCTACCTTTAATAAAATGTGCCGAGGAACTTACGTAAGGAAGATCCGTGCCAAGGCAATAATGGCCGTCTAGTCCCAAACATACCTACTTAAGTCGGCTGGAAGGAAAATTCAAAGACTTTAAGACTCCGATTTTCATACTCTGAATATATTACAGCTATGTATCAGCGGGGTTTATCTTGGGACCAAAGAGCCAATATCGGCTGAGACTGCCCGTGTAACGAGTTAAGTGATATGAACAAAAGTCTGAACAAATCTTATATCTTTAAACGAGCAATTCTTGTATATATATATATATATATATATATATATATATATATATATATATATATATATATATATATATATAATTGGAATCTCGGAATCGGCTCCAACGATTTTCATGAAATTTTATATACAGGGGGTTTCGGGGGCGATAAATCGATCTAGCTAGGATTCATTTTTAGAAAATGACAAATGACATTTTATTTGTGTTTTTTAGTGTATCCTTAATACGAGTAAGTATAGTGGGTAGCGATAAGGCCGCTTCTTGTATTCTACCCGTACTTCTTTTTCCATTTTTCTGTGATCTTTTTATGATGTGGTATACCAATAAAATGTTAAATAAAATAATAATATCCTTAATATTATTAGGATTAGAATCCATTTTAACACTATTATTTATACTCTTTATTTGCACACTACAAAAACATCACCATGGTTAATCCATTGCCGGCCCACTACAAGGATCTCCTCGCAGGATGCGAAGGTTTAAGGCTGTAGTTCACCACGCTGGCTTTGGCCACGAATTTGTAGACTTCACGCACCTTAGAGCATTGTCCAACTGAGATTCAGGTTTCCTAACTATGGTATATTTTTTTTAAATATATAGACAATTGCTTGACTGCAATCACACACTCTAAAAAAAGAAAGCCAACTAAGAGAGATTTTCTCTTAGTTGACGTTATATAAATTATAACAATTATGATAATAAACATAACAACAAAAGCCGATTAGTTATAGCAGCAAGTTCATTATAGATTGAGCTAACAATGTAGGTATGTTCATTGATTCTAACAAATAAATACGTTGTTTCTATTATTATTTACTTCTTTGTATGATTAGATCATTTTTAATTATTTAGCTTAAACGTAAATTGAATCAGTTAAGAATATGCCTTAGTTAAGTAACAATAATAGGAGCAATGCAATCTTATTCGATGTATCTATGTTCTTGTTAGGCTCGTATGGAATCAAGATGCTTGATCACAACAATCACTATCTTGTTAGGAATAACCAATTTTTTTTTAGAGTGCACCTGATGCAGCCTAAGATGAAGGGCGCTTACCTAGAAGATGCCTATTCACTCTTGATTTGAAGGTACCCAGATTATAGGTATCGGGGAAGACGGAAGATGGGAGGGCATTCCAGGCCTTTGCGGTGCGGATCAGAAAGGAAGAAGTAAAACGCTTCGTATGTATTGATGGTATTTCAACAACGTAACGCAGATTCTTAACGATATTTTATGAAACGAAATTAATTCTGAAAACAAGAACAAAAAGCCGAAGTCCCAAACCAGGATAGGATATCACCGCATTTTCCAACAATTTAGTTGAGAGAAATAATTACCGTCGAAAACTGTTTATAAAATGTAAATTGTAATTACTAGCAAGTGTTCCCGGCAAATTGTATACCTCCTCAAAATAAGTGGTCTGTCACACCCAGCCATAGACGCCCGCTGGCTGTTTTAAAAAAAATTACAAAAACCCCCACACTGCTTTCCCACTTCATTTGCATCACTTTTTTTGCAAAACAATTAGAGCTAAGGTGGGGACATTTTATCTATTTTTTGTAACTGTCTTGCAAAAAAGTCGGAGTTTTAGCGACTTGGAAAAAAGGCGGAGTTTCTCAATTCGACCCGTATATTTTTTTACTTGATTTGATGATCCTTATTCATCAAAAAGCATGTCATGTCAAAAGCAAAAATTTTTTTTTTTAAATATGCCACGATATTGACACTATGGTTTTTTGTTCCCATCACTATTATATTTTTTATACCTAAACAATTTTTAGTTGTTTTTTTTCCAAACTCCTGTTATTTACATACATGTACCTATTGATTTTTTGGAACTTAGTTTTTATATATTTTTTTACTTTAATCCAGCTAAGTGAGTAACAAAAGTGTTAAGATTAATTAATCGACTACCTCCTTAGCCCAGCGTTGAGCGCTGAGGTTTTAAGTGGGAAGTCAATTTTGGGATTCATAATTTCTAAATTTTCTCTGATCTGGTCTTGTGGGACTCTTCTGCCGTGGCTAGTTACCACAGTACCAAAAACACGCGCCGCTAAGCGAGCAGCGTTTCGGTACGATGTCTTGTAGAAATTAGGGGTAGACATGCCATAAACCTAACAGGTTAGCCCGTTACCATCTTAGACTGCATCATCACTTGCCATCAGATGAGATTGCAGTCAAAGGCTAACTTGTAAATTGTAATGGTATAAAAAGAAAAAAAACTTGTATGCAAGTTTAGTTTTTTGTTTTGTTTTTAAAATATCTTTATTAATTAAATAATTGTATTACAGTTCATATCCTGGTGACTAGCCTTGGGTTGAACAAATCAATAATATACTACTTACAGTTTAGCAGGTTACAACACCTTTTTAAAAACTTTACAGCATATAAAATAAACATTTTTAACAACTTATTGAGCCACATAACAGATGATAATAACTTGTTTTACGTAGAACTTAGTACAGACGTACGTTTATTAATAAAAATTAAATGCATTTAACTGTTAAAGACATTAATCCTATATTTTTAAATTAAACGAGGGTAGCACTCGGATCTATGCAACAGTTACGTACAAAGCATTCACTCAAAGGCTAACTTGTAAGTTGTAATGGGATAAAAAGAAAAAAAACTTGTATGCAAGTAGTTATAAGTAAGCTTCTGCTAAAAAAAGTACAGAGCTTTTTAACACAATGATGCAAAGGTATATTCATTCCATAGTGTTTAGATCTTTAATAAGTCTCCCGCTCACAACATTAATGAGTTCATGAACTTGATTGTTATGAATATTGAGGTTCATTAACCACAGGTTCGAACAAAAGAAAAACAGACATGGTGCCAATCCGCGTCGCTTATGGAAATACGTCTCTCTCAAAGCCTCGAACGATTGCTGCCCTGCTCTTTGGGGAGAGGCTGTATGAGATCTTATGTCGAGTACTGGCCCACGCGGTCGTAAATTATGTGTGGATGTCGGCAAAGTGCGCGTGAATTGTTGATCTATTATTTGTTTCTCACTAAAATAATATATTTAATTATCCTTTTGCACGTCCTGTTCTTATTATGTTTATTTATAATTTTTTTAAATAAATAACGTCCTCCCTCGCGATTGTTTAAGCGCCTAGACCCACAAATCCCACAATGCTGCTCAAGTTTAGTAGGCTTTAATGTTAACTATTACTTGTATGGATTATTATGACATATAATTAAAATCGTTAAATTTAATGGTCTTCCCGCGAAAAGCTTCGACCAATATCTCTTTCGCTTGGTTGTTGGATCAAGGGTCTTATACAGAAGGCAGTTATTGTTGAAACGCTCACGTTCCTCATTTTGAGCCCTGACCACCGCTTGGGTACTCAAAATCCCCGGTATTGCTTTGGTTCTCAAGCGAAGTAGTGGTTTTTTTTTATAAATTTTTAATAGAGTTTTTTGTTTTTCTTTTATTATTTACACTTTTGAAAATTTCGATTAGTAACCGATTAGGGATGGGTTTAATATAACTGCCATACTCCTCCCAAGGTAGCGCGTTACCTACCATCTTAGACTGCATCATCACTTACCACCAGGTGAGATTGCAGTCAAGGGTAGTGAAATAAACATATTTCATGCAACTTACGTGTGAGAATAGGAACATGGTGCCTATATACAAAATATATAAAACTAATTCAGCGGTAGGTAAAGTGAGTTATTATCATCATCATATCAACCCATTACCGGCCCACTTCTGGGCACGGTCTCCTCCCATGATGCCGACGGGTTAAGGCCTCAGTCCATCATGTTGGCCGAGAGGTAATTGTTTTCGACGTATTTATAAACTTTTGTATAGGATGTCTACGCCTCGGCGTGTTGCTTGATGCCCTCGAATATTAAATAAACTCGCTGAATATATTCTCGGTGTCTCGCATGCATAGTTTGTGAAAAATCCCTCTCAAAGTGTGAACATAAAATAGCGGATCGGTCCCGCGTGGCCCGAGGGCACTTTCCGTCTTTGTGCTGCTAAAAGTTTGCTCTTTTATATTATGCCCTGTGAAATATATTTCTTGGGAACAAATTCCTCTACATTACAACAAGATCCTACGTGCCTGATATAAATCACTTATTTGTTAAGTGTATACACACTTTCCTTAAAGACGATGGAAGGGGATATGGTAGGTTGGAAAATCGTTAAGGTACCTTTCGCTCCTTTAAGGTTGGCGCCTTTGAGACTTTGGGAGAGTGTATCAATAACCTGTAATAGTCATTGTTGGACTAAAGGGCTATCCCAACGAAGGGCCCGTAATCACCACGTTGGGCAGACGGGCAGATCGCAATTTATAGCTCAGAGGACGATGCTGTTCGTTCTCCGTTATATTCCCTTAGTCACCACGTACGACATCCGCGGGTAGAGAAGGGGTGGTGACATCTGTATTCTGATCTGTCTTAACCACACTATATAAAAGGTGTATGAAAAGTATGAAATAAAAACGCCATTTATTTCTCGGTTCGAAAAAATTATAAGATTACATTAATGCATGTTACATACATACAATACTGAAATTGTTATGACTTGAAAAATAAGCTTATTTATATATATATATATATATTATATATATTATTGTTGTAATATATATATATATATATATATGTTGGTAAAAAAAAAAAAGGATTATTGATAGTCAAATACAAATAAAATTAGTATCACAATTGTGATTAATTTAAACAGTACTTATTATTTTCCCGTTTATTTTCATTGGTATTACATATTATAAAAATGTTTAGATTAGGCAGTGCTTTGTTGATGAATGAAGTGCACGCCACTGCATGATGGTACCTACATACACATACGAACTCGTTGAATAAATGTCTGGCCTTAAAGTTAATAACATAGCTATTAGCAATAGCTTGTTGATTCATCATGATTTGCTAACTTAAGGCACCTTCAGAAAAACCTCGTCGTTAACTGATGACAAAAACACGCGGTCATATACCCCATTATGAGACACCTCAGTTCGGAATATTCGTAAGGAATAAATTAGGGCTCTCGCAAACCTATGACTGTTTATCAACTTACAGAGTTCTATGTCATACAGGCTGTTACCCGCGTTTTCCGTCTGCGTTTGTCACGGTTTTTTACAAATCCAGTGGGAACCGCTTGTTATTTCAACTAACTCTATGCCCAAAATCAAGTTGATTGGTTTCTGAGTAAAGATGTAAAGGAAGGACACACAACCCAACACAATCTCGCATTCATAATATTATTAAGGACTATCGGTTCCCCGCGACTTCGGATAAGTTTCCCATGCAAACTTTCTGCACTATTACATATAGCAATTAAAAACAAAAAAAAAACAATATTTTAGGATTTTTCATCCAGCTTCGTTTAGCCGTTTTGGGGTGATTGAGGTGATTGGTTTAGTATTTATGTAGCAAAGCCAATAGCTAATAAATTTTTTCTTGTCCGAGTTTTCACGTTGTGATCTAAGTGAATGTTCAGCTTACTACAGGTTTTCACAACGTTTACAAATAATTTCAAAATTAATTATGTCATAATTCCATTTGTTTGAGTTTGCGTTTATATTTTTTATTAGATTAATACAACAAAATATTTTACAAACGAATTAATTAGGATAGAATGTTAAAAATAATGAAGTATTAATTGACTAACCAATCAGATGGCACACATGATGGAAACTGGAAAGCCAAGGCATATAAACAGAACAACACTTCATAGTAGTGGCGAGAATAGGGATTTTGAACAGGCTTTAGGCATATAAAGCAGGTACATGGCATAAAATTTAAAAATTCTCCTCCAATACGAGTGTATAAAATAATTTGGGTATACAGTGCTTTTGTGCATGTATGAAGAGCCTACTACGTGGCGCCCAGGGTCCATAAACCTGAGGAGTAGGTGTCTCACCTCATGTGCCTGTAATTACACCGGCACCCACACCCTTCAAACCAGAACACAGCATTGTAACAATGCTGCTTTGCGGCAGTAATAAGCATTTCAGTCGTACGAGCTCTGTCGCAAAAAAGCTCTACTGTCTAAATATAACAGAGAGGTCCCAGGCTCGATATCCGGCGACGACAGAAGCCAGAGAGAAAGTGAGCAATAAAAATTTCTGAATTTTCTCTGGTCTGGTTGCAGGCTTCGGCCGTGGCTAATATCCAAACTACCGGCAAAAACGTGCTGTCAAGCGATAAAGCGCTCCAATACGATATTGCTTGGAAACATACTAGGAGTATTTAAAGAAATGAAAAGCCCGTAAACGTATAAACAGGCTAGCCCGCTACTATCTTTGACTGCACCTTCACTTAGATTGCAGACGAGCACAAAAGATCCTGAAGGGTCGAAGTGCATCCGCTGAAGCGGGCCTCACTACAAGATAGATAGATAGGTTGCAGACAAGAGCTACACTGTAGTGGATTAAAAAAACCGCCCTATTATAACTAACTTTAGGTTGGCGACCTGAGCGGCCTGCTAAACTTCTGGAGTGAGCTCGGCTGGATGGAGTGACCCAGCGTGGAGCCGTACCAGTTGCACTACGTACAACGGAAGGTTCCGGCCCGACCAAGTACGGAGACAAGCCCAGGGAAAAAGGAAGTAGAAGAACTAACTAACAAAGTGAATCCGTGTGTCCGCCAATTCTTTGGTGTGTAGTTTGTAAGTGCCCTAAAAGGATCATTACAACGTGGGTCGTGTGTGAACGAACTCTGTTTATGCCGGACATACATTGTCCTCCCACGTCTTTGATATGGATAAATATTCGTTTACACGTTCCATTATATTGAGAACCTCTTTTGAAGTAACTGTTCGCTTTGTTATGCTGTTTTCTTTTATAATGTTTTTTCTTTTCATATCAATAGCTACTTTATTACCTTATTGCGTTACTTAAAGAGAGTTACTCGTCAGGCTTTCTAAGTTTGTATATTTTTCAAGTTTTAAGGAAACTGACGAAGCGGTGATATCGCATTCTGTGGAGGTCGATTTCACTTTCGGGGGGCCGAGTTCGAATCCCATCACGCACCTCTAACTTTTCTAAATTATGTGCGGTTTAAGGAATTAAGATATCACTTGCTTCAACTTTGAAGGAAAACGTCGTGAGGCTGCATAGCTGAGAATTCTACATTACGTTCTCATAGACGTGTGAAATCCACTAATCTGCACTGGACCGGCGTGGTGGACTACGGCTTTAATCCCTTGTGATTGTGGGAGGAGATCCGTGCGCTGTACTGATGATGATGAAGATGAATGTATTTCTGTGATTTCGACTAAACGCATCATAATGCCTTTTGTGGAAATCTTCATAGTTTGCTTGTTTATCTTCGTTCTCTTCTTTATGTCCTAAATGTGGATCCATTCTGCCCATCTTTAGTTTCAAAGGGAGAACCTTAACACTTGAAGTCATAGCTAAGAGAAAGCTAAAAGAAAAGAACATAACGAAAAGGTAGTTATGCTCTCTTTAGCTACGCTACGACCTTTTAGGGTTAATTAATGTTTTAATCGCTTCTGCGACTTGCAGCGTCCCTGCAACACTCTGTAACTTTTACTTAAAGTTCAAAGGAAAGCAATAACTCTTTGCTAAGTTACTTTTATTAATAATCACATTTTTATCTATGGCGATGGCGATAGTGTGTCGTAGTACCGATAGCGAACATTTGTTAATTTCACTGGTTAAGCAACGTTGACCCAAGCCAGTTAAGTCATCAACCAGGTTATAACCACGAACTTGTGACAAATAATAGTTACATAAATCCCGCTTATCCGCACTGGACGTGTGGTGGGCTTATGTTCACTTCTCTTATCTGGAAGCAGAGTCCTCTGAATTAGTTGGTGCAATAGCTGGTTTCAAAAGATTTGAAATCTCTGATAAAACTAGTGTTATTAGTTTTATAATAGCCAGATGAGCTGCAAGCTGTAAAACAAGTGCACCAAAACCTCTGTAGAGACCCCTATAACCTCTGTAGCAATGATTGTGTTGTAGCAATCCATGAATCCCTCGTATCCTGTTAATATTGGGGTCACTGTTGATCCTGTGTCTAAGTTTTAGATGATTGTTCCCCTAAATTATTCAAATTTATTTGTTCACCATGTTAACACAGAAAATCAAATTAATCACAAACATTTTTTTCATTATGATATTCATAATGAAAAAAATGAATTTCATACCACATGTAAGGCATTAAAAAAAATATAATTTCAAACATGCATGTTTTCCACTTCTCACTTCTCTTTCTCAATTAAATAATTATGACCGATATGTAATGCATGCACACCTTTGTTACATAGCATTCAAAGCATTTAATTTTGTTAACATGGAAAATATTTTTTAACAATGTCAAAGGCACTCTTGTGTGTTATTGGTTGTGACAATCACTCAACGTAGATAAGGTTCAAACAATTTTAGCTTTAACATTGAAATCTATATCAATACTGTAAATGGTTATTTATAATGAAAACTTCTACAGCCAAGTTGACTAAGTTCTGAGTGTAGTTTCTAAGTTCAATTTTGTGCAATAAGATGAAAAAAGTAAAAGTAAAATTGTTTTATCTGTATATGAAGTTTATGGATGATTGTCCAAATAGGAAAAAGATAATTTAGAAGCCTTTGAAGGAATGATACAAAAGACTGATGATGATTATGGCTACCACGCAGAAACTCTTCAGCTCCATATTGTTAGATGGTCGTGGCTTTATAAAATTTTCGTAACAAAGCTTTCCTTTTATCGCCAAGCTGATTAGTTTGGTTGGATCATCCATTAGCAAGCACAAAGAAGCCCATCTCTTCGAAAATTACCTTGTTCATGAATTTTAACGTGTTTTTTTTTTCTTCTTTTTCAGGTAATTAACTTGTTATGAGGAAACCAGGACAAAACGACGACTGATGGTAGACTGATATAAAAATTCGTTACCTAAGCTCTGCATATACATATTCAATGCTATGAAGTCTCACAGTGCATCCGGACACATTCATTAGGTAGGTAATAGTACTTTTAGTGTCTACTTATAGTTATAATGGTCAAGTTTAACTGAAAATAAATTCTTACTACCAGTCCGAAGACAGATATTTGTCGATAATCCACCATGCATCGGAGATCATGTTAAGTGGTTGTTGTTAACATTGTCAGTAACCGTTAAAAGCCTGCAAACCCGCAATGGAGCAGCGTGGTGGGTCTATTTTTAAATTAAAAGTTATGATTGAGTTAGCGTAATTTTTATTCAAAATTAAACACAATTTTTATGCTGTCACAAGCATACAAATCCACCAATAACAAAATTCTAATAATATTTAACTGAAAATGCTAAAATGTGAAAATAGAAAAAAAGTGCCACGTGACGCCCGTGGCGTTGCTGAGTCAGCAATGTGTTGCGAATAAATCTAAAAGGCTGATGAGCTAAAGGTTCTATTCTATTTATTTCTACTTTTATATTTATTAAACAGTTTGTATTAGTCTGTCAATAACTAACCTTGCTTAAAAACGGCTCTGGCAACAACATCCGAGGAAATGCCAATTAAGTAATGGTTTTAAATTTAAAAACAAAGCTATGCCTAAAGTTATATTACTATATTATAAGCTATATTACTATAGCTGTTAAAAAAATATCCGGCAAATAGGACGTTTTACGTAGTATTCATAATAATGAAAAACCTTTTTTACAAAGTGTTTTGAGGTTAATATTTTTACTGAAAAAGTAAACAACGATGCGCAAAAACAAAATTACCGGTGTCCATCAAAACATCCGCTGTTTACATTTAAGGTCAAACGAAGTCACGGATTACTTTGGCAAAATAAAACGTTTAAAATAACAGTTTCGGTATCGGTAGTACGAAAAGTTTTCTGCTCTCAGGATGCTATTGCTGGCGAGATGCGGGTTCAAACACTCTCGGTTCCGAAATTTGTAAACCCACTATAAATTCATCATCACCATCTCATCACACTACAGAGCATGGGTCTCCCTCCTTCCACAATGAGACAGAGCTAAGACAGTAGTCCACCATGCTGGCCCAGTTTGGATTGGTGCGGATTGGTGGACTACACACACTTTTGAGAACATTATGGCGAACTCTCCGTCATGCAGGTTTCCTCACGATGTTTTCCTTCACCGTTGAAGCAAGTGATATTTCCATTACTTAAAATGCACATAACTTAGAGGTGCGTGCTGGGATTCGAACTCAGCCCCCCGATCGCTATCACCTCTTCATTCATACATTTGTAAATATTCTGAGTCCGCGCAACTTAGATAGTGCGTTCCGAAAACAACCTTACCAAAAATACCTTACTTAAAGGTAGTTGTGTTTGTAAGAGATTTACCGAGATGTCGTAAATAATTTTACTGTTTCCAAAGACCCTTAATCATTGGACCGTTATCATCGTAAATCTATTAATTATATATAAATTTAACGCCCTAATTTATTTTTAATTAGAGCGATTTTGATTGATCGCATTCAATTTACTTTCAATTACACCGTGTAACGTTTGGATACGGTGTACCGTCGCAGAAAAAGTTAATGTATCGTGGAAAAATTAATAACATGCAGGTACCCTCGAGCGCTGGTTTCTCTAACGTAATTTAATACTGATGGTCATAATAAAATAAATATACTACGACAATACACACATTGCCATCCAGCCCCAAAGGTTAGCGTAGCTTGTGTTTTGGGTACTAAGATGGCTGATGAATATTTTTATGAATATAATACACATAAATACGCACAATATACAGATAAACACCAGACACTGAAAAACATTTCTATTTTTCAGTGTGTTTGTGTATTGTATGTATATTTTATGTATTTTTCTTTTCTCTAATTTTGTTATTTTAAATGTATCACTACAGGCTTTGCCTGAAATACAGACATTATTATCATTATTATCATCTTATATCTTTAAACGAGCAATTCTTGTATATATATAATTGTAATCTAGGAATCGGCTCATCAATTTGACATACAATATCAAATTCATTATTATAATTTAACAGTTCACAGTAATTATTTTTAAACGTTTTTTAAAACGTTAACCAAATAATGGGGAAAAAAGTTTGTGAGCTAGCAACTTTTCGCGGGTGTGGTGTGAGATCTGTTAGGGGCGTTTGGCGGGGACACAATGCACTGCATGCAATAATGGCTGAATAAGGATTCTGTACGTTCTTAATTCTGAGCTTAACGCCTACATCTCAAATAGATAGACAAACGGCGGCCTGTTGCAGGAAGTGCTTCTTACATGTCCTGTGAAGTTATTAGGCTATGGTTTTTCTATACCATCAGATGGGCCACCAGCTCTCGGTCCGCGATAATTCATATAAAAAAAAAACTATTTTTGAGTTGAATGTTCCATTTATCGAGGAGCGGAAAGGAGGAGGGTATTGATTTTTTTTAAATAATTTAATTAAAATATTGATTTGTGGAATCAAAAATATGATAGAATCAATTTAAATCATTAATAAATTTTCTTTATGTTATATTAGATTTTTTTTTTATTTTTTTTTATATTAATTAATTTTTTTATGGCTATTTATTTTATTACAAGCCTACAAAGCTTCGCTTCGATACGGAAGCATCTTAAATGTGAACTTTAGAACGCATAATTGCGAAGATCGTTTGGTCTGTGTTGTTTAAAAAATTGCCAAGTTATTTCCTTTTATATTTTCGCGTACACACAATATCTTTGTATTGTAACGAAGTAGGCAAGTGATGGAGGCGCGTAATTAAGCCCCAACCCACGTCATCAATCAGCTTACGACGCGACGCCTTGAAAACGAATGGAACGTCCACTTTTGTTTGCGTATTTATCGCGATTTTTTTTCGCGCTAATACGTTAAGCTGTTATTACTCAAAGATTGACGCTAAGGCTTCAATTCGAGTGCATAATTTTAAATACAATAATAGATCGTATCAATAAACATTATAAAAAAAGTCGCGCCGCATCTGTCTGTCTGGGTGCGAAAAACTGCAAAACTACCGAACACAGTTATCTGTAAATTTGAAAAGGAAGGTGAAAGAAAGATGATTGAACGATGAATTAAAAGAAATCGGAAAAATCGTACTACTACGGGAGATTTACTACCGCCGTGTGCGCCGCGAAACAAAAATAAACTTTTAAAAACCCCGCGAAAACTGACGGTTCCCGTAGGATTTATAGAAAACTAATTAGCGCAGACGTAGTCGTGGGCTATAGTGTAGTTAGTTAGTGTAGTTGAACAAAAGAAAAACAAAAATTAACAATTATAAATTCCTTTTAGAATACCTCAAAAAAAAAACCAAGCGGCAATAGCTTAGTGGTTAAAACATCAGCCTACCTTTCGTCGGAACCGATGATTGTTTCTTACAAGCATCTCTATCTTTTCTGAGATATGTGCGTTTCTATGTATGCAATTAAATATCAATTGCTTTAACTTGGGGAATGCCTAAGAGTGTTATCAAAGTTCTACAAAATCTTAATTAATTTTAGTAAAACTTATAAGATTGTTTATAAAAATCGTATTTGTTACTATCGTAACTATAAGCTCACTGATTCTGCTCACTGGTCACTGATTTGTAACTATGTCATATAAATTATTTTAAAAATAATGCTGCTACAAGCGATGGTAACCCCCTGATACTATCAGCGATACCCCAGTATCAAAAAATCTCTACCTACATAACACAATAATAAAACAACAAAATCACGTTTCCAGTAGTGATTGATGCGGCTAGGGCTCGCTTAATTGCGCGCCTCCGTCATTAATATTGTTGTCATTTAATCTCCCACTCTCCACTCGACTCTCCCTTGGCCCGGGCCACTTAAAAAATCGTTACGGCCATTATTCCCATCTGGAAATGCAATCGAAATCTGAATTTCAATTTGACATAGAATTATCAAACAGCGATAGTCTAGTGGTCTACCCTTCTCGTTCAGAGGCCCTGTAGTGGGCCGGTAATCGGTTGATAAAGACGATAATAATAAGATTATGACGCAGCCTCGATGGCAAGGGTATTTGATTATGGATTTTGACGGCCTGGGTTCTATTTTCTGGTCAAGCTGGGTTTAAGGCTTTTCTATCAAACAATTTTGACGGCCGATTGGCGAAGTTTTCAGCGACCCTGTTTTCTGAGCCCAAGGCCGTGGGTTCGATTCCCACTACTGGGAAATTTTTGTGTGATGAGCATGAATGTTTTTCAGTGTCTGGGTTTTTATATGTATATTCTAAGTATTTATGTATGCTATTCATAAAAATATTCATCAGTCATCTCAGTACCCATTACACAAGCTACGCTTACTTTTTGGCTAGATGGCGATATGTGTATTGTCGTAGTAAATTTATTTATTTAATTCTTAATACAGGCTAGCAGCGATTAAAATTTTTCATTCGCTAATACCTAGTAAAAGCTAGACAAAAATAGATATTAAAAATTATTTATTCAAGCCTAAAAGAAGACGCATATATGTATTCACATATATGTATTTTAAAACTTTTTACCACCTGCAGTCTGTTCTCCTCTTTTTTTTTTCAAATTCTAAAGTTTCCTGGCAGAGGTCGTTATTAGGCGTTAAGGCCGCCTTTTGTATTCTCCTTCTTTTTTCATGTTTCTTTTATTTCTTGATTATATTCTTGATGTGGTGTATAAACGAATAGATATAATAAAATACAACTGATGCATACATACAAATTTTTACATAGCAGTGAGATGATAGTACTGACTTTATACTTAGCATAAACTTAAACTTAAAACATAAGCTACGGGGGTTACGAAAGCGCCATGATGTGGGTAAAACCCACAGCATACTTATCTGATGTTATATTTATAAGCACATCATCACATTGCCACTTAATACCATCGATGCTTCCATTGGGCATTGCTTAAAACTAGAAGTAAAAACAAGTGAGAACAAGTACGTAATCAAAACAAAAAACGTATTTTATTGGCGTTCTGATTTGCTATATCCTCGTAAATAACCCCTTCGTTTTTTTATTAGAAAAAAATTGGCAAGAATTTATAGACCACGACAGCACCGACAGTCGATATCGTAATTAATATTTAGGTATTGGATATCGATTCAGGTCTATATTACAAACCTCCAGCTCTATTTAGGTCGCGGTCATTGTTTGCACTGGGTATTGATATTCTTCGCTAGTTGTTTGTCTTTGCTTAAAATGACTGCGTGGCAAAAATGCAGAAATTTACCCGTCAACTCCGCTGTAGCCCACTAGCTATTACCGGCGTTCTTCCGCGTTTATTACGGTTATTTTACAAATCCCATGGGAACCGTTTGTGTTCCTGGTATGAAAAGTAGCCTGAGTTAATCTCTGACCTATCAACTAACCCTGTCAAAAATCAACTTAATTTATCAACTTGATTTTTGGCATAGCTTACGTATTAAATAATTATTGCTTCTTTTGCGTGTTTCCTACAAGCAAAAGAAGCGGATAATATTATGTATCATTTCACTAACCTCTATATTATTAACACATTGGACTCGCTGTCCCCTTATAAGACAACTCAAATGTTGTTCCCATTTGAAACACCTTAAGAGACACACTAGTGACTGGAACTGATAATCTAGTAATTTTATTGAAGTATTATTGCCTATACTTGGAGGAAATATTGCATTTCAATAGCAGATCAGAATACAGATGTCACAAGAACTCCTCTTCCCGCGGGTATCGTACGAGGCGACTTAGGGAATATAACGGAGAACAAGTTACAGCGTCCTTGGTGTTACTACTACCATCTACTGCGATCACCAACACGTGCACCTAGCGTGTTGATTATAGGCTTGTAGTTGACTTTTATAGGGCATCGATGAATAATGCATATGCATTAATCATCGGAATTATTTATCGGAACCGGGTGGACCTCTGTAAGATTGATAAAAAGTTATATATTAATTTCGGGATCGGATCGGGTGTATGAGAACCGTAGCTAAGTTGGTAAAGCACTCAGGCTGCGAGCCGCTGCAGTTTAAATCCTAGGGATTCCGAAAATTTGATTATAAATTTAATAATCTAGTAGTAACTAGCCACGACCTAAGAGTCTCCCACCAGATAAAACGTTTTCGTACGTTTTAGACGTATTCGGTAAGAATTCGATTCGATTTATTTCATACAGTGCATTGAATTAAAAACAGAATCCTCATTCGCGCACGTCTCACTTTACACCCGCGGAATTTAGCTCACCAACTTTTTTCCATTTTCCCATTTTATGGTGAACGTTCATAATATTAGATGTAAAACAATTACTGTCATCTGCTAAATGGTACGGTCACTCCGTTTGTTCGAGAAAATATTCTAAAGTGGAGTGGTTTTTGATGCTTCAATATTAGTCGTGTACACGGTTTCTGTGTGGTCGTAAGTCAGCCTTAATACACCTTACCTTAATTAGTAAATTTGTCAAGAAATCATTTTTTTCTTTAAATGAAAAAAATAAAAAGTAAGGTCGCCACGAAGCCCTAGCCACTGAGCTATCACGGCTTTTACGCTGTGTCAGCATAAATACATTATATTAATAATTTGAAAATTAATAATATCCTGGTCAACTTATCCAGTATAATGTGTTTATACGCCCTCAAGGTATAATCCCGTAAAGTGTTTGCTTAGGACGGACATTTATAACGGGATTAAAATAGAAGATAATTAACGAAAGGATAAATAATTTGATGAAGGGTTCAAGGGTTAACAATAGGATACAATACCCTTAATGTTTTCATTTCTATACATAACGACGATGCCCAGTCCACCAATCCGCACTGGGCCAGCGTGTGGGACTACGGCCTTAACCCCTTCTCGCTGTGGGAGGAGACACGTGCTCTGTAGTGGGCTGGTAATGGGTTGATGTGATGGGATGACATAACGACGACCTCCGTGACGCTGTGGTGGCCAGGGCGGAAAAGTTATTGGGTTTGATCGACGGCAGCGGCAATTTATGAATTTTCTCAGGTCTGGTCTGGTCTGGTGAAAGACGTCGACTGTGGCTAGTTACCCTAAGCCGTGCCGTGCAAAGTGATTTTGCGTTCCGGTACGATGCAGCGTGAAAACCGATAAGGGGTATGGATTTAATAAAACTGCCATACCCCTAACAAGTTCAACCGCTGGCGTCTTAAATTGCATCATCATCAGGTGATATTGATGATGGGTGAAACCACGGACGTGACTTAAGAACACTCTCTTTCAAACAAAAAAATCTAAATCGTTTCATCCGTTCGGGAGCTACGATGGCGTGCACACACACACACACACACACACACACACACACACACACACACACACACACACACCCACACACACACACACACACACGCACACGTACATGCGCACGCACACTGAGTGAAATGTCCTGTCGATTTTGCGTCGGAGGTTAAAAACATTCGGTGTGCATTATTAAAAGACCTCACACCTCACTGCACGTGATAAATATTGTGTTCCAAAAACAAGGAAACCTGAGACACAAGTGGCTTACTGTGTTCCCTCGCAGGTGGTCTGCGGTGGCGGTGGAACGAGATAGTGTTACATGTCCTAGGCGAACGACGTGTTTGTTGTGCAACACTTGATATTTTATCCACATTTTATCAGATTTAATAATACTATGGCGAAATGAAGAGCGGCGACAACCTAGTGGTTAACACTTTGGCCTCCCTTTCAAGGTTTCGGGCTTCGTTTCGGAGTTATGAATGTTCTTACACGCTTCACCTGTATGTTTAATTGCATGTTTGTATGTTTGTAACCGACGCCTGTAGACTTGATTTTGACCCCCTTCAAACGGTCTGATTTCGTTCAAACTTTGTAGATATATCGAGGACCGATCAGCATACACTAATTTAATTAGATTATTCCATTTTTAAATTGCAAAATAAGATTTTTGTTAATTTTCATCTATAGTCGATAAGGCAGGAATGATGTTTATTATAATTTTTTGTTTATTATCTTTAGACGATTTCTCCAATATTAACAAATTTAATGGTAAATGGGTTAAGGACTAATTTTGCTCGTACAGAAATAATAGTTTAAGAACTAAAAATAGCAGGCTTTTATAAATAAACGGGAGAAATTAGTTTTTTTATAACCAGCGTGGTTTTTAGTTTTCCTTGAACTAAATTCATAACGTTGAAAGAAATCGTCGTGGAAACCTGCATTCTGGAGAGTTCTCCATAATGTTCCACATAGAGTTTTATGGATTGTTTTTGAATTTAATATAAAGCAGTGATAGCCTTACTAGTAGTTACAGCTTCAGCTTTCGGGAAGACCGAGTTCAAATCCCAGCATGCACCTCTAACTTTTCGAAGTTACGTGCGTTTTAAGAAATTTAAATAAATCTTGCTGCAAAGGTGAAAAACATAGTAAGAAATCCTGCATGCCCGAGAGTTCCCCATAATGTTCTCAAAGACGTGTAAAGTCCACGAACTGGACCAGCATGGTAGACTCGGGCCTAAACACTTCTCATTGTGGGAGACCCTACATACAAGTAAACGCGGACAAAGAACGTGGGCAATAGAGTATGTATGAATCAACGTAATTTCGATGTTTAATAAGCTTTTATTTTCAAAATGAAAGTTTTAAACCTATAAATAATTTTGTTTTATTAGACAATTAAGAATTGCATTACATTCAATTTCCTAGAAGTGATAGAATTATGTTCGTGAGAAAAACTGGAATTTCCGTTGAGGTTTTTATTTTGTTGCATCATGCGAACATTCTGCATAATAAATAAATGTCGTTTTACGTTCTGTCCAAATAAGTGCTAATATAGTTTGAGAAAAGTGAACCTTAATTGAATCACAGAAAGCAAGCCGTCATTCGCCAAATTTTATCAAGATTGCTACCGTCGTTAAGCCGAACATATGTATTAAACAAATAAACAAACAGACGCACTTCTGCATTTATATATTTATCGATGAACATGCAGTATTCAAAAAAATAAGCATTGCATTGAGAGCTACCGCCATTTTTGTCAATCAGCCGAAATGAGAGAATCAAAGCACACCGCATTGTACGTACTAGCTTACAAGGCTTAGTTTTGGCCGAAATTACTAGTTACTTTTCTTGCTACTATATAAAAGGGATAATATAAAAAGCAAGTATTTACTTAGTAGTTTTACATTTTTCTTAAAAATGTTGTAGAAAATATTTATTTCTTGCTTTTTAGTTGGTTAAGGAAGTTGGTTTTTTTTTCTATTAAAAAGCTTTATATATACACCGCTTGATCCTTATAAAATTAAATAAGTACCTACCAATAGTTGTAATCATTTTTGTTTTGCGTTGAGATATTTGTGAAACGGATTTCGCAAATGAGCAACAAACTGTATAAAAGCCATTCCCGGAAATCTCGTAAATATTGGCGGTATTTCTGCGAAGCTTCGAAATAGCTTTCCGTATTTAATTGAATGTAAAAAATGGAATTTAATGAAATATTATGTTTAACCGCAGCAAATGGGCGAATGTTTTTTTTCATTTTATTTCCAACTGCGTATGGCGTATACTAATCGCATGTAGTTACTCCATCCCTACTTTCTTACTAGTCGTTATAAATACGTAAATTACTGCATGAAAGAAGGATAAACAAATAAACTCTTTGAGATAAGTTACGTTCATTTGTTATACCGTTGCTGCGTGAAACAAGGTCAAATCAACAAGCCATAAATGGTAAAAATGTCGCTGTAGTTTTTAGTTTTGAAAACATTTTATAGCCTAAAGCAATAACTGCCCTAAGTCTCGTAAGCATAGGATCGGAAAATGCCATTTAATTGCACAAAGCGTACTGTTACCAACTCTAACTTATTTTGAACTCTTGACGGGATGGTATGAAACACAGAAGCGAACCGCCCTCATTTTTTGAAACTGAAAATACGAAGAAGTACTGGCGTGAGTTTTATGCAGTCTTCAATCAACTAAAGTACTTTTGACGAGATAAATATTTAAATCACGTTAAGTTGGATTTATAGCCTGGTGGTAGTTGGGAAAATGGTGGTTTCAACCCTCTTGTGTCGGACATCGGGCTGGATTCAATTCTCGATGTCATGGGGTTTCATACACGAAATTCTCTGATGTAGGTACACGTTTGAAGTAGAAATATGGCGTGACCAACTCGTGCCTTGGCGAGTACTTCAAGTTTTTGATCTCGGTGTAACATCAAGATAATAAGCGTTTTATCCGCGCAACAGAGAGGATGTTAACGTCCTATTTCTGGGGTCAAGCCGCCCAATGACCAGAATTCATCACATCAACCCATAACCGGCCCACTACAGAGCACGGCTCCTCCTACAATGAGAAGGGGTTAAGGCCGTAGTCCACCAGGCCGGCCCAGTGCGGATTGGTGTTCTACAGAGTTCTACATAATGTTCTCAAAGGTGTGTGGGCCTTTGAGAACATTATGTAGAACTCTCAGGCATGCTGGTTTCCTCACGATGCTTTCCTTCACCGTTGAAGCAAGTGATATTTTAATTAGTACTCAAAACCCACACAACTTTGAAAAGTTAGGTGTTCTGGGATTTGAACTCGGCCCACCGAAAGTAGTAAAGTCGAGCTCCCAATGCCCTATCACTTCGAGCAGAATTAATAGACTGAAATTAGGGGATTCTAGGACATCGTGGAAGGAGGGGGAAATCTATAGGTAGGGAGCTATTACATGAAAGAGAAGCTATATAAAACCACGTCGATCGAGAAATGTTTGTTCAGTGGAGTGTGATCGCTGAGATAACCTTTACTAAGACTAAAACGTCCCGCAAAAGACGACACTTTTTGCGATAGGGGCTTGGTATTTAACATTTGTCCAGGCACTTTTTCACTTTTTTAACATTTCTAATGAAATAGCCTCTAAAATCCCTCCTATGTAGTAATACGTTGGCTTTATTGTGGTCATCTTCATAGATCTATAATAATGTTATAAATATGGAAGTTTGTTTATGTTTGACTCAAACGCTGTACCATTCTTGATACATTTGGCACGTAAATTGGTTGCTTTCTGGTGCACGTATATAGATATACGATCCTTTTTTTAAAAGAAAAATACATGGGAAACACTCCCGATAAACAAATGGTTTTAAACTACACTTCATGGAATTTTCAGCCCAGTCACAAATTTGACGCCGTCCATCCACATGTCTCAAAGAGCACGTAAAATCGCCATCGTCATATGCATTCAGCATGTTATAATAAACAAAAGAATCTGAGAATCCGCAAATTGGAACAATGTTAGCTCTTTCTTCCTCATGTGAGAGGGAAGAATGATAACTTTGAGCAAGTAGTAGCAGTAATTAGCGCTTAAAAGTTGGCTTAGCTTTTTTCTAGGTAAACTGACAGATCATGACCAGTCCATATAAGCTAAGGATTATCTAGCGATTGGGATCTTAGGTTAATCGGATTTGAACTCTTAATTTCTCCCTCCTATAAGAGAGAAGAATGATATTTAAAAAATTACTACAAGATGTAATTAACGCATCCAGGTTGGCTTAGTTTTGCTAAGTAAACTAACAGATTGCGACTAGTCCATATTAGCAAAGGATTATCTAGCGATTAGGATCTTAGATGAATTGCATTTGAACAGTGCTAGCTCTTTAACTCTCCGTCTTTTGAGAGAGAAGAACAACATAAAAGAAAAGCGATAGGTACAAAATATTGGACGCATCGAAGTTGGCTTAGCTTTTTGTTAAGTAAACTAACAGATAATGACCATTCGGTATAAACCATTTTAGGATTATCTAGCTAATGGGATCTTAGGTGAATCTCCAAGGGTTTCACACATTTTATAAAAGCAAATAACATCCCCAGCGTGTGTTATCAAGGAAGAAGAGATCCGCATTTGAGCCGCTGTATTTCTTTGTCATCCCCCAGGACCTCCGAACACCCGCGGGATAATGGAATATTGGGCCACGAGACGCGCGAACAGTCAACACATTTACATTGAACACATTGGTTGCATCTTGCAAGTTGGTATATCCGGCTAAAAGGTATACCAACGCGATGGTTTGATTCAATACAATTGTGCGACTTCACGATTGTGAGTTGGCTGTCTTAGGCCCCTAATCACATAATTGTGTGAGCTTGGGTTTTCCAATATGGCAGCCAAAAATTAGAAAAACGACTTCAGTTTTAAACTCAGTGGGCATTAATTATAGTTAGACGGTCGATTGGCGCAGTTTGCAGCGAGCCTGCTTTTTGAGTCCAAGGCCGTGGGTTCGATTCCCACTACTGGAAAATGTTTTTGTGATGAGCGTGAATATTTTTCAGTGTCTGGGTGTTTATCTGTATATTTTAAGTATTGTCTATATTACTCATAAAAATATTCATATTCATACCCATAACACAAGCTAGGCTTACTTTGGGGCTAGATGGCGATGTGTGTATTGTCGTAGTAAAAAAAAAAAATATATATATATAGAGTTATGACTTTTTACCGGTAAAATTATTTTTGGTTTCGGCGCGTAGTCTATAAGGGATAAGATTTCCTAATCGAAAGTCGGTTTGCCTTATCGATACTCTGTGAAGACGGAGTAAATTGGAATTTAATGGCCTTCCTTTAAAGCTCAAACTCGTCCACAGATCTACATCCAGCGCTATTGTAAAATATCGATGCTCTAAAACGTCTGTATGGGTGTCTTTACACCTCTTGAGTAAACCTGCAGGCCTAAGATTTATCCGTTCTAAAAGGCGTGTGAAGTCAACCAATCCTCACTTAGCCAGCGTGGAGGACTACGGCCTAAACGCTTCTTATTATTTATTTTTATTTCATTCTATTATTATTTATTTATCTACTCAAACTCATATTTTAGTATTTATGGTATGTTAAAATATGTATTAGTATATTTATTTTTTATATTTATCAATAGTATTTTTGTATTTGTGTAGTCTGGTTTATGTATTAGTATTTAGATATTTGTATGTATGTACTAAATAGTGTACCCCACCTATTTGTTTTTCTTTTTAGTTTTCCTGATCCTAAGGTTGCCTGGCAGAGATCGCTACTTAGCGATAAGGCCGCCTTTTGTATCCTGCTTCATTCTTCATGTGTTTGTTATTTTTTTTTGTCTCGTTTTTCTGAGATGTGTACAAATAAAGAGTATACGTACGAGTAGACTTTCTTACTTCCTTACCATTATGATGTTTACTTTAAAGCTACTTCTTGATAAGAAAAAAATCTAAACTGCAAGTGACGTGTTTTCGGATTTTACCTACCTGTTTCTGCCCTAAATTACTAACATTTGATTGTGTTGCTTATTTAATTGTTTATTCTATAAACCTATAGTTCAATGCCAAACAAATCGTAATCCGGAATAGCAGTCAAATAATAGTACCGAGCATCATATCCACTGACGCGATAGACACTTCCCGCGGTCGTAAGCCAATAACGGAAATACGTAATTTATTTGAATGCTCCCGTTTGGGGCATATCATGGCCCCATGTTCGGCCGTTGGGGCGTTTTAGTGGCCCCATATAAGTTTATTTAGGACTGGACCCGGGCTCCCAACGTATTGGGGCGTGATTGGGCACGAACTCCAGTTATTGAGCAAATAAATCTATAAGAAGGTAGGTAAACACTAACTTAAGATGTTATATTTCTAAACGGGCTTTAGGAGGCTTAGGTGTATTTTTGTTGTTCTTTGTTATAGTAGTGTTTTCCTCAAATTTTTCCTAGTACTTATTTGTGGCTTTCCTTGTTTGTGCAGCTTCGAACTTAATACCGCCTTTTCGTTTACGTGGCCACCCCTGGCTTATCCTTTGTGTGGATGTAGGTCGAGGATCTATTATAGATAATGGGGTGCAGCGTCCACCACAGTACTTATTAATAGGCTATTTATAGATAATGTCTTCTCTAATACGAGTTATTTAAATAAATAGTTAGTTAGTTTCATTTATCGCCAAGGGACCGCAATAACCCAAAAGTCCTTGAATTAAAAGAAAACACACACTCGGTACACACACAAATGCACACCAATGAGTAAATGTCCAATCCATCCATCATAACCATTGAAATTAATTTAGTCTGGGCTATTTTTTTTAGATTACTTCCTTCTCTCAAATATACTTTATTATAATACTACTTAGTACTAAAATACTAAATTATTTATAGATGAAGATGAAAAAAAGAACCAGAAAGGCTGGACCATTTTTTTTGATATTTGTTATTTTTGATTCCTCTTAGACCGGAATAGGATAATAAGTATTAAAATATAACATTTATCAAAAAAAATAATGATCCGCGGTACAAAGTTCGCCGGGACAGCTAGTATTTAATACATTGACATGTGGTAATAGCCTAAGATACACATAGGATTCAACTTATAGGTAGCTACAATATGTTTACTGATAATTGAAGTTGACGCTAAAACTCTCTAACACGAAAAGAAAATGTAAAAAATGAAAAGAGAATATAAATATACAAAATTATACAAAAGAAAAAAAAGACAACCTAATTCTATATTAATTATTTTAAAAAGAAAGAAAGAACAATATTCATGACCAGAACAATCAAAATCTGACTATCTGGTGTACATCTGTATATTATTAGTATATATATATATATTATTAATACAAAATATTCATCAGTGATCTTAGTACCGAAAACACAGGCTACGCTCACTTTGGGACCAGATGGCGATGTGTGTAATGTTGTAGTATATTTATTTATTAAATACTAAATCAATGAAAAAAGCTGCCATAATAATTTCTTTTAAAGCTTGAATTGGCGTGTGATTTTTCCATTTTATGCAAGCTACACGCTTTATATCAGAACTCAGTGCACCCATAATGGGACTAAATTATCCCCTCTATTTATGGAGAACCCTTTATACTTCTAAATCTCAATTTTTCTATTTCTTTTCCTGCCAGTTATTGCTAAGCAATTTTTCTCATATATTTTTATGTCATGATTTTCCGCAACGTAATGCCTGCCTATCAATAATTTGGCTTCCATTTCTTACATCGTATCGCCATTAAACATGTCACTTTCATCCCACGCACGATCTCTTACATAAGTAGACGTGACGTGGTAATACTTTACTTTTTGACCGACCAAATAGATGGTCTACCGTGGTGCGTACGGAATGGGATACTAAGTGGAAAAACATGATGTATTATAAATATTAAGCTTACTTACTCCACACCAAACAGATCTTCGGCAATGAATCCTCTACGCAGGTTTCGATCCGAAACCGGAGGATTCTCAGAAAATGTTGACTTCTATTAACAACACTAACTTAACAATGAACAAAGACTTAACAAATTACTTAACAATTATTCATTTTAAAGTTGACGCTGCTCCTGAGGCTGCTCCGGTTTTGTGTTGTCGTATCATTGCTCCGAGATGTCATAAGGTTATTTTAAAAATAGACTACCATGACTTTCAAATCAATTATTTTACGTAACATTAACCAAATTAAAAACCAGCCACACTGGCTCTCACGGTCTTTATACAAAAGTTGTAAAGGGTTCCTCGTTCATTTCAAAGTTGGAACATTAAATCTCAATTTTTTAATAGATCAAACACAAATTCGGAAATGAACAAATCTTTTGAAGCATCTGAATTGTAAAATGAAACATTATGGATGCTGGAATTTGTTTCTCGAAGTTTGTTACGGCCGACGGCTTCCCCCGTTATAAATTAATTAGGAATCACCTCAGTCTACCGAACCAAACTCTGGTGAAATGCTGCGAATGTAGAGTATCCATTTGAAAATAAATTTAATTGGGACAGGTTACATTCAAACGTCAAATAATATTTCGAAGGATTTGGAGTAAAACCGTAGAAAACTCAGAACTGTAAGGCTACCTCGTTGATGGTCGGTGGGAAGAGGTACTAGAAATCTTGTTGGTATGAGCTTTCATCAGTAGCTGTAGGCTGAGTCTTGTAGGTAGCCATTAGTTTCCTACAAACAACGCTACGCGAATATTATAGTTGTAGATCACCGCGAAGAAACAGATTAGGTCAGGGGTATGGAAACTGTATTAAACCCATACCGGTTTAATAAAACTGCCATACCGCTAACAGGTTACCACTTACTTCTAAATTCAGTCACGGGCTAACTTGTATAGAGGAACAAAAAAATAAAAAAAATCGGGATTTACCACGAGATCAAAGGCGATGGACTACTGTAACTATTCTTCATACTGTGCTATTAGCGGATTACTTACAGAAATGACTATAATATAATCCGAACAATTCGACTTAAATGCGATCGAAATTCTGTCATCGTAGATTAACTTACCCTAAACAAAGTTTTGAGCTACCAAATCCCTTCAGCTACTAACGGCACAAAAGGAATAGGGGATTATGATATCAGATACTATAAGGTTTTATTACTCAGTGTATTTGATTTTTTTTGTGAAAATAATTTTTATGTTTTGTTCTACTGCCGGTTAGCCCTTGACTGCAATCTCACTTGGTGATAAATGATGATGATGCATACTCCACATACTCCTAATCAGTTTCCTTACGGCATCAAACCGGAACGCTAAATCGCTTGGTGGCACGACATTGTCACCGTCAATTACCACCGTCGGGGATCGATCCCGGGACCACCCACTTAAAACAACACACACCACAACGCCAGAGAGATCGTAAAATAATGATAAATTCCTGTGAAATCTCGCACAAATGGTCACACTAACTGGAATACATAATGTAAACGAATTTGTTGACTAACTGCCTTTGTTTGAAATAGTTAAACATAACAATGCGGGCTTTAGCAAACAAGCTGTTTCCGACTATGTATTTTAGAATATTTCTTTAATTGAAGTTGTTATAATACACTCGCTTGTGATGGCGCAGTTCAATCGAGTTCACTTTTTAGTTTTGAGTTAACTGAATGACTGTTGAAGTAGATCATCGATTCTGGTATATTTGACTTTAAGTTCTGCAGAGAACAAACACGTATGGCTGGCGTTTTCTTGCCGGTTCTATAGAAGTGTCTTGCCGGCTTCTAAAATCTGTCTTCTGAACCGGTGGTTGAGTCACTACAAACATGGCGAAGGCTTACTTGAAATTAATGTTTTTTTTTTTTAATTATGGTTAATTGTAGCCTACAAAAGGCAGCGTGGTAGTTTTAAGCTTATTAATCCTCTATTCTATGGGAGAGGAGGCCTGTGTCTAATAGTGGGACATGAAATAAATAGGTCGACAAATAGTTAGCTGATGATATATATATTTTTAGTCTATACATTTTACTCGACTAAATGATAACTCTAAGAGCATTTAGTTTTTAACATATACGAGTATGATATTTTCTCAATAGTATTATGCTGTTGTGGGTACCACATTGTTGAAAATATACTTTGGCAAACCACGCAATAATGTAGACCATGATCCAAGAAAAACCACGTTTACTTTCATTTCTTATCATGAACTTAATTTCGTAGACCCAATTTCATCACGTCCCAGAATTTGGTAAACATATCCGTAGGGCTTGTGCACTGTCCGATACGTAACCGATTGAGTCAGCAATAGGACTACGCCGCCGCGCGCTAAAAGAAAGGATTTTAGTGGTGGGAATTCAGTGTACTAAAATATGTCAGAAAAAATCAGCAAAACCACGCAAAAATTACGAAAATTACCAAAAAAAAACAAAATTATTATTGAAGTAAAACTTCTTTAGAATCATTGTGATTTCAAACTCGATGAAACGAAAATAAGTAAACATTAAAATAAACATAGTTAACAAGTAGTTACTATTTTGTAAATATAATTAAACAAAATAGATAATTAAACATAACTACTTGAATATTTTCTAATATTTTTAATACAAAATTTAATAAACAAATTTTAATATTTATTCATTAAATTTCATTATTATTTCTTACTACTCATAAATCACATGTATAACCTCAATGTATAATATGTATAGTCAGTTAAAAATATTATTATTAAAAATATATAAATTATTATTATTTGTTTATTTATTATAACAGTCAGTTTCACTTCTACCGCGTGTGACTTGCACACAAACACACACTTTTTTTCCTTAAGTCTCAGCATTTGTCAAAGATATATTATGTAAGGCACTGAGTTATATTTGTAACCGAAAAATTGCGCCCTAGATCTACGTCCGTTATAGATAAATATAACCGTAGCGTCTGGCTACGCCACTATCGTAACCAATTGTTAGTGAAGGTTTTTTTAACAAGGCTTGGGTATACTAAAAAAAATTGTTTCGTAAGTTAGTAATCGACGCCAAATGGAGAGAATAATCCAATAATCTAAGCAAAAACATGTTTACTTTCGTTTCTTATCATCGATATGTTTTCGTAGACCCAATTTTATTACATCTCACAATTCTGTAAGTATATATCTAAGGCCTGTGCACTGAGTCCGACCTACAACCGATAAAACATAGTTACGGCATACAGTTACGGCACTGCCGCTGTTTTTTTTTTTGCCGATTAAATTCTAAAATTGAAACACTTTATCGAGAGCAGTTATTTTTTGCATATATGTCTACTGTATTTATAAAGTCAAACTTAAAGAGTCTGTTAATATATATACCGCATTTATATTTGTTTTTTATTATCACCCTAATTTTTTACTATGTACAGTGCACCAACGACCAGGGTTTGAAAGAAAATCAGTTTCCTTCGTTATAGAGGTCACTTTAATCCGTGTAAATATTTGAGAATGGTATCAGAAACGAAACCAGTTAATAAACGGTTTCTTTGTGTCAGTGTTGACTATGTTTATTGACCGCTCGTATTCGATCGTATTCGAAACCAGTCAAAGAGCATTTTATATTGTTCCCAAATCAATTGTTCGCTAAAAATCCGGATGACGAACCGGTTTAACCGGCTTGAAACTATCATGCAAATTCAAACTTACTTTTCCCTATTTAGTCGGATTCAGATCGGACGTAGTGCACAAACGTTCTTACGTGGATGGTACACAGGTAGGTAATTTCACGGCTGCCCGATCAAAGCAACATTGACAGAACGTCGCTATGCGTGTAATATAAAAATAACATTTGCATTTTCATCCGGGCCCCTTCGTAGAAGCGGTATATTTGCATTTCTTAAATTTTACCATCAAAATATATTATTTCGACCTTATTTTACTTCTCATATTTCATTACGCTTGACTTCGACCTATTTCACATGCAATGCCCGGCCAATATGAATAATGTCGAATTAAAACAGGTAGTTTGATAGTAGTGTATGTGATTTATTACAGCGAGGTTACTATGCAATTGATGAATTTCTTAATGAATTATAGAAATATAGAAAAGTGACTGTCAATGTTGATGGTGAAGAAAAGCAACTGCAAAGTTTCTTGCAGCTTCTTGTCGGTTGAATCTGCTTTTCGAACCGGTGACAAAAACAACGTATATGAAGTTTCAAAAGTGCTTTTAAAAACATCCTATTTGATATAAATGAATAAATTTTAGGCACCATATTATAACTTTAATCTACAAGCTTGGCTGGTGACTTCGTCTAATCCTTAATGATAATTTTTTTTCGATTAAACTAGGATGGATAGTTTAGTATAACAAAATGCCGATTGCCGACAAAGTTTGATTTGCTACAGAATCTGGTGCAGGTATTTTTGTTCTAACGATGGGTCTAATAACCAGACACATTTCTTGGTTTCACATTCATGAATAATAGAACCTTCATAAAAACTTCACTACGAATATACATCATTTAAAACGACATATTCCACCGGTTAAGGCTTTGGGTTATCAGTCTCTAAGTAAGTTACGCTACCATTTTGTAGCTAGTATATTGATAATCTTAAATTATACATGAGCTTATAAAGCTCTCGGCCTTAAGAAATCTTTAGCCTCTGTTGTACTTTACTTTTACTACGAATTGTATTACTATATTACTATATCACTTGACATAACCTACAGGTATGATTACTATGTATCATCATCATCATATCAACCAATCGACGTCCACTGCTGGACATAAGTCTTTTGTAGGGAGTTCCACAATACACGGTCCTGGGCCGCCTGCCTACAGTGTCCTCCTGCCTTACTATGTATGCTATGTACTATGTATGTTTAAGGCTACTTTCGATTTTATCTTAATAAAAAAAATTAAAATTAGCAACTGAAGAAGCAGTGGGAGGCCATGTCTGTCGCAAAACTGGTTACTGCTGGGGTAGACGCTTTATGGATTAGAGGCCACGTACCAGCAAGAGCCGCGTAGGATGACCTCCAGCCTGATGAACCGACACCCTCATAAAGGTGGTGGGAAGACTCAATAGCGAAGGCAGGGGAAGGTTTGCTCTCGGAAGGGCCTATGTTTAGAGTACGCATTCAGGCTGTTGATTTATCGAATAAAAGTAATATTCTGTGACAATGAAGCTTAATTTGCTATACCCCGTGAAAACCAGGAGAATTTGTATGTTGTAATTTATAACTTTATACTCCACACCAAACAGATCTTCGGCAACACTGGAGTAACCTCAGCAGATGTTGGCTTTACAATTAATAATTATTGATTATTTTCGCGGAGTAGTTATTGGCAAATTAAGCTTAATCATTTGTTATCGAAACCATTCCGCAATTAATTTTTTGATCTATTATTGTGATACCGATCTTTGTAATAAAACACTTGAAAAGAGCAATAATGACTTTTATTACGTTTTCGCTTCGGAAAAATCATATTCATCGCTCATCTCGACATCTCACTCGAACAAGTTGGGAACGCAGGTAACTTTCAAAAAGTCCTTTTACAAGTTGGATGGAAGATAGGGAAGAATTTGTATAACTTTAGCGGTGAAACTTCTGAAATCCGAGCAAATAAACCTTTTTTCGTCCGCTTGCCTCCGTTATTTAAAAGAATACAGCCTTAGTTATTCTTTGGAAAGACGAAAAATATGTTTTAGCAGTTTTCAAAAGAAACCAAAACTCGTTTAAAAAAATTTTGCAAGTTTTAAAAATATCAACGTAAATATTTTTACACTCTACGAGGTGACTGAGGGATGGCTCTCCATTTTAAGTAGGTAATTAATTTGGTAAGAGCTTCCAACTAGCATGAAAACTTAACAAAGAGAGTTTATACTCTTTTAGAGTTGTATATAGCAACACTACAAGAGTTGTTAGTACACACGAGAGTTTATACTCTTTTAGAGTTGTAAATATATAACGATACTACAAGAGTTGTTAGGGTTGGGTTGTTTTGCACTTGAAGGATGTATCTCTCGCTAAAGCAGTGCTCGGTGCTATGGTTTATAAATGAGAGGTACCGGGTTCCATTGCTATCGGGGTCATTAGAAAATTTATAATTTTAGAATTTTCTCCGGTCTGGTCTGGTAGGTATAGGCTTAGGCCGTGGCTACTTACCAACCTACCGAAGAAGAAGATGTGACGCAAAGAGATTCACCGTTCCGGTGTTGCATATGACTTATCATCAGCTAAGATTGCAGTCAGTGCTTTGTGATAGAAGTACGACAGGCAAACGAAACTGTGAAGTTTTAAGCAGATTATTCTCGAAGCTTCACTGAAATATATTCTGCTGAAAACCGATAAGTTTGCGACGTTGCTAAATTACTGTAAATTGAGCATTTATGGTCCGCTTTTGCGATTCTTTACCAATCATTTGGCGCGATAGTTTCAACCTGCAGGTGACGTCAATGCTAGTTGGAACGGTGAGGAGCTGTTCCAGCTTAAATTCAAATAATTTTAACCTTACTTATAAGAATACCAAGTTTTATGGAATTTGTAGGGCTTCAGATAATGCATTTCCCATAATTGATCTTATTTGCTGTTTGAAAAAAAAGACTTGTTTTGTGTGTGTTGTCACACATTTTCCTATAATAGCTTTTAACCTCATATTAAATGCCTCTATAATAGTTATAAGGCTTTACCTGCTTTTAATAGCTTTCTAACTGTTCTTTAATAGTATCTTACTCATATTATACAGCTTTTCTAGCGATCAAATATTATCGTAACAAAAAATTACAAGTGCGCGCCTCGCTGCTTATAAAATCTTTATAAAAGGGATAGCACGAACTACCAGACCTACAAAAACCGCAGGAGGTCCACGTAACGTGATTTTCACCTAAAGAAAATGTGAATGACGTCAGCAAGAGTCTTTGAACGCAAGCATTTGCACCTTTTAAGGTGCATATAGTATACTCTCTAACTATAGTCGTAATTATATTAGTTTTATTCAAACACAATAGTACATAGAACGCTATTTGTTGTAAACACGGGTTATTACATATTCAAATACACAAAACTAATTTATTCACTACGTGTTGCGTCTACCGCTACCAATGCTCAACTGATCCCCGCTCTTTTGTGGCGGCCATATTTATTAAACTGTGCATGTCAACAATCTAGTCAGTACCGTACATCGCAGGAGTTTCAATCTCGACTGATATAATATTGTGTGTATAATCACCGGGCATCGTAACGTAACGAATATTCGTTACGTTGCGGTGTCACTTTAATGTTATTTTTTTCGAATGGTGCATCTTATATAACCTGTTTAGAGAGAATTGGGCTATGTTGACGTATAGGCAATTTAAACATGGTCTCGACGAATTTTCTCCATTGATCGTGCAAACCTATTTTGTCTGGTGACGCTTCGACCACCGTACCGACGTGTTGCCAAGCGATTTAGTTAGTGTTCAATTTGTCGACTATATTCGGGATATTCGTTAAATAAAACTATCATACCTCAGACAGAAAACCACGTAAGGTTGAAGTACCTGATATTTAAATAAAAATAGAGCAATTCTTGAGAGAAAATAATTATTGCCACATTTGCTACGGTAAGAACAGAATCAATCGCTTCACTGACCCGTATCTTTACTCTCCTATGTCATAACAGCGAACCATGAATTCTACACCCTTTCCCTACAAGTCCTCTCCATGCCAGTACCACTCAACCTGTGATGTTCCGAAAACGGAATAATTTGAATTTGACATACTTTGCTTACTACACTGTGGTAACAAGATCACGCAAGTAGGTAAATTATTCCGCGCTAAATTCTTACGTGTTATCGAAACCATAAATATTATCGGCTATAAAAATACGAGGCCGCAATGATGTGCTCTCCGCAACAAAGAAGCATCGAAATTTTTAAGAGCACCTCTCTTTTATAGTCTCAGAGCTTAGACTCGTATATTACGTATGGCGATAAAAGCGTTGGTCTACTCCCAGCGAGGTATACAGAGTCATCAAACGAATCGCGGGGAGCAACTGTATACAAGCGTCCCAAGACCATGGACTTTGGAACACCCTATAAAAGACCTATGTCCAGCAGTGGACGTCCAAATCGAACGAAGATCGACGAAGATCCGGTTGAAATTATGTAAACGATTATGAATAACCGGTAGAAAGAGGTAACGAAAAGCAATTTGAAGAGATTTTGTGACTGGGGAAGACCCGAGGCTCCAACAGCCATGAACACATCAGACTATGCATTAAGCGTTTTATATTTATTTACAATTTGCATTAGTGCACATGAAAATTACTCATGCGGTAAATGTGCTCAGTGCGTAGCAATAAATGTCAGAGTTCTTAATTATGTACTAATAAAACCAAATCACACACTCATTATAGGTAAATGTGTAACTCGACTAGAGTAAGCGATAAAGCGCTAAACAAGCGAAGGCGGAAAATATTGGCCCTTGGTCTAAGAGTCATAAATGTGCCCCATCCCTATGCGGCACAGCCATTATATCAGTTCGAAAGTATGATTTTCTTCTAATTATTGCCTTTAATGAGAATTTTAACGTATTTAAATAGAAAGCAACGCTTAACTGTAGTTATACTTCTCTTTAATCAGTTCCTTAGTAGATTTAATCATCAATAGCAAGTCCATTGTTGGACTAATGGCAACTATTCTTACAGCGGGGTTGGCCAAGAATCGCCACGCTGGACAGGCGGGACAGTGCTACCCGTTCTCCATTAAACTCCGTTAGTCGCCCCCCCGTGCGATCCCCGGGAAAAAGAGGGTAATGAGAACTATAATTTGATCGGCCATCACCACACGTCGTTTTAATCTTCTAGATATACAAAAGGATAAGTTGACTGACTGACTGATCGATCTATCAACGTACAGCTCTAACCACTTGACGGAAAGGGCTGAAATTTTATTTGCACGCAGATAGTTATTACAATGTAGGAGTCCGCTAAGAAAGGATTTTGAAAATTCCAAACCTAAGAGGGTTAAATGCGGGTTTACAAACTTTCAGTTTGTATAAAATCCTTAATTTATCAATTAATTTTTCAAGTTAATTCCATGAAACTTTAATTTTAGGTTTTCGATTAAAAATAAAGAAATACGCGTTTCACATATTTTAAAAGACATCAAATAGGGGATGAAAATTTATATGAACGTTTCTGATTTTTTAGTTAATTTACGTTCATATTTTTCTATTAGCAGCAAAACATTGTTTTAAATCTTTGTTGTTAAAATTTACCAAATAAAAAATTGAACGCAAAAGCTAGTCATATTTAAAAAGCAAGCGAATAGGGGATATATCGGTGCAAGACTCTTCAGCCACATTGTTCACTAGCTCTTACAGCATAATGAGGGCGCGTATCTTGCGCTAAAACCTAAGTATGACCGCATGTGTTTACTGCGCGGCCCGTGAAGGTTTTATAGTGCCACAAACTCTTCGCGAATGCTTTCAGAGCGGGCCACTAGAGGGATCGTAAAACCCAGCACAAGTGCCCCTATACAGCTAATTAATCCTCGTGGAATGGTCGTACTTCTTTATTAAGACTTGCTGTGCTATTTTACTGTTATTGCCTACGCTATGTGGTACTTATAGACAATAGAGTCTCTTGATAGTAATTGCGTGGTTAGGCATACATAGTAAGTTTTCTTAATAAAGCGATACCTACGGCCTGTAAGCTTTATATCTTTATATATATATTTCTTGTGTACGTGTGTATGTCACTGAACTCCTCCTAAACTGCTGGACTGATTTAAATGTAATATTTTGTATGCGTTTGGGTTCCATCCTGGATTGTTTAGATTCACAAATCAGCCCGATAGATGGCGCTGGGGACCGCTAGTATAACAGTAAAATGGACAGTATATCTATGTATTATTTATTTTGATATTGTGATAAAAATAAAATGTTTTGAAACTTAACTTAAAAACTTCGTTAACTTAAACCGATTTTCTGTTATCAATGTTGTCACTATCTCAAGAGCCTATAACAGTCTGAACTATTTTACTTTGCTCATATTCACCAGGCCAGGCAGCAGAAGAGGGTAGTAGTAGCATAGAGAGGTTGCGGCTGTGGCTGGTTAACACTCGGAAAACATGTGCCGCTAAGAGGTTTTGCGTTACGGTACGATGCGTAGAGGACGCTGCTGCCGTTCTGCGATATACTGCCTTAAACAACTCGTACGATACCCGCGGTAAGAGGAGGGATGCGACAAATGTGTTCTGATTTGCCATCACCACATGATTATGGAAACAATAAACGATTTATGAGTAAATAATAAATAAATATACTACGACAATACACGCATCGCCATCTAGCCCCATAGTAAGCGTAGCATGTGTTATAGGTACTAAGATGACTGATAAATTGTTTTTATGAATAATAAACAATAGTACTTATAATATACATATTATAAACATCGAGACACATGTGGTCTTGGGTGACAACATCTCATCCAATCTCAATTTTGGCAAGTGCATCGAGTCTAAAGCCAAAGTGGCTGCTAAAAAACTTGGTATCCTTAATAAGGTTAGCCGGTACTTTACGCCAGGTCAACACGCACTGAACGTTTTTTATCCACGTTTCTTATATACGCCCGCCCTCCCGGCGGAGGGCGCTCCACATCAAACTGTGTTTCCTGCCACGTCAAATTTGAGTACCTTCAAGGCAAGAGGGCTTTTTCTGGTCGAGCGTGGTCCAACCTAGACCTCATCATTGCTTTCTAACGGGCATGATTATCTTCAAGCGTGGCCTATCGTTAATAAAAATAAAAGTTTTTAAATGAAAAAGGTTTTTTTTATCGTAATAATTTGTATTTATTCACACTGTTTGTACTGTTACGAAACACGTGTTCTAAATATAAAAATACTAGAATATACAACTTGTACATAGTTTTAATGCCACCTAGAACTAACTTTACGATGTAGAATGTAGAATTCAGGTGTCGGTGTGCGCGCGCATCGTAAAAATTCACTGTCATAATTTTTCTTCATCGCGCCAAAAGAAGTATAACTTTAAAAAAAAAAACATAGAAAAATATTCATGTTTATCACACAAACATTTTCCAGTTGTGGGAATCTAACTCACGGCCTTGGACTCAGAAAGGACGGTCACTGCCCACTGCGCCAATCGGCCGTCAAAAGCCTGTAATAGGACTACATGAATAAATAATTTGAAATGTATTTGAATTTAGCTTGAAGAGTAAGTACTGAGTAGGTACACAATACAGACATCTTATCAATGATTCAAGCACAATAAGCTCCTTCAAGTCTCAAGTGAATATCATATTTAGTTAGTTTATTAGTAGTCTGGTAACTAAATAATAATTTAAGTACACAGTGTTGAGAGCTTTCAGAAATCCACTTATATTTATTCGTATGAATTTAAAATCAATTTGAGCGCAAAAGTTGGAATTTCATCATGATATTGAATTTACATATACACGTATACCTATTGATTATTTTCGTTAATGAGACGAGCACGCTAGAGTTTGCGTCAATTTTTCATTTTTTGACGTAAAACTCTTGAGGCTTAGACTAGGGAGTAACTCAGATTTTTTTTTGACGGAAGTAACGCTTACGTCAGACGTTTCTTCAGTTTTCGTTATTTAAAAACATTAATTTTGATTGGTCGTAAGTATATGCTAGTGGCAAATATCATAATTAATTAGGATTATTTATTTCCAATATTTTCAAACGGACCAATTATGAATAGGAAAGCGAAAAAGGAGGAGGTTATCAAACCTCCTCCTTTTTTGTAAGTAGGTTAAAATGAAATTCCTTTATATGATAAGTCTGTTATTTTACCATTTGCTAGGTTGTTAATAATTCCGTAACATTAGACTATAATTGTATAAAATATCGACACTCATCGCATATTATGTCCTATTAGATATACCTACTACCTAGTACCTAGTACCTACCCATAAACAATAGCCTTAGTACAAGATTTGCTAGCTCGCAATCGAGGAGTTGTTTTCGAGTATGGAAATACTTGAACTTTGGAGTAAAATGGACCTTATTATCCTTTCATTAAAGCTCAAATTTGGCTACAATTCTATAGCTCAGGCTTTGACAGAACGTTTGTAATACAATAATCAGTACTACAGAATTTTCGACTCTAAAAGTCCATTTTACTTTGACGATACAGAGTTTGATATTTGAGAACGACACCTCGATTGATTTAATCTTGTACTAAGGCTACACAGGTACACTGCGGTTACATTCGATATCAGTCGACAGATGGAATCGTATCCTGAATAATAAAGAGATTCGCACACAGTTCTATTTTATGTATCAGCAACAGATACAAAATATCATCCTCCTAATCACCAGGGTGATTTTTACGTCCTCCTTGGTACAGTGGAGAGCGCTGTGGTCTTATAAAGAGTAGTTCCTGTTCAATACAGTATTGCGCGCCTGGATTTAAATCTAGTGGATCTATATACGCGGATAGCGGTATAACTTCGGGCGCTACCAATATGCGGCGTTCGGGGGGAAACAACGCGCCAAGCGGTTACTTACGAATGTTACGGACATTGTGCGTCTTACCTTCATACGCATAGCAATCACTTTATTATATATGTCGGATAACCTTTGTGAACTGTGTTACTCAGTATTTCTACAATAAACGAATCTATTACTACAATACTACTATTATTTGGACTGTCAGAACTCCCTCGAACCTAAATAGGGTACGGGATCCACCAGTTTCCTGGTTTTTATACCGGCTAGGGCAACTGGGAATGTAAAAAATGTATCTGGTCTGGTCTGGTTAGGTGGTCCGCCTATCGCGACTTCAGCCTATGCCCGTAAATGTATCAATTCATCTCAGCCTCCATTTAATAAAAAACCAATAAGAGTGATAACAAAATTTGATTTGTATGTTGAACGTCATTATTTTTATCTGACGACGCGTCCACAGATGTTGCCAATTCATCCTACAGATATTTGTTATTCCAATTTCTTTGCAGCCCTACTGTTCGCTTTTCTTCCCTTTATTTGGATTTCTTGCGATATTCCTATGTTGGATAATGAAATGTCAACGCGGGACGCACAATATTGAATATGGAAGACTACAGAATGGCACCGGAATTGCGCGGGTGGCCTAAAGTATCAATAAGTAGCAACCATTTTTTCCGTTCTTAGTTCTAATAGACAATCTAATCATATATCCTCATCGGCTTAACTGCAGTATCTTGCTCGCTTCTTTAAGGTACAATCTGTGTGCTGAACCGAAAATTTTTGACGTTTTTGGAGTGTATAGAAGCTTGACAGAACTTTATTAATGTCCCACTCATGAGCAAAGCCTGTCTCTCTCGAGAGTAGGAATCAGAACTTCGACCCTCCACTGTGATTTCCGGGACAAACAAAGGTAATATTAATTAAAGCTTGTAGAAACTGTTTCCAATAATATTCCTACTTCACAGATAATCAAGATTATAGCCTAATACGTTAAATTTGAATACCGAAGCCGTTCTCTTACGCGAGCCCGTAACTTAAATTTTAAAGAGAAGACAGATTAACAGCAGGTTTATCCTGTCATGTCGAATCGAAGAGCCTCGTAAAGCTTTATTACTCAAGATTGTAATCTCACGTGAGTGTTTTGAATTGTATGTCTATGCAGAGACATTTATTTATACTGAGCGTTAAATCATAGATTTGAGCAGTGAAAGCGTTGGTTGAAATGGATGTAGCGAAACCTATACGAAATAAAGCATTTACACAGAAATCGTTCCTTTTTTTTCTAAATAGAAAGGGAATAACTAAAAGAATGCACTATACATCATTATCATTGTCAAACCATTACTGGCTCACTAGAGATCTCTACGGCTTTCCTCTCACAATGAGAAATGTTAAAATTCTACTCTACGACGCTGGCTGAGCACAATCCAATACCACGATTATACGGTTCTGTGAAAAAACTTACATAGCGCGAAGTTTAATTACAAATGGTACAGTGTCATCTATATTTCATTAGTTACAACCTTGATACTATGATAATATTTTATTATCATAGTATCAAGTATATTATACTTGTGGGGTTCAGTATTATAAATAACATAAAAGTCATGTACATAATTATATAAAAGAAAATATTGAATCAAAGGTGTATCTCTGAAAACTTAAAGGTACTGAAGATCTAACTCGGTCCGCCTGAACGGGAGGCTAAAGGTTTAAACAATAGTTCGCTCGGTTTTGCGCATGTAACCGTGAAAGAGTCAAGAGTCAAGAGTTGTTCCTGGGACTCCGCCATTTCATTAAGTATTCACCATTTCCTTTCAAATCCACTCTTTCACTTTTTATAAATATTTTCATTTCAGAAAATTGAAGGTTAGATCGGCTCATGTCAATATAAAATTGTCATTAAATATTAAAAAATGTCGCAATCTTCAGAAAATTTACTACAAAAGTACTAAATAAACAAGTATATTTAGAGATTTTCAAAAAACTTTGCGATTTAAAAAATTTTTTTGATACTGTTGAATTTTTATTCACTTTGCTATTTACAATTGATCCATTTGAAAATATTGGAAATAAAAAATCGTAATTAATTATGATGTTTGCCACTAGCTGACGTATAAGTCAAGAAGATTGGAGTATATGACGTATACTTACGACCAACCCAAATTATAATTTTGAAAGAGCGGAAACTACACAACGTCTGTCGTAAGCGTTACTTTTGTCAGAAAAAAATCTGAGTTACTGCCTAGTCGAGCCTAAAGAAGTTTTACTTGAAAAATCAATATAATAAACATTAGGGGAATGCGAATTGTTATTCGGTGAAGTGTCTTAACGAATACATTGTAGATTATCAGTTATTCATTTGATTGATTCGGAACGATAAAGCGCTCTGATCATTAGTGGCAATCATCACTTGTCAATTGAACTGCGCAGCGCGTATCGCGTCGACGGGACATTAATGTCGTCAACATTCATCGTGAACGATGAAAAATTACAGCCGTTTATTGTTGTTCAAATATTAAGCACGTATTTTACGTAGGCAACGTTGTATTATTCTGTATCTAAAATAAACATTGCACCATCATCTTCAGTATTATAATGCCGTAGTGCTGGACACACGTCCTTCATAAGAGATAGCTTTTAAGAGAACAGGCTCACCACACTGCTACAATGCGGGTTCACAGGTTAACACCAGACATAAATATATAAAATATAGATAGATTTCACCCTATCGAACCTTTTGAGACAATACCACGTACCTACGACACTTTTCTCAACAAATGCATCAATATCAATAACACGGGTCTCCAAATGCAGATTGGTGGACTTTATTTATATTTAAGAACTTATAATAATAATTTCTCGGATTTAGATTTATTTAATCTTACTCTTGCTCAGTTAAAAAAAACATCTTTATTCTAATTCTAATTTCTAATTGTTCTACGTAAAAGTACTACTTATGTTTTCACATATATATTGTTAATAAGGGTCTTCCCTTAATAATATGTGTTATTTTCTCTCAAGCCCATATTCTAAAGTGTCATAATTAAGTTATAAGTTTGCTGTCAATTTTAATGTATTCGTTAGATTTATTAGCGGCTACTTAATTGGTGTATGTGTTATTTTCTTTGTACTAATTTTAAGTATTAAGTATACTGTTTGGGCCTTAATAAATAAAAATAATTAAATAAGAACATTATGGAGATTATGACAATAAGAGCCATTTCTTCCTTTTGTGTCAAAGCAAGCGATTTGTCATTGCGATAAAACTCGGTGCTCCCGAAAGTGAGGGCGTAGTCCTAAGCACTAAGCTATCACCTATATATAACCGATAATAAAAATAGTGCATTAATACAGTGAGCATATAACTGTTGTACTGAACATCAGTTCGTTCGAGTCTGAAAGACAAAGTGGCCCTGTAGCAGCCCGTTGATTCGCGACAATCGTCACTTGTCAATTGAACTGCGCAGCGCGTATCGCGTCGGCGAAATGTTAACGTCGTCAACATTCATCGTGCACGATTAAAAATTACAGCCGTTTATTGTTGTTCAAATAACAAGCACGTGCATTACGAAAACAAAGTTATTTTTCTGTAAGTGTAATAAAACATCACATTATCATCCTTATGAGGCCTCCTAAATTAAATGACATATATCTTTAGAGATTTGTACCCACCACCCTGATACAATGCGGGTTGACGGGCTGTCGCGGTTCACATTAGCAATAGATACAGATTTATTTCGCAATATTCCGCGTAACTTATACATAAGCATAATATAATGTTAAAAGTAATTCAAACTTGCTTGAGCTTGAGGTTTTACCCGCAATATCTAATATACTCAAACATTAATAAATGTATGTCGTTTGATAAATACGCAATGTATCTCTAAGTGGGCTTCAAGATTCAATAAAGTATATCAGCTATTCAACCTGACAGAACTCTGTGTAAGTCAAGTTATATTTTAACTGCGGAACAGTTCAAACGAATCTCACTGCAGTCGTATCTCTTTTTGTTTAATTCACGAACTGTTGCGCGAATCTTCGAGTGCGTTTATGTCGGTTTTTTACAAACCCCGTGGAAATGTTTCATTTCATGGGATAAAGGGCTTATTTTTACTCTAACTCTATGCCAAAACACAAGTCGATTGGTTTCTTAGTTAGGTCGTAAAGTAAGGACAAACAAACAAACACTTTAGCACAATTTTAGTATGGACTATTTACGTCAACGACATCAATAAATAAACGGATCGTATGACAATAGGATTTCCGTGAGAACTGTAGAAAGCCAAAAAAACGCAATTTGATTTTCAAATCAAGAATATTGCTCGCCACTGTAAATAAGGTTTACGTGGGCTTATGGTAATGTCTTCGGTACGAATGCGTGTCTCAAACAAGAAATGAGAATTAGACATTTTATAGGCATAAGAATAGTGTACACTCTCGCATTAGTAACGTTAATAAAACTTATTTTATATTAGTCAGTCAGTCAATCAAGTCAGTCAGTCAGTCAAGACAGTCAATCTTTCACAATATAAAAAAGCAAACACTTTATCAAAAAATCATGAATGCATAATATATAATTAACTAGCTGTTGCCCGCGACTTCGTCTGCGTTTGATTTTGTTTTTAAAGTATTCAGTATCGCTTAGCCTTAAATGAGTATAGTTGTATATACATATAACATGTGACTGTCAATTAATTATAGACAAATAATTTGCAATAAAATAAAATTGTGACTTTACTTAAAGATCTAAGCTATCCTATCTCTTAAGTTGGACCAGACTGCTTACGGTGTGCCAATTTAATTTAAAATCGGTTCAGTAGTTTAGGAGTCCATCGCGGACAAACATCGTGACAGGAGATATATATATATTAAGATTAGTCAGCTGTCTTTGGGAGTCCGCCATATTGAATTTAGATAATGTTACTTGGCTACTATGCATTAATTATCATCCAAACCAAATTTGTATGAACATTTTAGTTACAAGATTTCACTGCAACCACTTAAGATGGCCAAAAGCTTATATTTAAAGCTTGTGAAAAAACACTGAAGTTTTATTGACACTTCTAAAGTGCACGCAAAACTTATGATTAGTAGTTAGTAGAATTCAAACAAACAAAGTATTATTGTGATCGTAAAAAATCTGTTGGAGTCTCTGCCAGGCAGCCATGTTGCAGAAAACAACTTATTATTCAAGATTTAGTATTTTTTTTCTTACAAAATGTCTGTAAACCAATAGACATTATAAATTACTTTGCAACTACTTATGAAAAAATTACGAATATTCGCCATTGAGTGGTTGGCGATGCGATTTGCTTTCCGGTTTCTACTAAAAATCGCAAGGATCTGGAATTCCATTTTCTTTCTGTTTGTATATAAGTACCTTTAAATGAAAAGGGCATAGGTAACTCCTTAGCAAGCACTGTAATAGCCCAGTGAGTAGGACTTCGACTTTACTCTCGGGTGACCGAGTTCGAATTCCAGCACACCTGTAACTTGTCTATGTTATGTGCGTTTTAAGCTATTAACATATCACTTACGTCAATGTTGAAAGAAAACATTGTGGGGAAGCGTGTGCTAAAAATATATAAAGATTGGAAGGACCAGGTATTCAGATATTCCTTTCAATACCAACAATGTTCAGGATGGCACTTAGATCTTTCATTAATTAACAGTATTATTGAAGCTAAATACCTAGTTTCTCATATTAAAGTATTAATTTTATAAAAGACATCATTAAAGCCCACCAACCTGCTTTAGAGCAGTGTTGTGGGTCTGTACTCTATAAACCTGACTTCCCAAGGGGTGAAATAAAACAACTAGACTGACTCTAATACTGTATATTAGGCTTCTCTATAATTCATATTACTTATTACCTTCAAATGACTCTACTACCAGTTCGGAATGCTGTCTTCGGCAGAGAAGACCACTGGCAAGAAACTCTACCGTTGCTCTTTTATTCAATCAATTAAAACAAGACTTATAAACACAATTACAACATTATCATATGTTATAACGCTAGGCCCTTTGATACAAAACATATAAGACAGGTCAAACATAACTACTATTATCACTAATAACATCAGGACTTTTGAAACCAATTGTTTGTATAGAGCAACGTATGCTACATAAGCTATCTGTATGAAATAATGCTAGGGCTCCATATATGATACCTGAATAACCCAAAGGATATAAGAGATATACTTATCTGATGCTACATCAGGTACAACCATAGTACCAACAACTTTTAACAACTTATCTCAACTCCATCACCAGTATATACGACTCTTGTTTTGCCACAACAATATTTCGTTAAGTATGTCGTTTCCATTATAAATCATCTATTCCCAATTTGTAACGTTCTATCCACAATACTTTACTTAATCTTCTATTCTCAATTCATTAATTTAAATCCGTCCTCACTTTTCTTTTGCCGCCAATCTAACTTGTCAAACTCGCGTCTCCCGCCATAGATCCTATATTTTTCTTTGACAGTCTACTAAAGGCCATTATTCTATTTTCAATACACTATCAATGAGTATACAAACTATGATTTGTTGATATATTTAATATAATCATCGGGTTTATCATAGATAAAGTGCTATAATTCCCTATTTCCTAACACGGCCATTCTGACAAGTACTTCGTTCTCGAAGTACATAGGGTTATTCTTTTTTAGGTATATGTTTTGTATCATAAGTCCTTAGGTACATAGAATATCCTAACAAGTACATAATCTTATGTACACCTCTATAACGTTAGTTTAAATGGTATATAAGCACAAATATCATCAAATCAGTTACATTCTGTATACACTTTTATCAATACACTGTAAACAATATTATATCAAAAGATAGGCATAATCAAAACATTTTATAATTAAAGTGAAAGAGACCAAAAAAAATTTTCATTAAAATTCCACACCATTTAACATATTACAACAATATAATACTTCTAATAAAGTAAAATGATTAATTTTCAACAATGTAAATCAAAAATACTCATTTTCATTTATCTTGTACATTTTAACATGTACAATCACAATCCAAATATTTCCATCTCAATATAAATCTCAAACAATTTATCCTTTTGCCTCTAGTCCAACTTTATCAAAATATCCACATAGGTAATTGTATTTCCCATCAATTCTGTCATTAACATTGTTAGTCTCATTTAGTCACAGATGCAATCGGTACAGTCTAATAGTCAAACCAATATATACCAAAACACCAACACCCACTGGTGATATCAACAACATCATCACTCTCAAGTGATATCAATAACATCATCACCCACTGGTGATATCAACAACATCATCACTCTCAAGTGATATCAATAACATCATCACCCACTGGTGATATCCACATCATCATCACTCTCAAGTGATATCAATAACATCATCACCCACTGGTGATATTCATATTTTTTCCACTGTCAAGTCAAGTAATATATAAGATAAATATAAATAAATTAATATAAAAACGCTAAGATGGAATTATTTCTATTAGTTTACATCTTTTTTTTTTTATCATCTCATCATAAAAGCCAAAGTATATTCAATGTTTGTTCAATTGTTATTTCTATTATTCAATGTTTTATTTCAATCTAAACATCAATTAAACCATCTGTTTAACAGAATCATTTATCATGCAAGGACTCTTAAAATTTCACATAAAATTTGATAATTTAAACAACTGTTAACCTAAGTATAATCTAATTATTTATAATGCAACTAATATATTTTCCTTTGCAGCAGCAACATTAATTTAGTTTATAATTGTATTTTATTTATATCATTTTTAAAAACTTCTCTCAACATCATACTGAAAGATCACTGACCTAACCTAACCCACAACATTTAAGCTGACTCCTAATTCTTTTCTTCACACAACCCAACATAGAAACTTAACTATTTCATTTAGCTATTCAGTAGTAATTTTCCCTATATGTATTGTTCTGACACATAATCATATTCTATTCTATTCTACCAACAAAATTTTTTTTTTTTTTGTTTGTTTTGTTTTATGTGTATTCTTTTATATGTTCTGAATAATTTACACAATCTCTCCTATCTCGGCTTTCCTGACAAGTACTTCGATCTCGAAGTACATAGAAAAGTTCCTAAATAAAAGTTAACAGCTCGGCTAACCTGACTAGTTGCTCAATATAAACTTGAAATCTTGTTTGTAATAAATAAGAATCAAAAGAAAAATCTATTACACATTCCGTTCGGCTAACCTGACCAGTTAAATTATTTTAACCTGGACAGTCTAATAAAATAAAACTTACCACAAATTCCATTTGGCTAACCTGATTAATTAAATAAAACTTGATAATTCAAATTAATCAAACTTATCACACATTCTGTTTGGCTAACTTGACTAGTTGGTTTATAACAAACAAAAGAAATATAAATCAAATCTATTTTTGACTCCAAGTAAAAAAGAGCCACTAGGCCAGTTTTAAATAATAAGTACTATCTTTGCAAAGTAGAAACAACAAAAATAAAAAATAAAAATATCACATCAATTGGTTCTCCGGACCACATATCCTTATATAGAATTTCAACAAGCATGGTGCTTTGTCTCCAGAGTGTTTCTGTTTCAGCACATAGCAGCAAAAAGTTGAGGCATCATTAAAAACATCAAACTCTTTACTATGTCCACATTTGACGGGATGGTTCTAAAAAAAGTAAATCTGCATTAGAGAAAGGCATAAATTGGACATGAATAGGATCCCACTTCTGATGCTAAAAATATATAGAGAATGGAAGACCCAGGTATTCACTTATTCACTTCAATACCCACAATGTTCAGGATGGCACTTAGATCTTTCATTAATTAACAGTATTATTGAAGCTAAATACCTAGTTTCTCATATTAAAGTATTAATTTTATAAAAGACATCATTAAAGCCCACCAACCTGCTTTAGAGCAGTGTTGTGGGTCTGTACTCTATAAACCTGACTTCCCAAGGGGTGAAATAAAACAACTAGACTGACTCTAATACTGTATATTAGGCTTCTCTATAATTCATATTACTTATTACCTTCAAATGACTCTACTACCAGTTCGGAATGCTGTCTTCGGCAGAGAAGACCACTGGCAAGAAACTCTACCGTTGCTCTTTTATTCAATCAATTAAAACAAGACTTATAAACACAATTACAACATTATCATATGTTATAACGCTAGGCCCTTTGATACAAAACATATAAGACAGGTCAAACATAACTACTATTATCACTAATAACATCAGGACTTTTGAAACCAATTGTTTGTATAGAGCAACGTATGCTACATAAGCTATCTGTATGAAATAATGCTAGGGCTCCATATATGATACCTGAATAACCCAAAGGATATAAGAGATATACTTATCTGATGCTACATCAGGTACAACCATAGTACCAACAACTTTTAACAACTTATCTCAACTCCATCACCAGTATATACGACTCTTGTTTTGCCACAACAATATTTCGTTAAGTATGTCGTTTCCATTATAAATCATCTATTCCCAATTTGTAACGTTCTATCCACAATACTTTACTTAATCTTCTATTCTCAATTCATTAATTTAAATCCGTCCTCACTTTTCTTTTGCCGCCAATCTAACTTGTCAAACTCGCGTCTCCCGCCATAGATCCTATATTTTTCTTTGACAGTCTACTAAAGGCCATTATTCTATTTTCAATACACTATCAATGAGTATACAAACTATGATTTGTTGATATATTTAATATAATCATCGGGTTTATCATAGATAAAGTGCTATAATTCCCTATTTCCTAACACGTGCGTGAACTACACCCTTAACTCCTTGTCATTGGCAGGAGACCCGACGTTGATATGATGATGATGAAGCAAGCACGCTTGTGATGTCATTGCAGCTACACGCTTAGACGCACGACAGCCTAAAAAAAAGTACGTAAGTAATTAAATGAATTTATTTATTTTAAACAGTTAAATTAAATAAATTTATTTAATGTGTACGCTCGGCCTAAAAATCGATGGCGGGTTCCGGGCGTACCGACGGGAAGTATAAACCGCTTTCAGCTCGATTGGTGCCATACATTATTCAGAGTAGGACCGGGACAACATCACTCAACTCCTTAACTACCATTTGTGCGCAACCACGTCTCCCTTTATTGAACGTAATACAAAGCCTCGTACAAATTTAATGATTACAAAATGTATAATATTGACCGGAATACCGCACCTGGGCAATCGTAGCTAGGTGGTTATCGCCATCATCTCACTACCGTGTAATTCTTATGTACGCATCAAAAGTGCCACCTATGGGCCTACTTGAATAAAGATATGACAAAACTAGTTGTGTAACCAATTCTATGTGACTACTAACTACAGCGTCCGGCAAGTGTCTTCGAGAGGAAAGGGTTTGCTGAAGCACTGCAGGCAGGTACCGCTAGTGATTGACAATGGTTGGCCGCGGCACCATTTTGTACTAGTGGGAAAAAATCTCTTTAGCGCGATTTACATTTCACGCAACTACAACTAACGCCATCTAGTGCTAGCGGGTCAATTTTGCGTTTTATTGTAATCTTACAGTTGTAATATTTACACGTAGACATTACAAAATAAGTAGTCAAGAAAATAAGCTAAGAATAAATATGGTAAATAATTTGCACAAGCGCGTACAATTCCTCACTTAATAAATCTTGATGATAGGCTTAGATAGGAAATAACCAGTGATACCTAACATTAACAGTAAGCTTAATCATATTTCCTTTCAATGTCTTAATATGAGTAGACGATTTGGGCACCGGGTTAAACCTGAGTGGTTTTTGTGGTGCTAATATATTATTTTACCAAAAATGTAATGTTTCCAGCAATAGTTAAATAAAAAAAATAAAAAAATTTTTGCCCGCGACTTAGTTCGCTATTCTCTGACTTTCTCTAGAACTGCCTCGTTGGTCTAGTGGTTCGCATGTCAAACTACGGATCACTAAATCCTGGGTTTGATTCCCGGGTTGAACCAAAAATTATACAAGTTATTGTGTATTATCTATTAAATAATTTTAGTACCAGCCCGGAGTAAGGATATCGCGGTGTCAACACCCGTGCCTCTAAGAGCGCTTATCGCTATCGGTCCTGGTTACGGTTGGTCGTTAAAGCCCACCAACCTTTATTGCAGCTCATCTGCAGCAGTGGGAAGTTAATAACAAGGAAAAAAATTCCACCAAGGGATTTTCTCAAAAAAATGCAAAGAGATAAATAAAATTCGACGTAAACAAATTTTCCAAAGCCAACTTGACTCCTTGGCTTTATGGTGGAGTAGTATTTACTTTTAACAGACTTCAAAAAGGAGGAGATTCTTAATTAAATTGGTATTTTTTTTATGTATGTATACCGATTATATATGTTTGCCTTCGTTTTGGCTTCATTCAAGCAAAGTTAGTAGACTTGACAATGCAGCATAACGACCAAAGAGTATACAAACATTACATTACCTAGCGTCAGTCGCTTAAGAAGCCTAAATCATCAAGGATTTTCATAAAAAAAATATTGTCGCTCTTTTTATTCAAAATTTTACCCAGGCGAAAATAATGGATTTTTTTAGTAAATTTATCAACCTAATCTTTTGTTCAATTTAAAATTCGTCTTAATGCCTATATTAAGTAAGAAGGCTAAGAAGATTATTTGTAATTTTTGACTATGTTTCAAATAAAACATATTTAGTTAGTAAATACATTATTTGTAGGTGATTGAAAGTGTATAACTACATTGCGGATTTCCATTTTCGTTTATAATTACTGAAAATAATCCAACGCTTTTGAATAACCAACTGAAAGCTATATATGTATTGTGGTGGAGTATAATGGACGCCACTTCGTTCACACGTAATCGGATTGAAGCGCATTGCACTTATGGGATTATCGGAGTGTTGCGTTTTTCACACCATGATCGAATTTCGCTCTCCGGTACTCGATGATGGGGGAGACGACTGACTATCACATTAGCATCAATGTCTGCATGTGCCGAATGGCTATTTCGGGACGAAAAATAAAGTGTTATATATATTGTTTTGGGCTCAACTGCTTCGTTCTACTACAAACCAAGAGGTTCTTCTTATTATTTCCGTTTTATTGCATTTGAAAGGCTATATATTTTTTTTATTCAAGGAATTTAAAATACTTACTTGCTTCAACTGTCAGGACACCTGCATGCATGAGAGTTCTCCATACAGTTCTTAAAGGTGTGTGAAGTCTATCAATCCGCACTATGCGCTATCGCCAACGTACTGGTCCTCCAGTCCACTCCAGTCCTCGGATCCCCTGGTCCTTCACTGGTCCTCCAGTCCTCGGATCCCCTCTGAGAATGAAGTGGGTCCAGGCTGAGGGGATCTGAGGGGATCCGAGTCCTGTAATAGGTTAATGATGATGTTGGTGTATCAGATTGAGTGATATTGGATAAAAACAGGCGTTACTTAGCGGAGTTCCATGATATATAATGAAAATTAAACTTAACTTGCTATACTCCGCGAAAAGCATAAAAATATGTATGGGCATAAAAATCTGTATCTATGTGGAAACGTGCGTAGAGGGTACATTGCCGAAGATCTGTTTGGTGTGGAGTATAAAGATTGAAGAAATTATAAATTATACATTATATTACAATTAAGCTTAATTTACACGGTAAGATTGAATAATAAAAAATGTTGAAAGAAAAAGCTACAACAGATTTTGTAATTTGCAAGTTTGAATATGAATACTTCAGTTCTAGCGCTTTGAAGCGTTTATAAGAAAATTGATATAGGAATCCGGTAACAGGTGCGGGCGTAATCGACAAATAACCTCGGTCTTTCCACATCTGACGCCTCTGTATGGACATAAACCCTCTTATTAATAAAACACAGACTAGTAAAACCGAGGTAGGTACGCTATAACTCATATTGAGAGCCACAATGTAAGTGTATTGGAGCTTCGGAACCTCAATAAAGGCTCATCTGTTCAAACAGTTTGCAGTACAAACAGGCGACTCTGAAAACAATGTAGGAATAAATAGGTATACCTACGAATGAAGAAAGATTTTTTGTTTGGTTTTTAACCATTTCTTTTCCGAAAGATAGTTAAACTATCACGAAGCAATTACTAGTAAGTATCATTTATTTTCTAATAAATTTGAGACCCTGAAGAAAATTTCAATAATGAACAACCCAAAGAAATTCTATCCATAATTTACCTATGAAATTAATTACGAGGCGTGTGTGAGAAAACTATTAATGAATGAATAAATTCATGAATATACTTTTATTGCACACCACAAAAAGTACATAGAAAAAAAAGAAAGTTTTAATTCATTCCAATCGGACATTAAGTTAGAAGTTATAGCGAGTTTAAAAAATCTGAGACTACATCTAAGTAAAAAAGTTATTTTTACATATTTTATTAATTTTATTGATTGAATTGAAAAATTTATTTTTAAAAAGTCCAACCGATTTGTTTGTCAAAAATACACAACTTAAAATAGAATTTCCCCCGTATTAAATGCGCATGGCAATAAATTTGGGTGAAATTGTCCAAGTTTGTCCAAAAATCTACTTGCTTGCTTTAGAAACAGCTTGTTATTAAATAATCGAGTAGATACTGCATACCAATACATTATTTTTTTCATAAATACATCAAATCTATAACAGTTCACTGATTTATTTATTTATTCGTAATTATAAATTCGTGATGCTGCACTAAAGGTGCCTCTCAACGGGAGGGTTTCCCCATTATCACCACGCTGCGCTGGATAGACGGTTTGGTGACCTCCGTAGATTGTAGTGATAGTACAGAGGATGACACTGTCCGTTCTCCATTATATTTTGGACATATTGGACGGCCATTTGGCGCAGTGGGCAGCGAGCCTGCTTTCTGAGTCCAAGGCCGTGGTTTCGATTCCTACAACTGGAAAATGTTTGTGTGGAATGTTTTTCAGTGTCTGGATGTTTATCTGTATTTTATAAGTATTTTTGTATATTATTCATAAAAATATACATCAGTCATCTTAATACCCATAACGCAAGCTACGCTTACTTTGGGGCTAGACGGCGATGTGTGTATTGTCGTAGTATATTTGTTATTTCTTTATTTATATTTATCAAATCAGACTTGGTAGTTTCTTTAAATAGGCGTGCTTGAACGAACTCAGTTTTTTTTAATTAGGTATCATCAACAACAATCTAATATTAATAGGCAGATTCTACTGAGGAGTGCCGGCAACAAACTAATTAGTTGCACTTTTCCACCATCAACATTTTCATCATTTTTTTCTTAGCTTTTTATATGTTTACATGTACATAGAGATAGATTTCTCAATATAGTGGCATACAGAAACTGGTACTCGGCCTTAACATTGTATTTTCATATCCATAAAGGTTCCAATCTAAGGATAGTCGTAAATCGTAGATCAGTCTCGTAAAAAACATAGTTCATATTCTTACCATACTTTACCGTATTCCAGCGCTTGATAGAAAACAGATGGGGTTCTTGCAGCAGGTGTAAATAACCGACAAATAACTACGCTTTATCGTCATCTGAGACCGGCTTATAAACTAGAGTAGTACTTATTTGCTTGTACCGTATGGATAATTAAGATGAAGCTATAATTAATCGTAGTCCCGTATTAAACTAATGTATTTGGTTTCCAATTTACTAATACATTAGTTACCTGTGATACTCGAGATAAAATCTATAATGTGTTAGCATTAACGGAACAGATAAAGCGGACCAAAGTTATAATTCTGTTACGTTTTAGAATTAAATTTGCTAAGTCAAAGTATGCTCTATTTATCTCAACCTTAGATTTATGCCCGTTCTCACTAACGATGGACAAGGTAATGCCTAAGTAAGTAACGTCTAATCAAAGAGGATACACATACCATTTCTATGTATACATTTACCTTTCACCGATCGATTTTCAATAGGCAATTAATTCATTTAACTAAACTTGTCTGTGGTTCTTGCCACAAGGTATTTTGTGTTTGTATTATCATACTTTTCATTTTCGTATGGATACATGTATATTTTTTTCATCTGTCAAGTGTCAATTAACCAGTCCCCTAACGAATTTTACGATCTTAAACGTCGCCTAACGTCGTTACACATCATAGGTATAAGATTTCGTGAAACGTTTTTTCTCTAGGAATCACCTAAATAACTAGTAAAGCGATTCCTACGTGTAGTGAAATAAGTAATCGGGAAATAAGTAATTGTAATTTTGTTTTATCATCATAAAGAATAAGTTATTTGGTTGCTTTGTTAGGATGTGAAGGAATTGTGATATTTGGTGGGTAATACCGAATACGTATGTTCTATCAATATAGAACACCGAATGTAAACTACCCTTGGAGATTGATGTTTTTTCCAGGACTAAAAGTAGACATTGTTACTCTCAGTCCTTTCAACTAACTCTTCGCAAAACATTAAGCCCGTTGGTTCTTAAGTTAGGGCGGGACTGTACTGGAGCTATGATTTGTCATTATTGATGAAAACTTCGCCAGCGCGATGCAGAATCATTGTGGCGCCATCTATCATCTGGCTCATCATTTAACCAGGGCATATTAGGTAATGTGGAGACCGCGGATCCGTCTTGTCCAAACGAACTACCAAACAGACTTTCGCATTAATAATACTAGTATTGATTAGTATTATCGTACAGGCATATTACACGGTGATAAATCTACAGAGTTTTATTTTACCGTTCAAGTAAGTGAACGTGATATTTAATTGCTAAAAACGCACATAACTCCGAAAAGTTAGAGCGCTGGAAATCGGATTCAGTCTGAAGTCAGTCAGAAAGCAAGGCCGAAGTGTAAACCGATCCAGTTAGGGGAATGGGTTAAATATAACTGCCATTTTTGACGACCTTCATGGCGCAACGGCGAGCGCTGTGAATTTAAGTTGGAGATCCGGGTTCGTTTTTGGCGGGGGCAATTTTGGCATTTATAATCTCAGAATTTCTCTGTTCTGGTCTGGACGGAGACTTTAACCGTGGCTAGTTACCACCCTACCGACAAAGACGTGCCGCTAAGCGATTTAGTGTTCCGGTGCGATGTCGCGAAGAAACCGATTAGGGGTTTCACTACCATATTCTTGTAGTGGAATAAAAAAAAAAGAAATATTCCCTAACGAGCTAGCCCACTACCATCTTAGATAACTTAGATAAAAAAAACACTGACTAGGCTATCAGCACTCGTTTAGATTTTTAAAGCGACGGTTGGTACTATTATTTAGATCGCTAAGGTGACACAGATATCGCGCAGCAGAACACAAACAGCGTAGTACACTGGAGCTGAAACGCTCCTAGAGCCGTGCTAGAGTGTCACCGATTACCTCTTTGTATACTGAAAAGACTAGCTTAAATCGAAAAAAGATACAAGTGCTTGGTATTTTTCTTGCGTTTTGGGTAAGGTAAAGCTTGTTTTCACCTATTTTACAGTAGTCATAGAACTTCTAATAATTAATTTTGATTCCACACAAACTTCCGCTTTTCTTACCCAATATACCGGGGGTATAATACCTTTACTCACCAAGTCGCATGACTGCCTCCCCAGACCCCAGGCTGAAAGTATAATTTAAAGCTAAAAATAATATTAAGTTCAGCTCCTAAAGTTCGCTGTGTAATTTTCAATTGGTACTTATGAATAACATCAATTGGGTTAAGAATGCAAATTACATTACTTAAATCTGATTGGCAGTTCCAGAGGTTAGCGAGTTTAAGAAAAAAAAAACAGGCTGTAGCTTTATTGTTTCTTAGATTCATTAGTCCTAGGTGCAACATTGTAATTTAGCTTTAAATATTTACTTTTAAAGGTTTATATTAACTGACTAATAATTAATTGTAAATAATTTATAAGAAATACTTTTTTACATTTTAATGCATGCTGTGATAACCTGTAAATAGTTGAACATTTACTATGTGACTCATTCCAAAAAAAAAAAAGCATGTTTTAATGTATCTACTGTTGGTTGTCCTTTATAAATAAATAAATAAATAAATAAACATAAGGTTGTTTTAATACGTGTTGGTACTTTTCCTTCTTCTATTGTGTCTTGAGCAAAATTGCTTTCAGTATTTAACATTGTGATTGGAAGATAGCTATTAAGCCCAATATATTGTTGGAAAACGTAAGAATGGACTTGAATAATAATCATTTTCACTTATTATTTTTGTTTGGACAGTGTTTACTGTTTACTCCTTTTAATACTTGTTATAAAATTAATGTTGGACAATGCGCTGCTCCGTCTTTTATACGGCCCAGATACCTCTAACAATGTTAATAACAAAACGAACCGCTAATAATTTATGATATTCGATTCTGAATACAGTAAAATATTATTATTGGTTCTTTATAAAAATAAAATCATTACTATTTAAGCAATTCAAAATGGTGGGTGTTTATATGTATATTATAATTATTAATATTATTCATTAAAATATTCATCAGTCATTTTGTTAGTACCCATAACACAAGCTACGCTTACTTTAAGGCTAGATGGTGATGTGTGTATTGTCGTAGTATATTTATTTATAATATTATTAATCTTGTAGTGACGTCACAACATGTTATATGGCAAAGCTGTGACGTGTCAAACACTACTAATAATCAATATGGTTCTTAAGCCTAGCTTAGCTCAAAGCGTTTGATATCATTTTCAATGAATATATTTTTAATTGAAGACTAATTACAGATGAATGCAGTAAGAGTGATGATAATAATAAATTATTACAGTCAATTTTAAATAACCCTGCGAAAAGTTCTCGACAATCATCAAAAGAGTCTCATATTCATAACATTAGCTTTTAAATGGTTATATAAATAAATCTTCTTAAAGCTTCCATTTCCTCCAAAGTGTTCCTCGCATTCAAACTCATTGCCGTTTCATGAATCGGTAATGCCTTTTCGCATCGAAATTCAATATAATATCGAGAGTTTTACAGCAACGCTATGAAAACTATAGCGTTTCAACAATTTCCCTTTGTTTACGATAAAGAAAATCCAACGAATGTTGTATCCATACTAAACATTGCAAATGCAAAAGTGTGTCGGTAACTTTATTCATACTTGTTTATTTTTTATCTGACTGCTAAAAATCGAGGGTATAATATACTAGGTATATGCTAACCGCATTAATTATGTTGAAAATTAACTAAACTTGTGACAATAATTGTTTAGCAAAAAATGATCCGCTAAAAGGGAGAAATAATTAATCTGTACTGTTAATAATTAAAAACATACTGAGCAAATTAAATTTATGAATCGGGCTAGTGAAAAATACTGAGTGGGCGAAATTTGTAGTAAGTTAGCGACTAGAAAATCTGAAGCGATAAATAAAGTGCTCCAAAACAGTGTAATTTTATCGTCCCCGTAACTACCAGTAAATAATATCGCTAAATCTCGTATCGGGATAAAAAATACAACTACTGAGTTATAATAGTCAAAGTAAAGTCCCGTTTGAGTTTAACGCTGATATAGACAACTCGTTCACTGAAAACTACAACAAAAAGCTACAATCAGTTTCTTTAATGACCTACAGTACATATTATAGTAATTTGCTACAGTAATTGATGTCTAAAAGTCATACAACATAGACCTCTAAAAGTCCCGGGAAATACAAGTAAAATAATAGTAGCCTTGAGAAAGAAAGCCGATACAAATTAAATTAAGAGACAAGTAGGTTATATTTTCTTGGCATTCACATTATCGAAAATCTTGCCAATCTGAAAATGGACCTTGACATTTCTAATTTATCCTTATAAATATACTAGCGATATCCCCGGCTACCGCTGCGTTTTTTAAAGGAACATTTTTTTTCTGGTTCTAACAAGTATTATGGGGATGAAAGCTTACTTTTTAAAGGTTGGATTAGTTGTTGATATTCAGCTAATACATTTGCTTTCACAGATTAACTAAACACTTTTTTTAAATTCCGCTTGAACGGATTTCCAATATCTTTATCTTTACATATAATAAAACAAAGTCCTCCACCACGTCTGTCTGTCTGGACGCGAAAAACTGAAAAACTACCGTACGGATTTTCACGAATGAACAGAGTGACTCATGCGGAAGGTTTTAGTGTTATTTTATTATGGTTTTCCTAAACATTGTCTGTATTTTTATCTGTTGCATCGAAAAATTATTCAATGAACTGATACCCCTGCCGCACCCCACTGACACACGATATAGGATGCATTTTATATACTGAACTATTATTTTAACTTACATATTGCTTACCTAATAAATTTATTTTGTTGACTTTCTTTTTTAAACAATAAATTGGAGACATTGGACAGAGTTACTGGGCCACTATGGCGCGACAAAAAAAAGACACCATTAATAATGTTTAGGATTTTTTTCCGTGGAAAAGAAGAGTATCAACAAAGAAACATACCTACCATTCCCATTTATACATTCTTATGGATTGCCAACGGAAGTAAAACTAAGCTAACTCTATTAGGGTCGGAAGAAATTGCATTGCAATTCAGAGACAGTTCGCATTTATCTTGGCAGGCTTTACGCAGCCAAAATGTTGGCAATCCCAACCTTGACCTCCGTAATCAGTAAGCGATGCCAAAAATGCGAATGCAGTAAAAGTTGTATTAAATTTTGGCAAGGAATTTGAAGGCCACAAAGATCAAGCACCAAATTTTGTTCCACGCGCCGCCACCGGGACTTCAATTGATCCTATTCTCAACTCGTGTTGAACGTTGACGCAACGGTTGTTTTTATCACAGATTTATGAAAATAATTAGAGGTGAAAGTATAGGAAACCCAATAACCCAGCAGTGATCCATTATTTAACTGAGGATGATCCTCAGGCAACAGGCCGAGCTTTCTCTCTCGTAGCAGATACGTTTTCAGAGCATAGACCTAATTACGCTGCGATCGAAGTTGATGAACTATTATCTCAACTTAGTAATAAAAGAAACGCCACAAATATCTTATGGCGTTTAAGCGTTTTAGTATATCTTATTATAGCATTACAAATAATATAATAAACTCAAACGTCAAACTATTTAATTTTTAATTAAATTTATTATTTTGCTTTTCTGTACTTGGCACTTCAGCCCGTACTGTTCCTATCCCCGCCAGTTTTATAATTTTTTCCTTTCTAACCTTTCTTTTTGATCTGGGTTCCTGCCATTTTGAATTCCCACTCAAACTTATGGCGACCACAGATTATGCATAATTTTGACCGTTCCGAACGAAGATGCCTTTTTTAAAAATAAACGTACATGCAAAGGCAGATTTGCTATTATTAATGATAATAGGGACTTTTAGATTTAGGATTTATTTATTATTTATTTATTTATTTTTATCCTCATTTATCAATATATTATATCAATTAATTAATAATTTATTGGCTTATGGTATTTGAGACGGTTCTATAATAAAATAAAATATAAATAAATATTTTAAAATATGTAATGGAAACTCGATGCGTTACCACGCTAACATCAAGTCTGTTCCATCGCTTTAGATACTTGTTCCTAATGAACAAAATCGCAGACGAAGATAGTAATCAATCATATTATATAGGTACAAAGATAACGTATTTTCATTTCCATATTATTGATTTAAGAGCGTATCATGAGAAGCTCATCTTGTTACTGGCACAAGGTCGGAACTTGGAACTGATCCAAGTAGCAGCAATATCGCCTTATTTCGGGGTGTATTGGGAATTAGGCTAATCAAAGATGTTACGCTCCTATTGATTTCGGCTTGAACGAGTAGTTGTACAAGATTCTATCACTTGTACGACAAAGTTTGAAGGAACTAATCAAATACATAATTGCCTTCCTTGGACCGTTATTGATGTTACATACTGACTTTTCAATGGACTGGCGTCAATATCGCCTCATCTCGGGGTGTATTGCGTATTAACCAAATTAAATAATATTTATTTTTTTATTGTTATACAAAACAGGTAATAACTAAAAGTAGATCTAATCCCGACCTTAAGCTCGGTTCCTTTGGGAGAGGTGATGAAAGTTTTTGACGACCATACACCATAACTCCGACAAATTATAACCTATTTAAATAATTATTTTTGTACTATAGAGGTTATAATATGTGTTTAATTTTGCCAAAACTTTGTGCAGATCTGATGAATGTAGTTGGAGATAGAGGACAGAACTCCTCAGCTGACAGCAGCAAACCCCTCATTTAAGGCTTAGCGATACTGAATACTTGAATGCCAATTGAATGCCACATCAAAAAACAAAATCAAACGCAGACGAAGTCGCGGGCAACAGCTAGTAATAAATAAATAAATATAAATACTACGACAATACACACATCGCCATCTAGCCCCAAAGTAAGCGTAGCTGGTTCTATGGGTACTAAGAAAGCTGATGAATATTTTTATGAATGTAATACACATAAATAAAATTTGAAGAAAACTTACCAAACATTCTTATGAATGCTTAAACCTTTGGCACTGAAAATCATTTATGTTCGTCATACAAACATTTTCCAGTGGTACGTCTTAAATGGCAAGGCTTAAACTAAGAAATAATTAAATTACTAACTAAATGTAACGGTCTAAAAGACCTCGTTTGGATACCTAACTAAGGTAACTAAAAGAAGATAAATTACATTTTTTTATTTAATAATTATAATTTTTCATAGTATTTATTTTTGTTAATCTTAATATATATAAATCTCCTGTCACGATGTTTGTCCGCGATGGACTCCTAAACTACTTAACCGATTTTAAATTAAATTGGCACACTGTGAGCAGTCCGGTCCAACTTAAGAGATAGGATAGCTTAGGTCTTTAATTATAAAATTCAAAATTCATTTATTTCAAGTAGGCCTAATATAAGCACTTTATAGTGGCAATTTTATTTTATTGCAAATTGTTTTTCTATGATTAATTGACAGTAACAACTCACATGTTATATAGGTATAAATACTACTATACTCATTTAAAGCTTAGCGATACTGAATACTTTAAAAACAAAATCAAACGCAGACGAAGTCGCGGGAAACAGCTAGTATTTAATAAATTTATATTGCATTTTTATTTTTTTTTCGTTATTGTATATTGTTATAATTTCTTTATTCTTTTTATTTTTATTATAAATACTAAAACTAAATCGCTCCGGTAATTAGACTAATGGGCCTGCAATTTAGCATCTCACACTTTCTACAATTATGTTTACAAAATGCCTCTTATGTAACGTAACCTTAAAACCCAGTAAACCACAGAGTATTTGGTGCGTGAACTGTGAATGAAAAGTTTTAACGGCAACGTTATACTTACAGTTCGAAAAGCTTTTATCACACCAACATAACGTCGATTATCGTTTGATAAACTGCTAAGTTATATTTGTCACGCGAATTAGTCTCATGCACGTATTGGTTGGAGATAGTTACGTTGCTCATTATTTATTTAGTAGTTTTTGCACGTGACTCCGATCGCGAATGAGCTGCGAATGAATTATCATCTCTTTTGTAAATGAAAACTGAAATAATACTTCACAGGCTTTAAAGGTACATTATTTAGTGTCTCTGAGACTTATCTGTGTAGCCGAAAACCTAATAGTTTTTGAGTAAACAACTGCCATAGTTTAGCATAGCTACATATAAGAAAGGGTGAGGTGGTAAGCGTGGTGACGCATCGAGCTTCCATTACATATCTGTTGCCCACGACTTCGTCTGCGTTTGATTTTGTTTTTTGATGTGGCATTCAATTGGCATTCAAGTATTCATAATCGCTAAGCCTTAAATGAGGGGTTTGCTGCTGTCAGCTGAGGAGTTCTGTCCTCTATCTCCAACTACCTACATAGCTCTGCTAAACTGTGCATAGGTACTATGCGCGTGTCGATCATTTATCCTCAATATGGCTGTCATGAGTAAACACTTAGAAAGTTTTGAATTCGTTTGTATGGGAAAATAAAGATGCTTCTTTTCATTTAATATATTCCCAGGGAGATTCCTTATGAAATATACTGCATTTGTCAATATTATTTCGTAAGTCACACACACACACATTGTATAAGCGAACTTATAGTTAATGAATTTGTGTTTGAACTGTTGTTTTGTATTTGTTTCAGGTACCTATAACAGAAAACAGTCATCTATTTTTCGATCCCCGTGGACCGTGGTGATAGAATTATATTTATTTATTTATTTATGTTTAGCAATTCAATCTAGCTCATCCCGCTTTGCTATTTAGTATGTTTGTCTGCGGATCCGGGAAGTCCCGGGTCAAACCAAGATAGAAGTAGGTAAAATAGAATAGAATAGAATAGAAAAACTGAATTGCAACAAAACACAAAGAAACAATGCATAGTATAGCAGAAATAGAAGTTAATGCTGGGGTGCAAAGGCCTTTTCAAATTATAAATAGTATTTAACAAATAGGTAAATATACAAATAGTACCTACTCATTAAAAAGTCCTTATCAAATTCAAAAAATCTTTGTTCATGTAGCCCTATCACTAGCACTTATGAAGCGTTCGTACATAACTGTAGATACCTACTACTAATAAGGCAACCTGTGGGTATAAGCATTTCCTGTCCTTTGAAGACATTCTACATTACATTATGACGGCCGAATGGACTTTTTTTAGAACTTTTTTATTTATTTTTATTTTATTTAAATAACTTTATTGCATATAAAGGAAATACACACTGGAACACTAACAGTGATCTCTTCCAGGCTATCTTAACTTTTAAAGGGAAACAACTTCGTTTCATATTTGGGTTGCGCAAATATGATCATATTTCTCAATTTCGGTCTCGTCTCAAGTGGTTACCTATCAGACTTCGCCGGAATTTGCACATTGTTTCTATTCTGTACTGTGTTTTATTTCATCCTTCTACTCCTCTTTACCTGAAAGAGAGGTTTCAATTTGTAGGACTCCCAGATGAACTTCGTTCTACGAGGAAGTTAGTCTTGAAGGTGCCTGGTCACAAATCCTTCTTCTTCAACGGATCATTTACGGTTCAGGCTATTAAAATATGGAACGCCTTGCCGTTAGATATCCGTGAGGCACAATCGATTGGGACCTTCAAGAAACTAGTGAAGGATCATTATTTGTCTCTTTCAGCCGAACAACGCTGAAGCGAATCATTTTAAGTGTGTAATTTGAATTATTTATGTATTTCATACTAATTGGGGATGTTATATGTAATATATTTATATAGATATTTATGTTATATATTTTATTTGTATTTATATGTAATATATTTATATATATATATATATATTATAGTTATATTTATATACATATATATATTTTATTTATATTTATATATTTGTATAATTTTTAAATCTTATTTATTGCACCACCTACCTCTTTTTCTATGTTTTTTCCTTTTACGCCATTGGTTGCCTGGAAGAAATCGCTATGTAGCGATAAGGCCACCAAATTGTACTCTCATGATTTGTATTTATATCTTTGTAACTACTTTTTGTTTCTTTGGTGTACAATAAAAGTGTATTCATTCATTCATTCAACTTGGTCAAACATAGTTTTATCGAAACTAACCTTTTACGCAGGGCACGCAGCGGAAGCTCTCAAAAGGAGTTATTTTCATGAGTGCTATGCTCCTATTGGCCTTAGCGTTATGATATATAAGCCTTTAGCCTTCCTCGATAAATGGGCTATCCAACACTGATGTAATTTTTCAAATACTCATTATAATATAAATAATAGAATATAATAAATAGTTCCTGAGATCATCGCGTTCAAGTAAACAAACAAACAACTCATCAGCTTTATCTATAACTATATAAGATAAGATAATAATAATAATCTTATTTCAAGCGTCTTATAGGCTCATTTCATAAATACGAGTATGTAGTGAAGTTGATGAAGTTATGTATGAGTAAGTATGAATGAAGCTTCGTAAGTAGTACAACTTATTTTATATGTTACTAGCTATTGCCCGCGACTTCGTCTGCGTTTGATTTTGTTTTTAAAGTATTCAGTATCGCTAAGCCTTAAATGATATATATATAGTAGTATTTATATATATATATATATAGCATGTGACTGTCAATTAATTATAGCCAAATAATTTGCAATAAAATAAAATTGCGACTATAATTAAAGATCTAAGTCTAAGTCTAATCTACTACTCACAGTGTGCCAATTTAATTTAAAATCGGTTAAGTAGTTTAGGAGTCCATCGTGACAGGAGATTTATATATATTAAGATTGCTAAGAACTAAACAAATATATGTTACTTAATTACTATTACAACTAAAGATGATTCTGAATGTACATTTGAATTTTATCTAGCTAGAAAAAACACTGTTCTAAACTGTTCAACCCAAACTCTTACTCTATATATATAAAAAATCCTCCTCTTACTTATATATATAGAGTAGCCAGTGCTTTATAATAATAATGATTGGATGTATAAAGTGCACGCCACTTCAACTAGTATAGACTATAAAACGTGAATCCACCTTTTAGAGCACGGGGAAATCTTCAAATAAAGGAATCAACTGCAAATATTGACCAACTCACAGCTAAAAAGCGGAAATAAAAATAGTGCACCGGGATAAAAATAAATCGAATTTCTTTGCGTTTTCTTCTGTGCCCGGGACTTGGGTACAGTTTGTTGTGCTCGAGCAAATAGCGCACAAAGCCACTGCAAAGACTTGTTCAAATACTTAACCTCCTATCCAGACTGGCCGTTATCTTAATGTACATTTAAAATGTAAACAGCTCGTACCCCCAGTTGGAAAAGTAGGTAAGAATTGCTAATTGAAGAAAGGAGAAAGAATTGAGATATGACGTAGATGGGACCCCATTTTTCGATTGGTACTTGTAATTTATTTATAATGCTTTTATTAAACTTCAAAATGCTTTTATTAAACTTTAAATTAATAGATAATGCTTTTATTAAACTTCAAAATGATGTTGGAAAAGAACAATCTGCTGAGTTTCTTGCCGGCTCTTCTCAGTGGAATCTGCCTTCCGAACCGGTGGTAAAGTCACTACAAACAGACTGACTTGACGTTTCAAAAGTGCTTATAAATTAGGCCTACTTGACATAAATGAATTTTTAATTGAATTGAATATTAATTTTTGCTAATTAGGTCTATAGGTCTAGGGTTATAGGTACTGTACCTACCATACTACTACTATGTATTTTTTGGTAACATAATAGTTAAATAAATATAAATATACTACGACAATACACACATCGCTATCTAGTCCCAAAGTAAGCGATGCTTGTGTTATGGGTACTAAGATAACTGATGAATATTTTTTATGAATAATATACATAGATACTTATATAGATAAAAACCCAGACACTGATATACATGCATGTTTATCACACAAATATTGTCCAATTGTGGGAATCGAACCCGCGGCCTTGGACTCAGAAAGCAGGGTCGCTGGCAACTGCGTAATAATAGAGCTTTTTGTGACACAGCTCGTCCGGAGAAGTGCTATTGCCATGCTTATTTATGCCGCTTTAAAAAAAAAAAAAAATTGCAGCTTAGCAGCATTATCGCAATGCTGTGTTGCCGGTCGTGGCTGCCAGTGTATATATGTACAGGAAAATTATACTTAACACCTACAATGGGTCTAGGCCTCAAATGGATGGTCACAGGGCGGCATGTTGCAGGACGTGTGAAGTGTTGCTCTGTTTATAGCCAGTGGTTTTCCACTTATCATCAGGTGGCCCATTTGCTTGGTCAGTCAATTATTACCTACTATTAAAAAAAGTTACGCCATTTAGCCATGCGAGAAGTGGCGTTCATAGAGGGTATGCAATTAAATAATAAATAAATATAGTACGACCATACACACATCGCCATCTAGCCCCAAAATTAAGCGTAGCTTGTGTTATGGGTACTAGGATGACTGATGAATATTTTTATGAATAAAATACATAAATACTTAGAATATACATATAAACACCCAGGCAATGAAAAACATTCATGTTCATCACACAAAAAATATCCAGTAGTGGGAATCGAACCCACGGCTTTGGGCTCAGAATGCAGGGTCGCTGCAAACTGCGCCAATCGGCCGTCAAATGATATAAAATGAAGAAAATATCCAGTACTAGTTATAAGAAACTTAAGGATAGGCATTGAAAGAGTTCTAAAAAGCCTACCCTTAAGTATTTATAACTCGTACTGGATATTTTCTTCATTTTATATTATCTGCATACCCTGTGCATACCGGCATTGTAAGAGATATAAAAAGCCTCCCCTTAGTATTTATAACTTGTGCTGGACATTTTCTTCATTTTATATTATCTGTATACCCTGTGCATACCCTCTATGCACGCCACTGCATGCAAACCTCAAACGAAGTTTACGTCCGTCAATTATAACTATAGAAAAATATCTAAAAATAAAACCATGAAATAACTGTAACTTTTTGACCGCTCAAACATTTCAGGTGTTTCAAACTATTGAAATAAAATAAAAGTGCTTATAAACCGCGCTAAAATGCTATAAAGTCGGTTTATTGCGGGGTAAAATTTTTCATGTAGGTACGGATTTTTCGTGCAGGTACCTACGGATTTATTTTCGCCGTTTTATTTCATTGCCATTGGCCCGTTCTCGCTTATAACGTGTAGCCGGACTGATAATTTCGTTTCGAATTAAAACATCGTGCAAAATTAAACAAATGAGTTTTTTCCATCAATAATTTTCATCATAATATTTTGCGTTAACGGTAATTCGTTGTTACAATGATCATCGTTAACTCGCAGCGTACTGCTACAAATTTTACACCTACCTCAATAAAACAGATAACAAACGTAAAGTTATTTCAAACAAACTACGTATTTAATCGAATGACTGAGGTCTGGACGAATAATATCTGTTCTTGCTTTTGCAGTTTCAATCACTTATTCCAATCCTTCAATCACTTAAACATTGCACTGGTTATTCTCGTTTTACTGCTGGGCCCAGTCTCTCATAAGAGAGGCGGTTTAAGAGCACAGACCCACCGCGCTGCTCGAATGCGGGTTGGTGAGCTTTAACGACTATTACCACAATTAAGGGATAGTAACCGGTACCGACGGGTTAACGCGCTCTCCGAGGCACGGGGGCTGACAATGCCAACTTCCTAACTTCGGACTGGTACCGAACATTCTGAACTGAGCCAATTTGACTGAAATTTAGAATTGAGCTTGAGTATACCCTTTATTCAATCATAGGTTCCTTTATATCCCGCGTTCAAAAATAGTGAAGCAGGCGTAGTAAACAGCTAGCATTTAATATTCTTGCCAAGTAACCAAAGCCAATAAAACGAAAAAAAAAAAACAAATAATTAGCTTAGCTATATTAAACATTCCTATTTGAAACTGATGTTTGAGGTTATATATATCCTATCCCCAGGGGCGTGAACTTTATACATGCACAAAAGCACTGCCTACCCTAAAATTGACGATTTCTGCCATTTTATGCCATTTTCCTGCTGTATGCATACCCTGGTAAGACACCCAGTGGACGCCACTGCCTATCCAATAACAGTTTTATCTGCAGAGTTTGGGAGCACGATCATATTATCTTACAGGCATGCAGGTTTCCTCACGATGTTTGCCTTCACCATTGAGGCTAGTGATATTTTAATTGCTCATAATTTTTCTATATGTTTATGTGGTGTACAATAAAAGTGTATTCATTCATTCATTCATAGCTCGGTGCGTGCTAGGATTTGAACTCGGCCCTCCGAAAGTGAAGCCGAAATCTACTACGCTATCACTGATACCCATTTATAATATTAGTATGGATTTCCCCAAGGGTTTTAACGTGGATAGCAATCAGGATTGCAATTTGCATTGTGCCGATAGATATCTGAGTATTTGAGCATGAGAACCTCTCGATATCGTAGAACGGAATGAATGCAAATTAGGCTGGAATACGAACGCAGTGGGTGAACTTGGGCGTGCACTTGCATGAATGAACTGGAATGCTTTATTTACCCCTCTTGTACACTGAGCATTGACTAATAACAAATGAAGATAGAAAGCAGGGGATACAAAGACGTAACTTTGAACTAATAGGCCTTTCTAGTTTTTTAATACATACAGTTGAAATTGTAAAAGTAGGATCAGAAACAGTTGATGGAAATGTATAAAGTAGACGATAAATAATGATTGACTTGACGATTTGGTTTGTTTTGTTTACGTAAATAAAATTAGGATAATCTCAATGGACCAAAAATAGGCGATAAAATAATCCGAAATGGCAATTACTATACAAAATGTCTGTCAATCAAATAAGTTTGACGTGCCTGTGTGTGTGTCTGACTTTGGCATCTTATTTTCCGAACGGATGAACTGATTTTGATTTGTTTTTTTCTAATCTGGAAGGTGAGTCAGGAGCTCGATGAAAATCGATCCAAGATGGCCGCCGTCACAAAATAGCGTATTACATCTTTTTTCCAGAACTCCCACAATATGAGTATCAAATGAAAGGGCTTGACTAGTAGAATAATTTACATTATATTGGAAGTCGAAAATTCTTACATTTTTAATTCGTATAAAATTCAAAAAAATTCACAGGTTCTTTATTTATCCTAGTAGGCCTATCACAGGCACTTATGATGTTTACATATTTATTTTATTTAAATTGTAAGGGGATGGTTATAACTTCGTTCGACAACTTAAACCTAAAGCTACGAGGTATCCTAACGCGCCCTGGTCTAACAAGAGCCCACAACAAACTTAGCCGGGTATATTATACATTATCAAGTTTCTTTATACATACGGGTGAAATTATTCATAACAGTTGATGGGAAATATAGTAAGTAGACAATCAATGAAGATTAAGTTAATGATTTTATTATAGAAGCTCATAGGTTACAATGACGCGAGTTCCATGATTTTTGTTCACCCAAAAAGTGCCTAAGTTTTTACTTCAAAAAGGCACTAAAAAATAAATTCTTACAGTTTAATTTAATAAAAGCTTACATCCAATGAGTTTACAATTTGTAATGTGAGCAAGGCGCTATCATTTTTCATTCCTTTTAACGCGACTTCAGATTTATTTGTTTTCCTTCAAGTAGGTATGTAGCTATGTTATTTCCTTGACACAATAAATTACAAATGAGATGTCAAGGGTTCCATTGTAACAATTGATTAATTCAATTCATTGAGTTTTTAAATACTTAATTTATGTTTACTATATACAACGTGTAACAGAAATACGAAATAATATTGAAGAATGCATAAGGAATCACCCTGTAAAAATATTAAATTAAAATAAGCATATTTACTTTTCCATGCAAACGAATTCAAAACATTCTAAGTGTTTACTTATGGCAATCCTATTTAAGATAAATAAAGTATACAAAGCGTGTAAAACTTTAATGGTACAACCTGAATATTCACCTTGTACGCAAAAAGTATCTTCTGAAGTCGAAACTTTTATTTTAACTCATTAAAAGTCTTATTATAAGAAATTTGGCTGACACTGAAACATTTAATTTTTGAATTTCGAACAATCGAATGAAATCTAGTAATGCCATAACTGTATTAAAAATACTGCTATCTTAATATATATAAATCTCCTGTCACGATGTTTGTCCGCGATGGACTCCTAAACTACTTAACCGATTTTAAATTAAATTGGCACACCGTGAGCAGTCTGGTCCAACTTAAGAGATAGGATAGCTTAGATATTTAATTATAGTCGCAATTTTATTTTATTGCAAATTATTTGTCTATAATTAATTGACAGTCACATGTACTCATTTAAGGCTTAGCGATACTGAATACGATAAAAACAAAATCAGACGCAGACGAAGTCGCGGGCAACAGCTCGTATGCTTATAAAATATATTTACGCCAAAGTAAACCGGTCAAATCACAATTAGATAATAAAGGTATATTCACTGGTTACTTAGTCTCTCGGGAAATAAACTGCCTTTTGTATAAAATCGCAGTGGTATTATGCCAAAATACTCATTGATATAATTGGGAAAGCGTGTTCGAGGTAAATAATATATAATTTTTATCACACTTATAAATTAACTATAAAATAGGGCATATTATAAATAACGAATACAATGATTTCAAGAGCACGCATCACTATGAGTAGTTGACACTCGACAAAAATTGCACCCACGGGCCACGTCGAGCTCGCCCCATAGGTTTGATTTAGTATATAAAGTAGGTTCAAAATTCGAACAATATCTTTTTAAATTTTTAGTGGTTCTTGGAATTTGTTATAAAAAAGCTTTGAACTGTATATGTATTAAAGCATTTTTAAAGCCACGAGTCATCGCCAGCTCCCGTACAATGTTTATCCATTTTACTAATCCGGAAAATGCCTCGTTAAGCTGACAAGACGGAATCTCCATTAAACCTTCCTCCCAGTCAGCACCGCGGCTAATAAGCGTTAAAGCGGTCTTCATAAAGCCACGGGGGAATAGCAGCTATTGATTTTCAGTTGCTTTTATGAAAGACAAATGCTGAAATTGTTCAAGGATTTAAAAAGAAACCTAAAGCGATTTCACAAACCATATCCTTTCAGATATACAGTAGAAAAGTGGAATCCTTGTGAAAGTAATAAATATCAGAAGTGGGATTATATTTCAATAAAACTGACGCGACTTTACTAACTAACGTAAAAATCTGTAAAATTTTTAAAAAGTTTTAAACGTAGTGCGTAATATCATAGTTCCGTAAGGTTTTCTACTAATAATCTGCCTTTTTACAAGTCGTATCTTATGGGATCATATTTCCAAAGTAATCCATATTAAAATAAAAATAAACAGTGTTTTTTTTTTATTTGTTTGTTTAGTATCGATATTCTGCTCAACCACTACACTGATTTGAATGCAATTCATAAATAAATAGATTGGATCTTTTAGGTAGACATACAATACGTTTTATACCTTATAAGCACCCGTAAACTATTTTCACGGAATTAAAATAAAATAGCGTTCGTTGCTTATGTGTGGCTTTACAGCTTCGCAGTTTGACGCCTTAGATTTACCGAGAGTAAATGTCAACACCATCTTAACAGTGTAAAGGTTACTTGCTATTGTGACCAGTAAGGGTCCTTCCACGGTTGCGCTGTCTAAACACCTTCGTGAGACCTCTGCATTACTATTTTTATTTCACTCTGTGCTAAAAGGCTAAGAGTTATGAAAATACCTCTTATTCTAATTCTACACGATGCCGTATATACAGACATCTGTATGGAAACAGTCCCTTAAGTTTTCACTTTTTAGAGCTTTAAAGTTAACATACGTTATATAACCAACAACTTAATATTAGTTGCCTAATAACTTTCAGTCGAGCCAGCTGTAGCTTCGATTAAGTTCAAACGACGGCCGACTGGCGCAGTGGGCAGCGACCCTGCTTTCTGAGTCCAAGGCCGTGGGTTCGATTCCCACAACTGGAAAATGTTTGTGTGATGAGCATTAAGTGTTTTTCAGTGTCTGGGTGTTTATATGTATTTTCTAAGTATTTATGTATATATAATTCATAAAAATATTCATCAGTCATCTTAGTACCCATAACACAAGCTACGCTTACTTTGGGGCTAGGTGGCGATGTGTGTATTGTCGTAGTATATTTATTTATTATTATTATTATTAACTTTCCATAGTTTAAAGTAAATCTGTGAAATGAATACGCTCGATGTTCAATTCAAATTATTCTTAGCTTTCATCATTTTTAGTGCTCACAACCATGTCCTGTATAATAAATACAGTAACTATCTAACTAAGAGACTTACTTGTTGCGATTATATTAAGGATGTATTGAAATACTATGATTGATGGATGGCGTAGATTATTAGGATTTCCGGCGTCAAACTAGGCAATACGTGTGTTCACCATAATAACTGAGCATGTAGATTGGCTCTTACGTATAATGTATTTTAGTATTAGTGTTCAAACGAAACTGATTTATGTCGGATACAGCAGTTTGTCTCGTTTTAAAGTCTAAGGCCACACTATTTGAAACCGTATTATAGCGTGCTAATGCTAGCCTGTTAGTTTTATCCTAGCCTGTTTTCGCAGTCCGATAATCCAATCGACGCAATCTTGTTTTTTTTTCAACCTCCTCAGCAAGTAATCCCATAGATATTATGAATAATGACACTTACATTTTTGAAGCTGAATATTGTTACAGTACTTTTTGAAAAGTTTTAAAATAATTATAACTGGATACGTTCCAGATATTCATTAAACTTTTGAGTGATGTTACAAAATTGTTATAAATTGTTGTTTAATTTACAAGAAATTATTAATATTACATTTGACACACCGTGAATGTGCATACCATTGTGTCGGTTTTTAACACAAAACAAAAAGATGCATAAGCTATATATACTTCAGTCTTGTTAAGAGAATCAGACAGCGCAAAGTCGCTTTAACAATAAACTTATTAAAATAATACTATTATAAATCCTACATCAAAGATCGGATTCAGAGAATAATTATATTTTATCTTATTTAATTTATGTTTCATTTGATTTATTAATTTTAAACTTTTGTCTTCAGATCGAGCACAGTTATCAAATACAGGTACACAAACTAGATACCCAAACTATCTAGTTAAAAAAAGGTCCGAGAAAAAAAAGTTGTTAGCTTTCATGGTAGGAACTACAAGGCCGAGAGTTTTCTGGTATTTTTTATTTAACCCTGTGTTATTATACATTTATTTATTTACACTCTTTGTTTACATACTCCAGGTCCAGTTCAGAACAGATACTTCAAGTAGGTAGTAGGATACTAAAGGTGGTTTTATCGCTAAGTAACGGTTTGTACCAGGCAATCATAAGATTAGGAAAACTAAGAAGAAAAAAGGTGGTGCATACATTGTAGTGGAAATTCATTTGTTTTCTTTACAAAGATCTTTTTTATATGCCTTAGCCTCAGTACGTATCTAATATATGGAATTCGTCACATTCACAAACATGAGTCAAAGGAAAAGGTCCCAATATCTAAAGAACACGTCGCACCGTGAATACGATGAATAAACAGCAGTTGCTGGTACCCCTACCTATGGAAGGACTTCTATGTGAAGCCCCAGCCTAAATATTCAGTACTCATAGGTAGACATTAATATTCAGGTTCACTTTTATTTTTGTCTGTGTACGCAGTAAATCAAATATAAAAAGCACTAATGTAAACAAAGAAACGTTTTTTTCTCCACATTTGCGAAAAATTAAAAACTTTCAAGCGGTATACACATGAAGAGGTTATAGTCTGGTTGGGACATCGGCTTTAGTTTCGGGGTGCCAAGTTCAAACCCCGGCACGTACCTCTTATTTTTCCAAGTTGTGTTGATAAAAAAAACACCGTGAGGAAACCTGCATAATTGAGAGTTCCCCATAATTTTCCCAAGGTCGTGTGAAGATCACCAATCTGCACTTAACCAACGCGGTGGACTACGGGTATATTATACTAGTCAAGACAAGGCAAATATTCAATATCCATATAATAAATAAATAAACATATTACGACAGTACACACATGGCAATCTAGCCCTAAAGTAAGCGTTAGCTGGTGTTATTGGTACTAAGATGACTGATGAATAATATACATAAATACTTATAATATACATATAAACACCCAGACACTGAAAATCATTCATGTTCATAAACACAAACATTTTCCAGTTGTGGGAGTCGAACCCATGGCCTTGGACTCAGAAATCAGGGTCGCTGCTCACTGCGCCATTCGGTCGGCAAAGTATATGGTGAGAGTTATGTAGCAAAAAAAACCGTCATTCTGTGGCAGCGGGCATATTGGCCCGAATTTCATCGAGTTAAGATCACTCCCGACTAATTCACCTTTCAAATAAAAAAAACAATTTAAAAATCGTTGTTTCTGCGTCGGGTATTAAAAACATAACATACAATACGATAAAAAAATAATGTTATTTTTGTCATAGTATTCGTCCGCCCGAATGAAACTTTTATCACGTTATCTTGTTACCTCAAAATGAACACGCATTCAATAAAATCACTGCACTTCATCGCAGACAGGAGCCGGCACAATAATTGCAGCGAGCAAACTCGATTTCCCCTAATTGGATTAAGTCAAACAAAAGCAGCCAGGTCGGGCAATAAAACACACGAAAGCCATGTTTTTCAGCATTGGACGTTGAGAGCTCTTCACTGCACATCATGGTCTTACTACTTTTGTTATTACCTCTAAAGCCGGATCTAACAGACGAGATAAATAATTTAAACAAACCTTTTAAATTATTTATCTATTACAAATTTTGTGTTATCAATATTTTTGTGTTATGCACCTTTGTTATTTATTTATAACTTAAACGTGCGGTGGTGAGGTTCGGCTCGTTCGTCATCTAGCCAGCAGCGACACGTAGTGTACACTTTAGAATCTGTTACGAATCTCTCGTCTCGGCGAAACAATGTAATGTTAAATCGAATAATTCGGCCGAATATTCGGTTCGGTATACCGAATAATATTCGGTATTCGGTTATTGGGTGAAACCACTTTTCGGCGCATCTCTAGTAAAAACTGATTTCGGGTATGGGTAAAACTGCCGCACCTTTGACAGGTCAGCCCGTTACCATCTTATACTGCCTATTCACTTACTACCAGGTGAGATTTTTCCAAAATTTTGTTGGTACAGATGAATATAATTGGAGATATTAGACAGAACTTCCCAGCGGGTAGCATCAAAGCCGCAGGGTTTTAAGACTAACGATACTGAATACATAAAGTGTTGTCACATTTATGAGGACTTGAGTGCAATGACTACATAAAAAACGTTAAAAGTATTCTTGATTAATCTTTAGGATACGTATCACCTAAAAATGAAATTTAGATTATTCCTCTAAAAATTACGTGATTGCGATTGGCAATGTTTACGTGGTTGAAGCTTTCAAATGTGGTTATTAAAGTTCCAAGAGCAAGAACCGATTTATTATTAGCCCGCACCCCAGTCGCTTGTTTAAATATAGTGATTTTTGTCATTGAAGAATCCTTTACAATTGGTATTTGATTTATTGACGTAGGTGTAGACTACTTTTCAGTAATCCCAGTAGCTGATTCCAGTAATTTATGCCAACCCGCAGTGTACATCTCGTATTGTATAATTTAAAACAATACGCGTTACAGCCGGTTTATTCGCTTATTACCGAGTTCACGTACATTAACCGTTACATAGAGAATAATTCGTTTGAAAGCTGCTAGCCTTTTCGGTGCAATTTATATCTTAAAGTTAAGAACTTGACTGTAATAGGGTAATTAACATTCAAATGGTCTTTATTAAACCTCAGAAGTTAGCTATCGAGTTTCGGGAGCTTTAATAAAGCTAAATTGGTTGTTTTATACGAATCCTGTGGGTTTTCAAAATCATAAGATTGGACATTTATAAATTGAAAATTATATAATGGCCGACACCGTTGTACGCAAATTCCTTAACTGGTCTATACAAATAGTACTTATTATCCTTTTCCACAAAGAGCGAAGTGAAAGGGATGGAATATTGTTTGTAACAATTGATTTAATATGTTACTACAACAGTATTATTAACGACTTAATACTAGCAAACAAAACGAAATCAATCAGACGTGATGCAGAGGCAAATACTTAATATCAACCTGGTATACCACTTGTGTCATTTATCTTTTTAGAAAAAATATACCCTGACGGGCTAGCACAGGCGGGAGACATAAAATATATACCCCGATTATATCCCCTGACGGGGGATATACTTACCGTGTCCACCTGCTAAAAACGGAAACAGGAAATAGGAGAAGTTTACCCCAGTTTATTATTACACATATATTATTTGAATATTATATCCACTTGTGCGCCAGTGATCTGAGAGTTGATAAAGCTGTGAGAGAAGGTAATTTTTTATCCTTTCCCCGGGGAGATAATTGTCTCTTGCCCATCCTAGCCGTGCTGGAGAGACCTTAAAGTTGCCCAATTAGTCTTGCCAGGGATCTGAAGAAATCGGCGAATTACAAAATATTATTGTATAAATGATATAAATCTCACAGTCATTCCACTAACATGTACAAATTTTGAATAAATTGGCTTATTTGCATAAAAAAATGTTTTTCTTTGATCTTGAAAACACTTGATTCTCTAGAATGACGTGGAAGCGCAGTATTATGGATGGGATAAAGCTTGGATGCATAATCAAATCAGATTAAACGCGTCCTTCGATTGCAGATTGGTAGAGGGTTATTTATTCGAGGATAAGGAGGCTTGACCGCCAACTTACCTGATCTTTAATGGCAAAGGTACAGCACCTTATAAGATAGTTGGAAACCGGTTGATACCTGTCATCTCTATATAAAATGTAGGGAATGAACAAATGACTTTTTAGAATCGTATGTTTCGTATGAAGGTAACGAATCAAAAATGGAAGTACGTTAACCTGAAAGGAGTAAGACAGTTTATAAAATCATCTGATGCTTTGTATGGGAATACCAAATTTTTTGATGGTACGGCTAAGCTACTTCACTTAACCATAGATGAATCTGAAAAGAGGAGAAAAAAAACTTAGCATCTTTGCCCCGGGAAAAATCTGCAGCTTCCGTTATAATGAATGTGGAAAAGTTTGCGCTCTGTGCATAATTTTTCCGGATTCGATTTGAAAGGCGAATGAAATATCAATTTGTGGGCATAAAGCTTCATAGATTTTAAGTGGTTCAGATTTCATCGTGTTTTAATTGAGGGAGCACGGGTGAGGATCTGGCGTTGAAGGGGTTTCAATGGAATGCCAATTATCTATCGCAAATTTTTATTTGTATAAATTGTGTTTTTATGTCCCATGTTTTAACTATTTTATAGGCAAGATAAAGGCAGACGATAGACACGTTCGAGATGTGGTGCTGGAGGCGCATGTTGAGAATACCTTGGACAGCCAACAAAGGTGTCTATCCTGGCGCAGCTAGGAGTTAGTGTTCGACTTTCCTCTATATGTTACCAACGTTTGCTTTTGTATTTCGGGCTCATAATGGGGCGGGCTGTAGGGTGGTAACTTGCCACGGCCGAAGCCTCAGACCAGACCAGAAAAAAATCTGAAATTATGAATTCCCAAATTGCCCCTGCCGAAAACGCAACCCGGGACTTCCTTCTAAAATTCACAGCGCTCATCGTTCCTCCAGGGAGTTCGTCAGGGCAGTAACATAACCAGTAAATACAAGTCCGATCCCAGATAACTATATCAAATAACTATCAGTAGTTATTTAATATAATGTGATATAGAACAATCAACCACGACGGGTTACTGTTATATTCTACCTTCCTATGCTGCAAAAATTAAGATAAGTTCCTTTTTCTCCTCATAAATATTTATATTAACCCAATCATATGCACAAGTAGGTACTCGATCGTTAAAGTAAGTACATGCGGCAGAATCTAACCCACTTTTGATCTACCAACCTTGATGCCGTCATATTTATATTTCATTCGGCTTTTAAAACGAATCTGAAAAATATGATCCATATCACGCAAACATTTCTCCATTCGTTATACTATTTTCAAGAGCTGCAGGTTTCCTCGCGCTACGCTTAAATTGAATTTGCGCTGGATTTCGCAGTGTTGTATTTATTTTGCAACAAATACCTAGGGCTTGAGCAGTTTGCTTGTTACACAAATACTGAGTATTTATTTTATTCAGCTTATCTACTCTTTGCTCACTTGCACATATTTATGATTTACCGCTTAAGCAAATGTATCTTTTAGAATAAATAAATAAATATAATTAAAATAAATATACTACGACAATGCACACATCGCCATCTAGCCCCAGAGTAAGCGTAGCTTGTGTTATGGGTACTAAGATAGCTGATGAATAATTTGTTTTTTTATGAATATTAAACACATAAATACTTATAATATCCAGATAAACACCCAGAAACTGAAAAACAATCATGTTCATCACACAAACATTTTTCAGTTGTGGGAATCGAACCCACGACCTTGGACTCAGAAAGCAGGGTCGCTGCCCACTGCGCCGCTTGGCCGTCAAATCTCCAATCTATCTTTTAGAAGCCTTTATTATTATAATTATTGTATCTTAATCTGCAAATAAGCGGTGATAGCCTAGTGGTTAGAGCTTCAGCCTCCATTTCGGGGGGACCGAGTTCGATCCCCGGCAAGGATCTCTAACTTTCGGAGTTAGCGCGTTTTATTAAAATACCACTTTGCTATAATGGTGAACGGGACATCGTGCGTAATCCTGCATGCCGGAGAGTTATCCATAACGTTCTCAAAGGTGTGTGAACTCTACCAATTCTACACCATTCTAATTCTGAGTGGAGACCCGTGCCCTGTGAGCTCACAATCCCGTAGACCCAGCACGGTGATTATGGCGGGGCAACCAGCCCCTAAATATTGAATCAATTTAAAGTTACCATTAATAGCATTTTGACTGAGGGGTTTGTACTCGAAATTTCTTGACAGTTTACGCCAATACCTAACGATCGTTGCTCTAACACGGGAATAGAATCCACGACCTCGTTATCTGCAATCGAACATATTACTTACTACTGTTGTCGGCCATGGATATTGTGCGTTATCTGTGGTCACGTGGGTGGCAGCATTGGACTAGCGGCGCGCTCGGCGCGGGCTTAAACGAAAAACGGGTGGTACGACGGCTGGAAAAATGGCGGGAAGGCGGTAGATTTTTCCATTCAGTTGGCCGCATGCAAAAATGTTGTAAGCGTATTGGAAAAATATAAGTAACCTCGGTATTGTATTAAGGATTATTTATTAAAAGACTATCTAAAACATACACCATTTATTAATTATCTTTTAATACTACTTACTACAATAGTCTTACTAAATTTAGAGATATTCGCAGTTTGCGAGGACTTAATATGTCGTACGAGTATGATCTATATTCGCTTCTCAATATATGTATATCTAAATCGTAAGACGTATCACATAGCACCCAGGAGACCGCTGAAGGAAATATATGGCTTTTGATTTTCCAATTAGGCGGAAGTCGTTCATATTTCCATGAGCGGAATAAATTTAATTTCATTTTCCTATGTGGACCTTTTTACGTTATTCGAATAAGTAAATTTGTAGGATGTTGTTTCCCAGCTGGAATGTCAATGTCAAATCGCCAAATGTATTTATGTAATACCTATATTCTAATTCTATCTTCATCTTATTTTTGGTTATATATTTATATGTGTTATGTTTATTTTATATTCATATATTATGTATATTTTATATTTATATATTACGTATATTTATTTAAATTATATATGTATTTGTATCTTCACATTTTGTTATTTATGTATAATGTATATCTATCAACACTCTTGGCACTATCCCGTTCTCTTGCTGTAAGTCCTATCTACAAAGGTTGCCTGTAAGAGATTGCTCGCAACAATAAGGCCGCCTTTGCATGTCTACATTGTGTACTGTATACTCCTTACTGTTTCTTTTCCTGTTTATTATACGTGCAATAAAGTGTTTCTTCTTTTTCTTATTTTTCTCCATTGCTGGGCACAAGACAAGAGGTTTTCAGATCCTTATAAGACAGGGGGTCTTATAAGAGACTGAAATCCTCCAATGAATGAATTAATGAATGAATGAATGAATATACTTTTATTGCACACCACACAAATTACATAAAAAAGAAAATTATAACAACGTATACAATTTGGCGGCCTTCTCGCTTCATAGAGTTTTCGTCCAATCAATAGCGAAGAAAACAAATACAGAAAATAGTCCAATCAAGTCTATAAACTCAACTCAACTGCTGCACATACAGTCTTCCGCTTACCCAGCCGCCTTAAACTACCGTATGTCACAAATACTTCACTAGTAAGTAGCAGTTCAGTAGTAAGTAGCGGACAGTAGTCCGCAGTCTCCATTCCAGCACAGGTACTGCGGGGCTAGCACGGGCAGGAGATAAAAATTATATCCCCCGATTATATCCCCTGACAAGGAATAGTAGAAGTTATTTGTTTATTATTCTTTATATCTATACTTATAATAAAACTGTAACTGGAAGATTTCTGTACATTTATTATATTTTGAAAATGTTGATCGGGGGATGCTTTACAATCGATACCGAGTCCAAAACAGATTTTTATTAAATTTTTGTCTGTCTGTATGTCTGTCTGTCTGTCTGTTCATGTGAAAAGTACTGAACGGATTACGCTACTCACTGACGTTACGCAAAAAAACGTATGTAGTAAGTATATCGGAATTGTCGGAATTGTTGTTTCTTTAAAGTTCTATAAAACAGTCCGCGACAACATACGGCTATTTTTTTAAGTAGACTCATTCGCGGACGAAGTCGCGCGGATCCGCTAGTTACACATATATGATTTGAATATAATTTCCACTTGTGCGCCAGTGTTCTGAAAGATGATAAAGCTGTGGAAGAAGATAAATTTGAATCCTTTCCCCAGGGATATAATTGTCTCCTACCCATGCTAGGCGTGGTGGAGTGACCGAGCGTGTTATGCAAAGTACAATCTGTGGACTAGAAAACAAACCAGAACCTCATTATCTGGGTATATGTGTAAAGAATTTTAACAAGTCCACCAATCGGTAGACATGTTGGACTACGACCTAAACCCTTCTCATTCGCCCGTGCTTACAGGGCACGGTGATGACTTGATATGAAGATGATGAATCGCTAATCCAAAAACAGTTCATAAATAACGATTATTCTAATAAAGCATCGGGAAATTGCCTGTTTTCCATGTCCATATAAATCTCGAGCTAGTTAATAACAGAGCCATAATCCTCCGGATTAGGACACTACAGATAATAAATTAGTAAACCGGCAACACATTTGTGTATAAATCTTTATACAATAATCTATGGTGGTTTATTCAATTATTGCGCTCAATTGAATAGAATAACAATTACCATCACGCGGCACATATTATAAAGCCAATCGTTACCTGAGTTATGCCTGAGTACGTTAAATTTAATATGACAATAAATTTCACATGAGCTCCCACAAAATTGTGCCTAGGCAGTTTAATGGCCTAATAAAATTCATAAAATGTACATCAAGATTAATAGGTTTAGGATTTACCTTTTAACTAAATTAACAATTTAATAGAATTAATGGTAATAAATGCGTGTTTGTTTGTTTGTCTTTACTTTTTGCCCTAACTAAGGAACCAATCGACTTGATTTTGGGCATAGTGTTAGTTAGTTAGTTAGAACGGAGAGTAATATATCCCAGGTACACAAACGCGGGCAACAGCTGGCACAGTAGTAATTTCATATTTTTGTTATTACCAATGGTAATAAAACAGAACTAAACTTTTAATGAATTTTTTAACAATTCCTACTTGAAAGAACGAATAATGCCGATTCCATTTTATATGATTTTTTATTTATTTATTTAATACAGTAACAATTCTCGACGACCGATTGGCGCAGTGGGCTGCGACCCTGCTTTCTGAGTCCAAGGCTATGGGTTCGATTCCCACAGCTGGATTGATGAACATGGATGTTTATCAGTGTGTTGGTGTTTATCTGTATAATATAAATATTTATGTATATTATTCATAAAAATATTCATCAGTCATTATAAGTACCCATGACACAAGCTACCTTCGCTTACTTTGGGCCTAGATGGCGATGTGTGTACCATTCTCTTAGTATATTTATTTATTGCCCGCGACTTCGTCTGCGTTTGATTTTGTTTTTGATGTGGCGTTCAATTTAGTTCTAGTTCTAAAAAAAATTAAAGTATTCAGTATCGCTAAGCCTTAAGAGGGGTTTGCTGCCGTCCGCTGAGGAGTTCTGTCCTCTATCTCCAACCACATTCAGATCTACACAAAGTTTGGTCAAAATTAAACACATATTGTTCGCTCCGCGTATATGTTCAACTTTTAAAAATCATTCAAATTAAGTTCACTCTATTTGTATAGTATCGTTTTTTATTCGCAATCTGGTCTAGCCAATGGCAGAGCTCGCTTCCCGAGCCTACGGTTGTACACGAATGCTCATTGGCCCCAGCCGAATGGAGTTGCAAAGTATATATAAAAAAATAAAAAAAAACCACGCTGCTGGTTCGAAAATGATTAGAATTTGATCTCCTGTTATTCCCGCTATCGTGGTAGACAACATAATTCAAGTTAATTCGCCCCTGTGAAGTTGTTGTGCAGTGTGTGAGTGGAGTGTGGATCCAAATCATCAGATTCTCCAGGCAGCATTGCCACGTGCTGTCTTGTCTCCCATACAATCGAAATACGACCAAACAGATCTCGGTCTGGATCGCCTCGGTAAGTATCTGCTTGTTGCTTAGACCAGTGCCTAACATTTGAAGAGTAGAACTTGCCCGTTTTACATCGGTGGAACATCCAATCGAAATTCGCGTTCTTAACCCAGAGTGCCGTCACCGGATCTCCACGGCAAGATTCGTGTCGTCACACATATTATAACCTATATAGTACAAAAATTATTATTTAAATCGGTTATAATTTGTTGGATTTGTGGTGTAAAATCTAGAAACACTTTCGTTCCCTCTCCCAAAGGAACCGAGCTTAATGTCGGGATAAAAAGTATCCTATATTACTTCTCACACTTCCAAGAATATGTGTACAAAGTTTAATGAGGATGGGTTAAGTAGTTTTTGCGTGAAAGCGTAACAAACAAACTTACATTGAAATTTATAATATTAGTAGGGATAGGGATTCAATAATTCTATCGAACTATTAGTTTTTTGAATTCTAATAGCTTTCATCCCCATCCGATTGAGCTGAAATTTTACATACAAGTTTTGGGTTGGGATTACAATGAACGGAAGCTAAGCTAATGTAAAAATTTTCCCGGCTAGCGTAGAATTTTATAAAAGCCGATTTAGACCTAAAACGAATATAAGCGTGAAATATGATTGTAGTTTTTTATTCTTCCACTACAAGTTTGGCCTTGACTGCAATCTCACCTGATGGTAAGTGATGATGCAATCGATGGTAACAGGCTAACCTGATAGGGGTATGGCAGTTATATTAAACTTTAACCCCTAATCGGTTTCTACGCGACATCGTACACGAAAAAGTTGAGATTTTAAAATTCTGAACTTACCTCTGCCGGGAATCGAAACCGGGACCTTCCACTTAAAACCACAGCTCCAGGGATATCGACAAAGTCTGTCTTATAATGGTGATTATACCAACGGTTCGGAAGGCCGATTCTACCGCGAAGAATAAGCAGAAAAATCGACAGTTCTTCAATTTGTCAATTTTATATTTATTATTCTGTCTTGTGAAGCGGTGATAGCCCAGTGGGTGAGCTCGACTGCATTTTCGGGGGGCCGAGTTCAAAACCCTGCACGTACCTCTAACTGTTCTGAGTTATGTGTGTTTTAAGTAATTAAAAATATTACTTGCTACAACGGTGAAGGAAAACATCGTGGGGAAACCTGCATGCCTGAGAGGTCTCCAGAATGTTCTCAAAGGTGTGTGGAGTCCTTCAATCCGCACTGGGCCAGCGTGGTGGACTACGGCCTTAACCCCTTCTCATTGGAGGAGACCCGTGCCATGAAGTGGACCGGTAATGGGTTGATATCATGATAATGATGATTCTGTGTTACGCGAGATGAAATACAGAAACCGTGTACACGACTAATATTGAAGCTACAAATACAACTTTATTAGTGTTTCTAGAACAGGCGGTAGGTCATTTAATTCCATTTAGAAGTTGACAGCAATTATTTTACCTCATATGCTCAAAACATTCACCATGAAATGGGGAAGTGGGAAAAGTTTGTGAGCTAGCAACATTCCGCAGGTGTGAAGTGCGAGTTTATGGACACAATGCATTGCATGCAATAATGGCGAAATGAGGGTTATGTATGTTCTTAATTCTGTGGATCTAAAAACTAAAACATAATACTCACACGAATAAATTTTGTACCTTTCGCAGACGATATGCAACTGTCAGTGTAATTTTTACTATCGGAGCAAATATTGTCGAGTTTTACTGAAGCATATCTGGCTGGACATTTTCACTTAGCGTTCCCATCACCCTTTGTGCGCAAAGCGGACAGCAAAGAGCTTCACTCCACTTTGATATGACCTCATTAGCCCTTCCGCGACATCCTTTTACCGTTACAAAATCTACTTTCCTATTTCTTTGTCATTCAATGCTTCATAAATGTTTTTTAACCAACGACGCAAAAAGACGGGGCGTTATACGTTTCACATCATTCACTCGGATAGGTGGCGGCACTTCAAGAAGAAGAGAGTCGTTACTACGCAAATAACGTATTTAAATGACGTCAAATCAGAAATCTTTCGTTCTGAGAACTTTCAAGCAAGACATCACAAACTTCAGAGCTGCAATAAATAATCGAAGCACCGTCAAATCAGTATATATATATATAGCAAGCAAATCAAATTATTAAAAACCGGCCAAGTGCGAGTCCCTCTCGCAAACGAATGGTTGTGGTACACGGTCTTTAAAAACGTCAAAAATCATGTATAAATTAAATATTTATTTTATCCTGTTTTTCAGTATTTGTTGTTATAGCGACAACAGAACTAATTCACCCGTAACAATTTCGACGCCTGGTAACAGACGGACAGCGAAATCTTAGTTTTTTTTTTATTTACTGCTTAATATAAGACCACTTTACACAATTCAGTCAATTCACAATTGTTTATAATAATTTTAAAACATTGTATATAACGTTGGCTTCCTAAATAAATAAATAAATATATTCAGTATCCATTAAGATCCAAGCAGTCGCTATTTCATTGCTGGAGTCAGTGCTAGAGCTAACATGAGTCAATTGTTTTTTTTTATAGTTATAGGGCGGGACCTTTGGGTACGGAACCCTAAAAATGGAGCTGTTATGACCGGTGCTAATACTTTGAAGCTTTACTGGAGTGTGTCCGACAGGAGACAGCATCTAATGCGAAAACCATTTGTGCGGAGAGCTTCTTGCTCTACACTTTGAGACGACCTCTTAGACCGGTCGCGTCGTCCTTTTACCGTAATACAATTTACTTTAAGGTTTTCTCTGATCTCATACAGCGTTGGAAAATAAATTGATTTTTTGGTATGAAATAAATGACTTTTTTAAGAGTTGAGAATGAAAAAAAAAAACGATGACGACAGTTCAGATAGAAAAATCTAGCAATCCGCTATTACACGTGAAACGCCGAATTCAAAATGTGACACCACGTCTAATGACCATAATTTTGTACCGCTTCTCAAGTCAAATCTCTGTATCTCGCTTATCAAGTATTTTGTGATGTCAAACTATCAGTTGATAAGTTTTTTGTTATCAATACTAAAACCAAAAATCTTTAGCTATATAAGGACTTAATAAGGCTCTATTTTCCCTATGACGTCACGAGGGTTCGCGAGTGTTAGCGTAAACGCGGGAAATATTTTTTTCAAATATTATTTGCAATTTCAGTATCAACAAAACCTTTAATTTCTGCAAAAATAAGAAATTTTTTGAAATAGTTAAATACTTCCAAACATCATACGGCAGTTTTCAAAATTAGTCATTGTGCCTGTTATAATAATGAGCGATCAAACTATCCTGCAATAAGCTTCGTTAAGTTGCAGGAGATCCTCTTACGTTTCCATTAAACGTTTCTCAGTCAGCGTCGCGGCTAATACAAACCCGAGCGGTCTTCATTAAACCACAGGAGATAGTGTTCAATTTCCAGCTTCTTTACAAAAAGTGAATAACTTTTCTCTTAGCAATGCTGTGTTAATTGCACGAACGCAGACGTGTGCGGGCGTGCATATGTGTGCGAATACGTTTGTGCCCACAAACACACACACACACACACACGCATATATATATACACACACTCTATCATTTTGAAGGAGCCTCCTTCAACATTGTTTCGTAATACGATTTCCTGTTGTATACTCGTATCAAAGCATAAAAGCTTTATTAAGGCCACGATCTATAAGAAAATAGTATCCCTTATAACATTAAACTATAATAATCGTTATTTCCAATCAAACCTACTGCATGTAACCCGACCAATAAACATCCAAACCGGAGTCATTAATCCGTAGGAAGAAGCGACTTATCGATTCCCATCATCCCCGTGAAGGTAAATTCTCCGCGAAGCGTTCAGAATTTCATAGAAGAATCCCCAATAACGTAGTCTCTTTGTCAGTAGACCCTGAATTATACGAAAATCTCTTTGAACCAGTGCAGCTTTTTGTCTTGTAATGTTTCATATATGCCTTTTGAACATTCCCGTAAAATTTGAACCGTATCATGGAAACGTTTCAACCTTCGTTACATCAGTTTCAAGCACTGCAGGTTTTTATTGGCTCTGCTTAAATTCAATTTACTTGCAGTACATGCCTCGTAGGTATCTAAACTTGGTATGTTTATTGTTTGTCAGTTGACGCTAGTACAACGTACAGTCTGTATCCTCTTTGGCTAATACTTTAATGTATGGTTGTTATGGTATATTTACTTTGATAGCTTGAACTTTCGTATTTAAATTTAAAGTTGAATATTTAGTTCGTAAGTAAAGCATTTTTTGAGAAAACTTTACCTAAAATCATGAATGATGTTTTACTGCGAGTATTACTGAAAAACGACTCATAACTTTCCCGACCAATTTAAATTTTGTGTCTGTCTGTCCGGGCATCACGTGAAATCTACTGAACGGATTTAAATAAAATTTGGTATAGTGGTAGCTGATATTCCGGGTCAACATATAGGCTACTTTTTATTCCGATAAACAATAAGCTTCTCCCGGGAAATGGGATGAAAATTTTTATCAATTTTACTTGATACCTCCGTTAAATTTGAATCGATTTTGTTAATATTTTTTTTTTTTATGAAACTGTATACTATCAAGCATGTGTTGTGTAATTTTAATGAACATCTGATAAATATTGTCGGAGTTAAAGGACATAAATCTTCACAGATAACAGAGAGTCGCAAGGCATATGGGACAACGATCCCATTTTACTTTTATTATAAATGCGAAAGTTTGTGAGTATGGAGGTATGGATGGTAATCATTATTACTTAAAACAAAAGTCCGGGAGGCTAAATATCTGACTGTTGAGGCACAATAACCGCTTTTTGTTATAATTTGTCAATCAAAACACGGGTACAATCTTAAGGTGACGTTCCTATCAAATCTTTATCCAAATAAATAGTTTTATAGTTAAAATGGAATATGTACCTACAAATTCCTCTTTAAATTATTCAAATTGGACCTATCGTTTAGACGTTACGACGGGTATAGAAATGCTTAAAAATATTTAAATTATATTTGATGCAGACGAAGTTGCGCGGGTCAGCTAGTATGGTTATAAAGTAAGACCTCTCTTTTCTTTGTATAAAAATAATTTTACAACAATCACCCTTAACTGGTTATTGTTGTAAAATTCTGTTAAATAATTACTTAAGAACCGTTCGCGTACGAAGTTTATATAGACTTCGCACATCATAGCGACTCAACACTGATTCAACTGAAAAAATAGCATAAACGCTGAGCTTTTTGTTAAGAAAGATGAAGCAGACTTTTTGACATTTACGTGCCAATAGTATTGGATGGCGAGTGGACCAGTCGTTGCCCAAGTTAAAAAAGGGTTCTTTTAAAATTAAGTTTTTTGTTCTAAAAAGGCTTTTTGACATTATATTATGCGGTCTGACGGCTGACCCTACACTATAAAGCTTACATTTTAATGCTATAATTTAATTCGATTAGATGTTAAGTCTATATTATGTGCGAACGCTATAATATGCACTTACGCCAATATTTGTTAAATAGTTAAGGTAAGTATAAGCGTTTTCATAATAATAACCACTCTATATGAGTCGAATCGGTGTTGAGTCGCTATGAAGTACGAAAAGTATTGACCAACGGGCTTCTCACACAAACAAATTACTTTCATTAGATGCTTACTCTGAAACGAAACTTCTAGTGCTTTTGAAAAATGAGTTTGCTTTGCTCCATTCACAATCCCCGTCTTTCCCGATTCTTTCTCCAAAGAGAACTTGAAACTTACTAGACTGTGATCTACAAGCATATCGATCTGCCTTTGTATTCTGTACCTTTCTTCGTAAATTTTCAATCCATGGGCAAACTTTCGAGACAATTCGAAACTAATAAAACTTTTTTTTTTTGTAATTAAGGTTATAATAAGACCTAATGATTCAATTTAACACTACTAAACTGTTTCTAATTTTTAGAAGTCCCGATGTACATTGAAAAATCTGCGAAATACGGGCAATATATATATATAGATTATATATGTGTGGCGTAATGTAATAGCAAAACCATTAAAATATAAAACATTAAAATCAGAAGGTCATTTAGATTTGCCAATTTGTTCAAATATTATTTCATATTTCATTTCATAAAAAGTACCTTTTTTGTGTACAACCAAACCAACCAAACATTACGAAATAAATGTCGGTTTCACAGATAGGTAAACATATAGAAATTTTTTATAATTTTTCTATATGTTTGTGTGGTGTACAATAAAAGTGTATTCATTCATTTATACATTCATAAGTACATAATTTACCTCTTAAAGTCTGTGAAGTATTATTTCGGTTTTAATATGCACGTTGTATATGTACCTACAATAACTGACGTTGTATGATATTTTATGAAATGTACTGTTTTTTTACAAGCTTTTTATTAGCTTCACCTGTATGTTTGTAAACGACTCCTTTAGACTTCGTTATGGCCACATTTAAGTCAAAGCACTTTAGGTTCATATTCTCAACAATGAATACATCTAAATATATAAACATTAAATGCTGTTCGTTAGTCTCACTAAAACTCGAGAACGCCTGGACCGATTTGGCTTATATAGGTCTTGAAATATTCGTGTAAGTTCAGGGAAGGTTTAAACGGTGAAAAAAAATACTCAAAACGACAGCAATATTCTGTATGTTGGTCACCCAATTCCTCTTACGCAGCTGGACCTATTTTGATGATATTTTGTGTGTGTTTTTCAATAGGTTCCTGGATGAGTTGAAAATAAAATTTGACCCGGTAAGTGGCGCTGCCTTACCAGGCAAGACGACTTCTGCCGGTTCCGCTAGTATTCAATACAGTAGAACCGACTTGTAATTAATTAATGTTTCATTAATATTTATGTTGAGAACTGTCTGGCATGCAGATTTCCTCACGATTTTCTCCTTCACCGTTGAAGCCAGTGATATTTTAATTGCTTAATTCGTAGTACCAGCCCGGCATTAAATGAATGAGCGTTGACCACCCCCGTACCTCGGAGAGCACGTTAAGCCATCCGTTTATTGTTTTCCGGGTTATTGTGACTAAAATGTGATAATTATTGTTCAAAGCTTACCAATTGACATTGGAGCTGCGTTGCGAGTTTAAGCTCTCAATCTGTCTACTCAATGAGAGAGGAAGCTGTGGGACGTGATATTTTTTATGTGCTGCCTTTTACAAGGAATATTGTTACTATAAATACGAGGTCAGTGCTCTGTCTCGAAAGTAGCTTTTGATAGTGCAAACTTTATTCGCAACCAGTATCCTTTTTTCATTTTTTTAATTTATTGATACATTAAGACGCACAAGTGACCGTACATTTTAGACATTGAATATAACATAACCAGTGGCCATTCTTATGAAAACGTGCATTTGACTACGTAAGTCTGTCTGTCGGAATTATGTACGGGTAGGCAGCGCTTTTGTTCATGTACGAAGCGCACGCAACTGACTCGGTGATCATTATATACCACGGACTTTCCACAAAGTAACCAACATTCTGTCCAATATTTTGTAGCTGAACAAGGATATCCGTGGGTGATCACGGATATCTTTGTGGGAAGATTCGGCTTCCAAAGTAAAACGATAGTGTTTTAGGTTAAAGCTAAATTTCGTGCTCAAGCAAGCATATCACGCATCAAAGTAACTCAGGTAACATCACGGATACAAGAGAAACTGGTTTTACTGCCAGCGTAAAATTTAAGATAAATTCCAACGAACCTTGAGGACTCAAATAAGCAAGTCAAAGTTAAAGGACTAAACCTTCTGTAGTATCTCTACTAATATTATAAATGTTAATGTAAGTTTGTTTGTTACGCTTTATTTATTTAACTCTTTATTTGTACACCACTATGAAGTTAGGAAAATAAAAAAAAAACAATAGAAATACAAAAACAGAAGTAGAATACAAAAGGCCCTACTTATCGCTTAATAGTGATCTCTGCCAGGCAACCGTAGAATTAGGAGAAAAAAGAGGAGAACATACTGCGGGTAGTACAAAAATGTTAAAATACATACATATACATGCGAGATAACACTTGTTAGCCCTACTGATCTAAACAGAAGCCCTTTTATATTACTAAACCTAGATTTCCAGGTCGGGTCAAATACTTAAGTTTTGATTTTTTGTTAAGAAAGTCTCAAAATGAAATTCAAGATATCCTTCCGCGTGCCTCGGAGAGTACGTTATGCCGTCAGTCCGCACACATTGGTGTCAATTTTGTGATAATTAATAACAATTAATGCAATATGCACACAAACCTACATTGGAGCAACGAGCTGTACCTATTATAGGTTATTAATCCTGCCTAAGGCCTTTTTTATCGTGGGAAAAATCCTGATGGATACGTCTCCCAACAGTGGGACTTTAATAGGATTTGCCTTAGAATGATGATGAAAATAATGTAAATTTTGCAGTCAGCTAACTGTATCTTTTTTTTTTATTTACTTTGGCTAAGCTAACTGTATCTGCTTAGGCATATAACTGAGGCTCAATATAAGTCAAATAAAATAGCTCGATATATTATAAAGTCTTTCATTGTTTGTTTTGCCATTTGAAGATCATCTTATCCTGAAATGGGACTTTAAAAGATCGAGAACTCCGATCCTCTTGAATCTTTTGTGTGTGGCATTGCTCTTTGTTCTTTATCTGAAGTACCTGAAGAATCCTTTTCAGCTATCTGATATTAAACTTTAAGTTTAACAGTGAAAAGCACTAATTTGCTGTTTTTTTGTTCAACCAGTCTAATACAAACTGTAGTGTGTATTTTACTGGTTGAACTATTATACTTTGATGTGACGATCTCTTATTGAGCACCTTTAACATGAGCCTGTATGCATTCGCTTTGATATTTTACAATAATTCATTATTATTGATGAATTTGAGTCGTAAATAGTTTTTAATACATTTTACTAGCTTCTGCACGCGACTTCCTTTGCGTGGACTATGGAACCTGGAAATTCTGAAATTTGGTCGCAAATAATTTTAAATTTTCCCTCGGGAACTACTTAAGGAATCGGGATAAAAGGTCGCGTTTGTTCTTTTCCATGTCAAAGGCTACATGCATGCCAAATTTCATTGAAATCCGTTTAGCCGTTTTTGCGTGATTGAGTAACAAACATCTATCACTTTTATAATATTAGTAATATTCTCTGTGTTGTTCCATAACTTGTTATCATGACTGTGATATATTTTATGAACGTATTTAATACTGATTTTTAACTTTAGAATTAGTGTTGATTGAGCATCAGTCATTACAAATCGTGGCTGGAGAAGTTAATTTTCAAACTACTGAATTGGGTGAATTTAATGTAGAATTATTTTTTTACAAAAATGTACTAAAGTACTAAAGAACGTAAAGTAGTATTATTTAATATTTAAAAGTGCATAGATCTCTAAGTGCGTCACGCTCAACTAAAATCTTGGATATTCGAATTAAAAATAACAAATAATTATTGATCATTTTAACGTATCTTTGAAATTTAAATACAATCTACAAATTGCCAAAAAACTAGCACATGAAACTAGTTATAGGTTTCATAGCAGAAAGCCAATTGACGCCACTCGTTAATCTAGACTTATCCGCCACCACATAAATTCGAGGACACCCTGGAGAGCACTGCCTGAAAATATATGGATGGAGCTTGATTTTCCAATTACGTGAAGTTTGGCGCTCATATTTACGTGGTAGGAATAAACTTTATCTCTAGCGCCTCTCTTTCACACTCATATCTTTAATTTGCCATGACAGAGAGAGAGAGGTAGAGTCGAAACTGTAGGTGTCGACTCGGAGAGCATAAATTTTCCTACTGGTACACAGTTAAATTACTTAATCGGGAATTGTTATTTATACTTGTCGAATGTTTCGTGCATGTTATTTGAAGTTAAAGCAAACTTCACACAGTTTCAACGCAATTCCTAATTATAAAGGACTTATAAATTAAAAGTTGATGTTCTAAACAAAGGAACAAACTTTTGCTTATAATGCTTTTTAGATATATAATTTCAAGGTTTTTCATCAAAAAGATATATATATCTTATCTATATGATATAATATATTTTTAATCCTGCATATAAACATAAAATACAGCAATGGCTTTAAATATTGGAAAGGGTTAAGTTAATATTTAGCTTATGCTTTACTTATCTAGTTTATCGACCGAACAAAATACGAATGTATATATATATATATATATATATATATATATATATATATATAAGATATGATATGACGCAAAATATATCACCATTGCAAACTAGATACCATATTAAACACCTAAGACTGTTTTCCCACCAGACAAGTGCTGTGTGTGTGTTGTCTAATAAGATATGTAACGGACAGGGTAAGATGTGCTTACATCGTTAACTCCCATATTTAGCAAGAATCTCTCTAAACAAAAAATATAACTTCTTTGAATAGTTTACCATCAGTGATTATTTTAGCTAAAAAAAATTATTATTGATGGAAAGCTTAGTATATCTCTTACTCTATTTGTGCACTTTTTAATATTGTGACTTTGCATTTGTTGTTATAAAGTTAGCTGTCTATAATTTCACCAAATTAATATGTTTTTTTTATTCGCTAAGAATTAATTATATCTCAAATAAAACAGTCAATTAATAATGTATTAAAACGCCATTCATCATCCCGATTTATCTGAAAGCTATCGTTTCGGAAATTTTAATGAAAACCCGCAGACAGCTGGGCTTAACGGCAATTTTATGCAAATCTACCTGCCGAGTGGCGCCATCAATGAAGCCATTACGCCGCTACTCGCGAGTCTCCTGAAAATTGTGCTTTTAATTTTTCTAAATTGGTCTCTTGTAAGATTTTATAGAGCGCCACCGATTCGCTGGTCTAGTTAACTACAAGACTGACCTAGTAGTTTATAGATTATTTATCTACGGATCACGTGATGGATTCCTGGGTTTTTCTGTCTCCATTCATTCTCAATACCAAACCGGATGGAACCTGGAACTTGGAGTAGGAAATTGCTTGCAGCAATAAGGCCGCCTTTGCATGCCTACATTTTATTATTCCTTTCTTGTTTTTGTTGCGTGCAATAACCTCCCTCGCTTCCTCCCTTTTGACGACCTTCCTGGAGTAACGGTGAGCGCAGTGAGTTTAAGTGGGAGGTCTGGGGATTTTATAATTTCTGGCTAAGCGATTTAGTGTTCCGGTGCGATGTCGCGTAGAAGCCGATTAGGGGTATGAATACCATGCTCCCCAACAGGTTAGCCGGTACCATCTTAGACTGCATCATCACTTACCGCCAGCTATGACTGCAGTCAAGGGCTAACTTATAGTAGAATAAAAAAAAATATTTGTTCTAGTTCTGGAGTACGGCATTGGACGATGCCTATCACTGTGCCCCGGAGAGAACGTTAACCGTTTTATTTGGCTAATTTTATCATCATTAGTGATGTTAAAACAAGTTATAATTAGTGTTAAAGCTATTTGTAACAGTGTAGGCGGTCAATGATCCCTCTGATCGTTCAAATTTTGACGTCTTTTTATTATTACTAATAATTGTCGGACCAAACACATGACCTTGACATGACAACTTGGGTTAGTGGAAAATCATTGCCTATTAACAGAGCAACACAGAGAGCATTACAGAGCTGGACGTGCAAGGAACGCATTCTGCAACGCGCCGCCCTGTGTCCATCAACCTAGGGCATAGATGTTAGGATTCATGTGCCTGTTTCAACAACACTAAACACGCCCTTCCAACATTAACACAGCATTGCAACTATGCTGGTTACCGTCAGAAATAAGCATGGAGGTCCGTGTTAGTACTTCCCCGGACGAGCTTTGTCACAAAAGGCTTTACTACCACTACTACACTGTGCCTCGAAGAGTACGCTAAGAGATTTGTTTGGACAATTATAATCCCTATCCCTACTAATATTATAAATGTCCATGTAAGTTTGTTACGCTTTCACGCAAAAACTACTTAACCGATCCCCATGATACTTTGTACACATATTCTTGGAAGTGTAAGAAGTAATATAGGATACTTTTTATTCCGATATTAAGCTCGGTTCCTTTGGGAGAGGGGATCAAAGTGTTTGACGATTTTACAACATAACTCCGACAGATTATAACCGATTTAAATAATTAGTTTTGTACATAGAGGTTATAATATGTGATTATGTTCCCCAATCTTTGTGTAGATCTGATGAATGCGGTTGGAGATAGAGGACAGAACTCCTCAACGGACAGCAGCAAACCCCTCATTTAAGGCTTAGCGATACTGAATACTTTAATTTTTTACTAAATTATTAAACTAAATTGAATGCCACATCAAAAAACAAAATCAAACGCAGACGAAGTCGCGGGCAACAGCTAGTATGTTATAATTCGTGTTAACACAATTTTTTTCATTTCAATACAATAACGCCCTTAACTGCAATCTGACCTGGTGTTAACTGCTAAGTCTAAGATGATAGCGGGCTGACATGTTAGTGAGTATGGCAGTTATATTAAACCTATAGGGATATAGGTTTCCTTAAACGCTAAATCGCTTAGCTAGCTTACGTATTTTTCAGCTGGGTAGTAACTAGCCACGGCGAAAGCCTCCCACCAGACGAGAGTAGAGAAAATTCAAAAATTATAAATTCTCTAATTGCCCCTAGCAGGAATCAAACCCGGGACCTCTAACTAAAAATCACAACGCTCACCGCTGCGCCAGGGAGTTCGTCAAATTGAATTTGGCGCAGTAAACACGTTCAACGCTCTCTCAAATCCCTCACGAATGTGGTTAAATTTTGGACATTTCGTATATGACAACGATTTCAATGACACTGTGAATCTGGATCCAGACAATTTAGGATAAAATGGTAATCGTTATGTAGAGAAGAAAAGAATAGTCCAAGAATCTAGAATATTTTTCATAATACTAAAATGCTATTTTCCTACTGTAGCGTAGTGAATCAAAGGCAACAATTTTTCGGTCCATTTGCTAGCGGTCGGTGGACGTGTGCGACGTCAGCGTGCGGCAACGTGATATTGAGCTTGCTAAATCTAACCTAAATACTTTCAGAAATATTTTTGCAAGCAGTTGGAATTTGTCGCAAAAGTAATCTAAAGTCACTAACGTGATACTGTTTGCAATTGGATTAAAACAGGCGAACTTTGCGGAATTTCATGATATATTATGAAAATTAAGCTTATTTGCTATAGTCCGCGAAAAGCAGGAGAATCTGTATGGTGTTATTTATAATTTCTTCAATCCTGATACTTGCAATGAATAATAGTTTAACTTAACAATTATTCATTGTAAAGTCAACATCTCCTGAGTATGCTCCGGTTTCGGAGCGAAACGTACGTAGAGGGTACATTGCCAAAGAACTGTTTAGTGTGGAGTATAAGGATTGAAGAAATTATAAATGACAGATATATAGCTTATTTGTTTGCACGAGGCGCCAATAATTAGTATTAGGTTTTTCTATAATAAAAAAAAACCCTAGCCCGGAGTTTGGATATGGGCGGCGACTCACCCCCGTAGTTGGAAAACACTCCGGGAAACTGTGTGTTATATTGTTGTTTGTATAGATATATCTACTTTAATAATGGTTCGCTGGGACTCGATGTAACGACACCGACATATAATGCAAAATATTCATTCTAGATTCGGGAGAACTTTACACTAAAATCAATGTATGTGTTCTTGCAGCTCTGAAAAATCATATGACTTACTTGTGTCGGTAAGATTTTTTTGCTGATATATAGTTGTTCGAGGATCGATAGGTTTTTGATCTTGGTAGTCTACGGGGTAATAGATTTAAAAATCTTAGGTTTTTTTTGTTTTAATTTAACTCAACCACTATCCCTAACAATCCTGTATAAAGCCTTTACGCACGGCATATTTTATCTACTGTAATGTAAATTAATCCTCGGATAAAATCAAATTAATTTGCGTACTAAAATCCACTTCAAATTACAAATAAGCTCCCTTAATTATGCATAGTTTGTTTTACGTTCAAACAGATAATAGTTAGGATTAAAACTGTTATCATTGGAATTGAAATAGGTTTTGGACGATCAAAATTAGCAATATTATGCAAATTTAAGTAAATCAGTTTAATTGTTTTTTTTTTAGTTGATCTTATCAACTAAAAAAAAAGACACTTTTATCTTCCAAATTGGATTTTTTACGTACTTTATTCTCGCACGTAGGGAAAAGGCAAAGGTATATCACCGTACAGCCATGCGTTCAGTTTTCGATACTCATGTCCAATTCGATTGTAAGGCATGAAGCTATGTCTTCAGTTTTTTTGTTTTTCCAAACTACAAACGTAAGGAGATTTTTTTATAATATAAGATGTACTTATCAAGCCTGGTTGATAGAAAATGCCTATTCATTCTTGCTGTGAAGGTACTCAAGTTATACGTAGGAGTAAATGCTGGAAGGGCGTTACGCACTCAAATGTATCAAAAATGGAACGCTTAATAAAGGTCCAGCATATTTTATGACAATCTATTTATCTTTTCTAGAATTATTATTACTGACCTCATACGTTGGGGTTTCCTCTTTTTTGAGATCGCAGATATGATATCACATTTTAGAAACCATTTTTTTTACAAATTAGCCCTTGACTGCGATCTCACCTGGTGGTAAGTGAAGATACAGTCTAAGATGGTAACGCGCTAACGTACACCTCTAATCGGTTTCTACGCGACATCGTACCGGAACGCTAAATCGAATACATACATAAATACATTTTGTCGGTGGGGTGGTAACCACAGCCAAAGCCTCCATCCATACCATACCGAGAAAAAAAAAAAAAAGATGAAATCGGTAAATTCGTTTTAATTTATGGCGTATTCAAGGAAAAAAATAGGGGTACACTTTTATATATATACTTGTGTTTTCTAGCAGGGCTCTCAGTTTTATTTTTTAGCTTTAATTTGTATGTGCTCACTTAAGCAGTTTTAACTTGAATTTGTGTGCTTGCTTGCAGGGTTGTCACCATTCGTGAGGCACTGGCAGCCGGCGGCCTACGAACCGGTGGTGAGGCCACGAAGACGCCGGGCCGTGCCGCTCACCCCTCCCCCCGCTACGCTACGCCTTGCGTTCACAGCACACAACAGGTAAAAAATTAAAAACTATGAAATTAAATGAAAAACTACTATGTTATTCTACTAGTCAAGCTCTTTCATTTGATGCCTATATTAAAGGAGTTGTGAAAGAAAAATCCAATTCGCCATTTTGTGGGGGGAGCCATCTTGGATTTGAAGTTTGTCATAGTGTATTCTGCTAGTCAAGCCTTTTTATTTGTTATCCATATTGAGATGAAAAATATGTAATCCGCTTTTTTGAGGCGGCGCCCTTCTTGGATCGATCTTTATTAAACATAGCTTAGAACACTTTCACCTAATTCACCTTTCAAATTAAAAAAAAACAAAATCAAAATCGGTTCACCCGTTCGATACCACAGACAAGACACACACACACGAACAAACACGCAGAACTTATAGCATTCATTATCGGGCCATACCCCGTCATTTTTGCGTCGGGGGTTAAAAAAGTATAACCTAAGTTAACTTAGCTAACCTGCATTTTGCATTCTTTCAAATAAATTGGTCCGTGGGTAGGGGAGCTCCTTGTATTAATTCTATTTCCTGAGAGCAATCATTATTTTATTTATCGGGAAGATACCCACGTCGCGTGACTCGCGGACATATTAAAACCTCGTGGCTTTATCTGTATTAGACGGGCACTTTGATGAAACCTCCAGCTATATTAATTTGTTACGTGAGCACTGGAATAAATATACTGTTGCATTTACATTGTAAGGACGCTGTAATTGTAGTTTTAATGCTTGGTTTTTATTATTCGTGCATTTCGAGGTAGACTTTTATTATTGCATGGTAGGACCGACGTTGTGCACTTAATATATACATCAATGCAATGCCTTATTTTAATCATAATTGAAGGGTTTGATATTTCAACAATGTACGTAACTTCCAATTTTAAATATATAAATATGGGCTAAATAATTATTTGATTTAAAGATTTCACATTTTCTAATTTTAGGTATACTTAATATTTTACAATTAATTATTGTTTTACTGAGGTTTTACTTACTATCATCATACACCCACCTAATATATAATCTGACGTTTCAATTTAATTTAAGGTTTGACTAATTAAATATGTAATTCTAAAAATTATATTATATATTTTTATATCAACCTCAGTTTCATTCAAATGTTGTAAGCAAGAAATGGCTGTATGCATGTAGGTAATTTGTGTTTGTGTTTGAAGAAATAAATGTAATAAAAACTGTAAACTGATTTTTGTACTGATTACGTCTGCTATGTAATGTGACCTGATCAAAAACTTGCGTATACCACTGGTTAGAGGGTTTAGTACCGTAGCATATATATACCCGAAATTTCAAATTATAATTAATTAATCATTAAATATATCATTTATTTACTTATACTTCTTTTACTTTATTTTTAAAATTTTCAACAGTGGAATAATAAAAGAAAAACAAAAAACACTATGAAAAATTAAAAAAAAAAACCACTCCTCCGCTTGCGGGGCTTTTGAGTACCCAAGCAACCGTTGCGGCGGTCAGGTCTCCAGAATGAGGACCCTTCTCACAATACGTGCCGTTTCAAGAATTACTGTATTAATTAATTTATTATTATTATGTGTACTGATTGACAATTTATACGTAGCTACATAAGTACTAATTGATAAAATGCATACTTTATAACTATAATAGCTGTGATTCTTTAAGATCCTCATTAAAATGATGGTAGAGTTCCAGATATATTTTTCTGTTGCACACGTACAAATTACATGACCTTCGGACCTATTTGGCAGCCCCAAAGAAATAGAATAGGACATAGGTACATACGAAGAACAGCAATTTTTGTTCTTCGATTCTATGTGTCTACTCTATAAATAGAAAGGGCAGATCTAAACAATATTATTTCCATTCTACATCATACAAAATAACTTTTGGATGGAAGGACTAAAACAATAAGGTTTTTACATAAATTAATGGTAATTCAATCACATCCCAATAAACTTGAAACAAGCTTACATAAATATCCCTTTACAGAAATTAAACCTGTCTCTTTGTTGCTACCACCGTTTGGAATGTAGATTATTATACTGATGTTTCGATACTCGAAAACGACGCTACGATTGAAAGAGTAAAAACCTCTTAATATAGGCATTGGTCTGGTTGTACAAACTGATATCGGATGACATCAAAGGGATGCGGAATTAATTCAAGCATCCGCGCGTACGTTACATGAGGTATTATCATGAGTAATGAGAGATTGCGTCCAATTATATCGACATTAAATATCGCTTTGACTGTTTCTATGTGAAATGTATAGACTTACGACCAGAGCTTGTATGCTCGGTATCCCTTACTTATGTTAATAAAGCTTTGTAACTGCAAGTCATTATCATAATCAGGAGATGTTGACTTTACAATTATTCATTGTAAAGTCAACATCTCCTGAGTATGCTCCGGTTTCGGAGCGAAACGTGCGTAGAGGGTACATTGCCTAAGATTTGTTTGGTGGAGTATAAGGATTGAAGAAATCATAAATCACACCATACAGATTCTCCTGCTTTTCGCGGAGTATAAATTAAGCTTAATTTTCATTATCATGGATTTCCGCAAAGTAACGCCTGCTTCTATTTAATATTATCATAATCATCATATCAACCCTTTACCTGCACACTACAGGGCACGGGTCTTCTACCATAAAGAGAAGGATTTTTCACGCTGGTCCAGTTCGGATTGGTGAACTTCACACGCCTTTGAGACCGTTATGAAGAACTCTCAGGCATGCAGGTTTCCTCACGATGTTTTCCTTCATCGACGAAGCAAGTGATATTTTAGTTCGCACATAACTAGGAAAGTGAGAGGTGCGTGCTGGGATTCAGACACGGCCCTCCTATAGTGAACCACTAGGTTATCACCGCATTAAGTAACTGCAAGTAATTTGTATTCACACAAGGAAATATTTTTTTCAAAATCAATAAAACGTTATTTTTAATGATGCTCTGGCTCTCCTTCTCTCTATGTACATCAGAGACAAATCTGTTTTATTGTTTAAATAATTTAGATAACGCTACTTTTTCAAGATACGGAACCCTTAATGCGAGAGTCCATTTCGCACTTCGACAGTTTTAGTTAGGTATGAAAACTAAAAGGAAAAAATCTACATTCGGCATTATTAAATATTGGATAGAAGCAGGGCGTTCATCATCTGTCTGCGCCTTTTCCCATCATCTGGGGTCGGCTCTCCTTGTCCGTTTCCTCCATTCAAGACGGTTTTGACGGATAGAAGCAGGGCGTTACTTTGGGGAAATACATAATACGCCATAATGAAAATAAAACTTTTAAAAATAAAGTGGAACAAGGAGTTTTAATACAAATATTGTTATCTCTTACGATTTAAACCAACGTTATATTATATATTCTATTAGCACATAATTAAATTGTATGATAATTAATTAATGAATCAATTAACAACGTCTAGAATACATTAACCTCAATTAGGATCTATTGTACGCCTAAATAGAATTAGGGGGTGGGATACAATGCATCATCAGTCTTCATTACTCAATTACGGGAATGCACCTGATAATATAATTTAGGTTCAATGCTCTATTCATAAATTGATTACTAGACATCACAAACATGAATTTAATGAAGCTATGATAATTGATATACTACTAGCCTGCGATTTCGACCGCGTTTGTTTGGGTATTTTTCAATTTATCTAAAACCATTAAACGTCTGAGTAAAAATATAGATAGGTACGCTTTTTTTTGTCTTCATTATAACAATAATAATTTATTCAAGCTTGAGAATTTAGATTTGAATGCCCTATACTCTGCGGTAGCTCTATTATAAGTTTTGTCAAAATCGGGTTTGCTGCTAAGCCGTGCAAATTTTATTGTTTATTTTCTTTAACACGTGGAAACGGTGGCTATTTGCTATTCCGGGGTATTTATCCGCGTCTCCAGGATACAAACTTTCTACGATCTTAACAAAATTTGGCATATATAATGCATGCATCCTGGAGATGGACAAACAGTACAGGGCGGACTTTTTATCCCGGGAAAACCAACAGTATCTGCAAGATTTGGATAAAATTGACTTTCCATTTTAAACCTTAAACAGAATTTGCACGCCTTATATGCACTATGCTGAGCCGCGTAGAAACTGATTATAGATATGCTTAATTCGAACGCATTTTTACTTGTATCAAAAATCGCTCAACGTGGCTAAAGATGTTTTCAGTTCAAAAATAACATCTAAAGTAATCACCTTATTCCCTTTGAATGTAGTGCACACACACAAACACGCACACATGCACACATGAACACGCTCGCACACACAAACACAAACAGACAAGTTTTGCGTACGTCGCTTCCGATGGATTGAAAGGCGCTGGAGTGACTTGTGTATTTTTATTTTGTGTATTTGTACCTTAAGTATTGAAATGAACATAAAAGGGTAGCCATCGAAATCTCCAAATGTAAGGAAAAGTTTCTCCAGACCGCTTGCATTAAGAAACATCAAAAAAAAACAGACGAAATATAAGCCTAACTCGCCTACTGATGCTAGGGTTCCGTATCGTGAAGAAAACGTAAATATAATTTTTTGCAAATATCTCTAAATTATGTCCAACTTTGGTATATAATTATTGTTCTTTTTGTGTTCTATTTGCATGTTCTATAATAGAATATGAAGTTTAGTTATATAGTAATAAGGCTCTATGGGAGCTCATGTTCACCGAATAAATTTCATTTAATTTTAATTTCATAGTCATTTCCAAACAAATGAAATGTTTAGAGATTTGATTTGTTTGATTTGATTAAATTTATTGACTATGATTATTACTGATTTCCAAGAATCATAGCTCGTTTGATAATCGTAAACATTCCATTTGTTACAGACAAACTTTAGAGATACTTATTCAGACAATTTTAATTTTACGTCAAAAACTATAAAAACTTTTATAATGTAAAAATTGAGCTCTTCAATCCAGCTCAACTCTGAATGCCTAATCAGACTAATCAGACCCAAATCAGCTTCTTTTAAGCAAAACTTGACAACCTTTCATTACTGTTTGAACTTTCAAGTCCAGTCTTAATCAATAACCAAATGGACTGACAGACACATACCATAAGACAATCCGAGTCACAGCAAAACAAACAGACGTAACTGAAGTTTCAAAGGTAGGCACCATATTGGTAGACTTTACACGTCCTTGAGGCCATTATGGAGAACTGTCAGGCAAACAGGTTTTCACACGATTTTTCCTCCACCGCTAAAGCAAGATATATTCAATTGCTTAAAACACACAAAAGACTAATTAAAGAAAAGTTAAGTGCTGGGGTTTGAAGTCCTATCTATTTCAGTTCGGTAATTACCGATGTGAAAAAAAATTCTACCTTTACTAAAATTGATGACCTTTACGAAGTCGGCTTTACCTGCATGCAGATTTCCCCACAATGTTTTCCTTCACCGTTATAGCTTAAATAAAACACTAACTCCAAAAAGATAGGGGATTGCTGGATTCAAACTCGATCTCCCAAAACGGAAACCGAAGCATTATCCTCATATAGCTTAAGCTATCACCGCTGCATTTTAGAATACGGAACCCTAAAAAAACTATCCATGTTTCCTAACCCTCGGTGGGCAGACCCTCGCCACGTCTGAGCAAATCGAAGATATTCCAGACTAATCCATTTGCTAAGGCCCAGGTTAAGCTTAGTACACACCTGGGACAGATTAGACAGGGACCACTTTTATTTAATACTCTGTACTGTAAAATGTTGATTGGACACGTGACTTTCTTATAGTCTGTCATCGTGAAACCTTTTTGTATTTTTATTTCACTACACGTCAGCCCTTGATATATCACCTGGTGGTAACTTGGTAAGTGATAATGCAGTTTAATATGAAGACGGGCCAACCTGTTAGAGGTTTTTTCATTCCACTACAAGTTACGAGTAGCTCTTAAATGTAATCCCAACTAGTGGTAAATGATAAACTGTTATAGACATGACACTTATAATAAACCCACACAGCTAATCTGTTGCTACGCGACAATGTACTGGTATGCTAAATCACTTAGCGACACATCTTCTGTGCTTCTGTGGTAACGAGCCCCAGCCGAAGCCATCCAGAACAAACCAGTGCAACTTCAGAAATAATAAATTTCCAAACTACCTCTGCCGGGTATTGAACCCGGAACAACTTATAACAAAAATAATCCTCGAGTAACAAGTAGACCATGTTAAACTCTACATAATATTAGTTAGGATAGCGCTCACCGCGTTTACGTTAATAACCGACTTAGTACCGATACCTAGACTCCCTCAACTCATTTCCGGTGCGCAGGTGTGGGCGAAGCTTAATGCCACAACCCTGTGGCATGCCTGCATTCCCTTAATTAAAACGTTTCCAATCGGACCAATACCTACCGATGTTTCATGCCCTTTTATACCGACCTCAATGAAAATAAAACGTTCAAACCGCCGTTTTTACGTCACCGATGCAAGGAGAGTCGTTTTTTTATAGTCATAAGTGATTATCGTAACTGATTATTATGTTTATGTTGTAATTGCGCCTATTGCTTTATTGTTTATATATGTAATCTAGATTTGGCCTCATTTTAGTAATAAGATAAACCCTTAACCAAAATGGTTTGTAACGCTGTTGGATTACTAATAAATAAAAAATTGGTTGTCTGTAAAGTCGGCTTACTGATGATAGTTGAACGTGACAACGTCGTAAGAAAATACTGATGGAATGGTTGCATTTTTCAAAAGAAAATTTTAATTTTATTTGTTTGATAGATATTATCGTTGCTATAAACAATTGACACCACATTCACTTTCACTGCACTTCATCCTTGCCGAAAACATGTAAATGTATTATTGTATAGAAGCTGTCCACGCGGACGCATCGCTCACTCAAGTAGGAGAGAAACAGATGTCAAACGCGGAGGCCGACTGTGCCTCTTTGTCGCTCGTTCCGCGCTCTCGCTTGCACTTCAAGCCTTGAATGGAACGCCTCAGAGCGAGGTAACGCCGCATGCGTCATGTTTTTTCGTGCGTGCAGCCGGCTCCATCGAATTATAAGACGTTGTCACGTCAATAAATTACTGTCCGACACAGCAGATGGAACACCTAGTGGTAAGTTGAAAAACTATGTGCAACACTTTCCATGAAGTATTCTTCGCAGAGCGTGCGAAGAATACTTCATGCAAAGTGCCGCCCAGGGTCCTAGCCCCAAAGTAAGCGTAGCTTGTGTTATGGGTACTAAGATGACTGATGAATATTTTTATGAATAATATACATGAATACTTAGAAAATATATATAAACACCCAGACACTGGAAAACATTCATGCTCATTACAAAAATATTTTCCAGTTGTGGGAATCGAACCCACGGCCTTTGACTCATAAAGCTAGGTCGCTGTCCACTGCGCCAATCGGCCGTCGGGATATAAAATCTATTGAATAATATATTCGAAGGTCGGACCAGGGGATTCAACCTGTGATCGGTAGCTAAACATGATCACCACTAGACCAACGAGGCACTTGTAATACCACCCACCCACAGATAATAAATACCAATGGTTTAACTACTTCGCCAGAAACGTGTACAACGAAACTTGTTGCAGGAAGTTTATTCCTAGGAGATGACCTGTATTGTAACTAGATCTCTATTGAAATACCAATAAAGTAACAATATAGGCGAGGAAGTGGGCGATTGCTCAATCAAATTGTCTTTGTTATCATTCTAGAGTGATTGATGTCAACGAACTCTATACAGCTCACGAGCTTTAGAATTGTTTATCAAGAAAAAGAACATTCCTTAATAGGTAATATAAATTTTTCAAGAGAAAAGCACAGAAATCTTTTTTTGAGGTGAGTACCTATAGGTTTATATACAAATGAACAGACTCTAACGAAACCAGTTTTCTTCAGAAGTCTGGGCCGTGCACCAGAACATTCTTTCGATAGCGGGCCACATCTGGCAACTCGCTCCTGTGATGACCACTATGGCTTTTTCAAGCACATAGGATTCTGGGTGGGGGTGTTGTGTTAGAGCAGTACAACACCCCAAAGTCCTAGCTTCCTGTGTAGAAATGAACTTTCGTTAAACGAGTACAGTAAGGGCCTGATTATATAGCCCCTCTGTATAGCTCATCTCTATAACATGATAACGAAAATAGTACTGACCCTGTTTAATCCGATATCAGAAGTGTGATATATATTTTCGAGATTGCAAACAAACAATCAACATTTTGATTAATGCGTTATACCCTGTTGCTGCCAGAATACCGGGGATTACCCCGCTCACGGGCGCTAATGGAACATTGAGGCCTTAATGCCAACTAGTTAGTTTGCTGTTTTAACGGCTTGGCTCTTACCAAAGAGCTTTTACATGCAGATATCGTACATAGCGTAATATTGCTGCTATTGCAGCCGCATTTCCATTGCGCGAGTTAATGTGTGCAGGAATGCTATTTACCCTACGTTAGTTAGATAGATGGATAGATAAATTCTTTACTGCACACAATTAAGGGATACTACACTAAATATTGGAAACAGAAATATAAGAACAATTATTATAATAATATTCTACTTCTTAAATAATATTATTATTATTATTCTATCATTTATTGTTTTTTTTTAATTCTTAACAATGCTAAATTATATAAATAAAAACAACACTATTTAAAAATTAATAAAAAAGACATACATATCTCTTCTTGCGGGGCTTTTGAATGCCAAAGCAGCGGTCAGGGCTCCAGAGTGAGGAACCTCCTCACAATACGCGCCATTTCAAGGACTAATGCCTTCTGATTCCGACCCCTGACAACTAAGCGAAAGCTTAATAATAATATCATATCACAGTAAAAGTGCCGAAACTTAATTGCGTTTCGGCCTGATCATTCGGCTTCACCGAACGCCTAACAATATCAGTATCACAATGCCGCAGCCAAGGTTAATCCCAGAGATCTACGGGCGAAGTTTTTTTGACAAATTGTAAAAATATTTCGCGGGGGATAACGGAGTTTAGGAGAGCGAAAACGGTGAAAAGTTGGCAGTTCGGTGTCGGTTACATAATCAAAATGTCCCTTGCCATATGACGCGATGTTCCCTCAACGAATGCCGAAAAAAATGTTTAATGATACGGAACTTTGGATTTATACTACTTGTTTGCCCACGTTTCACGTCGTTATTACGGTTTTTTTTTAGAAATCCCGTGGGAGCCGTTGGTTTTCTGGAATAAAAAGTAGCCTACGTTACTCTCCGTCCTTTTAACTAAATCTTTGCCAAAATGAAGGTCTCTCCTTCCTTCATGCCCTAACTAAATAATCAATCTATTTAGTTAGGGCGTGAAGGAAGGACAAACAAACTATTTTTAGAGTTCAAGTAAATAAGCCTATAAGAATACTGTTTTGTGTTTACACGAGTAATGCTATATTTGCAATGTTGTTCGAAATACAAAATGTCCTTTGTTTATTATACCAAGACAAAGTTACTCAACTTTCATGAAAATCCGTTGAAATATTGCAGAATTATGTGCATTTTTTTCCAGGATGCAAAGTAGCCTATGGCATTGTCCGGAACATAAACTTACTGACCTACTAAAAGGTGAGGTACCATAAAGGACTCCCATATCTCGGAAACAAGGCAAAAATAATAAAAACTTAAGCAGTAAAATGATAAATCAATCTCCATTTTCCCTTAGATTAATACTCCAAATTAATGGTTACGAATACGAAATAGGAGACGCAAATATTTCAGGCACATCTGAAATATTTGCTTTGCTATTATTCGTAACAGATATGCCTACCCGTCTACTAAAATATTTCAAATATGGGAATAAAGCCATGTCCCTAAACATAAAATTACTCAATTCCCCAAAATTGTACCCTATAACTATCAGAATAAAGTGGTGTTTTCGAATTAGGCGATCTGAATCCGCCACCAAATTTCTAACTGGATTTCCGTATTAATTACCTGAGCATCGGCCGCGCGAAATCTGCAGAGTTATATTTATCTTCGTATAAATATTTATAAGTTGGGTTTATCTGGGAAGTTATTTGTCCGCGGAGACAACTAATATGATTAATTTTCCGGATTTGATTGACTTTATTGTTAGAGAGCCGATGATGGAGCGACTCCTTTTTAATTAATATAGTTAATATGAGATTGAGAGTGTGCTCAACAACTGTTTGATCAAGTTCCTCCTTAGCTTTTTACCGCGAGGCACCGTAAGGATCTGCATCCCTACATGGTTGATATACCATGGACGCGTTAACAGCCCGTTACCATTAGCCCGCTAACATTTTAACTGGATCATCACTTACCAGTACTACAGTAGGTTAGATTGCAGTTAAGGGCTAACTAATACACGCAGAAAAAGAAACTTTTAGTATTAATTTACGTCTTGACATTCTTAATTATATATTATGAATTATTTTGTAAACTTCAAAGTGGTTGGTACAAACAGAAACTAATTAATAACGTACTAACTATCTACCACAGTCTATTGTGAACTTTTAGGTCAAAGACATAACTTAATTTATTCAAATAGACGTATAGACTGCTGGTTTTTACTTGCCCTACGCAAACGAAGTCTGTTGGAGAAGCTATGACGTCATGATATGATGCCCCATTAGCTGTTAGCCCTTATTAACCACATTTAGCAATTACTTAATTAAACAATCAATTAACTGCTTAACTTTACTTGTAAGCTTAACCGGAACTGCATGTACAACGTGTAATCGAATTACGAAATACTTCATAAGGAATCACCCTGTAAAAATATTAAATCAAAACAAGCATATTTATTTTTCCATAAAAATGAATAAGTGTTTAAAACGTATGCTTCTTTTAATCTAATATTTTTAAAAGGTGATTCCTTATGGAATATTCTTATTCTACAGTACTTACTTCAACAGTATTTAGTAATTCGGTTGCACGTTGTGTAAGATTCTACCATAACGCTTTGCGCACATTTCTACGACGATAGATAGATTATACGATACAGACGAAAGGACAGGAGAGGACCCTTCTCAAATATCTACTTCATGTTAAATCTCCACATTACCATCTATGAAACGAGACAGTGATTAATACAGGTCCGTAAATCAAAAACAAAGTGGCAGTTTAAATTGCCAACTTTTATTAGAAAGTCCAACATTGCCCGTCCGTCCTTATTTGGGTGGCTCAACACTGAAAACTCGGAAAAGAACTTATTAGAGAACGCAATTTCCCGGAGCCATTACTCATTTCAGAACAAGCCGGGCTTTCAGCTCGTCCTCGACTGACACACTTTAAAAGCCATCTCTTAAAACCTTACATCGGTCATTGTAGTTTTAAGTGGATATTTTAGTGTTTCGTAATATGTTACGTTAATATAAATATTAAAAGAGTGGGTCAACAACGAATATGTTGTATAGATTAGTTTAATTTGTTGCATATAGAAAATACAGCATGTACATATAGCCGAAACTTAACGCCGAAAAACAGCTTCCTCCAGCCTGACTGTGGGTGAAGTGGACTGGGTTATAATAGTGCGATTATATCAATTTCTCACGATTCTCTACCTCTTAGCTATCGCCCCATAATTTGTCATATCATATCAGATCCCTTGAGGAATCCCTGAAAGAATTCAGGTATCTGATAATAAAATGGTACCGATATACTGAAGTAAATACTTAGAATAAATACAAAATCATAATTTTATCATAGCTTATACAACCTGTAACCGAATACCGTTGAAGGGTGCATAAGTATATTTCATACAAACTATTTCAAAACATTCTAAGTGTTTACTAATGATAACGCTATTGAAGATAGAAGACCGACACGCGCATAGTACCTACGCTACCTGACGCGTACAGTAATAAAGTGACAGGAGTCACTTGATTTTAATTTTGCTGCATCTGATTTCTTTCAGTAATAACTTTGGCAGTTTGTTTAACTTCAAAACTTAGCGTTTTGGCTTAACAGGTAACTCTCAGAGACAGTAAATAATGTACCCATTTCGGTTTTAATTTACTCGTTGTATCAATTCATTAGCTTAGGTGCCGGAATTCTACAGTTTAAGTATTAGTAAGGACTTACTTTCGTCCAAAATTACTAAAAGTCTGAATACTACAGTTTTTGAACAGTGCGTGTCATAAGTGATGACTTACGAAAGAAAATAGAACTAGGAACAAGGCGTTACACAGAAGAACCAGATCACCGAAATAGCAACCAAATGGGTGGGCACATAGCTCGAAGATGGGGTCAAAAGGTGCTGGAGTGGCTACCTTGAGTAGGTTCCTAGTACTGAAAAGCGTTGGCCGCCCAGCCCCTAAATGGACAGCTGGCATCCACAGAGTCGCAAAGAACTCACAGTATACACAGGGCATAAGACTGAGGTTTGTTGAAATCTATCTATGTCCCTCAATCAGTAATTAAGTTTTAGCATCGGTTACTTTAAAGACTGAGCAAAGGGCTTGAAACATATCACATTTATTAATTTTGATTAATAAATGCATTTTTTAATAATATTCTTAAAATGAGCTCATACCGTTACGAAAACCGGCAATCAAGATTTGCTTACGTCATCCATCTCCCGAAACAGATAAACTTTTGACAGGTATATGAGTTTTAGCGTGTTTTCAATATGTTTTCGGTATAACAAATACTCGGAACTACGGTTAGCTTTTAGCGTCAGACACAAATAATTTCCGGTTCACGAATTAACTGAAACCCATACTGGAACAATACTATTGTGCAAACATTGGATAGAGCACTGATGGCACTCGGGGGATGCACAATATATTCTACTGCAATATAGGCATAACAATCGTTGAACAGGGTTTTTGACTAAGGTTAGGCATGAAACGGGAAGATTGCTCCTCTAAGAATAATTACAGACACACATAAAGGTGATTCACATAGAGCATATTGCCCACATATAAGACATTGCCATTTTATCTCGACTTGAGATACATAAGCGACCCGGCTATACCAGAGACAAACGCTATACTTTTCAATTATACATAAAGCACCTAATTTATATGTAAACATTAGTATACACGAAACAGTACTGTAGTGTATCGATACTAATAATTCCAATAAAAAAAACATTAAAACAATATTGTCTTGAATTTGACATAGCTTGTGGCGCCCTCGAAGATTAAATTTGGATTTCTGAAAATCCTTTAACTAACATTATTTAATCGAATTCCACAATCCGAATATCGATTCGAAAACTTTAGAGGAATTATACTTGACGTTATTGTATGCCAATTTATATATTATCTTGAATACTTTGTGTCATTATTTATCCGTAAAAACTCATTTATCAGCAAAAAGTTATAGGTAATAATGAAATGAATCACACCGGTGATAATCTAGTGGTGGATTCAACCTCTCTTTATGGGAGAACCGATGGATGTTGGGGTCCGAAGGTGCTGGAATGCCCACCGCACCGTGCCCACAACAAGGTTTGAGCCGCTGCTGGCAACCGGACCAGGATCGTGGATTATGGAACTTCCTACAAAAGACATAGGTCTTTTCTACCAATTGAAGTCCACTGCTGGGCATAGGCCCAGCAGTGGACTTCAATTGGTAGAATTGATGATGATGATAATGTGGTAATAGTCGTTCGAGTCAGCCCACTAAAACGCATTGGAGCAGCGTGGTGGATCCATGATCTAAAACCGTATCTCCTATGAGATACGAGACCTGTGTTTAGCAATGAGATGTTAATAGGCTGTAGATGATGATGATGGTGAATTAAGAATCAAATCCGGGGCCTTACCGCGGCTCTATCGAGGTCATTAGCTATAAATAAAAAGCACAGTAAATAAGCAATTATAATTATGCATTTAAAACATCGGTATGATATATGATATGATAGGTCCCTTATGAGATGGCCGCGGCCAGGGACAAGCCGAATTCTCGACTTGTTTCCAAGATGAATAATGGCCTTTGGAAATTGCGCTCCCTAATAACTTCGTTCCCCCAGTTTTTACTGTTGAGACACCCGAACACGGCCTGGGGCATGTTAGATGGCTTATAATAAATTTACTGGTCAAGTATGTGCCAAAACTGTTAAAACAAACTGGCGTGGGTAGTGGTGGTGTCGTGGTGGGTTATATCTTTGGTCCGTCAATTATAAAAATATTTTACCTCTAGTTGGGGGTATTCCATCCAACAAGAGGTAAAATCAGCATTAATTTGTTAATTTATTGCAAGTAGGCCTATTTTATAAGCACCTTTGAAACGTTAAGTCAGTCTGGTTGTAGCGCCTCTACTGAGGATTCTTTAAAAAAACCTCCAATAAACTTATTAATGTACATATTTTTATAGTATTTTTTTATTATATCCCAAGTGTTAAAAAGAAAAGCGTAGTTCTAACTAGAAACAACAAGTTTGTAATTTTTAGTCTATCGAGAAAATTTTAGTGAATCATATAAGTGGATTAACAGTTTAATTGACAACTACTGCAAACCACCATTTTAACCTTTCAGAATAGCGCCGCCATATTTAATTTTTTCCAAAAGAATTTTAGCTAATGTCACGAAAGATTATGTCAGTGTGGCGCTCGCCACATCAGGATTCTAACGATAATTTTATCTCAAATCTGTTCATGCTTTTATTCTTACAAAACCATGCGGATTGCATGCCACAAAAAACCTCCAATAAATAATAATGAATTTTTACAAACGAAGATTTGATTCATTAACCAATGTTTTTTTTTTTGAAATGGTAGAGTTATGGTAAAATTGTATGTATTAAATGTGCATGCATATACACATTTTATCAAGCATTATACTTATTGCTTACATAGCATGAGATCGATTAAATTGGTAATCAGTATACCAACGATACGGAAGGTTCTATTTTTGATTACAACCATTCTCTTCGTCAGACATTCCTGAAATATCCCCAAAAGTTTCATTGGTACCCAACCTAAATTTTACGAAAGAAATCGACGGGAAAATCAGTTTTCCTTACCTATTCTCGCACAGATATATTTGGGAAATCGGTTTGTTGATGTTTACTCGATTTGTTTCTCACGTTTTTACGCACCGAAAACTTTTTTGAAATTTCACGCGTGATCAAACTTTTTACGTTGAATTGGTTGGCCAATATTTATTGTTGTGTAACGGTTTTATAAGAAAAGTGTGTTGGGTTTTAGAGCATATACCTACCATGCTGTGCCAATGCAGGTTTGGCTTTAACGATTATTATCATACTGTTATTATCATAATTTTATCTATAAAATTTTTAAATGAATAAAAATTGCAATATTTAATAAAAAATTGTAATATATAATGAAATAATATTCATTTATTTGCTTCATTATTAATGTCATGCTTATAAAAGCAACTTTGCAAATATTGCAATTTTTAGACACAACAACCATTTCGTCATGCAAAACTTTAACTTAAAACGCAGTGCACGCCACAGAACAATTTTGTGCGTTTTTACAACTTGATTTGCTCCACTTGTATTAGTCGTAGACCACCTTGTATTCCTTGACGTATGGACTATACAACAAAAAATGTGTGCGTGTACTAGTGTACACACGTAAAAATGGAAACTTCTTAAAGACCTTATTTTTCGAAAAATGATCTACTGCAACTTTACAGAAACTGGTTAAATAAAGTTAAATTAGATAAAGTTTAACAAAAGGCTTTTATTATCATGGACATGAATACAAATGATACAATTATGTCATTTTACTTTATTACTACTAAGATTATTACAGCTTTAATTTAATTGTAATATTATTATTATGGCTTATGGTAACTGAAATATGAAATATAAATATAAATAAATAAATATACTACGACAATACAGACATTGCCATCTAGCCCTAAAGTAAGCTTGTGTTATGCGTACTAAATGACTGAAGAATATTTTTATGAATAGGTAATATAAATAAAATACTTATAATATACATATAAACACCCAGACACTGAAAAACACTTATGTTTATCACACAAATATTTTCCCGTTGTGGGAATCGAACCCACGGCCTTGGACTCAGAAAGCAGGGTCGCTGCCCACTGCGCCAGTCGGCCGTCGAATATTGTTTACATTCCATAAAAACTCCAGCAATTTTAGTGCCGGATCTTGTTGTTAATGTTTGAGGACTTTTTTTAATAATATATAAAATTCAAATAATCTTTCAAAAATTCAACTAGCTTCAAAGTTTTTTCTGATGCAGATCGGTTTTTTATCATTATTGCAACCGAGTAAAGAGGCACGAAGAGGGAGGAGGAAGAAAAAAATAATAATATCGTCCAACTTCTGATTTGGAGATATATAAAGTGCAACAATCAAAATATTCATCCTATTTTCCATTTGGCATTGAGCCATACATAAGTCAGGAGAAAGAACAGAAAAATCTATCGATGAGGTTACAATGTTAACAACATCATTAATATTATGATATATTCTTACGTCTTCAGCCGTTTAAATTTTGCAATGCATTTAAAGTTCGAATAAACTCGAATCAACCGTGGTTGGGACAAGAAAAAGACAGCGCGTAACGAAAAAAAGTGACGCGTAACTGAAAAATGTTACACTAAATTTTTTTCCAACCCCGATAAAGAAGTTTCACTTCAAAAATATATTTTATTTCAAAACCACAAAAATATTTTAGTTCCTTAGATTAATGCATTTAACCAAACGAACAAAAATTCAGCTTTATAATGCTATACGTACAGATAATATTAGTGTAGACGTGTGTGTGTATAGTGTGCACAGTGTACACACACGACATGCGTGTATATCATCGTGTGCATTACGAGTATAAATGTTGCAACTAGTGACGTGTGTAAACCTGCTCGGTATCATAAAGTGCTCACGTGCTGACTCTACATCAGCGTTGTTAAGGCAGAGTTGATTTATTGCTCTACCGCCTCTACATTTTAACGCCTGCGATCAAAGTTGTAGGTTTAACTTCTGTTTTTTAAACCCGCAGTACTTTCGTTCGTACAGGCTTCGTTGGTAAAAGTTGTTTGGAAGAATATTGTGGTTTCTAAAAACAACTTCAAAAGCGACTTTAAAGTAAGTACATAAATATTGTTTTTACCTATTAATCAATTTCCGATCCGATCCTATTTTACGTTGTTTCTAACGCCTCATTTAGCGTTAGCACTCGGAAGTAGTAGACAGTGGTTTATGTCAGGAGGCTTTCTACCATCGCTTAAAGCAGTATTATTTTAAGGTTACAGTTTATTAGACATCACTGAACGTCCTTTTAAGAAGAAGAAGAAGAAGAAGCACTTAATTGTACTTATAACATACATGAAAAGAAACAGTAAGAAGTTTACAGTAAAAAACAATGTAGACATGCAAAGGCCGCCTTATGGCAAGCAATCTCTTACAGGCAAGTTTTGTACACAGGATTTAAAGCAAGAGAACGGAATAGTGCCAAGAGTGTTAATTAGTTAGTTGTTTAATGTATAGATACATATACATACATAATTAATATAATAATATACGTAAAAGTATTATTATTATTCCCAAAGTATATTATGTTAAAAATATTAAAATAATACTGCTTACTGCGTAGAAAGCCCTCGGACTTATTATAAAACAGGACAGATATATTATAAATAAAGCGAATAAAAAATTAAAAGTCGCCCGCTAATGAGTAACTACTGTTAACAACAGTATTAAATTAGATTTGCGAAAAATTATCTAAATTAGTATTAATAATTGTTGAAATCGAGGAATATGAACTGTATGTAAAATTTATGACACACAACAATTTTAAAATTATAATATAAATACTGAGTGGGTGAATTTGAAATCAAGTGAGCGACTAAATTGTAAACGAGCGATAGCCGATGAGTTAAATGCTCGAAAATGTGAAGTCTCATTGTCCCCTTCGTACTTTTACTATCTGATGTTAGGCAAGAGTACCTTTAGTAAGATTCATACACTTTTAGCTAACAACAACTTTTAATGACTACAACACAATTATTTGCTCACATAGTATTTTAGTAAGCCATATTCAGTAATTGCGGTTTGCGAACTTTGATATACGAGTAAAGTAGCATTCGATAATTTAAATAGTAAGTTCCTGCAGGCATAACTAAAACCATATTTACCGCGAACGAAATCACCGATAGTATCTAGTAAATATATAAAGCTCTCAAATTATAGTCAGGAACTTCGAAGAACAAACTCGTATATCCATATTACCACCGGTCTTCGGGCAAGTGTCATTATTCAGGAAACTTTGTAACGTGTGTAAAAGCAAGGAAGCTGCTGCGAGACCAAAGTGCTCACGTACTGACTGTAAATCAGTGTTATATGGACGCTGATATATTGGCATTACACTTAAAAGGGCGTTCAAAACGTTGGTCCAGGGGTTGCATTTTCGATTAGGTACAACGAGTTCCTGCGTTCGATTCTCGCGTGGCCATTTAAACGCTCACCAAAATAATTAGAATAAATGAATGAATACACTTTTATTGTACACCACATAAAAATACAGGTAAAAATATAAATAACTAGTTAACACGATGTATACAATTAGGCGAAAACATAATTTTTTTTTTTCTTTTATACTACGACAATACATACATCACAATCTAGCCTCAAAGTAAGCGTAGCTTGTGTTATGGGTACGAAGATAGCTGATGAATTTTTTTTTAGAATACAATACACATAAATACTTATAATATACAGATAAACGCCCAGACACTGAAAAACATTCATGTTCATCACACAACCATTTTCCAGTTTTGGGAATCGAACCCACGACCTTGGACTTAGAAACCAGGGTCACTGCCCACTGCGCCACTCGGCCGTCAAATATGTTAATGTTAGTATTTACTCCTAATATGTTATTTTTAAAAGAACTTCAAAGCGGTACAGAATACCTGCGTTTTCTGTACATTAGTATCCGCAACATTCGTCTGAGTTAGAACCTATTTTTTTTAGAGCTTCTTGTGACAGAGTTCGTCGGGGAAGCACTACAATCGTGCTTATTTCTGCCGCTAAGCAGCATTGAAGGTGTGTTCCGGTCTGAAGGGCGTTGCGGGTTTAATTACAGGCACATGAGACTTCACATCTACGCCCCCGATTGATGGACACAGGGAAACATTTCGCAGGGTGTGTTTCTTTTATGCCCTGCGAAGTGCTGCTCTTTTTATAGGCGATGGTTTTCCACCTACCATCAGGTGCTTGGTCCATCAATTATTAATTATAAAAAAAAAAAAATTAGAGACTCACGACATAATTAATTATTAAATTATAAGTTAACCGTTCTGTATGTGTTGTTCTAGTAAATAAACATGATATTCTATTATATTCTTTTAAGACAATGATACGTCATTTATTGTCAATAGAATATAATAGAATGCATGCATTTCCAATTCAGCGTACATAAGAAATATGTGATTAATAAATGATCATAAAATGTAATGTTATTTGTCTATGCTAATACTATTATAAATGGGAAGGTGTGTATGTTGTTTAAATGCACGGATTTTTATCAAAAATCGTAAAATAATAGCCTGCCCGAATGATGAATTTTTGAAATTTATGAAATGAAAATTCATCATTTGGGCTTTTTAAAATAAAGCAGAGAAAGTCCTAGCGAGTGTGCCACAAATCGCAACTAAGTCATGTCTGACGGGTACAGCATTTGTATTTCATTTTCACGGACTTCAAACTCGAAGAAGGTTTAAGATTAGATAGTGTTTTTCTGTTTGTTAACCGATTACTCCAGAAATTAGAATTTTTTATGGTCTAATCTGGCGGGAGGTTTCGTCTCCCAGTCAGCCGTGGCTAGCTACCACCCTGCGGACAAAAACGTGCCGCTAAGCTAAATTGCGTAGCGTTTCGCTACGATGCCGTGTAAGCACCGCAGATTGTCGGCATGGGTTAATATATAACTGCTATACTCCGAACAGGTTTACATGCATCTTAAGAAGACTCAGAGTCATTCGACGAACGATGGTGTGAGCTATGTTATGTGATATTGATTTCTGATTTGATACCATATCTCTACGGTTTCAAATCAGAAATAGGAGATCCATAAAATAACTAAAAAATAAATTTAAAAAATGAAACTAGGGTTGCTAGGATAGCTCAACGAGTCGCAAAGACCTTGGAGCACCTCGAATGGCGACCCCACACAAGTTAACGCAGCGTTAGTCGACCCCAACGAGGTGGACAGACGACATCGAACGAGTCGCTGGAAGCCGCTGAAAACTGGAACTCCCTACAAAAAACCTATGTCAAGCAGTGGACGTCACGTCAATTTGTTGATGTGATGATGATGATGATGACTTCACCTTTATATTAGAGTCAGGGGAAATAAAGAATCTAATAAACATATTCCGCTTGTTGCAGAAAGTTTCGAATAGTGCTGCAGCCAGATCCGACCTCCGTGTTCGCGGAAGGCGTGCAGTTCCATTCCTCAGCCGGGCCCATCGACTACAACACCAAGCTTGTTTACTCCGGGAAGCTGGAAGGTAACTTACCTTACTTTTATCCTTTTTTTCAATAAACCTTAGCAGTCAAAAATCTGTCTATATTCAAACACACATAGAGAAGGAACTTTGGACGCGTACATATTTGATATGATGAATGATGCCTTCTTTCACTGAGAAACAATCCTTACTAATCTTTACTTAATATTATAAATGCGTAGGTGTGTTTGTTTATTTGTTTGTTTTCCCTTCCTTCACGCTCTAACTATCAAGTTTAAAAGACGAAGAGTAACTTAGTTTACTTTTTATCCCAGGAAAACAAACATTTGTCATGGAATACGTTAAATAAGTAATAAACCCTATTTAAGAAAAAGAATCCCCGTGTTTCTGAAACAAATCATATTGTTTCCGATATATGTGATATGTCACGGAAACAATATGATTTGTTTCTGTAAACACTACGTGTTTAGCGGTATGTTGCAGTGCTCTTGCGATGTGGAGTACCTACAGAAACAAATAACAGTAAGAGGTTCACAGTAAAACATAATGTAGACATGCAAAGGTGGCCTTATTGCTGCAAGCAATCTCTATAAAAGACTATTATACCATCTTTTTCTCAAAAAAATCTAGGCACCACATAACATCACGACTTCCTCGGCCGACATGACCTAATCAATTGACTGTGAGGATAGCAGTTTCTGAAACAATGTTTCGGAAACTAATGAAACATTTACGTGATGTCTGAGAAACAATGTGTATCCAAAACATTGTTTTTCTTTAAAAACAAGGCTTTATAGTAACAACTATACCTATAGATAGAAGATATATGACTGCCAGTGGCCATTTTATAATAAGGATTATTCTTTTTTAATGTGCACACAAACTAGAACAGTAAATGTCTACAAGCGGGAGATAAGCTTTCGTATAATCCCGTTAATTACACGCATTTACATAAATAAACCGTTGCTTTTTATGTGGGGTTTCTTTGCACTTTGATTTGCCACAGCAATTACATTAAATGCAGGCACTCGTCCCCTCCCTTATTGTTAGGAAGCTAATAGAATAGGGTCAATTAATGGAATATGCACACTTTATTTATCAACTGTTGTATAGCTATTTTGTAACAGAGCTCGTTCAGGGAAATAGTCGCCGCCAAGCAGCATTTCTGTGTTCCGCTGTGAAGGGCGTGGTTGCTGGTTAAATGGCACATGAGGCTTAACACAGATTTACGCTTCAGGTTTGATACAGGGTGGCACGCTGCAGGACGTATTCCTTGCATGCCCTGCGCACTGTTGATTTGTTTAAAGGCGATCGTTTTCCAGTTTCGTTCATCTGGTAGTTCCGAGTGGAACATCTATTTGGTCCAACAGTTATTGCAACAACATTATGCTACTGTTCAAATAATCATCATCAACATCTTCAACACATTATTGGATCGGCATTGATCGGAATTAAGAGGGTTTAGGTTGAGTTAAACGCTGGCCTGCGGTTTGTTAGAGTTTACGCGTCTTTTAAAACATAATGGAGAACACTTGATCATACAGATTTTGCGTTCTTCACGATGTTTTCCTTCGCCGTTAAAGGAAATAAATAAAACCATATATTACACATATTTCTTCTTTCCACTCTATCGTTGAGTCGGGAAAATTCAAGTATATATATTGTAGTTGCGTTTACGCTAGGGCAGGTGCAGGAAAACGAAATTAGTAGCGTTAAAAGAATTTGCGTTTATTCCTCCTTCCAAATTGTAACAATGAGTTGCAGAATTAAATTCTAACGTTCTTTAAAATTGTCTATAATGAGACTAACGTCTCACTGACATTAAAACACAGAAAAGTCAAAGTCACAGCGCTGTTACCGGCTGTTACTATATCAATGCGTTCCGTTTCGCGCAAACATAAATCTTAAACAGGAAAATATAAAACCAAGGAAACGTACTGTCGTATTAATATGATGAAGTATAGAATAATTCATAACAATAATTTGCAATTGAATAGCAGCACGGTCATTTATTATTCACGCCGCATGAGATGCGAATACGATTTGATTACAGAGTACATTCGTATAGGATGTCTTGATTAGATATATGCGTACTATAATTACCAACGTCTCGACCCAATTAGGCGTCGATCACGACAAATGTAGCATCGCACAGCCGAATAAGCGACTATTAGGTATCCTTGAGATTTATGACTGCGGTTTATATCTGTCCAATTTGCTCGTTGGCAATGATTTAAATCGTTAGATATGCCTTGCCGCGTATCCATTATGCAGTCTTGCATTCAAAATGCATGAAAGTTCCTAGTGTGAGATTTTCTACCTACGTTTAGTTATTTGATACCGTGGAAGTTAACTACGATGTATATGGCATAGAAAGAGCTCCATTTAGTGACGATACTGCTTCCCAGTATCTAAACTAGATGGCGCTCTTTTGATACCATATAAATCGTGGTTAACACTCACGCGATCGAATTAGTAAACGTAGAACAAACACTAGGCACCCCTCAATGTTAGATTCATTCGGTTGATAATATTAGATCCTTACATATGAATCCGCTTCCACAATAGCCTTCAGTTCTTCATTATCAACTTTCCGGCTGTCCACGGGGCTTGTTCTGCAGGTCGAAATGTCCGAAAAGAAAACGTTGGAACCAAAAAGTCACTGTAGTTTCTTTTGCGATACCTCCGCCATACAAATTAATCCTTCGAGCTGTTTCTGCAGCACGGTGCCACGATGGAACTCGTAACGAAATATTTCAACTGTACTGCGATCACCAAACCGTTTGTCCAGCGCGATCGTGGTGATTATGGGCGAACCCTTCCGTTGAAAGAGGCCTTTAGACCAGCAGTTGTCTGTTATAACTATACGACATTATACTGTATGTGTATGTCTACACTTTTCTTCCTATTTTACATATCGCCAGACAAAATTATTTCAATTATCTTTATGGTGTTTCAAATCCCACTCTATCGCACATTTCCGCGTCGTCAAGATAATAAATTACGGACGGGTAGCAAACTTCAATATTCCGTGCCTTTAGTACGAAATTACACAGCTCGAGAATGTCTATTGTTTTCGAGTATCGAAACACTATAAGATCGAAATAAACTGGACTTATTTGTGATGATTCTAAATTGTAAATTGTTTACTACCTTACGATTTTTAATCCACATACATTCCACTAGAAGCGCTGGCTGTAGATGAATAAATTGCATTTGGTTTATTATTTAATTTTATTTTAGTAACATACTATAAACATTATGGTATATTTTAATTTTTTTTTAAATCCGGTGTTGAAAAGTTTTTATATACGTAATGCAATACTTTAAAACAAAGAGCATTACTTCCATTTTACTGTAACTCTCGTGTTTACACCTTTTAACATACGTGCAATCAGTTTAGCTTTGCTAAGACAAACCCACTTGCCAAGCTTAAAAATCCTTGGGGCGAATCTTTGTATGGATTGATACAAAAGGATAAAGAGACAAGTTCAACGTAATCAGATAAGAAATAAAGAGGGCCGAAGAGATAAACATAGTAACAGTCATACCCTCAATGATTTGAAATTGATACCCATAGAAAAGACAACAAGGGGATGTCCCTGTGAGATGATTAGAAGAGGACGTCAGTTATTTCAGATGATTATAGGTTATGGATACCAACTCGAAAACTGTAAACGCTTGCGAAGTGTACGATTTTGTACTAAGGGCGCTGTAGCAAACTTAATAAAACGAAATTACGAGGTGCGACCCATCTGCTACATTCAAGACAAAGTGAAATTTGATGAAATTAGTTCACAAGTTTAATGGAGTGTGCTTCTCCGGAGTTTGACTTTCTTGTCTCCGGCATCACACACAACGGAGTCACCCCATTTAAATATTAATACTGTACATACGCAATAATACTCTTCAGTATATTGCTATTACCGTACATAACATGTATTTAACATCCCGCGGGAATGATCGTCGGATAATTTGCCGGAATAAAAAGTATCCTGTGTCCATATTCAGGAAGCATGTAATGTCTATACGAAATTTCTTCAAGATCGGTGCTGTGGTTAAACCGTAAACACGTAACAAACAAATATACTTTCCCATTTATAATATGACTAGAACAATAGATTGTGGTTCATTGTTTAACATGGATCTCCGCAAAGTAACGGCCGCGTTTATTCAGCATTGTGTTAAAGCTAATTAGCTTCATACTCTCGTACCCAAAGGTCGTCAAAATATTACAAAGCGCGAGGAGCGGTTTGCAATTAAGGTTATTTATGAGCGGTTTTGAGCAGCGAGTACAACTTTTGATTTTGATACATTTAGATGCCCAGAGGCTCTTTGCGCCTCGACTAAGTTTGCATTAAATATAGCACCCCATTTATTCGGTCGCCCATCAGTCCCTTTAAAGCAGTGACTGTTTCATTAAATTGTGAAACTGCTAGACTAATAAATAAATCTCACTTATCTTGAAGCATGATATGAGAAGTACCCATAGCTTCATTTGGTTTCGGGTATGAGGAAAACTCGGAAATTGTTTTGGGTTGGATCGTAAGCAAAAAAAAAGACAAAATTTATCACTCTAATAATAAACAATATCATTTCACATGTTTGATTTAATCTACATAAATAAAATCCCTAACAACGAAATCCTATTGTGATCTTGTTTATTACGAGTATGCAGTTTCCAAACGAAATCTGATTTTTTTTTTGCAGTGGAGTCACTATTTAATTATATCGATTCGCATTTGTTCTTTAATGTTCAACCCACGTAAACTTTTAAGATTTTTAAGTGTGACATGCCAAAACGCGACCTTATTTCCATGGCTTCTAATCTATTATTCAAATATGGAGTATTTAGATTTATTATGTGTGTTTTGTTTCAGATGACGATTCTTCACTGGTTTACGGGGTCATAACCGCTGACGGTCTCTTCGATGGAACAATATGGACTCCCACTGAAGAATATTACATCGAACCTCTCTCACGGTACGACGTCAACCATCCTTCCATGCATAGTGTCATCTACAGAAGATCAGACGTGGAGCATCCCCATGCTGGCCACGAAAACCCTCCCTGTGCTTCACATCTTCTCCACATAAAGGGCAAGCTCGGATACCAAGGAGAACTGTTCAATTTTACTGACCAAGTAACAGTTGAAGAAGTGCCCTTCAACAATTACACAGAAGACTTGAAAAGCGAAATAAACAGACGAAAGAAGCGTTGGCTTCCCGATGACGAAATGCAAGACGATGAGCCAAAGAAAAATCCAGAACTACCGTTAGACTTAGATGTCCCGTACACCAGTAATAGTGATCCATTTGATAAGTTTAGTACGAGAAAACCAAAAACCAAAATCGATAAAAGTAACCTCATAACTAAAGTGCGACTCGATTCAGAGGAATCTAGACCGAAGCCAAAGACGCATGTCGAAGTGATAAAGACTAAAGCAGGTGTTGTGACTGTTAGTAAAGATATAGTTAAGAAGGAGCCAGTAGGGTATACTATATTATCCGCAAACGCGAGTGACGATGGAAGACACGTGAACAAAAGAGCTACGGTAGACCCGAGAAAAACAACTTGCTTAGTATATTTACAGGCTGACCATATGTTTTATCAGAGATATGGTTCGGAGGAAGCGTGTATAGAAGTTATGACCCGCCATGTTCAGAAAGTTAATGCGATATATAAAGTCACAGGTAACTAAAACGGATTATTAATTTAATTACTAAAATGTTTAAGTAGTAGCTTAAAGAAGCCTAATTTCGAAAATAAATGTCGCATTAAATTAATCTTGACTTCATTTAAATAACCTTTCGAGTTATAGGACTTTTTATTTTGTTTTAGATTTCAATCAAGATGGAAAACCGGATAACATTACGTTTATGATCAAAAGAATTAAGGTCCACACGCTAGACGCTCTGAAAGACCCAGCCTACAGGTTTCCAAATAATTATGGCGTAGAGAAGTATTTGGAACTTTTTTCAGGTAATAATGAGTGTCTTAACAAGTTTTCGGTGATTATTTTGTTTATTAGCTTAATATTGACTTAAAATTGTTATTTATGCAAGCAACAGTTTCGTGATGAGGGTAATTTTACGCGAGTGCTATTTTTTATACGATGCTAGTATTCCATGTCAATATGAATTAGTTTTGAAGTTTAAAATTCGATCTTCTCGTTACGAGAGTAGATAAAGAATATATGAGGTATATAGGTATATAGGGGTGTATAAAAAGTATGTATCTATTTATTATGAAAAATAATATTATTTTCTCTTGAAATTGAAATACAAGGAAACGCTTTTAGCATTTAATTCCCATTTTGCTTCTCTTTTACAAATGTGAACGGAATACCCTAATTTATCCTGATTATTTAGTACCTATTCAGAAGATTAATTTATTGTCGCTTTTAGGGTTTCGTTACAAAAATGGCAAAAACGATCCGTAGGGTGCAACCAGACAGATGTAGCAAAGCAGTGAATGAGGTCAAAGCTAGGCTATGATGCTATGTTACCTTTTCCACTATTGCTGAGCTTAGCACATTTGAAATAGCACGTGAAATCGATAAACCGATTTTGATTTTGTTTTTTATTTGTTTGAAAGATTAATTCGTTTGGATGTTTGATGAAAATCGGATGGCCGCCGCCACAAAACAGCAAATTTTATATTTTTCTCACAATATAGGTTTAAAATAAAAAGGCTTGACTAGCAGAATTAACTTTACCATACACAATGATAAATTTAAAATCCAAGATGGCTGCCACCACTTTTACAGTTTTTTTTTTTATTCCTTTAATATGGGTATGAAATAAAAGGGCTTCATTAGTAGAATACTGTACTCTATATTGAAAGGGAATAATTTAGTGGCGGGTTAATTTTTAATTTATGATTAATGTTATTTTCAGAGGAAGACTACGACGCGTTTTGTTTGGCGTACATGTTCACATACCGCGACTTTGAAATGGGCACGTTGGGTTTGGCCTGGACGGGTGATCTGAAGAACGCCGGGGGAGTCTGCGAAAAGAATGGCGTTAGTATATTTGATCAGTTATCTCTAATACCTATGTCTCTTTTTTAGGTCTGTTGCTTGCTTTAACTTTCCTAGCGAGGTCCGTAATGTTTTTTAAAGTGACAAATAAGCCGAAAGCACTTAGCCAAATTAAGTGGATACTTGGACCGTACATAGATAGTTTCCATTTCTTGAATTAGTCCTGCTTCCACTGGGAATTATCGTTGAGTGCATCCGACTAATGTACTAACTAAACCAGTAGCCTTAGTACAAGATTTGCTAACTCGCAAACGATGAGCCGTTTTGGCAGTCAAAGAAAAATAGGTCTTATGTAATTCTTATTAGAATCGCAAATTGTAAATTCATTTTGTAAATTTTAACTTCAATTCCATATCATTAAGATGCATTTTACTCTTAACTCTTTTATGAAACCCCTACTTTTCTATAAGAGCTTCGAATGGTAAAAGCATATAACTGAAAAAAGTCACGTTATATTAGCAAACTTATCAAAATTAAAAGGCATTGTTGGCCTCGTGGAAGGAAAATACATTAACGTTTTAGTACTCGTAATAACGGCCCTTGACCGAAATAAACGAAACCGTTAAAGCCTAATGTAGTTAGCTCATTTCCTGGATATCAACTACAGCATAATATGCCGTTTTCCCATCTGGTTTTTGATGCTTTTCAAGTGTTCCTTCCAACTTATGATCCTCTAGTACTTGTTATCACGTTGTCTTAAGATCGTGACCTTTACGGATTGACGGAACGACGGACGTTGCAATTTGCAATTTTCATTTTTGATGCATTCTAGGAGTCCTATAATTGACATTTTATGTTTTTAAGTGTCTTACCTAAAAAAATTGTGTATAATATCAGTATCCTAACCTAACTTAACCTAATTATAAAAATGAAAACAACCAAAATTCTCAATAATGATTAAATTTACATTATTTTTATTTTATCACTAATTTTTGATAACCTGCTAATAAAACGCACTTGAAATTTTGAGAGCTAACTTTAAAACATTTATACTGAGAATTTAACTGAATCGTGTAAAACAACGGACATTCGAGTCAGAAATATACACGCAAAATGTTTAACAATTTTTTTATTGACATTTTTTATTCGTATATTGTTATGTGTCGGCAATAAAGTTAACAAAACAAACAAGCAACTATATCTTTCGCTGTGAAGACAAACTATATAGATTTATAAATAGCTAATAACTTCCTTCAACTCATTTAGCAGCGGAAGGTATTTTTCGTAATAGAAATATGATATTAATAATTGAATATTAAATTAAAACACCGTAAATCCATGTGACTGACAAAAGTGGATTTACATGTTGACTATTGTTCTCGCTTTTGTTCTATACAAAGCGAGGCTGAAATGCCAGAATGTACCTACAACGTAAGCCTGCTATTCAGTTCAGGTGCAACTCGATTCCGTACCTCTGAACTAATTTGTTTTTTTCTCACTACAGTAGTTTCTACGAAATATCGTGCATTTTACAAAAGTTAACCGCAACGGTAAGAATAAGCATGGATTTCGGATGTAGGTACGATATAATATTGTAGGGGCGCATGTTTAATGGACGAGCTTCGAAAAGTCGATGTATGCACCGACTCGCATCAATGTTGCTGAATCAGAAGGAATATAGTTTTCATTTGTTACCAAATCAAAACAATAAATATTAAATTCTAACACGTATAAACAAAAATAAGACAATATTCAGGTTCGTCTTTTCTCTTAAGAAACAGATAGTGTGAGTTATATCAATAAATACCTGAATCGTTTTTAAATATTCGTTAAGTAGTAGTGAGCCTTTTGTAACAAAGCTCGTCTGAGGAAGTATGCTGCCATGCTTATTTCTGCCGTCAAGCAGCAATGTTTCCTTCTAAATTACTTGGTTGGTAACATTACAGTTGGTAACACTACTAGCACATGAGATTTAGTACCTACGCCTGATGGACACGTGGCGGCACTTTACAGGATGTGTGCCTTGCATGCCTTGCGATTTGATACTGTGTTTAAAGGCCACAGTTTTCCACTAACTAGGTGGACTAAATGTTTGGTCCGACAATAATGACTATGAAGAAAAAATAAATAGAAAATCCTAAAAATATTGTTTAAATGTCATTCAATAATTTCAGCTTAAGTATTACAAAGCAAAGTTTATTTTAATGGAATCCTAAATATTATTTGTATAATTTTTTGTCCTTCCTTAACGCCCAACTAAGCATCCAAACGACTTGATTTAAGGCATAGAAATAATTGGAAAGATGGAGAATCAATGTTTTTTTTGCTCGAAAAATCGATGTTACCTTCTTCTTTGGACAAAAAAATAATGCACGTAAAAAAATAGTTATCCCAGCAAGACAAACGGTTCCCGCTGGATTAGCAAGAAAATCATAATAAACGCAAACGAAAAACGCGGGTTTAGTTTTTAATAAAAGGAACAACAAATAAGATAACTAAAATTTTAGATTGCATTAAAGCGTTAAAGTTTTAACGAACGCTGTGTGTTTTGGCAGTCCCACTTTCCGCATAGTTGCGGCGTTCGTGCTAAAGTTTAATTGTTTGCAGCACTACCGCGGCAGCATGAAGTCGCTCAACACCGGCATTGTGACGTTGCTGAACTACGGGAAGCACGTGCCGCCCGCCGTCTCGCACGTCACTCTCGCGCACGAGATCGGCCATAACTTCGGATCACCGGTATGTTCTGAAACTATCCGGATAACCGCTGAGTTCTGAAACTATCTCAAAACCAGTTGCGACCATGTATGCAACATGTTATATGCATGAAGCGCAGTGGCGTGCACTGGGTTTCTTACCAGGGTATGCATACACCAGGAAAATTGTATAAAACGGCACAAATTCTCATCCTATACGAGTTGTATACCAATGTTAGGGTATGCAATGCTTTTGTGCATGTATGAAGTGGTCAACAACCGGTGCCGATCAACTATAGGGTCAACCATCCTAGTAGAGCTTTTAGTGACAGAGCCCGTATATGAAGTACTAGCGCCTTACTTATTTCAGCAACAAAGCAACACTGCTGTATTCCAGCTAGTTTGTGGTTGACGTAGTAATTACGGGCACATATACTCAGGTTGATGGCACTTTTTAAGAACTGCTCCTTGCATGCTTTGCGAAGTGTTGCTATATTAATACGCGATGATAACAGTGATGAGTTTAAAAAAAAAGTTCAATTACTTTCCAAGAATTTTAAACGAGCGTTTTGGCCTAATCACACAAAAATTAAACGTTCTAAATTTTACAATTCAATAAAAAAATTAAACAATTCATGACAAAATTCAAAATATAACAACATTTAAAAAGATAATGTACTGTAACAATATTAATTTTGGAAGCAAAAAAACTCATTGTGCAGTTTACTAGGCTACACAAAATTGCAAATTCAGTCAAGGGCAATTGTCAATTATTTTATAACAAATTACCAAATGAAATTTTTAAATTGTCTCTCAATAAGTTCAAAGTTTATATAAAACGTAAGCTTACAGAAAAATCCTATTATAATATTAAGGATTACTTGAACGATAAAAAAGCTTGGCTGTGAATTGCTTCATAGCATAATATAAATAAACTGTGATAACAAAAAGAAAATTACCCGGCTAAGTTTGTTGTGGGCTCTTCTTAGACCAGGGCGCGTTTGGAACCCTCGTAGCTTTAGGTTTAAGTTGGCGAACGAAGTTATCACCATCCCCTTACAATTATGTAAACATATATGTATAAACGCTTCACCTACATGAATAAAGAAATTTTGAATTTGATAGTTTTCCACTACTTAAGTAATTATAAAATATTGTTTTACCACCACCAAACTAGTTTTCTTCGCCATTGGTTGCCTGGAAGAAATCGTTATGAAGCGATTTCTTCCAAAATTGTATACGTTGTTTTTTTATACCTTACTTTTTTATGTACTTTTTGTGGTGTGCAATAAAAGTATATACATTCAATCATTCATTCATCATCATATCTAGCTATTTCCGGCCCACTATTAGGCTGGTGTCTCCTCCCACCATGAGATGGGTTTAGCCTTAGACTGCCACGCTGGCCCAGACGTTTGAAAACATTGCCGTTAAAGCCAGTTATATTTTATTTGCTTAAAATGCACATAACATAGAAAGTTAGAAGAGCATGCTGGGATAAGAATTCGGCCAGCGAAATTGAAACCGAAGTCCTAACCACTATCAATGCTTCTTGGTCCGTCAATTAATATTATAAAAAAAAAAAATCGTTGTGCACCAATCCGCACTGGGCCAGCGGGGTGGGCCTGTCCCCTTCTCATTGTCGGAGAAGACTCGAGCTCGGTAATGGGTTGATACGATGATGATGATGAATTTGTTTCAGCACGACCCAGAAATGTGCACGCCCTTCGGAGAGGACGGCAACTACATAATGTTCGCGCGCGCCACCAGTGGGGATCGCAAGAACAACAACAAGTTCTCCCCGTGCTCCCTCCGAGCCATCGACCCTGTGCTTAACAACAAGGCTCGCTCCCCGAAGGGATGCTTCACAGGTAACGAAACTAAAACATGCACGACTAGTACCGAGCACGGCTACAATAGGCAGGAGATAAAAATTATATACCCGATTATGTCCCCTGAGAAGGAATAAAATTTACGTGTCCACCTGCCGAAGTACGGCAACCGAGAAAAGTTTACCCTCGTATATTATTTAGTTAATATTTCCACTTATACTGTGGGCGAAGTTAAAATTTTATCCTTTCTCTAGGGAGAAAAATGTCTACTGCCCTAGGTTATCGATTTGTTTGTTTACAAGTAAAGAAATATTTCCTCTTTATAAAATTAATATAATTCTTATTTTTTCTTTCCTAATTTCGCAGAACCGCAGCCAGCAATCTGCGGCAACGGTGTGGTGGAGGAAGGCGAGGAATGTGACTGCGGCTGGGCGTCCGAGTGCACGGACGTCTGCTGCCGCCCGCAGGCAGTGCGGCCGCACTACAAGCCTTGCACTCTCACCGAACATAGCGTATGCAGTCCTAGTCAGGTAAGCAAACGTAATTATTGTTGAGACCGGAAAAGTGGCAAATACGATTAGAGATTGAAGTCTGAGTCGAAGGCAGTATATATCTGCAGAAAATGTGAATGGCCAATTTGGCTTCTGCCCTTTTCGGCGCAGTAAAAACAATGAGATGTTTATTTGAAAAAAAATACAAAACAATAATACTGCGCTGTGCTGCTAAATGAGGATCATCTTGTCAACCAATGTACGTCTACTGGACGTCCACTCGTCATAGGTCATTGCAGGAAGTTCCAAATACCACGGTTAGTGCCGCTTGGGTTCAGCAACACCCAGAAACTAGTTTGATGTCATCAGTTCACCTCGTCGGGGATCTGCGCTAACCAACTTTTGCCTTGCTCTTGCCGGGAGGGCGTTCCGCATAATAGCGTTACGTGTAAGAAACGTGGATAAAAAACGTTTCATGCGTGTTGATGGAATATCAACCACATAGGGATGCCATCGCTCACGGTGTCTCGCTGATCCGATGATCTGATCTGATCTGATGATTAATTTTGTGGTCCGGTTTACAGGGTCCGTGCTGCACCGCATCCTGTACGCTGAAGTTCGGCGACAAGTGCCGCTCGGACAACGGTTGCCGTGACGCGGCGCACTGCGACGGCAAGCGCGCCGCCTGCCCCGCCAGTCGCCACAAGCCCAACCGCACCCGCTGCGACAAGGAGCTCGTCTGCTTTATGGGGGTGAGTGATGACTTTTGCCGATTTTTACTAACTAATAACAAGGAAATGTCTAAGTCAATAACGTCTAATCAAAGAAAATTCGTAGGCATACATTTATTACGTACTACGTAGGTAGTTTATGTTTGTGTTATCATATTTTTCATTTTCCGTATATTTTTATTTCTTTCAACTTTCAAGTGTCAGACTCCAAGTTCCCTAAACATTACGCACCGACGAATCAGTGTTGTAACTAAGATGGCGCCTAGCGCCTACTTAAAAAGGAAAATGCGAAATCGGGTACGAGCAGTCAATCAACTCAGGCATCGTTTACACGGGAGTCGCTTGTTGATAATTGGATTTCGTTCTGAAATATTAGCCGGTTACGGCGAACGTTTTTAACAGTACGAAAAATCAACCGATTTTAAGCCCTGTTATAATTTATATCCTTTATTTTCTTTCCCAGGAATGCACGGGCTCTATCTGCTTGGCATACGGTTTGGAATCCTGCCAGTGTGGGCCGCGTAAAGATGACCCCCGGTCGGCGTGCGAGCTGTGTTGCCGCAAGCCCGGTGGCGCCTGCGTGTCCTCCTTCCACTGGAACACATCGCCGTACGACGTGCCGGACATGTACGCTAAGCCCGGCACGCCTTGTAATGACTACAACGGGTAAGCACACTTTATCATCCCCAGCCCATTAAAGTGCTGAGTGCTGCTAAATGAGGTCGTAACAACTTAATGTATTAATGAATATTTTTATTTGTTTCATTTTTAATTTTGAATAACTGTGCTACAACTTGAAAAGCATTGCTACAAAAACAATTACACAGGGAGACAAAATAATCCTGGAGAAAAAGTGTACGTACTAAACAAATAGTAAATTAATGTATGGTAGGTGGTTACTTGGGGTTATCTGTGATTGCATTTTGAGCTTCAAGCGTCAAGAGCTCCTCTTGACTCTTGTTGAGGATTCGGCATATTTTAGTCTCGAAATTTTCGCGATCAAATTTAATAAATCCTCGGAATTTTGAGAAACGCATCAAAACGCATTTACCTTCGATATGTTTTACTGCCTTTTTTTTCACCTTAATAGGTTGCACACAAAGATTACCTACTTTGTAGTCCGAGCAAACAAACGATTCCCAGGGATACTTTCGAAAAACTAAAACAGACGCATGCGAAGTTGCGGGTAAAACAGCAACGGTAATTGTATGATTGGTATGTTGTTTAGGTACTGCGACGTGTTCCAACGCTGCCGCGAAGTTGACCCGTCGGGCCCGCTGGCGACACTACGAAGGCTGCTGCTGTCCGACGAAAGCATTGCTGGCTTTAAGCGCTGGGTACTACGCCACTGGTACGCCGTGCTGCTCATACTGCTGGCCGTTATTGCTCTACTGGTATGATCAAATCCTTAAACTTTTAATTCTCTCGTTGCTAAGCATATGTTTTTACTTTTTCATAATAAGAAGCGCACAACAAAGTTAGCCGGGTGTTTTTTTTTTTGTTATCATCATTTCGCATTGTCATTTAAAATTATTAGAAGAACAACCGGGTTAGAGCAATAATTCAGTATCACCTGGAATAGATATACCACACATATATTATTTGGATATTATACGTGTGGTAGTGCTCTGAGGGTTGATAAAACTGTGGGAGAAGATAAAATTGTCCGTCCTAATTTAGAGCTCCCCAAACTTTAATCCGGGTTGGCGACATCCAAGCATAAAGCGTGATAATAACCAGGATAGTCCGCTTAACATGTTCTTAAACACACGGGAGTGGAAAACTTTAATGTCCTAACCCCGGGCGTTTGGTAGTAGCAGAGCTTTTTTGTGATAGAGCTCGTCCAAGGAAGTACTACCACCATGCTTATTTCTGCCGCCAAGCAGCATTGTTACAATGCGTGGTTGCCGGTGTAATTAAGTACAGGCATATGAGGTTACCACCTAAGTGTCAGGTTGAAGGACAGGGCGGCACGTTGCAATACGTGTTCCTGCCATGCCCTGCGAAGTGTTGCTCTGTTCATAGACAATTGTTTGCGCTTGCCATCAGGTGGCAGGTGTGGCTTAGTCCGTCAATAAAAACTATAATTTAGAAAAAGGTACCTTTGATAATTTCTTGACAATAGACGTTCAGAAATAAACGCGTTACATGTTATTTTTAAGACAGCCTTTGGCGGCTTTTTCATTTTCTGTGGGGACCTAACAAGTCCAAGACCCAACAGAGTTGAATCTAAATCTTATCAAAAAAGAAAAAAAAAATATAAAAAAAGCACCTTTTTTAATTTTACCCCTGCACTTGTCTTTTGTGATCTGGAAAACTACTGTATGTTGTAGAATCAGATCAAGAAAAGTTTGATTGAAATTCTGATTACAATCATTCGACAGTTGTTTAAATGACACCCATTCGAAATATGTATAATTTAATATTTTTTTAACTTTATTTTTAGCGTTGCTGCAGCGTCCTTGATTCTGCAATAGAATTGGATGATAAAATCTAACCGTTTTTTAATAATAGTTTCTACGTCATTTAAGTTAAGAAGGTACTGAGCCAAACTAATTTACGTAAGCGTTGGAAGTAGGCTATACAAAAGAAACAAAATAAACCAAATAGCTAGCGTATCATCAGTGGCGTGCATAGAGGGTATGCACAGGGTATGCAGATGATATAAAATGAAGAAAATCTCTAGTACGAGTTATAAATACTTAAAGGGTAGGCTTTTTATAACTCTTACAATGCCTATCCTTAAGTTTTTTGTAACTCGTATTGGAGATTTCCTTCATTATGCAAGCCACTGCGTATCATGCACATGTTCATTAATTAATATGTTTTTTTAAAGCAAATACCTGCTTTGGGTAATGTTTCTACGACTAATGGTTCAAAGTTCCAGAACCCAGAGCAAAAGTGCAGTAGAAGCGCCATTTCGTTTTCTCATAGATTATCATACCATTGGCTAACTCATTGGCTCACTCGCCCACCTTTAATTATATTTAAATCCATATCGAATTTAGTCACTCGTAACATTAAAAGCAATTTAGCTCGGCTAAAAGTGGCGATCACCAATATCTATGAAGGTTTCTTACATATTATGTGTAAATCTCTCCAGGGACGTGACTACAATTGTTAACAACTGTAATTCCAATTAAGCTATATCTACATCTACAATCTACAGGGATAAAGCCACAGCTAGACAGTTACATACATACAATTTATTTATTTTTTCAGACGCTGCTGGTGGAAATGTCTGGTAGTCTGTCTGGTAGTCTTTTAATGACGATTTTTTTTTATGTTTTATATATTTTATTGATGGTATTTCATTACAGACTCTGTCCCTAAGCTCCATTGTTTTGAAATCATACTTACAGTTTTGGACCCATTAAAGAATCAAGTTGTTTCTTTAATGGGTCCAAAACTGAAAATTATTTAGCTTAAAGGGCACCCTGCTATTGGGGATTTGGAAGGCAAATATTTTTCACATTTAATTTAAATACTTTTTTAGTAGGACAATAATATGTTCAAGCACACCGAAATCGTATTCATAAAATTGTGTCATAATTAATTCCTGAGGATTATTTAATATACACATTAGAATTTTTCATGTTTAATAATATGAGTGATTTTTTAAAGGTGGCTAGCACCCGGTTCTTCGGCCGCCAAGCGAAGAAGATCAAATCAGTCACAATCATTCACTCATCCACCACCGAAACCGTCCGCCTGCCTGATGCAAACGACCAGGGTCTCATCGTGCATACAGCTGTTAGGTAAATATTGGCTGTTGGTTACAATATTGGCTTTTATAATTAAGAGAGATGGCCAGTGGCGTGCATATAGCGTATGCACAGGGTTTGTAGATGATATAAAATCAAAGAATTCTCCACTCCGAGTTAAAAAAAACTTAAGGATAGATTGTAAGATTGATATGCCTACCCTTAAGTATTTATGACTCTTACTGGAGATTTTCTTCACTTTATATCATCTTCATATCCTGTGCATACCCTCTATGCACGCGACTGGAGATGGCTGTTTTAGAAAAATCAATAATTGACATTGCGGAAGTTAATTGTTAACCTAAAATAAATAATAAATAATAATAAATAAATATATAACGCAATACACACATCGCCATCTAGCCCCAAAGTAAGCGTAGCTTGTGTTATGGGTACTAAGGTGACTGATGAATATTTTTATGAATAACATACATAAATACTTATAATATACATGTAAACACCCAGACACTGAAAAACATTCATGTTCATCACACAAACATTTTCCAGTTGTGGGAATCGAACCCACGGCCTTGGACTCAGATAGCAGGGTCGCTACCCACTGCGCCAATCGGCCGTCTTAAAAGAAATGAATCTACAGAATACAGATTTAATTTACTATCTTAAGTTATGAATACACTTCTATTGTACACCAAAAAGTAGTTATATCACTATACAATTGATTTCCCAATGACAAGGTAGCTTGGAAGCAGCCAGCTTCGCTCATCTTTCGCAAGATATCCTTATGTCCAGTGAAAAGCAAAGCGCCATTAAATCTTCCGTCTTATTATTGTGATGATTATTTTCTTTTGTTTCTGATCACACGAATTAGCCAATTTATCTAAGATATTATTTATTTCAATCTACAAAATAAATCATTAGTCATACTTATATTATTACGTTTCTTACAGATCTAAAGTGCCTCTGAAAAAGAAAGTGGCTTTAAGAACACGTGCTTACCGGAGTAAGAAGGACGCGCAGAAGAGCGACAAAGCGTCCCCTTCGCACATGATCAAGAAGAGAGTAAGTGCAGCCGTCTTGAAGTTCATTTCATTAATTAGATTTTAGATCTAAGATAAGTTAGATATGTTTCAAATGGTTTTTTTTATAATAATATGTCGAATAGAACCTTCAGGATATTTCATTAAATTACATACTCTATTTCAGAAGCCGAGCAATCCACCAAACACAGAGGAACCGCATAAAGTTCCGAAAGAAAGTACGGCGGTCGTGACAAACGCCGAGGGCAAATCTCCAAAGCATGTTATTTTATCTAAACATAAAAACAAAGTGAAGAAACGAAAGTTGAAAGTGAAAAAAGAAACTATTGACTATAGTTCCATGCAAAAACACTCCTCTTCCACCCCTATTAAAGATACTGAAGCTCTTACTAAAGTACAAAAATGGCTACTTAGTTCCCCCCAGCCTACAACCATTCCTAAATCTAAGTCTATTCCTCTAGGCCTTACTGAAAGAACACATAGGCAAGCCCCGAAGGGCACGAGAAAAACTAGACCGTCCAAAAGCGCAACCAACCTTCTCTCCGGAGAAAAAACTAGGTTACAAGTAGTTTTCAAACCTCCGTTCCGTTTTAGTGTTAAAATTTGTAAGAGTGACAAAACAAAAGTCGTGCTCGATAAATCGTCGAAGCCCGACGTAGATAGGAAAAGGCACGACACATTGCCTCAACTTACTTGTTCCGCTGACGCCAAACCTAGTTCTAAAGCCCCTAAACATGCCAGAAATGTCGGAGACATTAACAGTGCTCCCAAAACAGAGACAATTAATCAAGAAGGAGTTAGTCATGGTTACGAAAATTTACTGCCACGTAGTGCTAGCGATTGTAAAGTAGGAAGAAAAATACCCGATCTAAAAATTCGGACAAGTCATAAAAAGAGCAACTCCGTGGGTCAGAAACGTGAGACGACTGAGAGTCGACAGAACCTCATATCCCACGAGGACTTCGACAACGCACACGTTTACGAAAACGTACTCATGACCCAGGACGCTTTCGTCCCGAAAAGTTGTAGCATGCCCCGGCGACAAACCAGCGCTGGTATATCGCGGCAGAGCAGCTACGGTCACCTACCTCGAGCCCAAATCCGCCCACATAGACATAGCACCAACAACGTGAGTCGATCTAGAAATAACAGCACCAACGAATCCGAACATTTTTACAATATTATAGAGACGCTAAGGAGAGATAATACGACCACAAATAATAATAGCAATACTAACACTAGTAGTTCTTCGGGAAGCAGTAGTCGCGACGGCTTTTCAAGGAACGGGAAGACGTCTCGACAGAACAGTCTAGTCGATAAGCGGTCGAGCGGTGCCGAAGCGTCGTCGTCTTCCAAGCTGACGCGACAGCTGAGTGAGGTAGAGCTGTGTAAGACGCAGCCGGGAGACAATAGTTTAAGGGGCTTCCAGTTGGTGGTGGGCAAGGACAAGCTAAAGCGGCAGCTAAGCGACAACGAGTTAAGTCGGTCGCGGCTGCACCTTGCCATGCCCATGTCGGCGGGTGCGGAGCCACGACAGGCGTTCTGTTGGAACAAGCGCGCGTCGCTCGATTGCGAGGCCTCGCTGCCCGCCGCGCGAATCTCCAAACCGCGCTCCAACAAGAAAAGAACCACCTACACCTTCGGCGAACTCAAAAACACCGTCCCGAACTCCACCGACGGTTCCGCCGTCGAGAGTATTCACATCTCGCCGGAGGACTTCCTCAAAATTATCGACAACTAGATCGATTCATGGGGTGGGATATTTAAGTTAGTCGTTTCTACGAAAGAGTAATAATTATAATTAATCGATGTGTATATTAATGAGATATTCGAAGATGTATCTATCGCCGGCTGATGTAAATATTGTAATGTGCTTCTATTAATCATTAGGAATACCATGCGCCACTGAAACAGGCCATTGCTCAGTTGCATTAGATAAATAAATACCCTGGGGAAATGTTGGATTTCGTTAACTGCTACCTTACTTACGTTTTGCCTCGCGGACATGCATTTTGTTATATATATGTTGCCATCTATTTCATAAAAATATAGCTACTTGTTAATTTATATATTTAAGTTAGTGAATAACCCATTGACAACACCGCACCCCACGCCAAGCCAAACGTTTTAAGTCAAATCAACAATCACAAGCCACCCAAGTTATGATACGTCTGCCATGTTTCTGAGCAAAACCCTCTGTCATACAACAATTAAACGAACGAGTTGAGTTGAATCGTCTACAATGTGCAAGTGACGTGTTAACACTTCGCGTGGGGTGGAGTGTTGGATATGTGTTGCAATCATTATGTATTCTCTGATGTTACTGTAAACTTAGATCGACAATTTCCAGAAACCTTTTGTTAAACATTGTTAAGGAGTTAAGCTGCATTTTCGGTTGTACACAAAACTAATTCAAGATGCGCGCTATATATCTTGTAGAATATATGTAGAATACCAACAGGTTAATATACGAGATAAATTTCAGTCTAGTTAGGAACTATTCCACATTGTTCCTCCACTAACCTTTTACCATAGTATCCTAAGACGTTGGAAGGATCTGCACATGTACCTAAGTAAGACGTTGTAACCCTGTGAGTCCTTTACGACTCAAATGAAGTGCTTTACCATATAAAACTATACACTATATAAAACTACCGGTCAAATATAGCAGTGGAATATTTTTACTCTGAGCTCAATCTAAAGCTTACGGCTGCACAAAAGCTTCTCCATCCTTTTAAGGCTGGTTCGGGCAATTTCAATCCGGGTTCGAATTTCTTGTCCACAGTGCCATTCTTCATTTACCCAAGTCCCGAGGTATTTGTACATTTGCACCCGCACCAGGTCTTGGCGTTCCGATGCCGAAAATAACTGCCATCCTCCTAACATGTTAGGTTTCTACCATCTTAGACCGCAGCATTACTTAACACTATATGAGATTTTAGTCAGGCAATGGAATCAAGAAACCCTTGTTTAACAAGCACGCTATTAAGGCTGCATCTTCAGTTGCTGTCAGGGTTACACGTGCTACAGTCAAGCAATGATCTTTTCCCCAATATTCCCGGTTCCTAGTAAATGATTTATGTACAACCGAATCAGCACCATTATGCAAATAAATATATGGTATATTTTATAGGTTAATGGTAATTTTAATTTTTCTAGCTGGCAATGGTTTAGTTTCACTGAACGATCTCTATAAATGAATCTCTATTTTTTCTACATACTATGTACCTATTGTACAAATCTACTCATACTTATGTAAAGTGTTCATATATAATTATTATTTTAATACAATAAATTAAATTATGCATTAAAAAGATTTGTCCATTCGTTCATTTTGAAGACAAGCTTGTATTGAGTTGCGTCAAATAGTTATAAATGTTTATGTGCTTAGTACAATAACTAACGTTTTGTGGGCATCTCACCTCTAGGTATATTTTTTTTCAAATAGCTGTCAATTACTATGTCAATCTGTTAAAACTTATAAATGTCTATAAAAATACTTCGCACCCTATATTTTCATCTGAACAAAACGTAACGGTATCATAGAACTTGATCAATACAGAATTCTACCCACTTATGATTTGCTTATCGTTAGAGTAAAAAATACTAATTTTCAATTCTTTATAAATAAATTTTAAATTTATATTTTTTGTAACATCGGTATCGAATCGAATCTTTGCAATCTAAATGTACTCATCAGTTTAATCAACCACAGAGACAATTATTACCATTATAATTATAAGTACCCTTTAATCCTTGTACGTCTGGCGCCAAAATATCGCCATTTGGTTACAAAATAACCCATTCGCAACTTAATAGACCTTTATAAAATGTAAACAGATAGCTATATGTCGTTTACGTACTCATAATAGGGTGTGTCAGTAAGGTGCTAAGGTCTTCTATAGTAACGACATCACAATTACAATTTTAACATACATTTCGACACCTCTGTAAGGGCTCGTTCACAAGGGACCGTTTTTACTGATTCGTCGCGTCTGGACGATATTCGCACAGCATTGTGAACGCGCCCTTAGATGCTGTTATTCCTATATCACTAAATTGGAATGTATAACCTGCGCCCTCAAAGAATAGAATTATAAAAGGCGGCCCATGTCGTGCTATCTGTTTCGCACAATTTACGGGCGTGCCAAATAGTGCGAATGAGCTAGCATGATATTGACCACATTTTATGCTTAATGGCGTGGGTTATAAAGAAATCCTGTACATTTAAACTCCGTGTCTTTATTCAAACTTTAAAAAAAATATGTTACGTTTAAGTTTGTTCTTAAAAGAAAACAAAAAATCATTCAATCATGAATTACATCTAAGACATTGCGACTCATAGATGAATAGAATACTGTCTTGATAAATTGAACAAAACATGTCACTCAATAATTTTAAGAGATTAAAATAATAACTTTCTTTAATTAATAATCATATTTTTCTATAAATATTGGATTTAACTAACAACTATTTCCTAAATAATTAAAACTCTAATCAAACCATATTGAAACGAACTCAACTGCTGTTATTTTTGTTATGTTCTGCAATGTCTGGGATAGAATGTTATTTAATTAGTCATTGTATTAGCGAGACAATATTTGTGGTACATAATCTGTAATTATAATAAATGTAAATTATTGTTACTGTTGTGCTTATTCGTAGGTACAAATAAAGAAAGAATTAATACTTTTTGTATTTCCACCTGTTTATTATTTGAATCTGAATGTTTAAGTTGCCTTAATTAATCAGAGGGATGTTAGTACCCCGACTATCCCGTCCTAGGGATCACAAAAGGCCACTTTAATAAATGATTACAGATATACAACCTTTACATTTTGAAGTCAACATGTATATTCTTTGGCATGTTACTTTACCATAAAAGTATGTCATTTAGTCGTTGATACTTTATACCGCGTAACTTACACTGATAACGCCGAGTAAGTGATTCAGTGAACAAACTACCGGGAATTTTAAAATAAGTTCTAGGAGAACCCAATGGTCCTACAAGAAAACACCAAACACCGATTCGTTCAAAAATCGAGTTTCAAATTAAATTTTAAAACACAATGAATTGTTTTCAGGAAAGAGAGTTGAATAAGTGTCAGGAAATTTGTTTTATGGCTTGCATTGGAGAGGTGTGTTACCTCGGGGTAGTAAAATATAAATGATTTATTTTCTTCAATAAGAATAAATCTTAGTGTACAGTGCCAATATGAACTTATCATTTTCTTTAGATTTTTTTTTTTTATTGAAAACCCTAACTGTTGTAAAAAAAATGCGAAATTTAAATTCCCAAGTTTGAAATTAATAATAAGAAAAGGTAATGAATTTCTGTCTCAGATATCAGAATTAGTTCCATTATATTTGAGTGGTGAAAAAGGTCGCGATTGCTTTGCGCCAACGCCACAGCATCTATGAGCTTCGTTATAGGGAGGTAAGGGTAACATAAAACCTAGATATTGTATAGAAACCAATTTCTAAGACGATACTAAAAGTATTGAAAATGTTACAAATTTGTATTTTTAAATTTTTTCGTATAATATGTAAATTGTATGGATAATATGAGAATAATTGGGTAAAGTAGGTCGTGTAGTTATGCATTTGCCTCGATGTGGTAGATCCCTGTCTTATGAAAGATTAAAAATATAAATGTCTTTATTTTAAAACTATTTGTACAGTTTAATGTAATGAGAACTTATATTTTTTTTTTTATATTTTTTACACTGTGCCTCTTGTATTTTATGAGTTCTTTCCGCAAATACGCATATAAATTTAATTTATAAGCATATATAATTGCCATTTGTAACACTGCTCCCAAGTTTCTGAAATGGCTATTAAATAATTTCCTAAATGTGCTGCTGTTAAGGCGATCTGTTTACACATTACTAAAATAACTTATGTCAGTTATTTGGGATTGACAAACACTCATTAACGTGGTACGATAATAATATACTGATGATTTTTGGTGTTTCTGCAACTCGACCAAGATTAATGTTTACTGTAACAGATAGTTAAGTGGTTCGATTTAATCTGCCCTTCAGAAACTAAGGTCTAATGCAAATTAAAAAAACTTTAACACTGTTTTAAATCAAGAGTGCTCATACACAATCACAATAGACTTTTAAATTAAAATTTCGTTTCGTAATTCTGTCTAAATTATTTATTACTAACGTCTACAAAACGCGTGTAAAATATAAATTTAATGATAAAAAAAATGTGATTAGACGCTATGGAACTATGTAATGGTTTTGTATTTCAGTAAAATGTGAATCTATTCGAAATAGATATACGGTATATTATGTATTAAATAGCAATTATAGTGTTAGTTTTACAAACAACACTTACATTAATGACTGGTAACTGCTTCGTTCCTATCAGATACCACCGGCATACAAACGCCTAAAATTGAATAGATCACTAAAAAATGGTTCCCACTAAGCCGTAAGAGTTTTATGCAATTAATTTGCGCATTTAAGGAGCTATTTTATCTATATATTCTATAAGAGATTAGTCGAGAGCTAAAAGTAGGAACGTAGTGGTAAGTAATCATTAATCTAAGAACCAACCATTGTTTCACAATCTATGGCAGCTCTTTACCTGGCCATATGATCTCAGTATTTGTTCCAAGTGCCTTATGAACAAATCGATGCATTCCTAACTACATTCCAATCAGAAAAGCACAAAACATAACGAATTGTGACTTTGTGCATGTTTAATATAATCTCTAGGCAGCATAACCACCGTTAATAGTCGTATTTGTTATTTGGCTAAATTTTACTCGTAAGAAAGATTTGAGTGTAGTTCAAATACTTACTAATTAATTTTGAATAAAATAAATAAGTATTATTATTGTAGGTATTTGTTTATTTCTCATAAATAGTATCGACATTCCTCGGTAGTTATTTACAAGATTATTTACGCGGTATTGTTCTAGATCATTAACACTTATTTATCAATTATATCCACGTAGTAATTATATAACATAGATAAATTAATAAATAAACTATCAAAAGAAAATGAGTATTTTAACTGTAATCTCCTGCCTTTGTAGGTACGAGTACAAATACAAAGATGCACGACTTTATGTTTTGTGCTTAAACCTGGATGACTATAAGTACGACTGTTAAATTTTTATATTTCTTTGTCTTCTATATATAATATATAATGTTCATGATATTTCATATTACGTACCTACATACATAGATTGATACAGCTTATAAGTAATTAAGTTTTCTACAAAATTATGTTTTCAGTACTTAATTAGTCTGTGATAGAATAAGTGTATTTTTTTTTTGTTTTTTTTAATTTATTCCAAAATATCAATACAAATTTGTAATAAATTCATTTGCTAACATTTTACTATTTTTTCTGTATTTTTTAAATAAAAGAATCCAACACAGTTACGTGTATTTTTATTGAATAATTTATATACGTGCATACCTACTAAATAATATATTATCTATGGTCATTTGCAAACAGCAACTCTAGGGGGTCACGACTAAGGTCACGAGAAACATTTTTGAACAACAATAAAATCACAATTTAAAAGTTAACCAGTCATAAATTAAACCCATATTAAATTATTTTAAGTTAGAAAAACGTAGATTTTTTCTTGCACAAAAGAAGGTTTTATCATTACTATAAAGTTCGCTCTTTAAAACTGGCCGTTTCCCATTCCATAATTTTTGAAAAGTCATTGATATTACATTGCTTTCTTTTGTTTGGTCCCGTCAAGCTTCTGCCAAATTGTTGAAAGCATGTATTGATATTGAGAGGTTTGACTGAAAAATATAGTTCGATCGAATGGCTCCAATACGGTACAGTTTGCACTATGAAGACTACTCAGAACACCTGATGTCGAGATTTGGAAAGCTATTACAAATGCAGTCACTGGTGGACATGACACTCATGTGCAGCTCGCACACTTTGCGTGTTCACAAAGCAGTCCTAGCTGCAAGTAGTGCTTACTTTCAAGTAAGTAAAAAATGTTTATAGCTTCTGTAAACGCGCCTCATTTGGAATTGCAGAATGTCGGACATTTTGTAAACAATAGGGACATAACACTATCACTTTAACCTGTGGTTGCAATGTCCGATTACGAAGGATGGTTTTATTCGTCAATTGCCATCGCTAGATACCGCTTTGCAACAGTAAAACGGAATGTTTTTAGGCCCCCACTACATCTCGTGGGGGTCTTAAAACACTCCGAGGGTATACTATGTGGACATACATCGATTAAAATGAATGGATGATACAAAAAGCCCTCGCTCTTTTATAAGCTGGTTGGCCTTGTGCCCAACCTTGGTAAGCTAATTGGACGAAGACTGGTGATCATTTATCATTTTGCCGTCCGTAGTCTATGTACATACCTATTTAGCTACATTTCCGCCTTCAATAATATTAAATGATAGTTTTCTTTGAAATTTAGTTAAATACTTATTAAGGTAGAGAAATTGCATTTATTACTATACTGCTTACGCTGTAACCGTGAAACGTTTATGGGATAACGCTTCTTTTTTCTCTTTTTTCCTTCTTCGTCTTGCAAAATTTTATCATTTTCTATGCTGAGATCCAGTGGGAAAATGGACAAATGTGTAAACCATCCCATATATCTATTACTATTATCATCGATATAAATCTAATATAATTTAAGTCGGTTATTTTTATTCCTTTCTAAATTATAACACATTCCTAATAGTGTGGATCAAATTATATGAGAGGCATAAGTATGCCGAGCACGCTACACATTGATAGACTATGAAGGTGATGAATGAATGAATGAATGAATACACTTTTATTGTACACTAAAGAAAAAAGTAGTTACAAAGATATACACATAGACCAAGAGAGTACAATTTGGTGATGCTACAATACATAGTCGTACCTATGTTTTTATGATACTTTTTTCAGGAAGTCTTACAAAAACAGTCTGGTGAACCGCTAATCATTCTGAAAATGAGATTTAGCGTGTTGAAATGTCTAGTGGAGTTCATGTATTGCGGTAAAACTCAGTGCTTGGAAGAGAACCTGGATGAACTGGTGTCTGCTGCTCAGTTCCTGAAGATAAAGGGCTTGTCTAAAGTAACTAAAGAAGGATTAGGCATAAATAATCCCAGTAAGTAGCAAAACGAGTATATTAATGCTATATACTTACTTATCAAAGTCCTAGCTTAGCCAAATTTTGGCTTCAGTCGATGACATAAATAGTGTTCGGTTATAATTTTACCTAAAGGTAGAAAGGTAGGTAGGATATGCAAAAACTAAAATAGGTTTTAAAAGTTCTTTAAACTGAACTCTCGTTTCATGCCTTAAAGCTTAGATTTTTTTTAACGATTTTTTTAACGAGGCCAGCGGTTCGAAACTGTCATGCCTATTAGAAAGCAATGATGAAGTCTAGGCTGGAGCACGCTTGCCTAGAAAATGCCTATTCACTCTTGCCTTGAAGCATCCACCTTGAAGGTATTCAACTTATACGTGGCAGCCGCAGTTGCGTATATAGAGGGTATGCGCAAGATATGCAGAACATATAAAATAATGAAAATCTCCAGTACGAGTTATAATGCTATTTATACTATTTTACTCATTTAAGGTGAGCTGCCAGTGTTCACCCCACCGGTTGTGATAAACCGCCCGCCGCAGTCACTTATCGATTTGCACTCCCAGGTTCAGGTGATCATTTGTTTACTACAACTTCATTCATATTCCCATAATATTAGTTAATTGAGTACGATGCAACTGAGAAAGTATGTGTAGTCATTTGTGGAACTAGAAGACGCCCTGTTCCGTTTGGCTTATTAACATACCCGAATTCACTTGGCAGTTGCGTAAACTGAAAATGTCCTCAGAAGATGTTGACTTGGAATGAATAATTGTTAAGTGACCTTAACAAGCGCTTGACTGTTATCACACCAGATGGTTATTGATGATGCAGCCTAAGATGGAGCGCGCTTGTCTAGAAGATGCCTATTCACGCTTGATTTGAAGTATGGAAGGTAGAGGTAAGGAGAGTCATCTTATATGGGAGAAAAGTTGAAAAAGTGTCCAGTTGTTGCGCTAAATAACAGTTCAAAAATCCTCCACAATGGCGCTGGTGGATGCACAGGGTATGGTATGAATGTAGCAATCGTAGATGAATTGAAGTATGCCGAGTTAAAAAATTTAATGTCATTATCGACTAAAGTAGTTAATTATTGAGAATTTCAACAACTTACGTTGTACAAAATTTTGTGGTAAATATAACCTTACAGATTTATTATAAACAAACGTGCGTTTAGAGTGATTTAAGCCTACTCTAACAATATTTATATTTGGCGCTTCTTTTAAGAGTTACCCTGATGCAAATGTGGCGCCATCCTAATTTAATACATTTTGACGACACTTTTTCATATACACAGATGACTCTCCTTACCTCTACCCTCCATAATTTGAAGGTACCCAGATTGTAGATACCGGGGAAGACGGAATATGGAAGGGCATTACAGACGTTTTAGATTATTTCGGTACCTCGCAGTTCGATGGTAGAAAGGAGATGGTTCAACCAATTCGAATAGCTCCAGAGCACACTCTCCGGAATGTACCTCATACTATAAAGTTTTATTTGAATTTACAAAACTGCATTTATACATCATTTTATTTTATTTCATTATTGAATAAGAAGATTGCCACAGATCTCGTAAACACGCGTAATCACCGAGCTTTTTATAGAGCATATTATGAAAGAAACTTTACAAAATATGTTACGTACCTACTTTTTTCAGTTAAAAACAAACTGGAACTGCAAGTCAACTGCTTTCTTTCGCATTCTCATACCAGTTAGATAAACTGTAATCTTGCAGTAATCATTTCGTATTTTTTTATCTAAAAAATATTAATTGAAAACTTTATTGCACCACACAATTCAAACATTCAAGAAACTTAAAGAAGCTTAATCTGGACATGTAAGCGTGCAAAGGAGGTCCTACCGCTCAAGAAATGTATCTCCCAAAGAAATGTAACCATAAAGAAGTTGTAATTTTAGGATACTTCTGAACAAAAAGTGTCTACAGCACAACTCGCTCCGTCAACATCAAGTCAACCAGCCGACACCTTAAGCCGGAATAACAATAAGGTTTAGTAAATACATTTTTTATAACTCGGTTCGTTAAACTCGTAATGATGTTTTAAATTTAGTGAATAAACCACTACTGAAATAAACTGACCTCTGTGGTTGTTTATAACGTACTCCACTCCAGTGATTAGTAGCATACCTTTTTACTTGGTATCTAGTAGGTATATAGGTAAATAAAAAACCTGAAACTGATATAAACCGCATCAAAATCGGCCTAATAGTTTTTGCAGGAAATTTTGATAAGAAAAGATACCTACTCTTCATTCCAATTGTAACTAAAAATATTGAATATTATTCATTCTTGCACGAGATACGAGACGGGACATTGGCAATTCTAACTTGAATTTTCTTGTGACGGCCGATTGGCGCAATGGGCAGCGACCCTGCTTTCTGAGTCGAAGGCCGTGGGGTCGATTCCCACAACTGGAAAATGTATGTGTCATGAACATGAAAGTTTTTCAGTGCCTGGGTGTTTAGATGTATGTTATAAGTGTTTATGTATTTTATTCATAAAAGTATTCATCAATCATCTTAAAACCCATAACATAAGCTACGCTTACTTTGGGGCTAGATGGCGATGTGTGTATTGCCGTAGTTTATTTATTTTAAACTCAACATTGATTATATAGGATATGGTGGTGAGGATACCCTTTGACATTGAGGGCGGTTCTGGAATAGACTACGCTGATCCCACGCGTGGGGCAAGACCACGTCGCGGGAGACCTAGTTTCAAGGTAGATCATCATTAATCAGTCTCAGCCTATTAATATACCACTTTTGGGCATAGATGCATAGAAACATCACGAATGGCTAATGCGCGTTTTCACTAAAGACGAACAAAATAATGCCTATTAAAGAATAGATTTATAAAAGGCAGCCGATATCGTGCTATCTCATTCTAACAATATACGTGCGAATGAGATAGCGCTACATCGATAGCCTTTTATAAATATATCATGGCACGGGTTATAAAATTCAAAACTCATTTATTTCAGTCCAGTTTATAAGCACTTTTGAAACTTTAAGTCAGTCTGTTTGTAGTGACTCTACCACCGGTTCGGAAGGCAAATTCCACCGAGAAGAGTCGGCAAGAAACTCAGCAGATTGCTGTTATATTTTATGTTATACCTTTACTAGCGACCTTCTGGATGGGAGACAGGCACTGGTTTGGGTCGTGCGGCCGAGCGAGCGCTGTTGCGAAGGGAACATGATTCCAGAAAGGCCATCCACCACCTGAAACATCTGCAGACTCGACATATGCAGGTAAATACTGTCCCAGCACAGGTCTCGTCCTTCTTAAAGGAAATTGGGATAGAGAGGTTAGATTAGAAGACCTCAAAAATATTTGTGTGTGTGTGTGTTAAAGTTAGGTATGTCACAAAATCTCAACCATCGTCCGCTATTTATAAACCTACAAGCTGTTCTTCGTCTGCGTTTATTACAGTTTCTACAACGTTTGTTTTCGTGGCATTAAAAGACGATAAAGAAGCCGTTGTTCATCTCCGTCCTGTAACAAATTCTTTGCGAAAAATGAACTTAGGGCGTGAAGGAAAGAGAAACAAACAAACACTTAGTAAGGAGTCCTTAATAACTCAGCTTATAGCAATGCAACGCTTAGCTCGTGTCATGGATTTCCTTCGCACCATCACCCGTTCCACTACACCACTTAGCTTTGATGGAAATAAACTTTGATTGAAAGAAGGATGCTTTTGCACGCTCAAACCGTAGCTAAATGACACATCTCTGGGAGAAAGGGAGCTTAAAAATTATTAATATTAATCTTAATCCGGATACCCTTAATATTGCCAGCTCCAAGCATTTGCGTCTCACAGCGTCTGTTAATTAAAATTTGTTAACAAAATTGGCAACAAAAGAATTTCGGATTATATAATTTTATATTTTTAGGACTACATGGATCGTGTGACGCTTTCTCAAGCCGTTAACAGCATTTGTAACAATGACAATTCGCAAAGCTACCTCAACATGGACAACGACCTCATGTATATGGATCAGGCGATATCATCCAACGCGCTCGACCCAACAGCACCTTATAATAAGGATTCTCTAGGAAATGAGACTATAACTTCAAATTATCCTATGTCCGTAACTAATACTGCTAATGAGGCTTCAAGTGGCGACATAAACACCGCTATGTCACAATATGTTAATGCTTTAAAGAACGCAGGCTTGCCGACAGACTTGCCAATTTTATTTGAATCCGGTGATGGGTCCTATATAAACGTCAACGAACAAGTTCTCCTTGACATGGTCCAAAGCAGCGAAATACAGTACGAAGTGATTGAACAGCCTAATATAATTGAAAAGGTAGCAGATCCGAGTGAAATCAAAAGCATAGATGAACTATCGAAATCTATAGAACGCGGAGAAATGCTAATGGGTTCAAAAAGTTTTGCGTCGCATAACGACTTCAATAAAAGCAGTAACGCCAGTGAAATTAACAGCTTAAACGCTATACTACCGGACAACTTGGAATCATTTGGAGAACATCAAAATTATGTTGTACTAGATCATTCTCTCCAAGATAGCCATGCTTCAATAAGTCATGATAATGCAAATGATTTTTCAAGCATCGAAAGCGATATGCAATTTTTTACCAAAACTATGAGCGACGATGTCAAAAAGTATTATGAGGAGCAACAGCTGAATGATGCAAGAGTAATGGACCAATTTTGTCCCGCGAGTACTTCGTTGGATGCAAGTTTTAACATGTCCCTCCTTGATACGAAAACATCTCATTTAGAAGAAAACATGAGTCAACAATTTAATTCCTTAAATACTGAAGATTTAAGAAGAACCGACGATTGCTATGACTTTAGTTTGCAACTACCGCACTCAAATGTTTTCAAAGAAGATACTTTAGATTGCTTGATGTCACCAAAACAGAATGAGAAACATGGAAATTATATTGAAGATAATTTAGACAGCGGGGTGCAAGAACGTGATGAAATCATTAAGGATTTGATGAATATTGAAAATAAGATAGCGATGGAGCAAAGCAAAATTATAAATGAAGATAACACTATGAACTCTGTATTATGTGATGATGAAAAAGAAAATATTACGCCTAATGAGAATACCAATTTTTCATCTGCGTGCGAATTGAAATGGGATGTAAGCGGGAAGGATAGTGAGAATGTTGGTAACATAAATGTGGATAATGCCCTGGACTTAGGTACATCAGAATCACAAATGACTGAGTCAAAAGCCGACTTAACGAAGCCTGATGAAATTGCAAATGATAAATGGGATGCATTTAAATACGACGAAGAAATAGATAAAAACGTTGAAGATTTAACAGATGGAACTATTAACACAACTTTGGATGAAAATATACCGTTTGCTGTTGGGCTTTTGCCTCTCAAACAGATGCAGCCATCAGAAGATGACGGTTTACTTAAACGGAAACTCTCTGACGATATGTTGGATAATATAGACGCTCAGTGCTTGAAGCGTAAAATAAAGTATAAAAAGGTGTAAATATTAACTATGCAAACGTTATAGTATTAAAAATATAAAAAATAATTAAATTTAAGTTTCTTTTTACTTGTTAATGACTATTGATATGTCAAGACCAGCACGGCAGACAAGAGACAATTTTCTCTCCGGGAAAAAAATTAACTTCTCCCACAGCTTTATCAACTCTGAGCATTGGCCCACGACAATAATATGTGTCATAATAAACAGGGGTAAACTTCTCCAATTCCGTGTTCCCGTGCTTTAGCAGGTGGACACGTTAATTGAATCCCTTGTCAGGGGGGGATATATTTTTTGTCTCCTTCCTCTGCTAGCCCTGTAGTGGTTTAAAATTAATGAAAATAATTGTAATAGAGCAATGGAAAAATTTGGGAATAATTTGTGTCCCGATATTTGGCATCGACGGTAGGAGAGCCGTAGCTTAATTAGAGAAAGCGCTCAGGCCGCGATTGCCAGAGAGTCGCAGGTTCAAATCCTGTCGGTTCCGAAATTTTTTATATGCATTTTAAATTTATGAAATTGATAATTCCTCCAAGTGTAGGTAAAAACACTAATAAAAATTATAAAAATCTGTGTCCCACTTTGTACCATGACGTCTTTGAGAAGATGAGCGACCAATTTAGGTCAGGCAGCTAACAATAGTTATATGAAACAAACCAGAAAAAAATATGACATATTGTCTCCTATTGTCATGTTTAGTGGAACAAATGGAAACTGTTCTCCAGAGCATAAATACCGAGCCATTAGCGCAGAGTTAGTGTAACCGACAAATAACGAACTTTAATTACATTGACAAAGATACATGGCCTATTTCAATAAATTTAAAATACCTTTATTCTGTACTGGGCAAGACATTTTGGACTCGTCAGATTCGTGATAAGGCATTCGGAATGAATGAATTAAACTTACGCCCGAAATTATTACAATTATTATTCCAAAATCCGATTGTATTCCAAAATCTTCGAACAGTACATTACAATTTAGTAGTGCTATCCTTACAAACAAGGAAGAGTAGAAAATGATAACACTAATATTTTATCTGCCATCTGAAGTTTCTGTAGGTTTTAGCTATAGGTTATAATAGGACACTGCGCATCTTTGTTGGCCGGACTGACGTAATGTTTTTTTCAATTGGCTGGGAGATGCAGTTTTACCAAATTAATGGTCACATTTTGCATAACCGAACGTATCAGAGAGCCAACTTCAGACTGACCAAGTAAGATCGGTCAATCTATACCTTAGGTAAAAAAAACAACCACCTTAAAAAATATACCTTATGGGTCATTTTATTTAAACAGTTTCTTACAAAATACATATTAACATTTAATATTAAGGCCAAATCGGACTTCTGTTTACCAGGCAAATCCTTTTATTTTAGCTGCTTCAATTCCAAGTTTTTAATATTAACATCGACCATATAAAAATACATAGCATTCGTCAAGTATTGAAACCAGTATTATACACGGATTTAGAAAATCAATTAAGTACTGAAACACATGCTCATAAAAAACCATGATTTCTAGTGTGTAGAGCAGGTCAGTTTAAAAACGATCATGCTTTTAAACTATATATATTGCTGGCATTGTATAAGCATACCAATTGCTCATCGGCAATTTCTCTTTCTCTTTAATTTCTCCAACGAACAATAAGCATGCTTATTTGATGCGCATGCGCATGCCACTAAGTGGCAATAGCTTATTGCATGATTTCCTGCTACTAATGAGCATGAATGTCAGTAGTACCCATTGGGCTACAACACTCTTACATTTTACACAAGTAGTAAAAAATGTGTTACACCGTAACATGCCATTTACATGGAGAGAATTACTAGCACATTTTGTGGCGAGAACAACCGATTACCGATACTAATCTTTAGGCAATGCTTGAACTGGTGGTAATTTGCGGTTATTTCAAATATAAAAAAACCATCTATTATTTCGATTTCATATATACGCCCTGAAACAGTCACCGTTTACTCATAAACGTGTTTGGGATACTACTCTACCCGAAACGGGATTGACGGAATTCAATTCTGTTGGTTTACCAACTTTATTCCCGAAGTATAACAGACGGACGGCCTGATAGTGCTGTACACAACGGTTTTAAGTGAGATGCCATTTAAAATACGTGGAAAACGACGCAGAGACGACGCAACGGAGTAATGGGCAGAACTCTTCGTTAGTGTGTAAAGAAGGATGTTTTAGGATATGAAAACATAATTGAACGCGACAATAAATAAACGTACTTGTTAACAATCTCCATGTAAATAGTGCATAACACTATTGTAACTCTTGCACTGATTTATCCTATGCAAAATGTACATAGCAAGGAGCGGCTAAGGTGCCCATATTTTAAATTTACGGGGTTCTAACATAGAACCAATATTGGTTGCGATAAAACTACAGCTACGCGAGAGGTTAATTTACATAAGATCTAAAGTCTACGGCAGTCTGGGATATTATAATACATACTAACGGTACCGAAATGACAGGTTTTTTAATATTGCTGATTAGATGGAAGTAGCGGAAATAATTTTTAATATTTTTTTCATACTAACATGAATAAATCATTTCGTGGCAAAGTAAGTTTTCAGTTATACAGGATCTACTGCGACTAAAAAAACAGTTTATCCTGCGGAGATTCACATAAGAGGGAAAGTAGTTTGTTCAAGCGACCGGTCGCTAGAGCAAAAGGGTGCAGTTATTTAGAAGTAAAGAAAAGGAATAAATATAGTGATGCTTTTACAGTATAAGATTTTTCATATATACTTACATTTAAATGAATAATTAAATATACATTTATTTACCAGAACTACCTTATCTAATATAAATGGCTCGGATTGTTAGTAAATTTCAGAAAGTTATACAAAAGTAACTAAATGTCTTACATCTATCCACATTCACACACTCATTATGTAGATATGATATGATTCTATTTTCAAAAGTATCAAAAAGTAATACATAATATACAGATTCAACATTTATTGTCCTTATCAAAAAAAAAAAGAAATAACAAAATGCAATGTAAAAAAATGGCCGGATAATTATTAGTGTATCACAAAATAAATCACTTAAAAATATAATAAATACATATAAAAAGAATGTCAGCATTACATGTAATTGTATTGAATATTGCATAAACATCAATATCAAAATATTAAATATTCTTTAAAAATTGATCATGTAAAAAATAAGCATCTTAAAACCTACATATTTCCTTAAAGCACTAGAAACACAGGAACCAGGCGGAGGCGGGAATTTCTGTACATACGAGTATGTTGTATATCTTCCACATATACTTATAGTTAAGCTATATTTTTGTTTATTTAACTTCACGGGTACATGACACAGAATATATAGCCTCTGCCTTGATCTATGTTTCACCTTAAATAATTACCTTAGAGAATAAAGAGTAAAGAACGAATGTGTAAATCAATAGAGATTCTTTTGAGATTGCTAATCTATATGCAGAACTTCGCACATAGTAACCGTATGCGTCACTATGGTAATCCCCCATTTGGAAGGTGATTGGGGGAGAGGACATCCTACCGTCACCTCCGTTAGAGTAGGCCAAAACTCTCAAGTTATATGTTTTACCTGGAGTCAAGCTGGTCACATAAGCTTCAAGTTTATGTTCCACTGGTACTAGAGTGTCATTGGCAGTGCTCATGTCTTGATCTATTTCCCATACTCTGACCTGAAATAAGGAGAATAACGATTGAAAATAAATTAATACATGTTATATACAAGGTAATTTTGAAAAAGGGGACGAGGACACTACGAAAATGTATCACTATTATTCCGTTTACTGAAATGGTTGTAATTTCAAATGTATACAACGTGTAACAGAATTGCGAAATAATATTGAAACATGCATAAGGAATCGCTATGTAAAAATATTATATCAGAAGAAGCATATTTATTCTTCCATACAAACGAATCCAATACATGCTAAGTATTTACTTATGAACAACCCTATTGAAGATGAAAGACCGACACGCGCATAGTACTACGCTACGCGACGCGTACCTAATAAAGTGACTAAAGGGAGTCACATGATTTTAATTTTGCAGGTGATGTTAGGGCTGTAGCTGATTTATTTTAGTAAAAAGAATTATATTTCAGGTTTGATGATAAAGATACATGCACGGTTGCAAACTCTCAGTGAAAAATTTCATTAAGATTTTTGCTGTTTCCTCACATAGGTAAAAAAATAAACAAACACACTTTCACATTGATTATATTAGTATAGATTACAATTACGTATAAGTTGCGACTGCAGACAGCAATTCGGCGGATCGTAGAGGTTAGAGGAATCGTAAACTAACACTTGACAGATTAAAATAACATAAATTCTGTTTTTTTTAATTATCTTGAATCCATACGAAAAATGAAAAACATGATAATGCAAACACAAAATGCCTCGTCGAAGTAACCATGGACAAGCTAGGTTATAAGAGTTGCCTTGTGAAAATCGATTGGTTAAACGTTAATGTATGCCTAAGAATCTTCTTTGATTAGGCGTTATTTACTTACGCATTACCTTGTCCGTCGTTAGTGAAAACGGGCATACGGCCCACACCAACAACGAAGAACAACTCTGAAACGTGGCAGTTATTGCTAGTTGGAATTACAAAGAGTTGGCGCTCCGAAATAGAAACAGGCCGACAAGACAAATGAAGGGCTTCGTGATCAAAGCAAAGTTGCAGATGTAGCAAGGCAAGTAGCGCATCTTAAATGGACGTGGGCCGAACATAAAGCTCGAAAGGAGAACTCTTGGAGCAAACGTCTTCTGGAATGGAAACAGCCCATGGTTTTCATTCCAGAAGACCACCCTCAAGGACGGTTACCAATGCGCTGGAAGGACGATGCGAAGAAGGTAGCCGGTTCAAATTGGATCCACACAGCTCAATGACGCGAGAAGTGGATAATGTTGAAGAATGCCTACAGCAATATGGTCGAAAAAGGCTAAAGAAAGAAGAAAAGCTTATTTGCTTTGAGGCGTGATTATTAATATTTTACCTTGTAGCCAATGAGCGGTTCTTCCTCATCGGTTGGCTGTACGTATCTCCATACGACGCGTACTGTGCTGGGATTGACGGCCCAAACGTTGACAGACGCAGGCGGTTTTTGCGGCGCCTTGCGGAATGTTCGCTCTAAGTAGCGCTCGCTCTCCGGTCCTTCGCCCGCCGAATTGAACGCCATTACCTGATATAAGTACAAATGCTCAGCATTAAGTTCCTTTTATGAGAGTAAAAACTTATCCAGAAATAGTCATTATAATTAACAGCGGATATGTATTTTATATGCAATGTCATATACAGGGTTAAATAAAAAATACCAGAAAGCCTTTAAGTTCCTATCGTTAACACTTCAAAATTCATTTTAAATTTATATCGTAAATCATATTATTTCTGTCAAGTGTCATTACACTGTGAAACTAAATACATGTCCGTGTTGCCAAACCACTGCGAGCACGCACGACACGTGATTAGCGCGCTGTTGCCGCAGAGTAGTTACAAGTAGAGTATTTATGTAAAATATTAGTTATTGAATATTTCACAAACTATGGAGTTATAATAAAAGTAGTAGAACAAAAGTTGTGAGTTTTAATGGCTGAGAGCTTTCTGGTTTTATTTATTTGACCCTGTATATTAAGAGTAAACTGTTTCGGAAGCAAAAAACTTGGTTATAAAATGAGGGAGAAATTAATAGGTAATAAAAAAAGGTGTACCTACTCTTCACATGTAATGAAATGAAGAAATAGGGTTGCGTGGAAATATCTCCCGTGAACGCAACCTATGTGGGTACCATCCGTTCCATCGTGTATCCTTTTTTTTCAATTGAAAAAGCAGCTATTAATTTATCTTTCATTTAGCAACCAATGTTTTAACACATGGAAGAGTGAACCCTTGACATTTGATGAAATAAAGTAAAGTAGGGTGCATAGCGGAATATCACCCGCACACTATACCGTGCCTCTGAACACACACATACATCGTGAAATTATTCCAAATTATCTATTTGATACAAATATATATAAAAATCGACTGGAGGATCTATTGTACAAATAGTTATAAAGCTCGCGCGTCTTTTAGATTGTGTCTCAACAAACACTCGCCAACGCCCTAATAAAAATACTAAAAATAGAAAAGGATTTTTACCTTGACGAAGTAATAAATGTCTGCTTGCAATCCAACAATAAGGGCCCAATTCCGCGTTGTCCTAGAAAGATAGTATATGCACTCCTCTTCCTTATTTGCCTGCTTCCAATATTTGAGGCGGTGGCCTATCAGTTTGCCGCGTAATCTCTCGCGGGACTGATCAATAGGATTCCAAGTTACATTGAGTGCTGTAGAGTTAAAGGATCGCGCATACACTTGTTGCGGAGCGACCTGAGGCATATCTTCAGCGGAATATATTGTAACTACGTCGCTTTCTGGACCGGCACCTATGTCGTTAAAGGCCTGGACTTTAACGTTATAAGGAGTGAAAAAGTAGTCTAAAGGAATGTGTACGACATGCATTCCAACGTTGCCATATTCTTTTAATAAGAGCGATTGGAATTCCACTTCAGAGTTATTCCGACGCCAAAATATTTTGTAATGAATGCCCGGGCCGTTTTGCAGGGATTGTGGCAGCGGTGTCCATTTAATAGTGAGATCTCCAATTTTACCACCACCTCCGCCAACGTTGAACGGAGCTTGATACGGCTTATCCGGTTGAGTGGAGAACTGAGGACTAGGAGAAGACGGTTTCCCCACCCCCAAGCCGTTAACACCTTGCACCCTGAACTCGTACACAGACCATGGCATCAAAGTTGTGGATACTGACGCTCGTTTTCGGCCATTATACCTGTCGATTTCCATGACGTTTGCGACATTATCGTTCACGACATACCAAGTCGAATTCCATTGAGTGCGGCCTGTTATAACGTAACTGGTTACAGGGCGTCCATTTGGGTTACTGTCAGTCCATTCTAGTGTAACAGAGGAACGTTGGATATTTATAACCTGTAAGCCTCCAGGCGCACCAGGTGGACCTTCAATACGCAGTTGGGTACGTGTTGAAATCCGACCGATTGCGGACTTGACTATACATTCGTACTCTCCCACATCAGATAAACTCACGTCATAAATGGTCAACTCCCCTCCATCTATTTTAATGCGCTTATTGGCGTAAATATCAGCGTTCTCTCTCATACCTATACCATTATGATTCCAAAGATATGCAGTGTCTAATAGAGAATCAATATCTGCGTTACAGTGCAAAAATATTACTGAACCAACATGTGTCGTTATTCGGGGCGGTAGTCGTTCTATGAAGCGTGGCGCACGTAAAATGATGAGACGACCACGACTTTCATCAGTACCATATTGGTTTTTAGCAACACAAGTATAAACACCTTCATCGTCCCTCGACAGCTGCCTTATTATTAGATTACCATTTTCAGTTATAAATCTCTTGCCACCAGCTCCAATAACAATATTATCCTTCTTCCAAGTAAATGTAGGTTTAGGCGCCGCCTCCGGATTACATCGAAGAGTAACATTGCCACCTTCTGATCCATAAGTTTCCGATTCTAATGGGCGCTTCTTGAAAGATGGTTTAAGAGACAAAACACGAAGTTGTCCTGTCGAATATTTAGCTTTTAATTGATTTTTGGCTTCACACTGATACATGCCAGGGTCTCTCGTCGGATCTAAGTACTTGATTATGAGTACATTATCTTGTATAACATACCTATCTCTATCTTCAGTTGCTAATGTGTCCATAGAAAGTTTCTCACTATTCTTCCACCATGTGTAATTAACGTCAGGAATACCAAAAGCTTCACAGTTCCAATGTAAGTCACCTTTATTGTCTACATGCTTATTAGTTAGTGGAATTGTAAAGTTTGGTTCAGCTTGTACTTTAAGATAGACACTATTAGAAATGCGAGCTCTGTCATTGCGTACCTCACACAAATATTCACCTTCATCTTCAACATTCACATCGGGTATCGTCAAAACACGATCAAAACTGCTCAAATAAGCATGTTTAGGGATCCCACCATTTTTCCTAGTCCAATTATAAGAAGGAACTGGATATCCAAAGGAAACACACTCTAGTCTCACCTCCTGTCCTACTACTGGTGCATCTGGGAAGACTTTTGGAAACCCTATTGGGAACTTAAGTTGCTGATAATCTGAATGTGGGTAAACCAGAAGGGGGAAGAAAGGTCCATTTCTACCAGCATCGGACACTTTACTCATCACATTACAGCTATAGTTTCCTCTATCAATAGTTTCTAATGCTGAGAAGTAGAGACCTCCATCATAAGAGACAAATACTCTCCTATCTTCCTCTACAAGGTTTGGGAAATAGTTACGAGCCCAGAGAAAATTTACAGACGGATAATACGATGGTGGATCACAGTACATTACTTTACCCCAATATTGTTTACCACTCTCAACCGACCTCTTTTGATTGAACTCTCTTATAAACCCAAAGGATAACCTGACTGACTCAGAGCGAATAACACCAAATTTATTTGTAGCAGTACAGTGATACTTTGCGTTGTCATTTTCAGCGTCAGGTTTGTCTATCATAAGAGTACCACCGCTTAATATAAATCTAGAATCTGAGAGGGGATCTATTTCTGTGAAAATAGGATTGTCGACTTGATAATCTTCTCTGAACCACTTGTATGTAGGTGCTGGATATCCACCAGCGATGCAAGTTAACTGGACATGGTTCTTTTTCATTGGGTCATAGATTATATCCACTGGTTCTTTTATAAAGTATGGACCTCGGGGCAGTCTCTCTGGATCATAAGTATCCAGACCATAGGTAAAGGATCGTTCCTCCTCTATCAGATAATGCAATCTCTGCGTTTGACCTTCACAAATAAAGTGGAAATACTGAGTGCCCTCAACAGGTGCTAAGCCCCAACGGCCATCCTCATGAGAAAATCTATAAACTAAGTAATCTTTAGGCAGTAAATTGTAACTTGTGTATGTTATCTTTCTGTCATCAAAGAACGCATTTTCCAAACCCGTCAATTGAGAACCATCACCTTCGTTAACCCAATAGCCTGGGGTCTGCTGGTGAGCGCCAATGTACCATGATCCTTTCTGGGGATCTAAACGCATTAAGTTAGTGATAATAAACCCGTGTTCTTCTGGGCTGGTCAAAGTTGCTAGGTCCGATTCATACGCTTGGCATATTTTGCGAGCTTCGTTACGCGGTCGGTCTGGTGATTTGGTGAAACGATAACAAGATTCCCTGAAACGAATCCAATTCGGGGGGCACCTGTACCGCTCCTCGTAATCTAACTCTGCATAATAACTGGCCGTGTTCTGTGGATCAACTTCATTTTCCCTCTCGCCGTAAACATCAGAATTGAAACTATCTTGATAAAAAGAACTCTGAGCAGGATTAGTGTAGTCGTTACCGTTAACCGGGAAGCTGCCATAGGGCACCTGCAGATTTTGCCTGAAAGTTCCGTTCTGGTTGGCGTCCGGTTGATACGGTTGCTGGTAGTTAGGGTTGAAAGGCAGTTCCGAGCCCTGGCCGTAAACACAACTTAACGCCGTTAAAAGTAACCAAGTCGATCTCATTCTTTGTTCCCACATCACGCACGTTTGCTCCTATTCTATATATTTTAATTATAACGTTACTAAGTAATTAATTCCATTTATAAAAACATATTGATTAATACATAAAGATAAAGATTAAATTAAATATTATTGTTCCGTATCGTTTACGTTTAGATTTGATGACAGTTATTGACAATTCGTTACAACTATCAAGCCCCGCCTTAATCATAGTCTAGAGTATATTTTATAGAGTATTAAGTATTGAATATCCGTTCATCATACCTTAACGCGTGGTTTTATTGGCAGGATTCGAGCAGGTTCAGTGTTGCATGTTTTGAAATACGACGTCAAAAATTAAGGGAAAAGAATTGGATTTATTGGTTTTATAACACAGAGTACTGATATATTCTCCTGCGTAGTGAAAACAACGCAGAAGTAGTAACCGATGAAAATAAACACAAGATGGCGACTAGAGGAAGTGGAAAAAAAAAATCTACCAATCACTCACGCCTCAAGTTAGCTAGAATGTACAATATAATCGAACTGTATCTCTCGGAGACGACGGTAACAAATTAGACGACTAAATAGGCAGCTAGCATGTTATGGTCTTTGATTGTGAGTGAAGTTCCCTGAACATACAAGAATATAAAATCTTGCTACTTTCTGTGTAAAGCCAGAAGAAAGAAAAGAAAATAAAAATATTCTTTATATTGCACTTATGTTTTTACTCTGAAAGGCAAGTGTAAAACTTATATTAAAACCACATGTAATGTTTATATACCCTTTGACTTTATTTTCTTAAAAGTTTACCATATACCCGAAACGCACGAATCGTCCAAAAATGCGAAGATCAGATGTAAGGCTGCCCTCACACAGTCAATATTATTTCACAATAATAGTTCGATTCCCAAATTTACCCGCACACAGGTAATATAATTAATTTGACAATAATATGCAGTATATTATCAATAAAGCAGAGAGCCTAACAATGGAAATTTGAGTCGATAAAATCTCCGATGTCATTTATGCAGGTTTAGTACGTCTCGTATAAAGGTCACAACGGTATTTTATGCAAGTTTAGTATGTCGCGTATACAGGTCGCAAGTGTATTTTATGCAAATTTAGTACGCTTCGTATAATATAAAAAGCAAATGTCGTAATAAACAACTTTAGGACATGTCGTATACAGGTCGTAAGAGTTTTTATGCAAGTTTAGTACATCTCGTATAAAGGTCGCCAGTGTCATTTATGCAAGTTTAGTACATCTCGTATTTAGGTCATAGAAGTATTTTGTGCAAGTTAGTACGCCTCGTTTGCACGTCGCAAGTGTCTTTTAAGCAAGTTTAGTAGATCTCGTATCTTGGAAGAAAGTGTCTTTAATGCAAGTTTAGTACGTCTCGTATCGGGGAGGCAATTGTCGTTTATGCAAGTTTAGTACCTCTTATACACGTCGCAAGTGTCTTTTAAGCAAGTTTAGTAGATCTTGTATCTTGGAAGAAAGTGTCTTTTATGAAAGTTAAGTACGCCTCGTATATAAGAAACCAATGTCGTGATAAGCAAGTTTAAGACATCTCGTATACAGGTCGCAAGTGTATTTTATGTTTAGTACGCTTCGTATAAAGGCCGCAAGTGTAGTACATCTCCTATTAGGATCACAGGGGTCTTTAATGGAAGTTAGTAAGACTCTGATCTTGGAAGAAAGTGTCTTTAATGCAAGTTTAGTACGTCTCGTATCGGGGAGGCAATTGTCGTTTATGCAAGTTTAGTACCTCTTATACAGATCGCAAGTGTCTTTTATGTAAGTTTAGTACGTCTCGTATCTTGGAAGAAAGTGTACTTTGTCCAAGTTGAGTACCTACGCCTCGTATATAAGACGCTAATATCGTAATAAGCAAGTTTAGGACATCTCGTATACAGGTCGCAAATGTCTTTCATGCAAGTTTAGTACGTCTCGTATCCAAGAGGCAATTGTCGTTTATGCAAGTTTAGTCTCTTATACATGTCGCAAGTGTCTTTTATGCAGGTTTAGTACGTTTCGTATACAGACCGCAAGTGTCTTTATGATATTTTTGAGATTATGGAAGAAAGTATCGTTTATACAATTTCGCGTACGTCTCGTATTCAAGCCGCAAAGGTATTCTCGTATATCGCAAGTGTCTTTTATGCAAGTTTAGTAAGTCTCGTATATTGGAAGAAAGTTTCGTTATGCAAGTTCAGTATGTTTCGCATACAGATCGCATGTGTCTATGATACCAGTTTAGTAGGTACGTCTCGTATACAGCTCGCAAGTGTCGTTAATGCAGGTTTAGTACGTCCTGTGTAACGGTCACAAATATCTTTTATGAAAGTTTATTATGTCTTGTATATAGGTAGCAACTGTATTTTATGCAAGTTTAGTACGTCTCGTATGTAAGAAGCAAAGGAAGAAAGGAAGTAATTATTATTAGAACAATCGAGTATCGAGTAATAAAAGAGTAGTTGGTCTGTCTCTAAAAAACCTTGTCAGTCCTCAAATACCGGTCAGAGTTGAACATTAATGAAACTTCTAATTGTTAGCGTGCAAATCCATTAAATAAAATAGTTTCAATTGATCACTTTCTTTATTTTCCACATCATCAACAAGAATTATTGTGTCAATATTGATAATAATACTTATACTGTAGGTACCGCTTAAAACAGACAGTTAATATTATACAGTTCAGTTTCCGTAGTTATTCAACTTTGTATACTATAATATAAAGACCTTAGTTACAATCCCTTGCGATTTTAAAATTCATACCAATATCCGCGCGCAAGTTCACTCTTCTAATATTATTTCATCACAGATCAATCATGTACTTCTTCGTTTTATCTCCATACAGAAATAAGGTAGGGCGGAACATGATTCAATTATGGAATACAAAATTGCTACTATTCACACAATTCTTTCAAAATGCTACTTAAAAACTATTGACGGAATAATACAATAATTTCATACACTTCTCGCGTATTATTCAGTCAGTAGGATCGAAATAAATTAAAAAATAATTTGCTTATCATTTAATAAAAGTACCTACGTATTTACAAAACTAATAATTTTTGCGATATGCATACAAATTATGCTTTAATAAAATTTACTAATTTCTTATTGGATTCTATAAATAAAAACATAACTTTAATAAAAATAAATGAAATTATTGTACAATAAAAATATATCAGGGAGACAAATATCGACAAACATAACAATATTATATGAATAAAACAAACATAATGTTAGCTACTTAGATCAAATTTGATAAAATATCAGAATAAAAATAAAAATAAATTAGCATAATCTCAGGACAATTGTAATTTTCACTCTATTTTTAAAAGCGCACAAAACACTTACTCACAATTAATTACTATCACGACAATAAATTGCTCTAGAGCTGGGAATTTAATTTTATTTTTTATTTACTCAGAATGACAAGCTACAATTATATTAGGTGCCATTATACTTTCCTGCTGGCACAATATTATTTTTTAAGCGTTTTAGCTATAGTCGATGGTCTTGGCAGTTTTACAACAGGTGTCATATTGCCAGCAACAATTGTTTGCCAAAATGTCAGTTTTACTGGTCATGACCACAGGGTCTAGTACCTTAGAATGACAGTTAAAATGAACGCCATAAGTCCTGGCTTACACAATTGGCAGTTTGAGCAAGAAGCCATATGATCAGCCACAAACAACAATAACAATAATCGTGATGTGACAATTTCTTGGATAGGTCAGGCAATGCAAAATTGCTATTTTCAATTTTGCGGAAAAAAGCCACTGTTTTTTTTAAATTTGTGTTATTACCCAATTACGTGCCTGCTGTGAAATATACCCGGGACTATTATATCCCCGGGGAAGGGTTATAAATTTATCTTCTCCCACAGCTTTATCAACTTTTTAATATAATCAATAATTAATAAACGGGGATGAACTTCTCATATTACTATGTTCCAGTGATTTAGCAGGTGGACACGTTAATTATATCCCATGTCAGGGGATATAATCGGGGGATGTAATTTTTATCTCTCGCCCGTGCTAGCCCTGCTGGCATTATAACCACCATTTTTAACTACAGTGCAATCAATACAAACGTTTACTATTGCACACTCAAGATTATGCTATCTCTTTATTTTTTAATTAGATTATGGTAACTATAACTTGTTATTCTCATTTATTACACTATCATTGCCGCATACAACTAAAATAATACGTATTCACATAATCTTAAAACAACAAACACCATACACCAACGTTAAATAGCACCCATGGGAATAAAATACGATTAAAGCAACATTTATTATTTACAATACGCGAATGTTTTTATAACAAATATATACAGGTTGTTCTACAGTACATCATACAACAAAGTGAGAAGTAAATGTCACAGTCAGTAAGAAGTTATTACCTTTAGAGTATTACTCTGGACGTTTGGCGTAAAAAATCTTTTAAAGACGCATTTGATGTAATGGTTCTTTAAGTAAACCTAAAATATCCTAAACGAGTTATATTACCTTAATAGTTGCGCCATTTAATAAATAATATCCCTAACCAACCCAGATTTGTTATCTTAATTAATGAACCAGATTGTTAATCACCACAGAACGGCTCTAGTGGGACATTGCAGACTCTAGAGATAGCAACACCTCACTGACATTCCATATGTCAGTCAAAACATACTTCAGTTGTGTGACCAAATATTATAGTTATTATGTAATGGCTGCCCTAAATTAAATTACAGTCTCATAAAACAAATACATAGATTAATTTGTTCCTAAATGAGATACATCTTTGATTATGTTTTACAATAAATCAGTCGAAGATTTTTAAATAGCTTGGTTTATTCTATAGCAAGTTTTCCGGTAGATTATAAACACAATAATTATCGTTCGAGATCTATAATTCTGTAGGTGCCTATCTACGAGTAGTGTCTTTAAGCTTTGTCCAACTACTGAAAATTCTCTAGGATTTTAAGCTTTTACTCAATTGCTCCCGTTGCGAATTTAATTTTATTAAAAACAACTTTCTCATCTCTACATAAAGGTAGTTTGTAGTTTAGGATATGTACAAGTACTAAACTATTAAATTGAACCTTCTAAAATGTAGTGCCATCTTTTTCGATGGGATCTAAGCAAAAAGTATGCCATAACTTTAAGACGTGTCCTTAAAGTTGATTTTAGTTTTTTATATAACTGAATTGGCACCCTCTTGTATGTTTTTCGAAAATATAGGAGAACTAATGGACGTTGAGGTGCTGGCAACTCTACGCCGACATCGATCCAGTCTGTCAGTCAAGACCTGTATTGACCACTACAAAATCTATGTCGTGGAAAGCGATGGATATATTGCAGCATCCACACTGCGTCATGAGCAAAGTCCGGCCAATCACAAGCCTTGCTCAAACATCCGGGTCCAGTGATTGGTCATACGAATGGACGCCGCGTTTTGTCTGCCTTAAGTGCATTGGACGTTCATCAATTGTCGACGAAGCGCGACTGAAGGTACGGCGAAACCTTATACTATTACGGTTTCGTCGTACGACACGTCACGCGTCGTCGAGTTCGTTGTACGTATACCATTGTAAAGTCACTCAAAATATCAATATGAACACCCTAAACCACTATGTATTTATTTAGTGTCAGCTAACCAGGACAGTCTCGATTTTGAGTAGTTGCCTCAACTTATCGGTGACTCTAACGAGGGCAACCTTCGATGCTCTAACGTTGACTTTCTCCCCGGCACCAAGCAGTTGGTGGCATTGCGCCCTCTCCAAAAATTCCTGGGTGCGTATTTCTCGAAGCAGTTCTTTTGGAGATCCCGAGCCGCAGTGGATTTGCTTCAGCAGGCTGTCCTTTGACTTTATCTGAAAAGATGGGGACGCAAAATTGTAATTTATATATCGAATTAATAGTTTGAGGAATTTTGCATAAACTTTGGACCAAAAATACCTGAAGACTAAAGATAAGTCTTCAACAGGCAGTGTGGCTCCGAAACTTGACACTTATATAATACGAGGTAAAATACGAGGTCATTAAGCGGGCGATAAAGAGCTTGGAATATTTATATATTTTTTTTTAAGTTACAATTGCCAGACCAAGTAGGAGGTAAGTAGAAGTAGGAGTGTCGCTTAGTCCATCAACCTTTTGCGTTGGTGTTAAGCCGCACACACCGGCAACTCTTCAGACCAGAACACAGAAATGCTGCTTGGTGGCAGAAATAAGGATAGCGGTAGTACTCCGGCCGGTCACAAAAAGCTCTACTTCTACTCAAATCAGAAATTAGTAGATTCATAGAAGAATTCTGATTCTTGCTATTGCCGAAATAGCGCAGTGAGATTCGAAGTTAAAGTAAATAAATAAAATAAATAGGTATACTACGACACACACACACGCACACATCGCCATCCAGCCCCAAAGTAAGCGTAGCTTGTGTTATGGGTGTTATGGGTAACTGATTAATATTTAAATGAATACTTAAATACTTATAAATATACAGATAGACCCAGACACTGTCAAAAATTAATGTTTATCACACAAACATTTTCCAGTTTTGGGAATCAACCACAGCCTTGGACTCAGAAAGCAGGGTCCAGTCAGGTCGAAACTGGTCTTACTTCGCCAATCGGCGGTCAAAAATGTGTCAAAAAGTTACACGGTTTCACAAGAGTGGGAACTCGTTATTAAATCTGTTCAGAAGACAAATCTATGCATCATCATTATTATCAACTCATTACTGGCCCAATATAGGGCACGGGTCTTCAGCGCTCAGAATTAGAAGGGTTTAGAGCGTCCACCACGCTGGCTATATAACACATATAAAACTATAAATATAGAATAGTTGTAAATTCACCTGTAGAATGTTCGTGATATCCTGCAGCAGGCACCATAGACCATCGGCCGGTTGGCCTGGTCCCGTTCGGAGGCTGTAGAAAGGGGGTAGTGGAGCCTCCGTGCACTGGATCTCTATAGTCGCGTCGGGCGGCGGTGGCGGGGTCCCGGGGGGAGGGGACGACAGTGGGTCGCAACCGATCTCTTCACGATCTGAAAGTTTAAACGTTAAGCTTAGAATTTGACATCATAATCGCACAGTAAACTTGTTCACAGTACAATATTTCGATGCCTGATCTTTTTTTTATTACACTACTCGACTGCAATTTCACCTGGTGGTAAGAGATGATGCAGTCTCAGATGGTAGCAGGCTAACCTGGTAGGGAGTATGGCATTTAAAATAAACCTATACCCCTAATCGGTTTCTACGCCAATCGCTTAGCTGCACGACTAGACCAGACCAGACCAGAGAAAATTCGAAAATAATAAATTCCCAAACTGCCTCTGCCGGAAATTGAACCCGAGACCTCGATGTTTAAACGCTCACCGCTACACCAGGGAGGTCGTCAAATATCATCTCATGACGAGACAGTGTATAAGAATATTACTGTGGCCAATAAGGATACTTTCCTAGCGCCGCACTTACAGTACGTTTGCTTTGACTAGACAGCTTCATCGTCCCTGATTACAATTTTTACTCTATGATAATACACAGAGAAAAATAACAACAAATGGCAATAATTTAAATTTAAATTAAACTAATATAGAAAATAATAAGAAAAATAATATAGTACTAATATTATAAAGAGGAAAGATTTTTTGTTTTATTGGTACCCAACAGGCTCCAAAAGTACTGGAACGATTGTAACCATTTCTTCACCAATACAAGGCTTAACTATCACAAAGTACACAGGCTATAAATTATCTTTAAATAAATTGGAGATCCTTATGAAAATGGCAATAATGTAAACCAAAGTAGAAAAATTTGCGTATAAATTTAATTACGTGGCGTGCGCTGAGAAAATTATTGATGTTACAGAAAATAATGTATTACATGATTAAAGTACTCATTATTACCAAATTCCGCAAGGGAATATATCTAACCATAATATTTAAGACGCACTAGTAGCTTTTGTGTTCCATAATTTTTATAAATCGCTGGTGTAAACATAAGTGGGTTCCATTTATATTGCAGTATTAATTCTCATTCAAGTAAATAGTTTTATCATCAAGGTTATTTATGTAGCAGTAAAATACTTTTTAATTAATTCTAATTGGACATTTAATTTAGAAGTTATCGCGAGTTAAAACTACAATGGATTTATAAAAAAAAAAAAAAAAAAGAGAATTTAAAAATATCTGTAGAACTACACCTTAATTGAATGTTACATATCTTCCAAATAAATTGTTCCAACAAGATGCTTCAAAAACAAAAACAAACACGTGACTTCGCACGTGGGCAACAGCTATAATATTTAATAGTTTTTTTTCTTAAATATCAGCTTAGGAGGTATCAGTTTTTTTTCGTAGTCCCTATTTTTATATTTCTTTGTTCAATTATATACCTATAATTGATCTCAATATTATTCAATAAATAAACCTTCACCTATAATTTTGTCTGGAGATGGAAATCTCCAAGGCTCGATGGCACGTCCTTGGACATCAGCTATATACAAATGGAGCAACATGGCTGCTGACCCTTCTGCTAACTCTTCAGGCGTTTGACCGGCGTACGTCCCCAAAACAGGATCAGCGCCGTATGATAACAGCAGTCTAATTATTTCAACATGAGAGTTCTCACTGGCTTCGTGCAGCGGCCTGTTAATAAAAACGGATTAATTAAATATGCCAGACTCCAATAAAAAGAGAAAAAAGTATTGAGTAAACTGATATCAAAAGAACAGTTTGGTGGGTACATTCCAAGAATACTCAAACCTTTGGTATCAACACAGAATCTATTAAAATATACCCAAGAGAAAGTCGTGAATTCGATATGCATAGTTATTCACCGGGATAAATGGAAAAGAATCATGCTTACGTTGGGAGTTATAATTGTACTAGAGTTCTACACAGGGCCATAAAAATTTTATCAGAAGTATTATTAAGTGAATTCTTACCGTATTCCTCCTTGAGCTGCAGCAGAAACATTAGCACCATATTGGAGAAGCAATCGTGCTATTCGTACGTGACCCTTAGCCGATGCCACGTGTAATGGTGTAAAGCCTGCGTTGTCTTTAGCAGATGGATCCGATTCCATTTTCTCCAAGCAATATGCAACACAATCCTACAAAAAGGAAAGGAAAGTTTTAAAACAATTCCTATGAAACCCAGTTAGCAAACATGCTAAATATTGGATACTATACTTACTGTAAAACCAAGTCTGGCAGCGCGATGCAGGTGTGTCTCACCTACACTCTTATTAATAAACCAGCTCTTGATCTCTTTTTTGATATCGTGTACAGATTCAGGGCTAGGTTTAGGTGCTGGTCGCCGGACAACTTTCGGACAATTTTCTTCCCTGCGTATGATTTTCTTTTTCTTTCGAATGTAATCAAAACCTGAGCTAAATTTTCTTCTTCCAAAAAGGCGTTTTAAACGTCTCTTAGTGTTAACCTCAGTAGGAACCGGGTCACCACCTTCTACCTTGTTTTGATCCTTTTCGCCAGAAGTAGGGATCGCATCTTTTTTTGCTTTATTATTTGCGAGTTCCTTTCTTCTTTTATGAGCGAATGATTTTATGACACTATTTCTTTTCTTTAAACGCATGAGTCTCCCTTTAGCGTCATTCGTTTTCAATGATTTAGTGCTTCTCAATCCATCCCTTATTGAACTAGATCTTCGTTTTATTTTCTCTTTCACATTTTTTTTTGGCTTGAATTTAGGCTTTGTTTCCGGTTCCTTTTTTATTGGTGGATCATCTTGTATGATTTCTTCTCTACAGGAAGATGGAGGGGCAGACGCAGGTCGGTCATCACCAAATACTTCTTTAATCGTAGCTCGCTGCTTCAATACTCTGCTTTCAGTTCTAGTTCTTGATTTGAGTACAACTGGCGAAAATTCTTCTGTAGCACCAATAAGTCCATTGGTATCTTTAATGAAAGCTGTCCTAAACATAGTAACAGTTTCCTTTCTGAAAGCACCTAAATAAAAAATATCTTCCATCAACTTCTCCTTTTTAGCGCTTAGATTACCTTTATTTCCATTTTTAATCAGTCCTAAGCTTGGCGTTGCTAAAAGTTCAGTATTACTGGACTTTTTCGTAACAATTTTCGGCGTTTTATCTTCTTTTTCTTTAGATTTCTTTTTTGATTCTTCTTTCTTTCCACACTTTTCAATGAGGACGTCTACAATTGAATTACTCTTTTTCTTTGCTTTTGTTGCAGAAAATACTGTGGATGTTGAAGCTTCTGAATCGTAATGAAGCTTATTCATAGCAGAACAACTAGAATTAGACTCAAGATCACTGTCAAGATTTAATTTATCTGGTCTTCTATAGAGATCATCAGTTGCAGCGGACGGAGCTGATGACGGTGCGGGTGAAAGGGGAACGGGATCCAAGTCCGGAAGAGATGTTGAGCCACGTGTGAATTGTGTCGCACAGCCTTTAACAAATGAGCCACCGGAGCGGCCTCTCGGAATTGCAATAAGTCTAGAAGGCATGCGTAAAGATCTCTTATATCTGTATAATTCTTCTTCCCACCCAGGATGGAAATCTGATCCATCACCAAAACCAGGTTTACGCAACGCAGGTGTCGAGCAACTGCTGCTATTTCCACTATCTTTTTTTTTCGTCGGGGATGACTTCAAGGGAGTTTTTTGCAACGCAGATTTGTTTTCCTCAACTTTTACATTCTTACGCACTCGTAATCTACTTGCTACACTTAATGCGTCATCACTATCGGTGCTAGATTCTTCGTCAGGCTTTTCTTTTTTTATATTTTCCGTTGACAGAGTCTTACCCTTTGATTTTGACCTCTGTCGTGTGGATTTTCCTTTACTTTGCTTCTCCTCCTTAGGAGCAGAATCTGAGGAATTTCTAACACTGTTCATACGTTCATGACAACATTCTAACTTCACGTAAGCTGATTTTTCAGATAAATCTTTTAATAATTGATATTTTATTAATTGATCAGTTTGCTGCTTATCCTTCAGTAATTTGCTTTTTATAAGAGGTTCGTCATCGTCTGTTGATTCCAATTCTTCTTTTACAACTGTTTTTAATGTTTCTTCTTCTTCTAATTCCTTTTTTATGGGTACTGTGTTAGGTAAGCAATCATTTTTAACCAATTTATTTTTAACTTTCATATTAGTTTTATTTTTATGCGCTTTATTATTTTCTTTATCTTTTTGTTTTTCTGACTTATTTTTATCGGGTTTCTTTTGTCTACCTTTGACGGAAGAATCTCCTTTGATTAAGCTTACTTCACTTTCTAATTTAAGTTCATCCTCGTCCATTGGCTCCTTTTTAATTTCAATAATAGCTGGCAGCTCTACATTAGAATTTGCAGGTATAAATTGTACGTGTCCTTCATTCATGTTATTATTTTTTGGTAGCGGTTTGTCTATTTGCAAACCTTTATTTTCAATTGGTAGTTCATCCTCTTTCAAAACCCTATTGCCTCCAAACTGTTTTTGGTTTTTCAAGCTAGTATTTTCTAAAGACTGTTCGTCTCCTTTCACAGGGCTGTTTTCGGAGGTTAGATTGACGTATTTTGTGTAGGAATTTTCTAAAGTCGGTTCTGGTTCTGTATCAGTACCATTTTCAAAACGAGGTTTATTATCAACTACAAAACTGTTTTCTTGCATACCGCGGTTTTCAGTAACAGCGCTATTTTCTGTCACACCTCCATTTTCTACCACTTTACTGTTTTCTGCAGACTGTTGGTCCTCTTTAAAATCATTGCTTTCTGAAAGTTGTTCCAGTGACTCATTTTCTAAGTCTAAAGTATTACTCCGTTTTTTATGGTTTTTCTTTTTATGACATCCTGTTTTCAACTGTTCCATAAAACTATCGCAAGCATTAGCCCAATCCATGTCTAAGCCCTCCATGCTATTTTCTTGAGCTTCAATTTTTTCTTCAAAATTTTCTGTTTTTATTTGTAATACTGCATCTCTTTCTATTTCATCGATATTCATAGGTTCTGTTTTTATTTCTGGAATGTTCATATTGTAATGTTTCTCATTTTTTATAACAGATTCTAATCTCAGATTATCTTCGCGAATTTGGTTAAAAAGATGTTGTTTTTGAGATTTTGGAAGCAGTTTTGATGTATTATTTTCAACATTAATACATTCTAGCTTCATCTCTAATTTTGATGAACTATCTTGTGATGGTGGCATTACTTTTAATTCTGCCTTGGTTCTTATTCTGGAAGCAACATCATTTTCTGGAGATATTCTCTTAGTTTCAGGACTATCAAATTTCGGATAATCAGAATCTCGTGGAATCGAATCCACTGCTTTAGGCATTTTTATATGATGACTTAAGTCTGCAACCGATTGTTTCAAAATATTGAGTTTATTACTATTAGTCAATTCGTCATCTTTCGCTACATCGTCATCAGTTATTTCTATCACAGAATCATCTACATCATCTATTACAATGAGATCAGGAACTTCACTACTTGATTTAGCAGTTTCTAAATAACCCGTTTGTTTTGTTTGTAAACTGTTTCGTAATATACTTAATACTTCTTTATCCGCAGGTTGCGCACTCATGGGTAATAAATTATGCGGAATTAAGTCTCTATGGCTCGGAATCTTTTGAATAATATGGCGATTATTATTTGGTATTTTTTCATGATAATGAGGGTGGTAGTCATTTGCTTCTCTACTTCCGCCCTCAGGATATGAATTACCAGAATATCGATGATGAGGATAATGGTGATGTTCGCGATAAGGAAGAGCATTTACTGAACGCTTATGTTCATGTTGACTTGCCTCAAGCCTTTTATGGCTTGCATAACTGTATACTGGTTGAATCATTAGCTCCCGCTGTTCTCTCGCCGATTGACTCAGTTGTTCTATCCGACTATCAGCAGTCCATGTTTCGTGGCGAAGAATTTTTTCGGGAATGTTACTAACTATCGGGCCTGCAGGCCGTTTTCTTTCTTCTATAATTAAATGCCGATCATCGCGAATTCTACTCGCTGAATAACGATCCTCGCCACTTGTTCGCGTTAGGTCTATTCTGGGAACATAGTCAGTTCTCTTAACTGGCCCATTATATTTACTGCGTTCGTATACTTGATGGCGAGATTCAACGTGATTAGAATCAGTCACTGGTCTCGAAGGATTATGTGCTCCGTTATAACCAATATGCTGATTTGTAGCAGCATTATATCCGTGGTTCGTGTTTCGGTCTCTATATTGAGCAAAATCAGGAGAAAAGTCTACTTTGTGTGAAGCAACATAACCAGAAACTGTAGTGTTCCGGCTGCTAGACGTTGGTCTGGGTTGTATGGGATGAGCCTCATTTTTCATTGACGCAGAATCGATAACATCATCCTGAGTCGTTGAAGAATCTGCAGAATTCTTCACTGTTTTAACAGACAAATCAAGTGGGGACTCCCGTTTCTGCTTAGTTTGGTTCAATTGATCAACTAAAGCTGTGACGGAAACGGTCATACGCGCTTGCTGACTGGGATATCCAGGCTTAGCCGTTGAGCGCGATGGTGAAATTTGTACATGGTTTGGCGTTGTATAATCATAATTCGTTTTAGGAGCAACTGCCGTGCGGTACGATGTTCTAGATGGAAGTGCTTGTGGATGGGGCTGCGAATTATTTTGGATAGCTTGACCCGGTGAGCTCGAAGCATATCTTACTGCTGACGTAGACGGAGTAGCATAAGGGTAGCTATTTCTGGAATCTGATGTTCTCGTTTTGCTAGGATAATCTACTCGTGGAGCTAGCCGCGCTATTTCATGAGGTTGTAATGGCGGTTGTGGTGGTGGTGGGACTCGATCTGTCCCTCTAATTGCATATGATGCATTCAAAGCTTCTATAGAGCTGTGCTTAAATTGAAGTTGTTGATGAGAATCCACTCTTGGATTTGGAATTGGAATAGGTAAGGGTGCCGACGTCGTCTGCCGGTAACCGGAATATACTTGCTGAGGATCGTATTTTCTTTGAGGAAGAGTTGTATGTCTTTCATATTGAGACGATGCTCGCGTATGTGAAGGAGATTCGCGACGTTGAGACATCGAAGAGTAAATAGGTGAGGCACGATTATCCATGGAATTTATCCTTTTACTCGATTGCACGTGTTGTGGATGATGAATAGGTGGGACTCGGTCATTGTGTGGAGGTGGAGCCTGAGTGGGCGGTAAAGAATATCGCTGCGTGGGTGCATTATAAGCCGTCGTTTCTGTTAACCGACTAATAGCATGCTGCGGCATTGAGCTAGAGATTCTGGCATACGTTTGTGGACTCGGACGGGGTGGTATTGAAGGTTGAGGCGAGACCACTGGTGGCCCATGGGAATTTCTCCCGGTGTCGGAAAAATTGGATTCGTACTGATACCGCGGATAAGATTCCGGTGGGCGAGACGCAGAATAGTGATCTAATGGACGGCCCGACGTAAAATGGTCGGGTGCCCTCGCTGTCGGAGTTTGTACCCGGTGAATAGGGGTACGATACTGAATCGTAGTATCAATTTGTTCAGTTGCCATGATTGAAGCTTGCGGAACTTCAGAAGGCGGGCGAGCGGGCGACGGACTCGGCACAGCTGGAGCTGCCGCGGGGGAAGGCAGTGTGTGGAGAGTTGGTTTCCGTATTATATGAGACGGTGGTGACAAGGCTCCCCCTGTTTCTTCTTCGTCTTCAATTTCAGGCTGTTCTCTTCGCTTTTCTGCCGCTTCGCGCATCACTGTGGCTTTGTGAATAAAGTGCGGTTCAGGTTCGAGAGGCTCGGAAGGCGGTCGTGGCGGTATAGAGACGGGTGTTGGCGCTGTCGTTGGAGGCGGCGCCGCAGCCACAGATGGAGGTCGTGAAGATGGTGTTGGAGCTCCCGAGAGAGCAGGAGTTCCCTCCTCGGTCGGAGCGCTTGCAGGCCACATCTGTTGGCCGTTTGATCCCTGTGCCTGCTTTGGTATTCCCATAAAGTACTGGCGTGTCCCTTCCAGTACATTGTTAAAACTGACATCCATACTATGCACTCCCGGTCCGGCAACCAGCTCCTGAAAGAATAAAAATAATGTGCTCAGCATTATTTCGTTTACATATAAAAGAGAAGATTTTTACATAAATTAAAATTACAAATATTATAATATCATCATCATCATCATCATGACAACCAATGGCCGTCCACTTTTGTACGGAGTACCAAATAACAATGACTATAACATCTACACATAATTTAAACAACGTTCCACGTGGTAAGGGACAGAACTTCTTTAAGAGCTGTCAGTTTCTAGAGTCAAGTTAAGGAATTAACAAAAAATTTAAAAAAAAATGCTATTATGATAGCCCTTTTTGAATAAAGAAGGTTTAAGTTGAGTTTAGTTAAAATGGTAAGCGTAACCGAATTGCCAAGAGTTCGCGCAAAAAAAAAATTTGAAACCAATGTGCAGAAACTGGTTCAGTTATTTATCGTGAGGTCTATCAGCATACTTTATGGTACGTAGAACTTAAGGTGATGGGGTCGTTACCCGCCGGTTGCCCTTGAGCGTTCCTCGCCCCCGCACGCACACAAGTGGGTAAATACAATGTAAAACGCACTGCTTACTGAGCACACAACGAAAAACTTCCGCGAGACGTTACTAAAAAGTTTACCGACCTCATTATTGCGTGTCATGTTTATTCGATAGCGTTCGCTTTATTATATTCAAGTCAAAATGTTATTTTTAGGAAAGTTGAATTGCCTAAGCTAATAATATAAAGCTGAAATGTTGTTTCTCATAAATTCATCCTACAACTTCAAGCGACACATTTACTAATACACCAATATTATTTTATGCCTAATATTTAAACAATTTTGTCTTTATATGTAAAAAGAAAAATTATAACAATTATTATCACAACTTGAGCTATAAACGCAGATCAAGAATAGAAACACTTTTTACGTGAGGTAGGTATTCTGAGTTGCGTGCTAAAGAAAAGGTCAGTGTCATATCTGTCCTCTCGCACGCAAAAGAAACCGCTTGTTTACATTGTCCAATGTAAAACAATGCCACATCTAACGAGCCTTGGGACTTATGAGAAATGTTAGAATCACTCGGTGGGCGATGGAGGAAGCGGCGTCCGCGTAACTAAAGCAGAAATAAGGTCCGCAGAGGAGATCAGTATATGAGCATGGAGCCATAGCTTTTCGGGTTACGAGGCTGAAGTGGTAATAAGCGGGAATGGTGGAATAAGCTATGCGCGATGTACGTCAACGTAAATCCAGAAAAAATGTCTTTGCGGAGAAGCCAGAGTTAATATGTGAGCTTGGAGACATAGACAATACCTCGCTCATTCTCTGCGATCAATTCTGTCCTGGAGGCTAAACCTAGATGAAATTGTATACAATTTTACAATAAATTACCGGTTGATATCTTGGGGATGTCTCTACAAAAGTTCAAAGTTTGTATTAAGCGAAAGCTTTTAGAAAGGATAACGTAAACCATAAAAAAGCTTGGGTGTGAAGTATTGCTCTAACCAGGTTTCTTCTTAAATATTTACAAATGACAATGTGAGATGGTGATAACGAAAGAACACCCGGCTTAGTTTGTTGTGGGCTTCTTCTTAGACCAGGGCGCGTTTGGAACCCTCTTAGTTTTAGTTTTAAGTGTACAAATGTAGTTATCGCCATCACTTCTCACTACTATGTACACATTTATGTAATCATGTGTCAAAAGTGCCATCAATGGCCCCATTAGAATAAAGAAATATTTGACTTTGAATTTGACAAAAGATTTATGCCTCATGAGTTGCGAGGCTAAATTCGTAATTTGCAGGGCACATAGCTTAGAGTACCGAATGTACGTTAGAGTACCAGTAACGTAGTGGAGACGAAATCAACAGTCGCAGAGAGACTCTGAACACTAGTGGCTCAAGACGGTATACAAAAGTCCATCAAATGACGAGGGCTACTGCAGCATACTATTTGAGCCAACGATGAGCCGTTAGCCGATTTGAAGCGTTAGCAAGCTTATGCCGAAAGCCGTCGTCGGCTAGTTCAAAGACTCGGCATTAAAAGTACACAGTGCACATTGGTGCATAGCAATTCTGAGAATAACAAATGACTAGTACTTAGTATTTTGATTTTCTGTTGTTTCATTATTGTTTAAAAAATCATTAAATGACGTGATTATATGACGTAACATCCAATGAAGCGCGTGAAAACTTATTCTATTTGTGCGGAAGAACTCTACTGGAAAACGCACAAACTGAACAAGGGCGGTTGATATGTGCTAAAACAGGGCTGAAACTTGGATAAAAGACCTCTTTTTAAAGTAAGGGCATTGACACAACATAAAATACCTCTTGAAGCACTCTTTTATAACATAGTTTACAAGTTTGAATGAAAACATTTTACATAGTGAAGTCGCGGGAAACCGCTAGTATAATATAAAGAAACCCCATAAAAGAACCTCATGAATGCTATCGATCATGTCACTTTATACTGAACCAGTTACCTTTCATGGCATAGTAAATATTATATATTATCGCTAGGGTTAACACCAGAACGAAATATACACTTAAAATATTTTTATTATTACTTTGAGTACATTTTGAAGAAAATAAGTAGGTGTTATTACTTCGCCACCATAATAAACCCTGTGTGGTTTAAGTCATGGTGAGTTAGCTTAAGTTAAATATATAATATTTGTGTAATAAAGGAACAACAATATTAAAATCGCTCAAATGCGACACCGATCAAATCGCACTAAATATAGGAAGCCTAAATCTGCTTATTTTCTCAAAAAAATTATAACACAATTTATTTGTTTTTTTTTTTCCTTTAATATTTTTTTTGTAACAAGTTAAAGGAAAACAGTTATTTTTATGAGAATAAAGTTGAATAACATACAGCCCGTAACAACAGAATCTAAAATCTAACACAATTGGAAAAATCATAAACGCTCGAAGTTAATAATCGCTAATTCATAATCTTCAGATCAAATAATATGGTTATTAAGGACATCTTTATCAAAAGGGTAGCATTTCAAAACTTAATCTTCGATCTGCAGATTTTGTATCGTTATCAAATTCGTGCACCGTACGTGAAACGTACACCGCTGCAACAGAGATGTTATCAAACAAACTGAATTAAAATGTATAAAATTATAATAATACTGGTAGGGTGGCAACCCTATTCCCAGATCAATGGTCGTAGCGAAGCTGTAGCCGTGACGACCGCCCTCAATCGATTGTGGCTCTAGACGGCAAACAGTGGTGGAAATGTACCTGTGTTAGTTTATATTTAGGTACACGCGTAAACCAACACGAAAATATTTATTGCACTAGAGCTTCCCTTTACATATACTACTAGTTTCACATCGTCATAGCTAGAGACCGGATTATCTGATGCATAAGCTTAATAAACTAGTTCTTGTCGGTAAATTAACCTTGTGTTGCCTGCGCTCCTAGTACAACTTAAATAGAATAACCCTGTCCGAGCCAATCTAACGAAACGTAGAGTGAAGTTTCAGTGTAACGAAAAAAATGCCTGTGGAACTGTTTTGGGCGGCAGGTTAGACACAGGTTCAACATGACGGGCGAAAACACAGGGGGTCAAGAGTTCCGGCCTGCCAATCATCAGATCCTAATCAAGCATCCCGTATGCATACCTTCCTACATTTATCTATGTTTTATTCGATAAAAGTTTATTTATTATAAATTAAATAAATAAAGTAATAGTAACAAAACAAATAACCTTAGTTACATGCTGTAAATATAAGAAAATACTAGGTAAGAAAATGTTAGAGTATAAATAATCTGTGGGTAAACCTAAAATTAATATATCTGTCATTTTCGGGAGTTCGCCATATCAATCATTTTTTTTAATCGTATTCTTATCAGCCCTTTTTAATTGATACCTCTGTATATTATGGGGGCGCATACAAAATAACTGGGATATTTGAGAGTCCGCCATATTGGATTTATAATGACATCACTTAGCTAGCTACGCATTGTCCTCTTAACCAACTCTTTTTTAAATTCAGTTGTGAGAGTTTATCTGGTAAAGAGAAGCAAGTGATGTTGAGACTGACCTAAAATTGGTTGAAGAGTTTATTTTTATTCGACTACAAGATACCGCAATCCGCAAGTGACTGCAGTCTCACCTAGTGATGAGTGATGATGCAGTCTCAGATGGTAGCGGATTAACCTTTTTGGGAGTACGGCAGTTATAATGGTTCTACGCTAATAGATTTCTACGCGAAATCGTACCGGAATGCTAAATGGCTAAGCGGTACGTCTCTGTCGGTAGGGTGGTAACCACGGCAGAAGCCTCCCACCAGATAACAATAATATGACATCGAATTTACGCAACTTATTTCGCAATGTTAATCCAGCTAACACACGTAATAAAAGTTACATTTCCTAGTAACACGAGTTGCCCGGTGCATCCATACATTGCAGACGTAATCATGTTATGCACGCAGCCTTGTATGGATTCCGGCCACAGTAACCATTATTACGGGCCGGGTGGGTGAAGTGTTCCACCCGAGCCAGACCACTATGTATTTAACAAACACCGCGAATCCATTACATTAACTTGTCAATCCATATTCCTTATTTTGACGGCCGATTGGCGCAGTTTGCAGCGACCCTGCTTACTGAGTCCAAGCCCGTGGGTTCGATTCCCACAACTGGAAAATGTTTATGTGATGAACATGTTTTTCATTGTCTAGGATTTTAACTGTATATAATTATAAGTATTTATGTATGATATTCATAAAAATATTGGTGATACTAAGATGACTATCTTAGTACCCATAACACAAGATATGCATACTTTGGGGCTAGATGGCGATGTGTGTATTGTGTTAGTAAATTTATTTATTGATTAATGTTATTAATTCTAGCTGTTGATACCTTCTTCTTCCGCGTTTATTACGGTTTTAACTCTCGTATAGGATATGTAATCAGTACTTCTTAACTTACTAAATACTAAATATTATATATACTAAATATTTTTTTATACTACGACAACGCACACATCGCCATCTAGCCCCAAAGTAAGCTTAGCCTGTGTTATGGGTACTGAGATGACTGATGAATATTTTATGAATAATATACATATAAACACCCACTTAACAAAACTTATAACAAATCCCTTGGGAACATTTGCTTTTCTGAGATAAAAAGTACCCTATGACCCCGCCCTTTTAATTAACTCTCAAGTTGATTTGTTGCTTAGTATGGGCGTTTAGCAAAGACAAACAAACAACCATACTTTTGCATTTATAATCCACTACGACAATGATATAAAAATTAAAAATTGAAAAACCCCCGACGCGTCAACTAGTCTTATAGTCAACGCGTTGCCTAGTAGAATAATGTACACTATATTTGTATTGTAGTCAAGTTATTGTAGGGAGTTGTGAAAATATGTAATCCGCTACTTTGTGACGGCGGCCATTTTGGACGGATTTTCATCAAAGAATAATAAGAACACTGATTCACCTCAACACAAAAAAAAATCAAAATCGGTTTATCCGTTCGGGAATAACGATGCCACATACACACAGAAAGGTTAAACTTATAATACCCCGTCAATAAAAGGTAGGTAATAGGATTCCGATATTTACCTTTGGATGTCTCTACCCTGCTTGGCGGGAGTGACAACCTCTGGTCGCGTTCATGTCTCCTCCCGCGTATTCAGCGTGATCTGGAAACAAAGAAAATATTGCTTTAGCGAACTAATTAACTTTGATAACCTTATTTATAAACGCGGCATAACGTCGGAATAGTAAAAGCAAATTAATAGCACGGACGGCTGATGCGACGCATAGTGCCGGGATATATTGTGTGGTAAAGAATGAATTGTACGGGAGAAACTACCTTAGAAAATAAAGTGTTTTGCCGCAGATGAAGTCGCGGGGAACCACTAGTAAAGAATATATTCTGTAGGGGTTTCCAGTGCTGCTATTTCCGTGAATATAATTAACTTAGGTAACAAAATGAAAAGCTTCTAACATTTATTTTACACATTCCAATAAGCAGCATCCCCCTCATGTTTAATGGAATGTAAAGACCCCATTGTTAAAACAACCCTTAGAATTGTATATAGCAGGTAGGTGTCACGTTGTTTTTGTTGTTCATTTTTCTCCCTCACTTTATTATTTGTAACAACTTCAGGGTAGTTACTGTGGAGGAAATGATCTCGGTATTTCAAATTGTGAATTAAATTTTTGACATTAGTCGTTTTTATTTTGGTTTCGTATTTTTTATTCGTTCTTCCATGATAGTTAAAAAGAAGTCAGAAGTTGAAGGTTAGGCCGTAGTCCACGCTTGACAAAGTACGATAGATAGCACACGCCTTTAAAGGTGTCGTCGAGGACTGAGGTCCTTACTTAGGTATTCAAATCAATAACTGCTTCGTTGGCTCGACAAAAATCACTAGATTTTAGGACCTTAGGATAGGTTAGGATTAGGTTAGGCCATTAGTAAACGCTGTCTAACGATGTCGGCGTTTACCACGAGATCAAAGGCGCGAACTAAAACTCTTCTACACCGCGGTATGTAGGTACAAGTACGCGGTATAAGTGCCATGCCGTATGGACATTGACCCACATACATTTCTCTGTGATAGACTATTCCGCACGTCACGTGAATTGACTTGTTAAACGGAACTATGAATAAACGCGCTTCGGGCCTCGAGTCATACTCTACCATTATTATCGTCCGTTACGTGAAACCTAAAAGTATAATGATGCAATGCTATTAAAAATCTTTAGCGTAGCTTTAACTCTATAGCGTATAGGATATGTTAACAGTACTTCTTAACTTATTATAATTTCTGCTATCCTTACTATTATTATATGTATATTAATTATCCTTACTAATATTATAAATGCGAAAGTGTTTTTGTATGCTTGTGTGTTTGTCCTTTCTTCACGCCCTAGCATTAATCAACTTTAAATAGAGTTAGTTAAAACGGCGGCCAGTAACACTTTTTATTCCAGGAAAACATACGGTTCCCACAGTATTTGCAAAAAAAAAAACCCGAAATAAAAGCGGACGAAAACCGCGGGCAACAGCTAGTTTAAAATATTTGACGTCGGAAACGGCAAAATATGAATGTAATCAATATATTATTTAGATCTGTATGTGTACAATATTTTACCAAATAAATTTTATATTGATTGATTGATTGATGCAAATCATACATAAACCGGCCCACTACAGGGTACGGGTTTCCTCCCACAATAAGAAGGGTTTACTACACCACGCTGGCCCAGTGCGCATTGGTGGACTGATTGATTGATCATAATAACCCGCATTGAAGTTGCTTGCACGGTCTACTCTATAAATCTTTATCTTCTGGGATTGAAGAGGCGTATTTTATGTTCAGCAACAGAAATTAAGAGGCTCATAAAAGAGTATTTATCCTTCGAGTATTTAACTTATTATTATTATAAATTAATTACAGTTTTAACAATAAACAGGCATGACCTTGTGATGGAACGACAGTTAACTAAGCCGATAACATAAATTTCGTTACTACGTCACGAGATATCCACATACATACAATGTAATTTTCCCGCACAACAACACATCCCGTGTTGTGTATGTGTGTGGACTATTTACGTACCGCGCGGCACCCAGCTGTGGAGGGTCAATGCCCCCGCGCGAAACAAGGTGAATCGTACACGTAGTTTTTGTCTTCGCTGAAATGCGACTCGGCGCGCGGCGCGACGGGTTCTATGTTTAGCAGGTTTTACACAGTCGATTTTCGCCGCATGACTAACGAAATTAATACAATCAATCTGATCAAAATAATTTATTATCAGATGACAAATGGATTTTAGTAGGGCTATCTTTATTTTCCCTATAGATAAGGTTAACACTATTAAACTCCATTGTATTCTGAAGATTTTGGATTAAATTGATTATTAACTTCAGGCGGTGGATCAAAATCTATTTAATTCAACAGGGCGGCGCGTTGCAAATAAACAAACAAAATAGCGGATTAAGTTTTTCTGTCGTCAATATAAAATGCCAGACCGTAAGATCAACGATAAGCTTCACCGCGGATAGGCCTATGAAAAAAAAAATCCCACCGCTGAATATAGGGGTGCTCTTTCAAGGAAGATTTAGAGCATAGAACCACCATGCTCGGATGCTCGGATGGGGGTTGGTGGAAACGATCTATAAGTTTAATTTGCTATAATCTGCGACGGAAAGACCAATCGCTGGGTGTATTTTATTTTAATACTCGCTGTTGCCCGCGACTTCGTCTGCGTTTGATTTAGTTTTTTGATGTGGAAATTGGCATTCAAGTATTCAGTATCGCTAAGCCTTAAAATGAGGAGTTTGCTGCAGTCCGCTGAGGAGTTTTGTCCTCTATCTCCAACTACATTCATCAGATCTGCACAATGTTTTGGCAAAATTAAACACATATTATATAACCTCTTTAGTACAAAAATAATAATTTAAACACTTTCATCCCCTCTCCCAAAGGAACCGAGCTTAATTTCGGGGTAAAAAGTATACTTCTAGCACTACCAAGAATATGTGTACAAAGTTTCATGAGGATCGATTAAGTAGTTTTTACGTGAAAGCGTAACAAACAAACTTACATTGACATTTATAATATTAGTAGGGATAGGATTTTTAATTCACACGGATTCTCAATTTAAATTTTGTTATGCTCTTTACGCACAATTTACTCCGATACCAGCGATCCCGTCAAGGCTTGAACGTACAACATTTTTACAATTGCAATAAGTTGCAACAAAAGTAAATAACTATACATTTTTTTATATTTAATCGTAATATCTAATCTTTAAAACGTACTTGTTGCATTTACCGTATTCAAACGTGGTTCAGTGTCTATGCGGCCGATTTGGTAACTGTTATAGCCGCGCGGCAAATGTCGACTTATGTAGATCACGCCTTATAATGGCAATATATGAGATTATGTGGTCATTACTTGCAACTTGTATATGAGGGTAGGTATCCAATGTTTGTACATACTAGTAAGCCAATATGACGCGTAGATGTTGTCATATTCACCCATGAGACCTTAAAAAGTATATTGAGTCAATGATATATAATATTATGTACTATACGTTAATTTTACGTATGTATACGCCAAACTACCTGTTTGTATCTGTATTCTGATCAGTCACGACAAACCTGTTTGTATAATAATAACAATAATTTATTCAGGCTCAAAACAATGAATTAAAAATGTGTGTTACAGAGGGTAGGTCCTTTCTGATGTTACGTTACGTGTCTTAAGTTTCATCAAATCTGTATATTATAACAATTTAAAAGATAAAAATTTAAAAAAATAATAATAATTAAACTATAAGTAAAGAATAAATTGTGTAGGTCTGTATGGGGTATTGTGAGTGTTTGATGTGTTTTTGTGTGTGTAAGTATATAGGGACTTTATTTATATTATGTGATTCCTACTAAAAAATTGCGTCGCTCGTAACTTTTTTATTATTCAATTAATTTCGCTTTCAATTGCTCTACTTCATTTAATATATATTCAATGACTATTTTACACACGGCCTACGAGTGTGCTGGGTCTACGCTACGACGAAATATGTTAGAGGTGGCCTGTGACCATCCATATAATACTTTTGAAGCCGTTGCCTGTGACCACCAGTAAGACGTTAATAAGCTGGTTATGATGAAATTACATTCTTTATTTGAATTAAATGCGAAATTTTCATTCTGGAAAAGAATTTGGTTGGAACCGAAACTTTCTCTGGGTTGCAAAACTCGCTTGAAGTGAGATGTGATCGTGATCGTCGAGAAAGACGTGTCGATTAGAACTGAAAGTAGTTTTGTTTACCTTACAAAGACACGTACAGAAATAGCACAGATGAGCTTATCATCACATCTGAGATCTCGAACTGCAAAAGCGTCCAATATCATCACTTTTTCACAGATTTAAATAGTTCTTAAAAATCACTCGCACAAACAAACACACACACACATATATGGAAGTAAATTAGTATTATTAATCTCAACATGGCAAAAAAACTATTGCCATGTTGGGATTGTTTAAGCGGAAAACTGAAGCTGTTATTTCGTTTAAAAATTTATTTTTAGCAACATTACTACTGAAAGTGGCACAATCTCTGGTTCATAATTGGAATGGATTGCCACGATACAGGTGATCCTAGTGTGGAAATCACTGAACACTAATTATTCCAAAACATTTTTTGTTAAGTTACTTAGGAATATATGTAATATGCATGTTTTTAAGAGATCAATAAAGTTATTATTATTATTATTACATTGCCAACCGATTAATGTCCAACGGACCGAACTTGATCCCCCCGGAAGGGAAACCGAATCTTGCCCACTGGGCTATCAACGTTTCCCTCTTAACATGCGTATTTATATTTTTACTACACTTTAACTTGAGTTTTATACCATATTCAATGTCTCTTATCATAGCAAGCGTTTTACATACATCTAAGCATTTTTAAGTATATACAACGCATAATCGGCATGATATAGAAACGTGCAATGGAAAAATAAAATCTATATCTCGCGCAACTGTGAGCGCTGTGAATTAAGGTAGGAGGTCCCGAGTTCGATTCCCAGCAGGGGCAATTTGGGAATTCATGATTTCTGAATTTTCTGGTCTGGTCTGGTAGGAGGCTTTGGCCGTGGCTAGTTACCACCCTACCCTCAAAGATGTGCCGCTAAGTGATGTAGTGTTTCGATGCGATGTCGCGTAGAAACCGATTAGGGGTCTGACTACCATACTCCCTAACAGGTTAGCACGTTACCATCTTAGACTGCATCACCACTTAACACCACCTAACACCTAGAGAAAATTATATCCCCGGGGTAAGGATAAAAATGTATCTTCTCCAACAGCTTTATCAAATCTCAGAGTACTGGCGCACAAGTGGAAATAATATGATATTATATGTAATAATAAACGGGGGTAAACTTCTCCTATTCCATGTTCCCGGGCGCAAGGAGGTGGACACGTTAATTATATCCCTCGTCAGGGGATATAATTCTTATCTCCCGCCCGTGGTAGCCCTGATGGTGAGATTGCAGTCAAGGGCTAATTTTTAGTGGAATTAATAAAATTATTATCTTCAACAGCCTATAATGTCCACTGCTATGCTCAGAATTTTCGTCTCATAGGAGATAGTTTTAGCGAGTGAGTGAAGTAACATATTTATCATCATCATTATCATATCAATATCAACCCATTACCGACGACAGAAGCGGTTAAGGCCATAGTCCACCACGCTGGCCCAGTGCAGATTGGTGGACTGTCAGGTTCTCTCACGATGAAGCAAGCTCTCCTTCACCGTTGAAGCAAGTGGTATTTTAATTACTTTAAAGCGCGCATAAGTATAAGAAAAGTAAGAGATGCGTGCTGGTATTCGAACTGGGCCCCCTAAAATTCGAAGTCCTAGCCATGGCTATCACCGCAATTAGGCTGCCCGTCCACCGGAGCGGAGCCGAGAATCGGACTGATGCGGAGCGCAGTTGCGTACTGTGTCTGGTTCAGCAGCGGAGATTTTGTGCAATCCTATTGGTTAATATTTCCGAATATGCCTCCCTCCCTATGCTGCCTCGCTCCGCTCCGGTGGACTGGCAGCCTTAGTAACAAATAAAATTAATGGTTTCAGCGCTTAGGCTCACTACGCTGCCTATTTGTTGGTAATTATAATCAGGACCGAAACGTCAAATCCATAGCAAAATTTATGCCAGAAACGTAATTTCCTAGTCAATCATGACCCGGGCAACGTTTATGGTTCAGCGTTTCACGTTTCATGTTTCAAATGCCGAATTAAAAAACGAGAGCTTGCATGCGGAACGTTTTGCAAGCAGCGACCAAACAACCCAATTTCAAAGTCCATTAATCTTGGCACCCTATGCCGTTGAAGGAAGGTACATACTATGAAACCTATGTAGCCATTTGACATGTACTAGTTTAATAAGTTAGCGTTGTTACATTTTTTTTTAAATTTCTCTATTTTGCTTTAGTAAAATGTAAGCAATGTAAAATGAATAAGTTAAAAAGTATTTCTTTTTTTTGTGCAGGTTAACACCTTTGTAAACAAATACAAATGAGTAGACAAACTGAACCTTATCACTTGCGAAAAAAAAACGCAATACTATTTTACCTTATGTATATCTATGTTTAACATTTATGTATGTTCTAAGAGGTGATAGCCTATTGGGGCATCGGCATTCCTTTCGTGGAGACCGAGTTCGAGCCCCGGCACGCACCACTGACTTTTCGGAGTTCTGTGCGATTTCATTTAAGCAATTTAAATATCACTTGCTTTAAATGGTGAAAGAAAACATGGTGAGTAAACCTGCGTGACTTAGAGCTCTCCATAATGTTCTCAACGGCGTGTCAAGTCTACCAATCCGCACTTGGCAAGCGTAGGAGACTACGACCTAAACCTAAAGAATGAGAAGCTTTCTGAGAGAAGACTCGTGCCTTTTAGAAGGCCGGTAATGGGTATTATGATGATGATGTCATGTACGTTCTTACGAGCACAGTTATGCATGTAGTGAGTTTCTTTATTTCACAATAATGTTACAAGGGCATTTCCTGATGTGTCCTGTTCTTTCTTATCCGGGGCCTGTCTCCGTACTTGGTTGGCCTGAACCGTCCGTTTTACGTGTTAATTTATTGTCCTGTTATTAAAACTAGCGGACCCGCGCGACTTCGTCCGCGAACGAGCCGACTTAAGAAAATATTCGTTTGTTGTCGCGGATTGTTTTATAGAACTTTAAAGAAAAAACAATTCTGACAATTGCGATATATAATACTTACTACATACTTCTGTCGTTTGGCGTAACGTTTACCGTTCACGCATCGCACGCATCGGAATCTCTCAAAAAGGATATATCTTTTGCAGTTTTTGCCCGAGATTCCAATATAAATGAATCCTAGCTAGATCGATTTATCGCCCCCAAAACCCCCTGTATACTAAATTTCATGAAAATCGTTGGAGCCGATTCCGAGATCCCAATTATATATATAGATTTGCTCGTTTAAAGATATAACTAGATATGCCCTGCGGCTTCGCCCGCGTTAATTTCGAATGCAGCCAGTGGCGTGCATAGCCCTTGGACCCAGGGTATGCACAAGGTGTTCAACACAAACATAAAGTAAAATTTAGATTTTAGATATGTCGGTTTATAATCAAATTACTTTACGAAAGTTATATCTTTGATTGATTTAATACTATCGTGTATCTACTGCTAATTGAATAAAAGTACATACCCTGATTTACGTCACAAAATTATGACACACCATTCGGCAGCATTTTCTAAGCACACTGATGATGATAATATTTTTTTCCAACATATCATGTTTTTAGCGTCTTTATGAAAATTATTAAGATCACAATATCCTTTATCATTCCACACTTTACGTATATTGGACAATAAAACAAAATGAAAGCAAAATAATCGATTGGTGTGTACAAAGCCGCTTAGCCAAGAATAGTTTTCGTAATATTTATTATTAAACATACGTGTTACTTTATCACCTTTTTTTTGGGATATTTGTAACATTGGTACACACCTTTCTTTGCGAATGATTTCTAATTTTACGATATAGGGATAGAAATTAAAGTTTTCTCTAAGTACTTTTTAGAGGCACACTGAACCCAAACAAAGGCCGCACGAATATGCTTTCATTATAAAATGAATGAATAAACTATAAATTAACTATAACACATTAAACTATCACTCAAACTTTTATAAGTTACTGAATTTATGCACTTGAACCGTTTATTTATCACCAACGCCATTGAGCATTGTTCGAAGGTAAACAATAATGGCGATTGAATATGCCAATGAAAACATTGCAATCGAAATTAGTCAAAATATGTTTTTAATTTTTTTGTAAGTATAGGTTAGAACGCTATTTTACTTTGATATGTAAACAATAAATAAAAACAATATTTATTGTTAACTTTCTCACTTTCCAATGTTTCCTGAAAAACGTAAACTATTCATTCGTCATAATTAAGACAGCGTTTGATTTCATAGCTCATTTTTAAAACGAAAGACTAATTTGATAATATTAGTTCAATTTTCTTAAAAGACACTGTAAGGTATTTACACTTGTTAATGATATTTTTATTTCTAAAAAAGAATAATGGCAGTATACAACAATTACAAACCAAGCAAATCATTTTATTCATAAAAAAATCAAACACGTAATTGATTATCCACTTCCGTAAGCAGTGCTTATAGACACCTATACTTAGAGAATTTATGAATGAAACTGTTCACACAAGACCGATGCTAATCTTGTAAGTACAAGCGCACGATTATAACATTACACGACACACACTACTAACTTGCACGCACACATCTAGCAGAACGATTCTTTCTTTGGGCGTGATTATTTTATTTGATATTTCTATGCAACAGTAGATGGCGTCATATGTCGAGTGATTTATAATAATTGATTTACCCTACAATCGATAACATGAGATTTAAATAATAATATCGGTATTTTTACGTGTTTTAAAAGGTAAATGATTAGCATTTACGATTAGATATTAAAATACGAAGTAGAAGATTTTATTTTGTACGCTATACGCCTCGCGCGCGCTGTTTGCGCTGTCGCCTGTCTAGCGACAATTGACCTAGAAGTTTGGCCGCTCATTACTAGATGGCGCTTTCATATATTTTTTACTTAGTGTTTTTTTTATTACAAAACTTTAATGGTCCTATCTGAAGGCTCTTTAAGACCCTGAGAGTAGGGTATGCACTGCTTATTTGCATATATGCAATGCACGCCACTGAATGCAGCGTACTGCTACATCGTCTACACCTATAGTCATACATGAGATTTTTGACAAACATTTTTTTATCTTTCGTAATAAATATATATTTTTTATAAAAAGTATCACAATTATAAAAAAAACAGTATTATTATTCGCCAATAGATGTCAGGAAGTCATATTTTTCAGTTTAAATTGGGACTACCCAAACGCCACCTTTTTGTTATTTTTCTTCCAATGAAAAAAACAAATAAAATGTCATTTTCTAAAAATGAATCCTAGCTAGATCGATTTATCGCCCCCGAAACCCCCTGTATGTTAAATTTCATGAAAATCGTTGGAGCCGATTCCGAGATTCCAATTACATATATATTTATATACAAGAATTGCTCGTTTAAAGATATAAGATATATCTATTGTGATAACAATAACTAAATTAATTTCAATAAACAAAACTTTTAATACAACAGCTCAAAAATAATCTATAAGATTGCAGTCAGACAAAAATTGGTAGTTTTGAATCACATTCCGTTATGAATGCCTTTGTATTCAATGGTGATTTACAAGTCTTATACAAACAGTTCGCGATGTTAACATACCCGGCCGGTGTTAATTTAGCGCACCCCCGCGGTCCTTGCCCGTAACATAATTATACAACTGCATACCCTGCCAAGATTAATGAACTTTGAAATTGGGTTCGCGAACTATTTTGAAATTACGTCGCGTGCAAATCCGTTCGCGTACTTAAACCCGCATTTTCGTCGAACTGCCATCTTATAGATCTACATTATTATTTAGCTTCTATATTAATAGTTTTAACTAAATTAGGTAAGTTATTGTTATGATCATTACCATGAGTCCAGCCTATTCATACCCTCCCTGGACATAACCCTCCTCAGACCCTCCAAATGAGGGTTACGGGCGAACGAGTAAATAAATACAACCAATATTTATTATTGGTAGAATATATTACGTGATCACTCATATATTGTTACATACATTCTCCAGGATCCCTTCAACAGATCTTGACCAGATCAATATGAGAAGATATCGAAAGTATACCGTTTTCAAATATTTTTTTTTTTTTCAAATCAGTTCCTAAATGACAGAGTTCTGAGCTAAAAAACATAAAAAAAAATACAACCGAATGGAGAACTTCGTCCTTTTACGTAAGTCGTTTAAAAAATGAGTTTGTAATATACCAGCGATTATACGTAATCTTATGTATAACAATATGAGATAATATATACCTAACTATAAATAGTTATAGGCAAGAAGACTTTGTTACACAATACCTTACATTAGGTAGTACCAGTCGACTAAATGTAAACATTTATTCACTTTTCATACAATTGTAATAATTTATTCCACCTCCAGCTAGTCAACATTAATAAATAACGAGTTACATAATAATTCTTAGAAAGGTAAAAAAGGGATTATTACAAATACACATTATATGTATACATGTATATGCAAAGGGCGGGGGGTTTTGTTAAGTCGTCGGGGTTTCTAATCTAATAGGATTTTTGTTACATTTACCTCTCCTGAATCGAACATATTGTTTGTATCAATTATCATCCGTTTTCTAAATCGAATGCTGTACGCACATTTGTATATGTCATACTAACAACCGGGTATAAGCACGCTCTACGCGCCCGTCTGTGTCAATAAGGGGTGAAGGGGGCCAAAATTACGAGCTTTCCCTTGGCGCAAAGGCTCGATAAACGCGAGGTAATGTGTGGGGTGCATTTAATTGAATTGTTTGTGCTCGTAGCTATTGAGCACAAACACGCTTCATTTAATAGGTTATAGATAACAATGTGATATCAGCCGATTGATTGTGATAGCCGTTTAATCCGATACACGTAAAGTTGTAATATTTTGGAAAAATCATAGAAGCAAATGAAAAATCTTTTTTTGGGCACCGGGTATGGCTTTTAATGAAGTAGTTGCTGGCCTAAGCCTTGAGGAAGGCTATTTACAATCCCGCTAGCACTTCTCTTCTCAACCAAATAAACGAAGTTATAATAGAGAAGGCGGACGATGCGACGCGGCGCGTTTGGGTACGTATTGAGATGCGGATAAAAGTTTGTGTGGGTAAAAACTATTTATCTAAATATCTACGCGCACTAAATCGCGGGTACAGTATAAAAATTCTTTCGCATGAAATAAAATATTTAAGACCAACTAACACACTATAAAAGAGTTCACTTTAAATAAATAAAAATAACAAAACATTACATTAAATGATCCCCATGTCTGCGCAAAAGAATGGCGGATGGTAGGTTTAAAAATAAAAAGTCGCGTAGACGGTGCAGATGATTATTTATCTGCGAAGCGAGTAGCTATATTTAAACCCACCTACCATACACCTACCTAGTTCTAAAATGTAACTTGTACCTACTATTTCATCTATAGTAAAATGAAAAAAATTAAAAATAATGTATTTATTTGTTATCTCAATTTCATTACAGAACAATAGGCTAAGACCTCCATTTAAGTTTGCAAAAAAACCCTTATTGGTAGGTCTCGCTTTTTCCGATACAAAGTTTACACATATACTGATAACATGACTTAACTCATTACATTAATTATATATTTTTTTTTTTGTTTAATGTTTAGAATTTTTCAAATATTAACATTAACAATTGATGTAATTAAAATATTAATAATTGACGGATCAAACAGATAGCCTACGCGATTTGAGTGGGAAACCATCACCGATAAAAATCGCAGAATTTCGCGTAGCATGCAAGGAAAACGTCCACCAAAGTGCCGTCATGCCTATAATAACACACTGGCAACCACGGCCGGAACACAGCGATGTTTTTTTTTATGTTTATAGACGAGCGCTTGACTGCAATCAAACCTGATGGTAAGCGATGATGCAGCCTAAGGTGGAGCGCGCTTGCCTAGAAGATGCCTTTTCACTCTTGATTTGAAGGTACTCATATTGTAGGAACTGGGGAAAATGGAAGCTGGAAGTGCATTACAGATCCTAGCGGTGAGGATCAGAAACGAAGATGCGAAGCGCTTGGTACGCGTTCGCGGTATATCGACCACGTAGGAATGCAGATCCTTATTGTGCCTCGCGGTTCGATGGTAAAAAGGCGAGGGGGGAACTAGATCAAATAGTTCTTGAGCACACTCTCCAAAATATATCCTATAGAATACCTAAAGGCAGGCAACCTTGCGACGATGTTCCAAACTCTTAAGTTTGATGCTGCTTCATTGCAGAAATAGGCAAGCTAATGCTTAAAATGTATCAGCTTCAAGATCAATTATTGTATCTTCCGCAGTCGGAGAAGCTATAAATAATATAACAAAAAAAAGTGTGTGTACTTACACGCGTTAAATGTACTGTGTACTTTGGAGTAACAAGATGAATATATTTTCAATAATTTTATATTTCGCCTTATTCTACGTTTGTAGAAAAAACTACACTAACAATAGAAAATAGGCATTGAAAGTTTTATTATAACGCATTAGTTATTATTACATTTAGCATTATCGGACCACTTAATTTCACTGAACATTAAAATTTGAGATTTTCGTACAATTTAAACACCGGGATGAGCCCGCAGACTTTAACAATTGAAAGTAGTCACTGTCAAACCTTATAGCTAACTTCAGGGTGTCGGTTTTTCGTGACGGCGTGCGTGCGCATCATGGAAATTCAGTTCATCATTTTCCCCTAACGCGCCAAAAGAAGTATAACTTCAAAAAAATGTCGCTGTTATTTTAATATCGCCGTTATATATTTAAAATATTTACTTAAAAATTAGGTGTGATTTAAAAATAGGTTTACAGTTTATTACGATGCAGGAGTCAAAACATTGCATTTCTTTACCGCTAATGGTTTTGTAGTTACGTAATAAATTATAATGTTACAAAATTACACATTACTCAGGTCTCAGGTATATCATTAGATTCACATACAAATGTGTAATTACTTACTATACTTAGTTCTAGCTAAGTGTTAATGCAGTTATAATACATGGTGATTTAGAAAATGGTGTCAAACCGTAGTTGGATTTACTTAGAACAACGCATATAGGAGACTCTATCATCTACTCTTTTTTGATGACAAAGATTTGGTCCGAGTTAGTATTTGACGACATTGACGACATTTATTATACCTTGATTATGTTTATTTTTATTATCTATATGTTCATAAGTATTTATGTATGATTGAGTATATATTAGTTTATTATTTTATATTTATTTATTATATTTTTCTTATTTGTGCAATTTTGTTTGTGTTTTTGTATTTAGCTATTGGAATGTACGTTTATAATAATTTTACACCACCTGTCCGCTCTCTCTCATGTTGTCCTAATCCAAAGGTTGCCTGGCAGAGATCGCTACTAAGCGATAAGGCCGCCTTTTGTATTCTACTTCTGTCTTTGTATTTCTATTGTTTTTTTATTTTCCTAACTATATTGTGGTGTACAAATAAAGAGTTAAATAATAATAATAATAATATTTAAAATTAATATTTATAAATCAAATATTCATCTTCAGGGTACAATGCATCCCTGAGCTTAATTTAAGCATAATCGGTTCAGGGTATAAACATAGACAACATACTAAAATAAACAGACATACCGTCGAACTTTATAACATTAGTTTACCTACATTTAAGTACATGATATAATTCAATAATATATGTACATACACTATACCTTATCAATATATTTAATTATATTAACATAATATGTTTTAATGATATAACCACGCTCGACCACAGTCGATTTTGCATAAGAATCCATTCAACCTTCAGTCACTGAATTTCAAAAGGTCACACAGCATTTAACAGACCGATTAAGGAAATATCGTAGGCGAAACCAAGTAAGGAATTTAATTATAATGCAGAAAGAAGCCTTTGTTTTGCTTTTATTTATTTATTTATTTATTTATTTATTATTTATGTACCATAAATTGTGATTGTGAACATAAGATACATGAAGTGTACAAAGGAAAGCTTATCTCTATAAGAGATCTCTTCCAGCTACCCCAGGATGTGAGTAAGAAGTTTTACTACATAATTAAACTTGTTTTTGTTTTATTCAACAAAGAAATAAATGTACATACTACCTACCTTTTTTATGAAAATACATCGATGTATTTTATATTACATCTATATTAATTAGCGGTTTCTCGAGACTTTGACTGCGTAAAACTAATAATTAAATATTTCCTCTACAAACTTACAATAAATCCTGACTCACAGAGTTGCATCAACCTTCACTTTATTTGTTTGTTATCGCCAGCATTCTTTCCGACAATACTCCAGAAAACCAGATGCATAAAATAATTTTCAGATCCAACTGGTAGCACAAGAGCTTGTGACCTTCATTTCATTTCGAAAAATCAATATCTAGTGTAGACACATCGCTATCATTTCTTTTTCTTGAAAAGCAGACAACTTTTTACTGCCATGTTCAGATGACTAAAAGACATTAACGTTCCTTCGTCTTTCCTAACGTCAAAGGTTGTCCGGAAGAGATAGCTTTAGAGATAAGTTCATTCCAAGTCTTCTGTATATATGTTTAGTTTGTGTGCAATAAAGCTTTCAAACAAACAAATATGAATTAAAAAAATAACATCATAAAAAATAAGAGCAACCAAGGCGTAATCTTTCTTAAAACTTTAATGTCAAAAATAATTGAAGTGGCTGGGGATGGTAGGTAGACGATTAAGTTAGGTAGATAGTTTAATCTTTTAATATGGATCAGCCGTAGTATTTCGGGGCTAAATTGTCAAAGACCTTATTTGACCGAGCGGGCAATGGCCTCATAATCGTTAACATGATATTGCCCTGTGCAAGCAGTCATTCGAGGGTCCGACCTTTACCCCAACATCCCTTTTCTAATAACAGACTTTCGATAGAGGGCGATGGCCTTGTTCGACAAAAGTCACCAAGACGTATATAAATATAAAAATTTGGTTTTCTCGACCTCCGTGGCGCGGAGAAAACGATTGCCGGACCCTTTTTTCTATGACACTGACTAACTTCAACTATTATTGTATTTTGGAAGGTCAACTGTCAATACCATGAATGATGTGGAGTTTGAGCAAAACCTACGTGACTAGAGGAATTAATGAATTTGTCCTTAATAATAAATATAAATTACACCGTGGGTTTATTAGACCGTGTGTATCATGGAAATGCAAAGTAACGCCTTTTTTTGTCCAATATTAGTACGAGTGACAAATTCAATAAGTGTTAAAAGATATCAAAATTCCTGTTATTGAAATTATCCATCCAGTTCTAGAGTTTTCCCCTTTTTAGTACAGGCTGAAAAATAAATTACGCGTAATGCCAACATATTCTGATTATACTGCTATACTATCTACCCCCGATAGTAATTATCAATACAAATCAAAGATATTTGGATTGAAGATAAAATTTTGTGGCCCTTTTTAGGAAAAGCGCTAACAAATTTAACCTAGAGGGTAAAGTAGTAGTAGGTGTCAATATGAAAGGCTACTATAGCTTTTTAAAGTTCAAGATTTGATCTGCAGGATAAGATTTTAATTTTGGATAGGATTGATAATTTATGATTAATTTCGAGCATTAATTGATCTGCCTATCGTTTTATAGATAAGAATCTCTATATATATATATATATATATATATATATATATATATACCAGTTTCTTTGCTCGACTATCGATAGTTCTGCATCACTAAATTATATCATAACTTCAAAGGTAAATAAGATTTTGTTTGCTAAACATTGACCAGAAAATGTAATCACAGAAAAAAATCATATGTAACTAAATAATATGCTTCCAGTGCCGAGCAAGAGGCGTAAATATGATAGGATAGCAGCTTCATTTTTGTGCCTTTTGGAGTAGAGACTTTGGGACCGTGGGGTCCGGAGGCAAGAGCCCTTTTCAAAGAATTATCGAAAAGGGTTATCGAGTCTACCGGTGATCCTAGAGCGGGCAGTTACCTTGGCCAACGAATTAGTTTGGCCATCCAAAGGGGCAATGCTGCCGGCATCTTAGGAATTGTGCTGCGGTGGTTATATATATATATATATATAAATAACCACCGCAGCAAGGCACAGTTCCGTTAAAAAAAAAAAATTGTACTCAACATACATTTATATATATATATATATAAATGTATATATATATATACATATATATATATAATATATATATATAAATAATAAATATATATTATATATATCTACTAATAGGTCTATGGTTGCTACGGAGATCATAGTCCATAGAGATTAGAGGATCGCGATAGATAACTAAGAACTCTCTGCAGCGATGCGCGGGCGCGCCTATGGCCCACTTACCGTGTTCTATTTTTCAACGCACGCCCTCTATAATTAGATCCGCATTGTTTATGGCGCACGGCCGACTTGCGATCGCTCTTCCTGTATTTGTTCGCCATACATTGATAATATTTCATACGTTGCTTTGGTTATCGCAAGAAAATATTTATCCTTCACCTATACTTGGTTTATTACGATACTATTACAATCATTATCTTGTTGCTCTGGACCGGAAAGACGGATTAACATGATCTGTGTGCCAAAGAGGAGAGGTAAACCTATTACGGAACACCATTAATATACGGAAGCTGAATTTATATACATTCAAGGCTAATAAGGTAAATTAACATAATTAGGTAATTAGTTTATTTTTATTTTTTTGTAACATACTTTATGCACCATCCACTTTCCACTTTTTTATCGGCTTCGTACGCTCAGTTTGCCTTTAAAAAATCACTTTTAGTGATAAGGCCGCCAGTACCATTACCGTTTTCTTTGAATTTTTCCTATTGTGTTGTGTTGCAATAAAGTTTTTCTATTCTATTCTATTAACCAATGACAAAGAAGTCTTCGTAAGGCGTTACGTCACTTTATTTCGCGCGACCATATAATATATCCAAGGCTAGCATTAAAGGGAGATAGTGCGATAATTGGACAACTGTATTGTTAACCAGAAGAATTCAAGGTTAAAACCAAAGTAGATTTTAAAAAAGAAGATTTCATTTAAGATATAATTACCTTACTAAATACTCCTGGTATGAGCAGAAAAATAATTTTCTAATTTCGTACGCGTGGTATGCGGAAGCTTGGGCTCACGATAATGTACATGCGCGATAAATTATACACATAATAACTCGAGCACACAGTACGCACATAATTTGCTCTTGATGGTTATTATAAGAATAACCTTAAAAGAAACCTCATTATCATCGACACATTCCCGGCCCACTACTGGCCCACTACACGGGTCTCCTATTAGAATGAGAAAGGTTTCGGTTTAGGCCGTAGTCTACCACGCTGGCCAAGTGCGGATTGGTAGACTAACACGCCGTTGAGAATATTATGGAGAACTTGACGTTTCAAAAGTGCTTGTATTAGGCCTACTTGAAATAAATGAATTTTGAATTTTGAATTTTTTTGAACTCTCAGGCATGCAGGTTTCTCTAAATTCCAACCAACAACCCTATTCTAATTGAATATTATCTTATGAAGACAATAAATCATTTTAACCAAGTTTGTACTTATTTCAGGCAGCAACTTCCGCATTTATAACATTTCTAAATATATGTTTCAGCGCCTATTATGAGAATGTTAACAACTTTTTATTTCCTAACAATAGTTTCTGAGTGTTCATAAATAGTAAAACATCAACGCAAATTAGAGGATAATGAAAGATAAGTCAGTCACCTTTTCCCCTCGCATAAATTATTATTGTTTCTATCTAGTATGTAATAGATCAAATTTTACTTTTATAACCTCATGGTGTCCTTCTTTATTAAATGCACGGCTGCAACGCTAACGCAATCACGGGACAAATTTAGCATAGCAACAGCTTTTATCCTGAAAACGGGCATAAGAAACTTTATACCAAGCAAAAAAACGATTAGGGAAATTAGCCGGGAAAATGTAACGCCATGTAAAGAAACGAGCAAAGCTGGTGTATTAGTATTGCATAGCAACGTAACGTTAATAGAGATTTCTTATCGTCTATAAAGCCTAATTGCTATAGTTAATTATTTCCGTGAAACCCTCCTCAGCCGACTCATCTCAAAGCTGTATTGCAAGGTGCAAGCAGTCAATCATAAATAATCAAAGAGCATATTTCAAAATAACTTGCAGTAAATTCTCATTATGTCCAAAACATTTTGGAATAAAAAATATGTTATTGTTGAGGAAAGAATTTCGGTTTTTAATACGATTCTGACGGAATTTTGAGACTTACCGATGGCCACCTCTAACTTAACTAGTGTTGCCCAAATGCAAGAACAAGACGAGACTTAGCCAGTCTTGGTCTTGGTCTTGCGCCAATACACCTGGTCTTGGTCTTGGTCTTGGTCTTGCGCTCCCAGTCTTGGTCTTGGTCTTGGTCTTGCAGCAAGAGTCTTGCAAGTCTTGCAATTACCTATTAGTCTATTACTATTTATTAAAGTTTACTTTAAATCTTAGAAAAACGTATTAGAATTGGAACATTGTGAGCTTGAATTAACATAGCCATAGTAAAGATCAAGCAGATTAATAAATAACTGAAGATTTGATAAGAAATTCGAAAAATCAACTGACCTATATGTCGTTTTCCATGGAAGTAACTGTTTCTTAATAAACATTTATGATTTATAAGCTTACATTTGCTAAAACATGTAAAAAAACAAATTAATTACAATAACTTGACTGTATTTTAAAGAACAATACTTATCTGTCTAGAAAGAGATTGAACCCTCAACTTATAAGAAATTTAATAAAAGAGTTTTACGATTTATCATTTATTTGAATAAAAAATAAAATACAACACAAATCAACAGCTTTATCATTAGGTTATGATACTTTATATCAATTCTTTTGACCAAGAATTAATACAAAGTAACCATCTGGCTGACTCATCACTTAACCTATTTCTATGTTTTCTAATTACTAATGATGCTTTAGAAAATAACCTCTCAGCAGGTACTGAAGTTGCAGGTATTGAGAGAAAATCACGGGCCATTTTCGATAAAATCGGATACTCTGTCTCATGCGTCCTCCACCAATCTAAAATCACCAATCTGAAACTTATTTATTCTTTGGAACACCTGTAGGTACTCTTAAAATTCGAAATTATTTTGCATGAATAGTGTCAAATGTTATGATTTCGGCGCGGCGGCAACGATTGTTTTAGATTTCAAAAGAAGCCGCCGGCGCGTGTATCATAACCATGTACTTCCGAAAAGCGGCAAATTTCTTTGAGAAGTAAGTACAAAACCTTTGATGCCGCATTATCAAAGTGCCGATGGTTAAAACATAACTATGCATGCACTCAGTTTGATTTTAATAGATATTTTTTTATTCGCTATGTTTATGGTATTAGTCGTAATGCGCATAGGTCCAGTTTTTCATATTCTTTGATATAGTTTTTTGCGTCTCATAGAATTCCTAAGCGTACCTACCTACCTATACACCGAACTGTTACACCTAACTACTCCGTGAAATAGCGCTAAGTCCTAGCTGCAAGACGCAAGAGTCTTGCAGGCTATGTCTTGTTCTTGCTCAAGTCTTGCACGGTCAGTCTTGGTCTTGGTCTTGCTAAAAATACGCGGTCTTGTTCTTGGTCTTGGTCTTGCAAAAACGCAAGAACAAGACCAAGACTGCAAGACCAAGACTGAATTTGGGCAACACTAAACTTAACACATTTTTAATTAACAACGTGATTAGTTAGAGGTGCGAGCCGTGGATCAAAGCAAGCATAATGTAAGCGTCAAGTCTCTCACGACTGTAGTAGTACTCTACGACTACGACTGTAGAAGTAGTGACTCTACCACCGGTTCGGAAGGCAGGTTCTACCGGGAAGAAGCCGACAATAAACTCAGCAGTTGCTCTTTACCAACATCAACAATTTACATTTCAACATTAATTTTTCTATCTCGTGAGAGATGAAAGCGGAGCTGGATACTTCCAAGCAACCTTGTCATTCACCGCGCTGTAACAAATGTTTTATAATATATTCTTTAAACTTATGCATTGGTAGGTCCAAAATTACCTAAGGATCGAACTCGGTCACCCCACCATAAGGTGAAGTATGAAACACTAAGCTATCAGTTTTGAGAAATTTTGCGACAGAGCTGTCCGGGGAAGTACCTACTACAGCGATACTTATTTCTGTCGCCGTGCATTGCTTATTGTGTTCCGGTGCCAGTGTAGCTACAGGCACCTCTGGTAAGAGGACACACAGCGGTACTTTGCAGGACATGCTCCTTGCATTTCTTACGAAATTTTGCTTAGTGTATAGACGACTAGCTGTTGCCCTCGACTTCGTCCGCTTTTGTTTTTGTTTTTCGAAAGACATGTGCCTAATAAATGTAGTAAATGTAGCACTTTATGTATTTAGGATAGCTAAGCCTGGTGTAAAATCGTCAAACACTTTCGTCCCCTCTCCCGAGAGAACTGAGCTTAATTTCGAGATAAAAATCATCCTATATTACTTCTAATACCTACAGGAATATGTGTACACAGTTTCGTGATGATCGGTTTAGTAGTTTTTGCGTGAAAGCGTAACAAACAAACTTACATTCGCATTTTTAATATTATAGATAGATAGATAGACGATAGCACCCAGCTCAGATAACTGAATAACTTTGGGGTGCCAAGGTGCTGGAGACGCGAGCTCGCATCTCGACGTAAACCCGAGGTAGACCTTGAACGAGGTAGACGGATGACATCAAGCGAAACGCAGCACCCAATCGGCATAAGACCGTGGTATTTTTAACTCCTTACAAAGATCTATGCCCAGCAATGGAATTCTAGCAATTCAAACGGGCAATAATGCCAACTTTTTGGGTACCATGCCCATAAGTGGCCAGTTATACGGCTTATATTTTTTGTAATTTATATTAATGGTAGTTTGTAGTTATTATTATGTGTTTACTAATTGGAATTATTTTTATCCCTTATTTTAAATCAACGGTAAAAAAAGAATGTAATTACTCAGTAAACAGCAGTATATTTACATATCATTAGATTCGTTATAAAGGACGTCTATCCCTTCCAATGTCTCAGAGTAAATAGGTCGCGATAAAATACCTCTGGGACTATTTTAAGAAGTTGCTTGAAACACCTAGCGGTGTCCGTTTGGAATTTGTCCAACATCCACATTACAAATTGAGTTGGTTAATGCACGGTTATGTTTACTTTCTAATGTATCTAATGTATTTAGTTAGTTATGCGATTATGTTCTCTGTTGTTAAAATCATATGTATTGCCAGTTGAACTATAATTAAGATTTCGTGCTAGCCGAATAGGAATTATACTTTTGTAGGTACATAAATGAAAACTACTTTTATGATAGAGCAAAATTCATATTTTGTTTCAGATAAACCCTTAAGTTCAAGGTATCAAAAGGCGTATATTATGTAAGCATATAAATGTCATGATCTTTTACCGATTAAGTCTATAGATATATATAGTAAATTTTCTTGGTGCTTACTGCCATCGCTTAAAGAAGAATCTTATTTATATTGTAGTCGCTTTTCTTTCAGAATTATACTAATAAATATGTCATATAAAACGCACGTTATAAAATAATACTGCTTTAATCGATCATAGTAAAACCCCAAAAGTAGGAATAAAGATTCAGTTTGCTTCGAAAAAATAACTGTGTTAGTTGAGTATGTAACTCGACTAATATATATATATTTTTTTTTTTAGTTTAGTCGTCATCATTATATTTATAAAGGACTTCTTTCTCTGGCCCCTGAACTACCACTATGCTAAAAAACCAGACGATCTCTTGGTCTCACTCATTTCCTTTGCCTTTTTTTATTATTTCTGTGCTAAATTTCATCCAGATCTGTTCAGCCATCCTGGCTTGATTGAGTTACAAACATCCATCCAACTTTGGCATTCATAATATTAGTAAAGATTATAGCTGCTTTAGAAGAAAAAATATTTTTGGTTAGTGCTTAAAATCCGATATTACAATATTAGTATATTGATATTACATATCTATATAGTTCTGAACAAAAAATAATTTTCACTAAATCGTGCCCTTTTATAGGATTTTAAATGAAGAAAATTATTTTGTGATTCTACGCACACTGTGCACCGCCAAACCAACAGCCGTTCTTACCGACCTAGATGTTTCACAGAAAACTTCAATACCAAACTTCCGCCTTTTCTGGATAAAGGAGATTATCGTCCCATATAGAGATAAAGCTGCCAAAACTTCCTCTTCCCCGTGCCGTCAAACATCGTGCACCTCGAAGCACGCTCGTTAGCCGTGAGTCGATTGCGACACGCAACCGACTTGTTTTCCTTCTACGGTTTCTGTGTCAGTGGGTCAATAGCTGGTTACTCGAGAATAATTTTGAGCAACACCGAAACCGGTTGGTGAATTACATTAGTTTTAGTCTAACTAACGCGAGTTTGGCTGTAAAGTTGCGGCGAGAGCTCGATCGGTAATTCACTAAAGTTTGCTAAAACATTTTTTGGGATTCAAACCCAAAAAATGTTTTACTAAGCCTTCCCTGACCGTCTGTCCGTCTATCTGTAACAAGCTATATATCTTGTAAATCATAATAAATAATGATGAAATTAAGTCTTTTGCCTCTTTAACATAGAATAAAATAAAAATTGACAATATAATTGGTTCGCCATACCAAGAAACGTATTTTTTTGCTCGACCTTAATGATATTTTAATACTATTTAGTGTTTTATGTGCTGAACGTCAAGTGTGAGATTTTCTACCTACGTTAACTTATTAGATCGATTAAAACGTATTATGTAACATAGAGTATATCAATAGTGGATACCCCCACATCCACACTCCTCTCCTTCGTACATTAAATAGGTTATGAAAAAATACTCTTCTGTTAACAAGTCTATAATTTTGTATCATCATCATCATCATCAACCCATTACCGGCCCACTACCGCGGACTGGTCTCCGCTCAGAATGACAAGATTTTTGGCCTTAGTAGACCACGCCAAGTGCGGATTGGTAGACTTCACACACCGTTAAGAACATTATGGAGAACGCTCAGGCATGCAGGTTTCCTCACGATGTTAAATTGCTTAAATTAAAAACGCACTTAGCTCCGAAAACGCAGTGTTGCGTGCCGTAGCGTAATATGCTAAGTTAATTTTAAGTGTAATGATGCGACTGGTGATTGCTTGGACGCATAAGTTTGACCTTAGCTTTATGAAACTTTACTTCACTGTAACACATAACGCATTCAGAATTCCAGCTTATGAATAAATCACACCATTTTTAGTCCCGGAGTTCAAGCAACGGAATGATTACGCAAATCCATATGAAAATCGCTCAGATGGCAGATCATAGCGACTTAATGAAGGTTATAGTTGTGTGAAAGAAACCGTAGTGGGTCAGCGAGGCAAATCTTCCTTCGCTGGAGACCTTGGCCTCCTCTGACAGTTGCCTCATTTACGTATTTTTTATGCAAAATTTGTGGAAGGACACTACAAATTTAAAATCGAAAGACGTAAAACGTATCCGATGGTTGAAGCAGTGGCGTGCACTGGGTTTCTTACCAGGGTATGCATACAGTAGGAAAATTGTATAAAATGGAAAAAATCCTCCTCCTATACGAGCTATATTTCAATTTTAGATGCAGTGCTTTTGTGCATGTATGAAGTGCACGCCCCTGGGTTGAAGGAATGATTCCAGCGAAAGCATACAAGATGCATTTGTTACCTGGTTTGTTTCCAGCTTTAGTAGAGCTTTTTGTGCCAGAGCTCGTGCCGGGAAGAACTACCGCCAATGCTTATTCCTGCTATCAACCTACGCCTCAGGTTGATGGGCACAGGGCGGCGATTTGTAGGGCATTTCTATGCCTTGCGATGTGTTGTTTTTATCTGTTTATGGGCGATGGTTTTCCCCTTAATTGATCCGTGAATTATTAATAATACACAAAATAGAGTGACGCCAATAAAGCACACGAACGATGACGCAATAGGCATCAAAACTTGGTACACCCAAGCATGTCGCATGTATGAGACGACAAAATCACTGTGTATAGGATATCACTGTAAATATAAACTTAACTTGGCAACATTTATTAAAAAAAACAGCGCTCAAATATATAATAATAAACAGTATTGTGCTACTCGTAACCGATAACGTATTAAGAATTCCAGCGAATGCATAAAACATACTACTGTTAAGTAGTTTTGCGGATATGATGCAACGGATAGATTGCTAAAATCGACAACACGAAAGAGATCCTAGTAGTACAACACTGTAATGTAATTTTCTTTAATGTTGGCGATACTGCTTGTTCACAGATCTCTTACTGAAAGTGGCATGTTTTAAAATAGTTCTATCCTCTTCCAGGAAGTTCAGTGCCCAGTACCATAAAAGTACCTCTGTTGTATGTTCTGATGACGCTACCGTTATAAATTTGTCACCATTATCAAGATCTTAGTTTTGGAAACGAATGTCTCAATCAAGTCAATGCCATTTTCTTGGATTTGACTCAGTCTTCAATTTTTCTGCATTACGTGTCTTAGTTTAATTAAACAGATTCTATGTTTTTTTTACAAATGATTCTCCTACGACAAGGTGACTTCCTTATCGTGACAACAGTGACCAGTAGTCTGTTCAATGTCTAAAACCATAAAATAATTGTTTGGTGTTTAAGAAACATCATAATATATCGAGTCATCTGTCCAGCGGGCTGGATGTCGTCCCACACTGCGTTTACCGATTCCAGGTATCAACTCCAGAACGCGCCAGCCCCAATGCCCAGCGATCCTACCACAGACATGACCCACCAACTGCTACTGTTAAGCTATGAAAATGTAGCTCGAAGCGGCTGGATGAGAAAGGCGCAGGACCATGTGTGGTGGCGCGCTCTTTGAAAGGTCTATCTTCAGCAGTGCCTTTAGACTGTTGATGATGATATATCAAATGTAAGCGGCGCGGTGCGTCAGCGGTAATAATTCAATCAGTTGCATTAGTTTCAAGCAGAAGAGGAAAAAAAAAGTGTCAATACTTAATTGGATCAGTTCTAGATACCAAATTTCTAAATACAGATCACATAGTAAACACTTGTGTAGTAAACTTTAATTAGTTTGAATATTGTATAAGTTACTGTAGATCGAATAGATTAAAAGGGCTGTCGGTAGACATAATCACTGTGTATAGTATATCGCTGGAAATAGAATAAAATTGCTTGTTACTAAGGTAGGCGATAACGTACCAAGCATGTCGCATGTATGAGACGACAAAATCACTGTGTATAGGATATCACTGTAAGTATAATAAACTTGCTTATTATTAAGATAGGCGATAACGTACTAAGAATGCCGGTGAATGCATAAAACACTCTATTGTTTTTGTACATGAAGCAACGGAGCCAATCGATGTGAAAATTGCTCAGATGGCAGATAATATGGATATGACTATACAGTCAGAGATCATAGTTGTGCAAACGAGCCGGCAAAACCGTAGTAGGTCACCGGGCCAATGTCGACAGTCGGCTGAGCCCCGTCGCCGACAGCTCGCTCTAAATACGTTATTTACCCATTGTGCGATCACAAATTTAAATTTTATACATTCAGACACGTTTTACCTATTATTATTGTAGTGTTTAGAAAAGGATTTCGTTATATAATTAAAATTGAACTTAGCAAGGGTCAGTTTCATACAAATAAACCCTATCTTTATTAAACAAGTAAGTTCTAAAAAGTAGATTCAAGGAGTTATTATTACCCCTGAATTCTAAAACGAAAACCCGTCTAGTTCCATACAATATAGAGTCACAAACGCGGCCCTGCCTGATCAATGAACACGCAGTTTTCAACAAATTGTCTGCGACTTTTTGGAAATAAACTATACAGAGTACAGCATAAATGTTAAGCTGCGTTCTTATGCTTTTTTAAAAAGATATATCGCCTAGCTTCTTGGGTGCTCATTTTCATAGTGTAGATGATGCAGCGTAGATGTATGATGATGCAGCGTTCTGTAGAAGTTATAGAGTAAATGCAACTATACAATTCATAGTTATTATAAAACAAAACAATGTGTCATTTTTCCGATGTTTTTACGCGATCAGAAAATAGTGCGTAAAGCTCGAATGAAAACTAGTAAGATCTAATTTTAGAGTAATAAAATGTAATCTTATCAGCTTCTTCGAATGGCTGTTGATATATAGCTCGTACCGTAAAATTGGTGATTCATTTTAAGGTCGTGGTTACTCGGAAATCAGAATGAATCCAACCACGGTTTCGGGGAATCGTAAACTTAAACATGCTTCTTTTTATAATAAATGTTGCAATTTTGAATTCCAAAAACACAGTTATAACAGGACAAGCGTGCATACATATATACATAAACGTAGCATAACTTCGGAATAATTATACACTTTTGTTACGAGCCCTCAAATTTTAAACGTGTCATCGGTTTCAGTGAACACTTCGAAAGAAAAAAACCTAGGGTATAAGCTAGTTATATAAACCGATAAATCGAACAATAACTTTAAATCAATCGCAGATAGACGTATTAACACGTTCAACTCAGGCTTCTATTGATTCTCAGTCAACAGGTTTTTAATTCTCGTCAATAAACGCGTAACAGCGTAAAACTACATTTAAAATGGAAGGACCTGACTCCCATTTAAATCGTTATCAAAATTAATTAGTGCAGATAGGTCAATTATCTTACACTATCACATGTTTGTGTACGAGATAGATTAATATGAGCAATTAAGACGATTGTGGAGCGAAATGTCTTCTGTTATCTCGATTTGATAATAATATTTAGGAAATTATACCAACGCTTCCGATTTATTATTACTAAGGCACCTTGTAGTAGAACCTTTTGTTTTCCTCTCTTTATTGCACATCCAGAGATAGGCAAGCACGTTCCAAGGCCAACCTTCAAAAAACCGAGTGAGCCTTCCGTGTCATGGCTCGTCCGTGGAAATGCTACCGCCATGCTTATGTCTGCAGTAGTAGTAATACTTTTTCGTGACAGAGGTCGTTTGTGGATATTTCTATACCCCATGCTTATTTCCTCAGTACTTGTCTAGGTTTTTATGACAGAGATCTTCCGGGGAAGCACCATGCTTATTTCTTCAGTAGTAGTAGTAGAGCTTTTTTTGACAGAGCTTGTCCGGGGAAATACTACCGCAATGCTTATTTTTGCAGTAGAAGAACCTAGAGGCTACAGCTTTTTGTGACAGAGCTCGTCCGGGGAAATACTGCCGCTAGGTTAGTTCTGCAGTAGCAGTAGAGTCATTTGTGACAGAACTTGTCCGACGAAGAATTGCATTTCGAAGGGCACGGTTGCCGGTGCAAAAGGCACATGATCCTTAACACCTACACTCCAGGTTGATGGTCACAGACAAATTAAAACTAACATAAAACATTCAATGGCAGATTGAAGTTTGTCCATAGGGAAGAATGGAAAAAAGGTAGGACTACTAATCCAATCTCTCATCTAAAAATTTTAGTTTAGTACGGTTACCGAATAAGGGCGTAGAGTCGGTGGTAATGGGTCGATAGAATATGTTCAAGTTAAAAGAGAGAAATGGCACGATATATCAGTGTTTGCGAAGAGTTTGCTTGATTTATAGTGCAGCACGCGACGGGCGACGCGACGCGGTTCTCGCCGCTTCTCCTTAAAAGAGCTCACACAGATGTCGGTAACATGATCTGTTAAATATCGTCAGAAGTAAATCAAACTCAAGTAACTGCAACGCGGCAATACGCATGTAATGCGTGCGAACGAGCACTGTTGTATGAAATCAAGTGTGCTGTAGGGCTGTGTGATATTTCGTTCTATTATGGGCGATGGTTTTCTACTTATACCATTAGGTTTTTTTTCTAGTAGCAATTGACGAACCAAGCAGATGGCCCTCCTGATGGTAAGTGGAATGCCATCGCTTATAAATAGAGAAAAGCTTTGTAAAGCAGTTATGGAACTCTTAGGTACTATGAAGTGCCATTTGTAACCCTGTGTCCATCAACGCACGAACATTCCCTTAATCGCCTCGTACGACACTTGCGCGAGGAGAGTAGTGACAACTGTATTCTGATCTAGCGTCAACACAGGGTATTCCACGTATATTATTTGTATATATATAGTTTACCCGGGGTAAAAATGTCTCCTGCCCACCCTAGCAGTGCTGGTCGATGGACACTGGCGGCACTTTGTAGTGAGACTTCCTTACATACCCTGCAAAGTTTTGCCCCATTTATAAGCGGTTGCTTTCTGCTAGGTCAATCACCTGCTTTCCTTTAATTTCATTTCATTAACAATAATATATCACAGCCCTACTCAGCTCACTTCATTTTACATAACAGAGCTCATTTGCACTTTACTTTCGAATTACTTGCGTCCAGCCGCTTTGCATTTTGAGTTTGATTCGTTTCTGACGATATTTAATAGGTCATGTTACCGACATCTGTGTGGGCAATTTTATGAAGAAGCGGCGAGAAGTCGCCCGTCGCGTGGTTTACCATCAGGTGGACCTGCTTGGTCACCACAGATTACTATAAAAAAAAGTAACAGACTTCCGCATAGCTAGTAGCAACCCTGACGTAGTAGCGAGGCGGAAGTAGCGCAGTTGGTGAAAGTGCGGTGAAAGCGCGCGTCGCAACGTTTACCTAATCGCGGCTCTGCACGCGGCGGGCGGGCCACTGAGGCCGCGTTACATCACACCGCATTTGTGAAAGTCAATGTTATGCCGATACAGGCCGCGGCACCACACTGGATTCCATATTACACTCACATTTTTAGGTTGTAATAACTGGGAATTGATTTCAGGTCGCCGCAAACCATTGTTGCGTAAGCGTAGCAAAAAGTTTGTGCTAAGGCGTAGAAACAAAGAAAGAAATTTCATATTTGCCCATATAATTGCTTACCTAGACCTACCTTTTTGAAATAATAGAGCCTATTCGACTCGTGTATATCCAAAAGGCGATATTATTTTACGCATCAAGTCGAGAATCCTCAACATATCTTCACCATTTTTTACGAGGCTAACCTAAAGTTACATATTATATGAAAATAACGTTATACATATGAAAAGGACAACCGAAATCGGAGCTTTTAAGTTAGAGATATCCAGTAGCCTTCTTGTTTCCCGTTCTTGAAGGACCTTTTTGTTTTCTTTTTAGTTTTCCTAATCCTAAGATAACCTTTTCTATCCTACTATTATAAGATTCTGTTCTTTTTTATTTTCTTAACATTTTATGGAGTCAATAAATGAATAATATATAACAACAAATACCAAAATATAAAGTCGTTTATACCAGTTTACCTGCATATCTGCATAGAATATTTTGTTTTCGTTACATTATTTGTTTTGAAATCATTCGGTGCTTTATTATTTGACGTATCTCATTTGGAGGTCACGCAGCGAATCGCATCTCGCAGCGTTGTTAGCTGGCGTGGCTCGCCCCGGTGTGCGCGAAGCCTCATACTCTACGTCCTCGTACCAGGCACGTGAGAAACCCGATACGGACGATGCAATTAATCATGTTTTATTTATTAACTAAACGACTTCTCAGCTCCATTATCTACTTAGAAAACACGTTTTGTGACAATAAGCAGGTAGATATTTTATGCTTGGTAGACATAATGTAGGTATTGCACGTGACTTGACAATAGCAATTTTAAGATGAAATCTTACGGATCACGGAGTTAGCAAAAACTACGTGAAACTAAATTTATACTTTCATAATTTTTGTGTTCTGCTAGGAGGATTTGGCCGTGGCTAATTACCAACCTATCGACACAGACGTGGCATTAAGCGATTTAGTGCTCCGGTGAGATGTCGCGTAGAAACGGATTAGGAGTATAACTACCACACTCCCTAGGTTAGCCCGCTACCATCTTAGACTGGATCATGCCTCACCACCAAGCGAGATTGCAGTCAACGGCTAACTCATAGTGGCAATATGATAGCGGGCTAACTTGTTAAACCCAGTATTAAACCCAAATCGCTTAGCGGCACGTCTTTGCCATTAGGGTGGTAACTAGCACCGGCCGAAGATATTCACCACTACCAGACCAGGGAAAAGAACAGGTTAGACCAAAGAAAAAAAACAAACGGTATTTAACACAGCGAGTAAACATTTTTAGGCGTCATTTTAGTAACAACACGCTAATTACGAAGTTTTAGAGAAAGCGGCGGGGAGTTATCATCGAACAATGCTTATGCCCGCTTGATAGTGGGTATCTAAGTGGGTCACGGAAGACCTACATCATACTGCGAATCAACTAGACCAACGTGAGTTATGTGTTTACGTTGTTTACCCCCATTTCAGTATTTATAACTCATTTATCACCAGACGAGGTTCCGGCTCCGATAAATACGTAATATTACGCGTTCTCTTAGCATGAACTTAATCTTTCAATAAAACTAAAAACTGTTACGTGACTACGGCTTTTTTTTTAGTAACAAGTTAGCGCTGAGTGCGTTTTGACCAGATGTTGAATAAGTGATAAAGTCTAAGATGGTGGCGGCTGTTTTTGGATATGGCTATGGATATGGCTGTTATCTACACCCATATCGATATGAATTTATATATATTTTTTTAACAAGCCAAGTTAAAGTGGCACTATATACAACATTTATAACTCTCACTTATCCTATTTCCGGACTAAAAAGTTAGCTCTTGAGTGCATTCTGACCAGATGTTGAATAAGTGATAGGTAGTTTAAGATGGTAGCGGATAACCTGTTTTGGGGTATATATGGCTGTTATCTAAACCCATATCGATATCAATTTATATATTTAACAAGCCTAGTTAAAGTGGCAATTTATATAATAACATTAATTACAACTCTCACTTATCCTATTTCCGGACTAAAGCATCTCCTTATTTTTTCAACGTTGTACTCAAACTCTATAGAATTCAAATAGGAAACCGTATTCCAACGGGGCGCGGGTCCTCTTAGAACGAGAAAGGTTTAAAGACGTTCCAAAAGTTCGTTTTTTCCTAACGTCAAAAGTTGTCTGGAAGAGATCGCTTTAGTGATAAGACCGCCTTTGCACGTTCTATTTTATTTTCTAAGTTTCTTCTGTATTTGTGTTTAATTTGTAAAAAATGTGTGTGGGCAATAAAGACTTGAAACAAACAAACAAACAAAAGGGACAAGACCGAATTCAACATCGACCGTAGACATTGGGAGAGACTTGCGGAAGGAAGAGATATATGGTCCAAAAGGATGCCGTATTTATAAGAAGGCTTGGTTTGCCGTTCTCGGAAAAGTAAGAGATGCGAAGCCGGAGATAGAACTCGGTTCCCCCGAAAGTAAGGCCGAAGTCCTAACCGTTGGGCTATCACCGCTTGATTTCCACAACAAATCCTAAAAACATCGAACTGTGACTACCTTACGAATTAGATACATCAACGTATTTAATCAAGCGTATCAAGACAGACAAAAAATAAAGTTATAACCAAGTGTCTATAATAAAACAAAACCTTTTATCGTGAAATCCTTGACCTAAAATAAAAACAGATAATAGTTATCGCGTGACCCACTGCGGTGAGTGTCTTATTTCTAATTTAAATTAAGTTGTTTAAATTGCGCAACTCATATCAATTACTACAATGAAATATAAACAATTAACCAAACGTTTAACATCTCTACATCAAATTAAAACAATCTCTGCAACAAGAATAAGCAAATCAAAAATGTATTTAAGTACAAAGTAATAGAAACCATAAAAACATTTACACGCTGCGTATTTTGTATTCGTAGGTAGACGACGTGCGTTCATCTCGACAATAATTTCAGACCCGCTTTTGTACCTATACAAACGCGCAGATACTTTGATACAGACAAGGTGTATTGATACTAACTTCAAACGCGATTCTTGCCCGAAGCATCATCGATTCCAATTAGAACTTAATCCAGAAAAATACAATTATACCAATATTTCGAAACAAAATGGAACTATTTTTTTCCGTCAGATTTTTGTGTTGCGACGCTTTAAACGCGCGTCCGTTGCGAATAGGAAACACGCCATGTGCAATGATCCTTAGAGGCTTAAGGATAATTTTATTTATCTAAAAACTATTAAATATCGTGCGTCATGTTGATGAGCAAATATAAGTGAAAGAAATTGTGTCGAAAAAGAAAGTCGTATAACAAACATCTGAGATTGGGCGGGAGGAGCCAAAATTAGAAAAGTTTATTTAGTGATGGGCGTTGTGGCCTCAAAGTGAGTCACTGAAAGAATGCCTCTTTTTTACCTCGGTACCACTTAACAATATCAGTTCGACCTACGAGTAGCTCCACCGAAAAATAATACAATCGACTAGACTGGCCTCTCCGTAACAATTAAACATGTAGGTTTAAGTTATACCCATAATTTCGTGTTCTCCTAATAACATATTATCAGCAGGTAAAAAAGCTCATCGGCACTGACTATTTTACTCAGAATAAGTAACTGACAAAATCGAAGGTTGTCCAAGTAACGTTCGTATAATTTCTGAAAACAAAATGATTCACGAAGTAATAACCTACCTACCATAGTAATATTGAAAGGAATTATTATCGAAGCGTAGGTTTCATTGCCAACATAATTTAGAATCAAATTACTAATACCTAAGCTGAATTTATATAATTAAAATAACTTTCGGCTAATGAACTCTACCACTCTCATTAGTCATTATTTCCAGTAAATTGTATTACCATTTCCGATAATTTTAGTGTAAGAATATATTGTCTTTGAATAAACAATTACTTTAAGTCAAAGTGTAATGAAAGAAAGATAAGCAATATATAATATACTCTTTTTTTTGTAGGAAAATATTCTTTTGATAGGTTTGTGCTTGAGTTCGATTGACCGTATTTTATTGAAACAAAATAAGTCAAACCGCCTCGAACATAACAGAGAAACGTAAAAAAACATTACAGTTGTCAGTGTAAGTCTGAAATTTGCCACGCATGAAAGCGCCATTGAGAACAGTTAAAACCGCAACGTTACGAAGCGAGTAACGTTAAAACGGAACATTTTATTGTTTGAAGAATTTTATTTCAACGGTTGATGTTGATACACGAGTACATTTAACGAGCGGCTTCCTCGTCAGTGCCGGTGTCGGTGGCGAGTAGGAAACGCAGGCCGCCCGCTAACGCGCCTTGACCCACTTACACCGTGCCTACTTGTACCTCTCTACATAGAATTAAATAGCTTTTGCAACAGCATCGAGATGCAGTCGATCTTACTACATTGCTAATGACTTTATAGGGAAGTCATTGAAGGATTTCACTTCTAGCTGCTTATTCAGATACCTAATCGGCCTTGCCATAACTGTTACATAAAATGTGCCTTGGTTTGGTATTCTGGCTATGATTCTGTAGTTGTTTAAGTATATACAAAAGCTTTTTGAGTTTTATTTCCCAAGTACCTGTTTAATGAGAAAGTTTATTGAAAAATACAAAAAAAGCTATTTTTAAAGACGTCCACGCGGCCAGGTTATAGGTATACCAGTTTAAGAAAACCAAAGAGGTTGATACCTCTTCGGTTTTCTGCATTTTTTTAGTCAGCGCCAGATGCGATCGCCTTGAAAATACGTGCAAAAACATTAACTTAACGGTCCTACTAATTGTTGCTAATAAATGGACGAATGATTTAGAAATTATACTCAAGAATTTATTTGCGCTGAAATATTCGCATTTGCTTAGAATAACTTAGGTACGCGTAAAAATAAAAAAGACGTAGATTTCTATGGCACACCACACTATGCGCAAACCACTTCACTAAAAAGATATATCATCGCTCTCAGAGTAGATACCACCAAACAAAAAAACACGAACTTAATGCTCTACCATTAGTTGCTAAGCAAAGTTCAGGATGACTTACAAATAACACTTAATAATTTATTCGCGATTGCTATGTAATAAACATTAAATATGTATATCCATAACTGCGCGTAAAAATTGCGGAAAGAAATAGGGGGAGTAGTAGGTATTATGTGGCACAATAGGTATGTGCGCAACCTTGTGAAAAGACACAATGAATAATTAAGAAAATAATATTCATTAAATAGTGACTACTTAGTAACTATCGCTATTTAACAATATAAATTTGAATAAACATAAGTGTCAACAGCGTTCTAAATTTAGTGAACTTGCACACGAGGTCACTTTGCGCGTCAGTTCCCGATATCCTGAAGATGGCGCCCGTATGTTCTAAGTATCATTAGCCATTTAGCCTCGCTCAACTATTCAATGAGCTATTTCCACTGAATACGTCCATATTTTTAAATATTATAGGCGGAGGTCAATGGTACTGTTATCTGGGAATCCATAGAGAGATCGGTACCTGCGAGAACGATAGGATTCTAAAATTTATTGCCCATGGGTTAAAAACACGGGTTTGACGGCTACCTGAGCATTATAAAATAAAACCTTGATCATCCATATACGTTTTATTAAATAGGTGGTAAAGCCCGATAAAAATTTTTTTCTTTATTTTTTTATAGTTAAATTACTGCCCCATTTTTATTAAACCGAAGGACAAAGGAAAAAACTATTTAAGATATTTGAGAATATAAAAAATATAAAAATATATTGACTAGTGATTAAATATAATATCCACGAATTTAATGAAGTCGTACGATAACCTCTAAAAATAGAGTTCGTCGCACCTCAGCTAAAATGAGATATTGAACTGGCTCGAAAGAGGCACCTCTAATAAACTCATTGAAATCTTATCCCAGCCAACACTAGAATAATCGGCTGTTATATTGAATACTTTAGCCGCTGTGTTCTTTGTTCAAATTATATAGGTAGGTAGGTACTAGAGGAAAGAGAAATGCGGACAGGTTTTTATAACCGTAATGGTTATAAAACCTGATTTATCTCATTTGAAACGCTGCGGAATTCCACAAAGATTACAACAATGGTCTCTAACGCGCATAACGAGTAAAATTGTCTATTAAAAAGCTGATAAAATTCTACTTACGATTGTCATGATGTTCTCTCGAATCCAAAATTGTTACCAATCCATTAACTAATGACACAAATCACTTAATCGCAGTGCACAAAAGGAAAGTAGCCAGGCGTCGCAGACACTTCACTAGTTCACTTATGTACGGAAATTTCACTCAGTGCTTCAATCCAATAATGCACTGCACTAGCACTGTAGAGTTACTTAAAATTAGCACAACGTTTATTCGATAAGAGGATAAATATGGTTACATAAAACTACACACACCGTATCTCGGTTCACACCCAGCTCCAAGTAGGTACCTGTAACAAGACAAAGCCGTTGTAAATTTTACGATTTTTAAAGACATCTAGAGGGCGGTGTCTAACAATTTTTTGACACAGTGTTATTGCACTAAGAAAACTCACTTGGTTAGGAATGATGAAAACTGACACTAAAATAAATAACTAGGACGTAAAGAATTTAAGATTTCGCACAGTCGGAGCGCGTGCTATCAAACCGATGACCAAACGCTGACTGGCTGGCGCAGGGGGAAATCGGCGGGAGGGGGAAACAGACTGCGCGGAGGACAGATCGAGGGAGGGAGACTGTCTGGCCGACTGGTTGGTCGACCTATTGGCACGGCATGGCACACACAAACCCGCTGTCAGTAAATTTTCTAAGCTGATTCGTTTAACGCCTACAGCTAGGCGCGCATCTCGCAACAAACGCAGATAACTCTTATTCATTAACCTCGAAGTAATTTCTTACCGATCCAAGGTTCTAGAAGTATTTCTACTAGACCAATCGCAGGACAAATCCCCGGAAACGTTGCAACAGCAGCAGTTGAGTATCCGCAACCTTCGGGAGTTCTCATGGCCACGCGTTCGAGCGTAAAGGTCATCTCACAAAGTTGCTAGCAACTAGCAAATAATAACTATGTAGGTACCTCAGGCTCATTGTCTAATCGATTAGTTAATCAAGAAATATGTATATTTTCTTAGTGATAGCCTAGTCGCTAGTCGGTAAGGCATCGACTTCCTTTTGGGGCTTGCAACTTCAACTTTTTGGAGTGAGTGCGTTTTCCATTAATTGCTTTAACGGTGAAGAAATATATAGAGAAACCTGCATGCTTGAGAGTTCTCGATTATGTTCTCCAGGGAGTGTGAAATCCACAGTTGGCCAGAGTACTGAACTACGGCCTACACGATTTTCATTCTGAGAGGAGACCCGTGCTCTGTGGTGGGCTGGTGATGGATTGATGATGATGATGATGATATTTTTGTGGCGCAGTCGTGAGCGCTGTGGTCTTCAGAGGTGCCAGGTTCGATCGCCAGCAGGGGAAATTTCAAACGTCTGACGTCAACTTTCCTAATCCTATCAACATTTTATGAGTACTAAAATGTGAGAAACAAGTACATCTCATGGACTCTGGTATTTACCATAGGGATACCTAGCCTTCTAGAAACGGGTATAGGTTAGTTTTCTGTATTGTCCCGGAATAAAATGTAGCGTTTATCAATCTATTTAAATATCTCTATCTATTAGCATTGCATCATTGTTTTAAAGAAACACTAACCCTATACACTATCGTGTTTTTACAATGTTAGTACAATTTCATGCTGTGTATCAAAGCAATGAGTAAATCATTCTGGTTCAGCCACGCTTCCTAGTCTAAATTAATCTTTATGAAAATCTTGATAACCTTGTGAATTCTATAAATGCTAACGTACGCTTAATACTATTTAATGCGATGTTAATCATGCGTATTGAATATTAATAGTTTACACTGAACAGAGATTTAAGAATATTGACTCTAGGTAGAGGCGGTAAATGCTTTCTAATATAAACGTCCATACTTTTATTTAAAAACATAAACTGACTACTTAAAAGGTAGTGATTTTACCTAAACTTTGAGGAATAGAATAGAAACAAAGAGCGCATAAATAAAATATACTACGACAGTTCATACATCGCCATCTAGCCCCAAAGTAAGCATAGCTTGTGTTATGGGTTCTAAGATGACTGATGAATATTTTTAAAATAATAAATGTTAAATTTAATAAATTTAAAATTTATTAAAATTAAAACTGTTATTGATAACTCGATTATAATAATCGAATTTGGTTTCTCTTGGATTTTTAGTATTGAATTTGTATATAATATAATCATCAAGCCATTTACCGCATATATCCTGAAAATAAATTTAGTTGTACTTGGAAGTCTGAACTTAGGCCTCTGTTCCTTAAAGTTTAGCTAAATATACTCTACCTATTCTCATCACTGCTTATAATATGTTGTAGATTGTCTGAATTTTTCATTATTATCTATGGGTAATGGAAACAGTGACCTTTGTAAAGTCAGCGGCGATAGGTTACGACAGACGGTAAAAAAAACGTAGCGACTCGCTAAAAAAATGTAGAGCTCTATTGAAATGACGAAACAGGTTAGCTTTGCATTCATACTATGTTTATTTTAGTACGAACTTTGACTTTTCATTGTGACATCGTGTACTTACCTGCTTATGCACGTGTCTAATCAAGTGACTGCATTTAAACTGCAAGTGAATATAATTTTGTAACCCCGACGCAAAACGACGGGGTGCGTGTGCGTGTGTGTGTGTGTGTGCGTGTGTGTGTGCGTGTGTGTGCGTGTGTGTGTGTGGCATCGCAGTATCTGACCGGATGACTGTGACTGTGTTTTTAGTTAAAAAGGTGAATTAGCCTGAATAGAAAACAAACCGAAGCATGTCACAGTTCGACATAAGTGAAAACTCAAAACAAAAGTCAAACACATAGCATTTATTTACATTTGCATAGAGTTATTTAAAAGGACGGAAAGTAACATAGGCTATTTTTTATCCCATGAAAACAAACTTTTCTCACGGGATTTAAAAAAAAAACCGTAACAAACGCGACTGACGAACGCGAGCAACAACTTGTACGAAATATGCATTAAAAATGCAAAAATAACCTGCTTCGACATTCAAATAGATCGCTACAATTATTAACCGAATCTCTAAGTTTTTGTTATCGTATGTCGAAATGAATACGCCGGTGACTTTTAAAAGGTCACTGTTTCCATTAACCATAAATAGTTATGAATAATTCAGTATATCTGAAATAAGATTTATAATAGTGCAAATTTAAAACTAACAGTGTATTTTTATTCGAAGACTATTCACCCTTTCCATCTCGAGTGATGTTAAATTGAAGCTTACATGTTAGGTGCAAGCCACGCAGCGACGACTAACGCTGACAAATGGCAGACATCTGGTCTTTTATTCAAAATTGAGTGCAAAATATTTTTTTTTTTTTTTTTTTATTTATACTTTTTATTTAGTCTACCAATCCGCACCTGGTCAGAGTAGTAGACTACGGCCTAAATCCTTCTCATTCTGGGGGGAGACCCGTGCCCTGTGGGCCGGCAAAGGGTTTGATGATGATGATGATGATGATAATGAAGTTCAGAAAAAAAAAAGAACAGACACTTCAAGTACGTTGTAGGATACACAAGGCGGCCTTATCGCTAAGTAGCGATCCCTGCCCGAATATAATATGTAAATAAAAACAAATTAAAACAAATTACTTGTGGCGTGGAGCACACGAATTTGAGTGTTTTGCTCTTCATTTGTATACATATTACTTGAAATTTAAGAGGAACTACAAGAAGTCTACCGCTAGCGATATAAGATGTAAATTATACAATTTGTAGCTGACGCTGACTGATGACGTAATGAATAGATTAGGAAAAGGATATACCACTCAGTTCAATCTGCCATCTGAAGATTTTAGAATAAATTTATTCTTATTTTCAGGCATTAAACTTAAATGTCGATTGTCATCAGACCCTTATAAGATATGCATACTGAGTCGTTTTCGGATATCGAATAATTCGAAACGCTTTCACTTTAGAATAAAATGGACATTATAAAAAAATGTCCGCTATTAGCTCTATGGAAGCGTGGATGAACTAATTCTTTAATAAATCATAAACAGACCTTCTGTTACTGGTGACTTTGAGCTCCAATTCTAATGAAAAAATGTAAATAAAAAACTTGTTTCGATATGCCATCTGAAGATTTTAGAATAAATTTATTCTTATTTTCAGGCATTAAACTAAAATGTCGATTGTCATCAGACCCTTATAAGATATGCATACTGAGTCGTTTTCGGATATCGAATAATTCGAAACGCTTTCACTTTAGAGTAAAATGGACATTATAAAAAAATGTCCGCTATTAGCTCTATGGAAGCGTGGATGAACTAATTCTTTAATAAATCATAAACAGACCTTCTGTTACTGGTGACTTTGAGCTCCAATTCTAATGAAAAAATGTAAATAAAAAATATATAGATTGAATGTGTATGTAGTAATAAGGCCATCTAATTGTGGCCTCAGTCTAACTTGTTCTATGCACAGAATTAAGAACATACAGAAGCCTCATTCAGCCATTATTGCATGCAGTACAATGCGTTGTGTCCAAAAACAGTGAAAGCGCCCCGCGCACTTCTCACTGCACACGCAATGTCGCTAGCTCACGATTTTTTTTCCCATTTTCCCCATTTTTTATAAATAATGTGATAATATTTTTCTGCCCTTTGAAAGGAATATAATTTTTTCCCTGTGACATAGGTTGGCATAATTAAAATAAATATAACACTCGTAAGTACGGTAAAACGTTTTTTATACTTGAAACTAACGCGGAAACTAATTCGATATTCAAAATATAATGTAATGCACACATAGGGACTAGGGGCCATTGGCGTGCATAGAGGGTATGCACGGGGTATGCAGATGTTATAAAATAAAGAAAATCTCCAGTACGATTTATAAATACTTAAGAGTAGGATTTTTTTATAACTCTTACAAAGCCTATTCTTAAGTTTTTTATAACTCGTACTGGAGATTTTCATCATTTTATATCATCTGCATGCACGTCACTGCTAGGGGCACAGGTGAGATCGAAGTCAAGCGATAACTTTGATCAAACACCCTCGCTGAATTGCTCACGACCTTTCAGAGTGAGACAGGCTAGGTTCAGAGAAAAATAAAAATAAATAAATTTACACAATCTTCGCGGGGGTAACGCACTTGTTCAGCTCTACGTCTTTCTCTCTCGCACTCGACAATTCAGGTTTTTTTGCTCGCATGCCGAGTCATCGCCTTACCAGTTCTTTATTTTTAATGGCAACTTGGCGAACCTTTCACTAAACGAGCGCAAGATTTCATCAAATTCTTCGTTTTTGTGAAATTCGCTAGTATTTGGTACGTCTCGGAGGCTCTCAAAACAACTTGAACATCAGCTTACGTAACTTGGCATTCATAGTTATTAAGTATTGGGTTTTAACTTTATAGTTTTATGGTATTTAGCAGGAAAGTGTGGAGTTTTTTGGTAAATAAGTATATAATGCTGGATATAAACCCATTTGCATAAAAACGGGCGCGGGCGTTTCTTTACAACTATCTTAATAAAATCTTAAATAACAGAGGTTTTATTCGGATTCAATTAATTAAAAACACAAATCTACGTATAAAAAAGTGCTGGGAAGTAAAATAAAATGTTCCAAATTTAAAATAACAATATTATTTAAAAATACTCTTTTCAATTCGAGCATTTGCTCGCAGATTAAGTTTATATATTGTGCAATAAATAAATAAGAAAGGGTTTTTTGTAATTTCAATAAATTGATGTGGCAGTAAAGTTGTTTTTATATTTTATACTGTAACTAGCTGTTGCCAGCGAATTCGACCGCTCTTATTTGGATGTTTAAAAATAGTTTGGGATGCCTAATCGTAAAAAAATAAAATATTAGGGGTGGCCAATCTATCACTTAAGGGTATGAAAAATAGATAGTAGCCGATTCCTAGACCTACTGAATACGCATGTCAAATTTCATAAAAATCGGTCTGTCATTTTCGGAGGAGTATGGTTTCTAACATTGTAACACGAGAATTTTATATATTACTATAATATGCCGGACAAGATAATTATCGCTTGTAATATAGTGACTCTTCTCTAAGAAGGCTGTTTGCAATGTTATGTAACGGAACGGTTTTGTGTCAGTCGTTTCACTGTTCAGCGGACCTGGATTAGGTTGTAGTTGTAGAATGAATGAAATGCAAGGTTTTATTTTTAGATGAAACCAGAATCTCTTTATTTGGTGAGGAACGACGTCGTAAAGTGCTGAGAAGAACAGGAGAACCCTACGCAAAGGTAGTTTTTGAAGAAATTACGCCGTATGGTACCTTATCAAGTTTTGCGCTGGCATGACTTTTGAAGATACAGAGTTAGTTTTTTTACAGTTTTTTCACTTTTTACTACGTTACTGACCGAATGCCAAACATCACAATGCCAACAATACATTATCTGATAATCGCAATTGAATAAAAATAAATCAAAAATTATGACTCAAAATGTATATCGAGTGCAGTTATACTTTCAATGCAATACTGCAGGCTCTAGAGTAAATAGCATCTCTCTGGGCATAGCTGTAGTTTTAAAGTACAAATTGGTAGTCTCCTTGATACGCCAACTAAATTGCGAAACCTTAATTCACAAGGTTGCGTGCGCATTGCCGGGAAAGATAGCGTTAGAGGCCAGTCACGTTTCTATGTATATGTAGCTATATATAATTGATTGACCCGAGTTGCAAATTTTAAGAGAAGTCGCTATTCTCTTAAAATTTGCAACTCGGGTAAGATCCGTACTACCTGTTGTTAGCAAAAGTGACTTCTAGGGCTGTCAGATGGGCCACTGCGATATTTTTTTTAATTCAGTGCAAGTTAGCCCTAGGCTGCTATCTTACCTTAACCAGTTTCTACGCGACATCGTGACGGAACACTAAATGTCTGTACACATATTATCTTTATATTTCTTGTGTGCGTGTGTATGTCACTGAACTCCTCCTAAACGGCTAGACCGATTTGAATGAATTTTTCGGTATGCGTTTAGGTGGCACCCTTGATGGTTTAGATTCACAAATCAGCCCGCCAGATAGCGCTGGGGTCAGCTTGTATTATCATAAGTTTTTGTTCATTTCAATTTGACTAAGATGTCTAGGTTAAGTACAAAAACTCCCACTCAATCATTATTCTTTTAAAGTCTTAACACACCACAAACACTCAACTTATACGAGTAGCTCCTCGGAGAATTCCAATAGCTCGAGGTGTTATAATATACCCAACACACTCCGTTGGTCTTTTTTATTGGGTATTCCAGTCGCCTCACGGCTGGCGAGTCCCACATCCTCGCCATGAAATGGGATGTGTAAATGCATTTTTGACCAACGATAAAAAAAAAAGTTTGTACACTGTGAACTGTAATGTCTTTATCCGTAAAGTGGTAACTGGCCCCGGCCGATGCCACCCACCGGATTATCAATTCGCACAATCGTACTTGAATGTCTTGTACATGACTGAAAAAGCCACTTGTCTATTGCAATCCGGCCAACTTAGATTGCCCATTTTCACTAACGACGGCCAAGGTATTGCCTACATATGTAACGCTTATCAAAGAAGATTCCTAGGCATACATCTACTTTTCGAGATTGCAATCCCTCTTAAATTAGCCTTCTTGAACATCCGCTTAAGTACAAAGGGTACTCAGCCTTATTAAGTAAAATTTAGTTTGATAAATTTTCATGCTTTAAAATCATTCGTCATTCATACTATAAGATAGACATAGAGAAATGGATAAAGTCAGATAAAGAGTCTTCTGCAATTCTCACAATAATCACCACGTACACCAGAAATGGCCAGAATGTGATAAGGCTATATCAGGCAACCCTACTTGTGAGTTCGGCCGGTTGTCGAAGGCTGAGAAGTGAGACCAGTACTGGTCCAGTAAATACCCCTAGTATGAGTTACTCACATCAACATCGTTGATAATATGCGTGAATATCCGCTAGCCCTTGTCCCAGGCCTTTTGCTAGCAGAGATATGAGACGAAAGCTCACACCAGCGTCACAATACGCTAACCATGATCAGTTTGAAAAAAGTCTACAGCGAAAAAAAATTATATAATAATTTTACTCAACATACGTAAATCACTATTTATTTTAAAATGTCAGTCTTAGACCGCGCTGTGCCGCGTGGTAACGCCAGATCAAATATACAGTTGTCACCACCCCTGCTCTTTCCGCGGGTGTTTTCCATCCCTGTTCTTCGTACGAGGTGACTAAGGTAACATAACGAACAATGGGCAGCAGCGTCCGCTGTGCTTATACTACCATCTACTGCGCAAGCCCCCCGCGTTGGGCGACGCCGTTAATTTAGCATCTCTAAGCCATAGTAGCAAGCCTGATATTTATGTACAGAATAGGCGCTACTATCAGGCCTCGTTTCGAAACTCGATAACCATCGACGTTTGCGAATCACTCACTAAAGGTGCGTTCAAGAGAAAGTGACCAAACGATTACTTTCGTCGTCCAGTTTAAGACGGGTGTGTGCGTCGCTACGCAGTGGAAGGCTACCGTTACCCTCTTTTTGCGTAACGAGGCCGCGTGTAAAGTTCACAACGTCGGTATTTCGAAACTTCAACCTGTTTCTTTGTAGTTACATAAACCTATTGTTAATTGAAGGAAATAGAAAATTAAAACACTTTTATTAATAGTACCCCAGTACTTTTTATGGTAGAAATGTGACGTCAATGGATTCACGTTTACGTATTTCTGCCTTTGTTGCGTAGGAAGAAAATCATGGCATTTGATCGTCTTATAGTAGAACCGTGAATAATATATTTGGAATAAAGTGTCTGTCCGAGAAACTCTACTAGAGTGGAGTGGTTTTAGGTGCCTTAATATTAGTCGTCTAAACGGTTTCTGTATGTTCTAAATTCTGTGATAAAACGACAATAAAACTTCTGGTTAGACTTGGGAATTGAATAAGTGAATCGAGATCCACCGATTAAAATATGCTGACTAAACTCAAAGAGGGAGTTAATTAAGCAATATAATCTTTAAATGAATAGAAATAGTGAACAACTATGTTGAGTGGAAAACATGATAGGTTTAACACATTGGTTTAATTTAAGTTCAACACATAGGTTTTGATTTCTAAGCCGGTGTTGTCACTATCAGCAGACTGACTTGACGTTTTAAAAGTTCTTACAAACTAGCCCTATAGAAATAAACGAATTTCGAAGTTGTCTTTTAAACTCATACAACCGTATTCATTATTCAGTGACTTTTATAACCGGTTGACAAGTCTCAAAATAGTTTGACGGCCGATTGGCGCAGTGGGCAGCGACCCTGCGTTCTGAGTCCAAGGCCGGGGTTCGATTCCCACAATGGGAAATAGTTTGTGTGATTAATACAAACGTTTTCCAGTGTCTGGGTGTTTATATGTAAGTTGTAAGTATTTATATATGTTATTCATAAAAATATTGATCAGTAATCTTAGTGAGTAATCTTGTGTGTATTGTCATAGTATATTTATTTATGTATTTATTAGTTAGTTAACTATATGATCTAGCAAAATATGTCATAAATAGTTGTTTAATTTATAAAATGTAGTTCTATATTTTACGTAATACCTGAGTTACGTAATGGAACTAAGTTAACGTTTAATCTTCGGTCGCCCACAGCGGCTTTTTGCAACGTAGCGTGGGGATGGGACTTGAATAATACTCGTTTTCACTTATTACATTTTCTTCTTTTTTATTCCTATACAAGTTACCCCTTGACTGCAATCTTACCTGGTGGTAAGTGATGATGCAGTGTAAGCTAACCGGTTAGGGAGTATGGTAGTCATACCCATAATAGGTTTCTACGCGACATCGCACCGGAACTCTTTATCCCTTAGAGGCACGTCTTTGTCGGTAGGGTGGTAACTAGCCACGGCCAAAGCCTCCCACCAGACCAGACCAGAGGAAATTCAGAAATTATAGATTCCTAAATTGCATTCCCTACCGGCATCACAGAAAGCTCTATCAAGAAGAATATCACCACTTGCACCAGTAACATGTGCAATATGTAAAGGTATAGCAAAAAATGCGTGCAAGACTTACGCGATAGTACTTGCAACGCGATAGTACTTGCAAGCAGTGGCGTGCATAGACGCATACCGTCTAGGTATGCGGATGATATAAAATTAAGAAAATTAACTTGAGTTATAAATACTCAAGGTTAGGCTTTTAATAACTCTTACAAATCCTTAAGTTTTTTAATACCCGGACTGGAGATTTTCTTCATTTTATATCATCTACATACCCTGTGCATACCCTCATACCCTCTATGCACGCCACTGGTTGCAAGTGAAAACGCGCCAGTTTGCATGCGATCTCCGAAATCGCTTGCGATGAGGGTATTTGAACATTCACGTGTAATCAGACGCCTGTGATGTCGCTTGCGACGGATAGTCAAGCGACGGATTGCTCCGTGTGTGGACACCTTTATGTGACGTTGGTAACGCATTAGAACACTGCCCATTAATCAATGCGTTTTTGATGAGATATTAACTACCTTTAACACAATATAATCTTCACTTAATCTAATAAATACAATCGCTTAATTGCCTGATTCATTAGGTGACTAGCAATTACGCGTGACTTTGTTCGCATTGAATTTTTATTCAGCCTAGAGATCTTGGGATTCTATATTCCACGGACTTAACTCGTTTTTATGTCGTCCGTCCTTCAGTTTTGGGCTTTGTTCACCGGTTACGGAGTTTTACAAATGCTTTGGGACTGTTTCTTTTCCTGGGATAAAAAATAGTTTATATTACTCTCCGTCCCTTAAACTAACTCTGTGCCAAAAAACAAGATTGTATAAAATTTTACAATAAATTACCGGTAGATATCTTGGGGATGTCACTAAAAAAGTTCAAAGTTTGTTTTAAGCGAAAGCTTATTGGAAAGTCCTATTATATAAAGGATTACGTAAACGATAAAATAGCTTGGGTGTGAACAATTGCTCTAATCAGGTTGCTTCTTAAATATCTTCTAATGACAATGTGGGATGGTGATAACAAAAAGAACACCTGGCTAAATTTGTTGTGGGCTTCTTCTTAGACCAGGGCGCGTTTGGAACCCTTGTAGCTTTAGTTTTAAGTTTACGATTGTAGTTATCCCCATCACTACTCACTGCAATGTACACATTTTGTACATAATCAACACATCAAAAGTCCCATCTATGTGCCTATTTGAATAAAGAAATATGTAACTTTGACTTTTGACTTTGAGATCAACTAGTTTTCCATCCATCCATCCATTCATCCATTCCATTTCTTCACGCCCTAACTAAGCAACCAATCGTGGTTGCTTAGTTAAGGCGTAAAGAAAGAACAAACAAACACTACACACTACAAGGACAAATAGCGGTAACTTTTTAAAGCGGCACAACTTTTTCATGTACATAATTTTATCGAAATTGTACCGTTTACGCAGCGCACGCAGCAAAAGCTTTCAAAAGAAAAAGAAGCCCCGATTTTAAAACATTCTTCATTAGTGCTATTGGTCTTAGCGTGATGATACATATTCCTCAATAAATGGGCTATCCTATGAATGAATGAATGAATGAATACACTTTTATTGTACACCACAGAGAAAATTTACAGAGATACAAATACAACCGCACAATAAGGTAGAACGTACAATTTGGCGGCCTTATCGCTAAATAGCGATCTCTTCCAGGCAACCAAAGGCATACAAGAAAATGTGTAATGTAAGTAGGTGGTACAACAAACAAAATTAAATATTAGGACTTAAAACTAAATTAACATAAAAAAAAACATAAAACATAGTATATACTAAACATAACATATTAAAGATATGTACAAAAATATAAAATATATTCCATACATATATACAAATATATAAACATACAAATACGCTACTATAAATACTTAATTAAAAAATAAATAAAAAAAATCAATTAAATAAAAGAACCCTCAAAAATATGTAGAAAACGAAATAAACAAAAAAGAATACAGTGATCATTCCCATCAATGCCCGGCCGATACAGACAAGTAGTGATCCTTCACTTGTTTCTTAAAAATGCCGATCGTTTGCGCCTCACGAATCTCTAACGGCAGGGCGTTCCAAAGTGTAACGGCCTGAACCGTAAAGGATTTGTGGAAAAAAGAGGACTTATGACCAGGCACCTTCTGGATAAACCTCCTCGTAGAGCGAGCATCCTCTATCCTCTATAGGGATTTTCCAAATCGGATCAGTAGTTTCTGAGAACATCGCGTTCAAGTAAACAAACAAACTTTTCAGTTTTATATATTATAATTTATATACAACGACAACGCACACATCGCCACCTAAATATTTTTATGAATAATACACATAAATACTTATAATATACATATAAACACCCAGACACTGAAAAACATTCATGCTCATCACACAAACATTTTCCAGTTCTGGGAATCGAATCCACGGCCTTGGACTCAGAAAACAGGGTCGCTGCAAACTGCGCCAATCGGCCGTCCAATAGTATAATATCTAAGATTAGGAAGTAAGTATGTGAATTACGCTTTATGGTCCTATCAACGACGCTCTCCTAAAAACTGGGTTATAAGCACCTTTACATGTACCTACCTATAAAACCTGCCGCGTGATTCTGCACTCTCTTTACCTAAAGAGGAAACTCAATGTACAACAGTGGCCGAATCATATTAGGCATTTAACTTTTACTTTTATGATATTCAAACATTTCTTACAAAGAGTTATTTCGTGCGAGTGGCGATATCTGGTATGTAGGTTTCACAGCATGCATGTATGTCGCATTGTTTCACGAGCTATCCGATCTAATAATATAAATGCGAAATTGTGTTTGTTTGTTTGTACAGCCTCTACGCCCTAACTAAGCAAGCAATCAACATGTTTTTTGCTACTTATTGCTACTATTCTTGCTACTATTATTACTTGCTAATCTTGATAATCCTGTTGATTAGTTAGAGCGTAAAGTAAGGACTAATAAATAAACAAAGACCTCTATAATAATCACCAGCCTGCTACTTTGTCCGCGTTACGCTTTTTTAAAATCCCCCGGAAACAGATGATTTTGTTCATCTGAATGTTGTGCCAAATTTCATCAGAGTTCCGTTGTCTGTCTCCGAAACTCATCACCACATCAATATGAATTCAAATAGGAGCGTTTCGAACAAAAAAGGAATTTGCCAAATAGAAAGGAGTATGATTCTAAACATAAAAAAAAACGGAATTGTAAACCTTTTGAAGTCTGTTAAAAAGGGCCGATAGTTCATCATCATCATATCAACCCATTACTGGCTCATTACAGGGCACAGGTCTCCCCCCACAATAAGAAGGGGTTAAGGCCGTAATCCACCAAGCTGGCCCAGTGCGGATTGGTGGACTCCATACACCTATACACCTTTGAGAACAGTATGGAGAACTCTCAGGTATGCAGGATTCCTCACTATGTTTTCCTTCACCGTTGAAGAAAGTGATGAAGACGAAGATCCCCCCCCCCAAGATGAAGACGAAGTCCCACCTATTGGGCTATCAACGCTTCAGGCCGATAACAGCGAATAAGTCTTATTTTCTCATTAACGTTTTTGCTTGGGCTTGGTATTAACAATTTGAATAGAACACTTATTTCAGTAACCAAATAAAACAATAAATGATAAAACGATTGCAAACCTCGCTTGACCTTGTTTCTCACGGACAAGACAATCAATTAGGTTAGCACTCGGACAACTATTTCGTGATTTTTGCAACATGTAACGTAGAGACAGCTTTGTACACCATAGTAGGTATAACTTTTTTTATATGTTATGATAATTTTCCTGAAATTTTGTAACCAATCAATCAAATTTCTATTAGTTCGATAACAACTAGCCTTTGACTGCAATCTCCCCTCGTGGTAAGTGATGATGCAGTCTAAGATGGTAGCAGGCTAACCTTTACCATACTACCTAAGGATGTTAGGTTATATTATATATTAAACCGACATCGAGTACATAAATAAGTTTCTAAGCGACATCGTACCGAAACGCTTAAATCGCTTAGCAGCACGTCTTTGCGGTTAATTGCGCTATGTGCACAGTGGGTTTTTTGTATGTTGACCGTCACCAGAGAATATTCAGAAATTATAAATTAAAAAGGGACCTCCAACTTAAAACCACAACGGTCACCACTGCGCCAGGAAGGTCGTCATAACGTACACATTTTTTTTATGTAATGGTAATTTTCTTAACTTTTAATAATTAAATAATTTCGGAAAAATATGCTACCGATACAGTTTATTTTTTTTATTTTAGTTCGATAACAAGCTAGCCCTTGACGGCAAGATCACCTGATGATAAGTGATGATGCAGTCCCAAGATGGTAGCAGACTTACCTATTAGAGGAAAGGGGGGCACCCTTTTCAACACGGCATCGTACCGGAACGCTAGACCGAATAGCGGATGTACATTATATTGTATGGAACAGCAGAAGAAAATTTATAAAAAATATACTACGAGCTGTTGCCCACGACTTCTTCCGCTTTTGTTTTTGTTTCTAAAGCACGAGTTGCTTTATTTGAGAGACGTATAGCATTAAATATAGACTTAGTTGTACTGATATTTTTAAACTGTGTATTCATGTTTAAAATACGAGTGTAGTTAAAAAAAATCAATTCATATTATACATAGAAAAAAATATCTAAAAATACCTGTTTGTTTAGGTATCGTCCTTTTTAACTCGCGATAACTTCTAAATTGAATGTCCGATTGGAATTAATTACATGTATTTTACTGCTATATGAATACTCTTGATGATAGAACCATGTATTTGAATAAGAATTAATACTGCTATACAAATGTAACCCAGTTTTTCGGGCTTCTTTGTAGGTACTTTAGTCATATACTACATAATTTAGAAGTATTATCAATATTTTTCTCAACGCACGCCCAGTAATGGATTTCATAATCCAATCTTTCTATTTTTTTTTTAATAAATTACAGACTATGTTAATTCGTGATAGTTAAGCTTTCATTTGGCGAAGATGTGGTAAAAATCGGTCCAGTACTTTCGGAGCCTATTGGGTAGAAACAAAATAAAAACAATAAATAGATATACCACGACAATACCACACATCGCCATCTAGCCAAAGTAAGCGCATCTTGTGTTAGGGGTAATAAGGTAACTGATGAATATTTTTAATGAATAATATACATAAATACTTATAATATATAGATAAACACCCAAAAACATTCATGTTCATCACACAAATATTGTCCAGTTGTGGGAATCGAACCCACGGCATTGGATTCAGAAAGCAGAGTCGCTGCCCACTGCGCCAATCGGCCATCAAAAAATTTTTCCTCTTTATAACATTAGTAGTATAGGTGGACTCATATCATTTTCTCGTATCACAATATTATTACAGCGCGACCGTTATCAACGTGAAAGTGAAACAGTTGACACTGATCTGACATTGCTCCTCACGGATACCGCAATTGGGTCACGAGGACAACAAATTCGCACTTTTTTCAACACAGCTATTACGTAACTGTATTTACTTTATACATTTTTTGACAAACCTTCCAAATATTATAAATGCGAGTTTGTGTGTACTTCCTTACTCCCTAACTAGCTATTAATCAAGAATTAGTTGAAAGGACGGAGAGTAACATAGGCTTTTATCTCAATAAAATAAAAGGTTCTTACGGTATTTGTAAAAAAACCGTAATAAACACGGACGAAGAAGGTGGGCAACAAAGAGTTTGTTCTAAAAGAAGCTGTTGGCCGCGTTTGTGTCCTTATATTTCTTTTTTTTTTTTTAAACAAACTCTCAGTAACGATTAGTTTTCTCGGGTCAACTAGTATCCTATATCTGTCTACGAAACTCAAGCTTTCCCTGTCAAAATATTATTTAGGTAAAAGGCAATATTGCACACCTCATAAGCGAAGCGAGTGATTCTCCAACTTAAAATGTCACTTTTTTATTCTTTATTGGATTGTAGTGTATTTTATTTTGCTTATGCATTATCTTGTTATTTTGATTAATTACCTAATAATCACATCAAGGTGTGTCCATCATCCTCAGCTTGTTTTAGGAGATAATTTTACGTGTACTGAATAACTAGTTATAAGTTTATTTTATTAGTTCAGTTATAAATTATAATTAGTTTTCAGAAGTATTGTCATGAATAACATATTAATTATTTTCTCTTTGTGAAGAACTACATAGATTTAACAACAGAGCCTCTGTTGTGTACCTCATTTTGGAATACTCTGCGGCGCCGCTCGCTGGTAACAGTGCTCCCCTCTCACAAGGATAAAAGGATTTAAAGCCTATTAGACCCTCCGCGACGCGATCCTTCAATTCGAGATGGCGTTGAAATTTTTTTGAAAGTGTGCTTTGATTATTCTGTTCTTTTGGGAGGTTAGTATTTAGCTTTAGGTTTGAGCTGGCGATCGTAGTTATCACCATCCCCTTAAAATTAGGTAAACATATATATATGAACGCTTGACAAGTGCCTGTGATAGGCTTACATGAAAAAAAAAGAAATATTTGAATTTAGCCCTTTTCTTCAAACCACAGTCAAACAATTTTGTGTATTATATTGCTATTTAGATAGACGATGGATAGAAGTCGGTAACACTTTAAGGAACTACATAAAACTTCGTCGTTTTTTTTTTTGAAATTAAAGCATCAGCACCTGTTATATAATCCTCCTAAATGCTTTCTTAAGATAACCTGTTTTGTTGATTTGTTAATTGTTTTCATCAAAATTCTAAAAAATTAAAAAAAAAATCAAAATCTATTTATTTCTACTTTAAAAGAACTTTTTCAATGTCAAGTCGGTCAGTCTGTTTGTAGTGACTTTACCACCGGTTCATCATATCAACCCATTATTGGCCCACTATAGGGCACAAGTCTCCTCCCATAGTGAGAAGGTGTTAAAGCCGTAGCACGCTGGCCCAGTGCGGATTGGTGGACTTCACACACCATTGGGAACATTATGGAGAACTCTCAGGTATGCAGGTTTCCTCACCATTTATTACCCGATTAAAACAAAAAGGGTAACGTTTTTCACCATTAATTTAATTTTTTCTTAATGCTTGGTTTTCTACACGAAATCCTGGGTATAATACAGCTAACAGTATAGTGGGTCAAATGTACCGGCTGGCACTGACCTGACCTTGGCTCTGACGGACGTTAAATGGGTCACTGGGACATCATTGTGCTCTTTTTGCAACACGTACCTACGTCTGTTTACACATCGATCGATGTCTCTGGAAGTGTTTGTCTACGGAATGTTAACGTTTGATCTTACTATGGAAGATTAATGTATTTGATCGTGGCTTTTGGAATGCCGTCACCGTCAATCGGTGGAAATGATGATGATGTTGAATGTATTTAATAGGTACGTATTTAATAGGTACGTATTGTAATCCGTACGTGTATATTTTTTTGTAAAGTGTATTAAGGAAGGACAAACAATCGAATATATATATGTATGTATATATCCCTATCCCTTCCCTACTAATATTATAAATGCCAATGTTAGTTTGTTTGTTACGCTTTTACGCAAAATCCCTTATGAATCTTTGTACACATATTCTTGGAAGTGTTAGAAGTAATATAGAATACTTTTTATCCCGACATTAAGCTCGGTTCCTTTTGTAGAGGGGATGAAAGTGTTTTACGGTTTTACACCATAACTCCGACAAATTATAACCGATTTAAATAATTATTATTTGTTCTATAGAGGTTATAATATGTGTTTAATTTTGTGTAGATCTGATGAATGTGGTTGGAGATAGAGGACAGAACTCATCAGCGGACAGCAGCGAACCCCTCATTTAAGGCTTAGCGATACTGAATACTTTAAAAACAAAATCAAACGCAGACGAAGTCGCGGACGACAGCTAGTATATATATATATAAGGATTCAACACAACTACTGGTTCCACTATCAAAACCAGGAGGGTGGTCAAACTTTGTTTTTTTTTTTAATCTCCCCTTGATTTGTGCCGCCAAGCAATGCTGTGTACCAGTCTGAAGTGGTTACTGGTGTAATTACAGACACATGAGGCTTCACACCTGTAGTTTGATGGTCATAGGACGGCACTTCATAGGACGTTTTACTCACATGCTCTTTTTGATTATTATTGGTTTTGATTTCATTTGAAGATAAATCAATAAATATACTACGACAATACACACATCGCCATCTAGCCCTAAAGTAAGCGTAGCTTGTGTTATGGGTACTGAGATAGCTGATGAATATTTTTTTATGACTATAATACACATAAATACTTATAATATACAGATAAACACCCATATACTGAAAAACATTCATGTTCATCACAGAAACACTCTCCAGTCGTGGGAATCGAATCGCGTCGCTGCCCACTGCGCCACTCGGCCGTCAGATGAAATAGCCTTGAGTAGATGAGTTGTATGTTTGATGAAAATCGGTCCAAAAAGGCCGATATTTTTCACAACTCCCTAAATTTGGGTATAATATATATATATGTGATACCCAAATTTAGGGAAAAAAACCCCAGTGATATGGTATACACTGGGGTTTTTTTTTAATTATTAATTTAATTTAATAATATTTAAATTCAATAAAAGAAGAAACGTCGCTCGAAAGATCGTTTCAAACTTAACTCTCAAGGTCTTTCAATAAAATGGTTGTATCGTATAGCTTTGGTTACACATATTTGTGACTAAATTATGTTAAATCTGTCTCCAATTTGATAATTTTTTGTGACTCCACGTGTTCACCAAAAACGTTTACTATCCTCTATAAATAAAGATCGGCCATAGACAAGGGTAAGGTACAAAAACATGTCCTATTCCCTTTCTCCCTTATCCGTCGACGCAGGTAGATTCGATTTAGGGTTACCACTGTGGAGTTCTGCGTTCCACGTTTTATTCGTAGTACCTTAAATCTATCCAATCTACAGTAACCCTAAGTAATATTAAAAGAATTTAAAATACTCCAACTTTCAATATCGTGTTCATTATTCTAATAGTCTAGCCCTTTCATTTGATAACCAAGTCGTGAAAATATATGTAATCCGCCGAAAAAATATGTATCATCTTTGTTTCACAGACCAACCGTCCGATTCACTTTTCAAACAAAAAATATTATATCGCTTCCTCTGTTCGGGAAATACGATGCCACAAAATCCCCATCGTTTATGTGCCGGGGGTTTTAAAATAATTGAACTCTACTAAGTGCCAGTTATAAGAAAATAAAAAAATATTATATAATAATTTATACATAACTTTAAGGTACTACTAATTTTGATAATTTCATACTTTTAATAGATTCAAATACTAAACTTCGTTTTAATATTATAAATGCTAATTCCACAGCCAATATTTGTTTTAACCACTATGTCAATAGTGTACAAGTACACAAAGATAGCTTGTATCCTGTAGGATACTTTCTATCTCAAAATAAAATTTAAACAAAGGATTCCTTATGATATAAAAAAATATATATAAATCGATGATCTTATATCGATTTTGCATGTCGTAGGTTAAATGCAAGACGTAAACCTCCCTTTGCGTGGGCTAGATGGAAGACAAGGTATTCGGCAAAAAACTTTTTATCTCGTACGTGCAATGCTTTCAACAGCAAAAATTGTGAGACGGACATTTTTCATGTAAAAATTGGCACTTTTAGGAAAATTATTATGGCAAAATAATTAATTTAAGCTTTAAAGTTTTTGTTTTAGTTTAATTTTTTTTTTCTTTATTGAATTATTCGCTTGGTAGGAACTTATTCCTAAGCAACTGTGGTTAATGTTATAGTATATGTATAACTAAATTGTGGAAACTTCATTGGTTAATGTGATATAAAATACGGCATTACTTTTATGTGTAATAGTACTGTTTGTTTCCCTTGAAAAGCTAATAAAAAAAATAAAAAAAAAGATTTATTAATTGTCATTTAATAAAATTACTGAAACACAGCAGAAATAAATTTGAACTTTCTGTGTAGTTTGCTATCAACAGACGACTTGATAAGCATTTATACCCAAATTCATATCGGTTCACTTCAGTTGGTTTTCAGCGACAACCCTAGCTAATGTTAACAAAGGGATTTATTTTTTCAGAAAATAAAATATTAGAGTTATTGTTCGCGGGCACACAATAGTGATAACGAAGTTACATAATATCCTCACAGTTCATATCTGATTCAATTTCACTTTTGAACCGTCTTCATTGCTTTCATAACATTGATAACGAGTTTTATTAATTTAGAACAACGGTTCCCAGATACAGAACTAGAAATCCATTGAAGTAGTAGTTGAGCTTGTTAGGTCGTCCGTGGATTTAGGTACTACCGCCATGCTTATAACTGCCGTCAATCAGCATTGTTGCAGTATTGGATAGAAGCAAGCGTTACTTTGCGGAAATCCATTATATATTATGAAAATTAAGCTTTATTGGGGTCCCAAGGTGCAGGAATGGCAGCCCCGAACTGGTAAGCGCAGCGTTGGTCGACCCCCAACGAGGTGGAGAGACGACATTAAGCGCGTCGCAGGCAGCCGCTGGATCCAAGCGGCACAGAACCGTGGAATTTGAAACTCCCTACAAAAGACCTATGTCCAACAGTGGACGTCTATTGGTTGATGTGATGATGATGACGATGAAGCTTAATTTTCTATACTCCGCGAAAAGCAGGAGAATCTGTCTGGTTTAATTTATAATTTCTTTAATCCTTATACTCTACACCAAACAGATCTTCGGCAATGTACCCTCTACGCACGTTTCGCTCCAAAACTGGAGCATCCTCAGGAGATGTTGACTTTACTATGAATAATTGTTAAGTCATGTCATACGACAAAAGACGATGGTAACAGATGCCCTTTATTACTCCCAAAGATTAAAATGGCGATGGACAGGCCACATAGCTGGGATGGTTGACGACCGTTGGACAATAAGGCTGACGCCGGCCATAGAAAGGTAGGCAGACCGTATGCAAGATGGTCCGACGATATCGCTAAAGTTGCCGGCATAAACTGGATGCAAGTAGGCAAGGACAGATACCGGTGGTCATCGCTGGAGGAGGCCTTTACCCTCGCATGAGAGGGGTTCTTGCTAGAAGATATATAACACCAGATAATAATTATTAATTCTCTTAAATGCAATTTAGAACCACTTGTTATTTTTTTTCTGTTTATTTTTTTATTTATTTTCTTTGTACTTAATGTTTTCACGTAAAATCATAATATGAAATGCAATGTTATCGATGTATTGTAAGTAAGAATTAGAGGCTTTTTTATTTTATTTTATTTTATAAATTGTTAAGTCCAACAAAAAAGTAAGCGTCTCGTGGTTTTCGCGGAATATAGTCAATTAAGCTTCATCTTACGGGCACTTAACAACTACGCTACAGGTGTATGGACACAACGCGGCGCATTCCAGGACGTGTTCCTTGCATGCCCTGTGAAGTGTCGCTCTTTTTATAGATGACTTATTTCTTACCACCAGGTGGGCCACCTGCTTGGTCCGTCAATTATAACCATAAAAAATATCACTGAACTCTATACTACCACTGGGCAGGCTCCTGTCACCTTTTTTTGTGTCTTGAGTTGATTGACGCCATTTTGGCGCTGTGTGACGATGTAATACGGGTGTCCAGGAAACTAAAATTAGAATTACTAGATACTACACTATTTTAGAATAGAATAGAATTACTTTATTTGCTAGAAACACTCAACTTATTTAAAAGCAAACTTATGCAAAAATTCAAATGATTATAAACTAAATGATCTTATGATGAAAAACTCGTGGATTTTGTATAATTTATATCCAATTTATAATAATAATAAAAAAAAAACTAATAACAAAAGAAAATAATTATCACAATTAATTATTATACGTGCATGTCAAATTATAAAGTAAAGTACAATTAATTGAATGCCATAATATTTTCAGCCTTAGTCCAAACTTTTAATGTCAGTAATTTTATAAATTTTTGGTGCACTTTCATTTTATCTTAAAAGTTTGGAGAGGCATGATCTGAGCTGGTAATCACAGCCCTAAAAAAAGCATTTTTTTTTAAACTACATTTCGGCACATGAAGTTTGTTTGGATAAATACTCAGGATATTTAGAATTAGTTCTAGAGACATTAATACTCGTAAGTCACAGGGGGATATACGTTTAGCAGTTATTCTATCATCCGCAGCCTATTAACGTAACTGCTAGGCACAGGCTTCGTCTCTCATAGGAGAACTGATTTAAGAGTATATACCCACCACGCAGTTCCAAATCTGGTCTGTGGGCTCTAACGACTATTATCACAAGAAATAATTACCGGGACCGATGCGACGGCTTTACGGGCACTCCGAGACACGGAGATTGACACCGCCGCTGTTATACTATAGTGCGTAAATTATAAGAGGTCAAATAAATTAATGGAATTTTCAACCGTCTGAAAAGAAAGGAGGAAGTTCTCAATTTTACAGCGATTTTGATGATGCTATTTTGTTTGGTAGTCGGTTCCAAGCAAAATGTCAATGTAAATAATTACATTTTATTTTGCACCGACATAAATATCTTTTAGAAAATATCTCCATAAAGTTCTCAAAGGTTTGGGAAGTCCACCAATCCGCAATTGGCCTGCGTGGTGGATTACGGCCCCTTCGAACCCTTCTTATTCCAGTAAGGGACCGTACCCTGAAGTGGGCTGGCAATAGATTGAGAATGATGATTGTATATTGTATCATTTCAATACTTATCAATGAGTAAATAAAACAAAAACTACAAAACGATTATAGAATGTAAGAATGGGTATATCTACATAAATAAAAAAAAATACAGAGAAATTCGTAATAAACTATCGAGAAATGGATAAATACCTACCTACGGTCTGCTAATTGAGGATAAAAACACCTGAGGTGTTCTGAGAATTTGATTCCATATTAAAAAGTTAATGATCACTTTTATCGAATGAATGAATACCAATAAAAACATTTGCCCGCGACTAAGAAGAACATCTAAAAAGTATCTAACCTAAACGTTAATCTCCACATATTTTAAGCATAAATATATTTAAATATCTAAGTATATAAAAAACTCTCAATCCTTCCGTCGTATCCTCCCTAATAAATAATAACTATAACTATAACTATAAACACTATAACCTATATATTTTTTGATAGTTTGTGAGATTAGCGCACACAATATACTTAGTGATAGTAATAATAAATATGAATAAAGTCAGAGTCAAAGTCAATATGTCTTTATTCATACATAGATGGCACTTTTAATGCATTGATTACGTACAAAACGTTTACATAGCAGTCAGTGGTGATGACGATAACTATATTCGTAAACTTAAAACTAATGCTCAAAATAAAATATTAAAAACCAATATCCTTTTCGAACTTCCACCAAAAAAATCTATAGTGATACTAAAATAAAGACTTTGTAAACAAATTGTCAACTAGTCTTTATACAAAACGCATAATTTGATAGCCACAGTTGTTAACTTTTCCCAAATTTTATATGCAGATGACAGATCACTACCGATTAAAAAACAACTGTGAGAATAGATAATGAATAAGGTGATGAGGTAACAGCCCAAGTACCACCAAATATTAATATTAACAGTAAAGAAGTCAGTAAAAACTAATATACCAATTTAAACTAATAATATACCAATTTAAATCAATTGGTATATTAGTTGTATATGCGAATTAGAACCAACCAGAGAGTATATAAACTGCGCCAACATGCACATGTCGGTCGTAAATTGTAATGGTCTATACTCTACAACAGTCTTCCTCAAAGTGGGTGATGATGCCCACTTATGGGTGTTGGAGGCCTTTAGTCGAGGTTAATTATTCCTCGACTAACCAGCCCCTGCCTCTTAATTATTCCTCGACTAACCAGCCCCTGGTTAGTCGAGGAATAATTAAGAGGCAGCACAGGTCTTGAAAAAACAAAGCTAGGTTTAAAAATAAATTCCTTTCATATGGCAAGAAATTATTTTAACAAAAAGAAAACTGACTTCTACTATAAGTGCAATACAAGCTACAAAGTAAATAAATTTTGCTAAATCTGCGTAACCTTTTCGAGGGTACAGGCGAATGTATAGCAGCAATCGCGATTGATTGGCTGTCATTCTTCGCAGGGTTCTAGTTTCTGTCTCCGAAACTCTTTATCAGATCTGTATGAAAATTTGGAATATTTCTTAAAAAAATAATTTTGCAAATCCATCTAAAAATAAAGAAGTTATGCCCGAACACCAGTAAAAAAAAACATCCGAATTAATGACCTCCCCCTTTTTTAACGAAGTCAGTTAAAAAGTATGTCGCGTTGCGCAAGCAAATCATGATAACAAGCCCCGAATGGGTTTTTAACTAGTCAGGCTGCTGGCATCCTCCAGCAAAACTTAACGTGAGTTCAGCTTAAGCAGTCAGCCCACATCAGAGCAGCATGGTCAGTCTTAACTCTACATCCATCCTCTTAGGCACTGGCCTAAGCAATAAGAAATTCAGAAAGCTGATGATGATGATAATAATATAATGTAGGTGCGTATTGCGAGGAGATTCCTCAAGCCTGCCAGCCTGCCCGCTGGTTGCTTGGGCATTCAAAAGCCCCGCAAGCGGAGGATGGATGTTTTTTTTATAAATTTTTAATAGTGTTTTTTTAAGCATTATTAAGAATTTGAAAAAAAAATGAAACAGTATAAATTATAGTTTTAATGTAGCATTAATAGATAATTTCGTTTCTCTTTTTTAACATTGCATTTGAGAACCTTTTAAAATAAGACAGCAGATAAGCTTGAAAATTAATTAAATACTTTTTTTAAGATCTCATCTAAAAAAAACATTTTTAACAAATTAATTAGTACAATTATTTTTATCGGGGATTTAAATTGAAAGGCCCTAATATTTTTTTTACTTTTATAAGTGGGCGGCGGGCGAATAAGTTTGAGAACCTATGCTCTAGCAACAGAGTTGGCACAGATGTTGCGCAAGCCTCACCCGAGAGTGGAACAATGTCGCTAACATGAATAACGGACATCGTATTCTTAGCGAATTGGTTAAAATAAACTTGTAGTGCAATACACTACTTGACTAGGTACCTATATAAAATTGGTATTTCATGTAAAGGTATACCTACTAAAGCGATAGCAGCCTAGTGTGTAAGAGACATCTGCATCTCTCTATTTTTATTTTTGTGTATATTGTCTGTGGTGTACAATACGAGTATTCATTCGTTCTTTTGTTCGCACCTTTAACTTTTGAAGAGTTATGTTCAAAGCAATACCATATCACTTGCTTTAACCGTGAAGGAAAAGATCTTGAGGAAACCGAGAGTTCTCCATTGTTCTATAAGGTGTGTGTGTGGGTTTGTTTGTGTGTGTGTGGGGGGTGTTTGGAACTAAATTGCTCTACGTATACCTTGGGGTCCCAAGGTCCTTTATTTCGCCGTTTCACTTTTTTATGCTTTATGTAGGTCTATCCCTCTAGAAGTAATAATATCTCACTGGATTCGGACATCGAAATCATGAATTCTATTAGTCGCGTCGCGTCATGCGGAGTTAGGGTTGACCCGAAAATTTTATTTCTATGGCAAAAAAACAACTGGTTGCAAAAAGTACACTGAGTGAATGATCGGGTTCATGAATGAAAATCCAAGACAGGTTCAAAAGTCGGACATACGCCGACAAAAACACAAGAACCAAGATTCTAAAATGTCCTTATATTCTTATAGATCTTTACTGCTGCTCCAATGCGTGTTGGAATTATTATCACCTGTTATTTAAGTGAACCAAGACTGACGGCGCCGACGGTTTCTAAAAAGAATCCTTATCACTTTTATATATCTAATGCAAAACAATACCGTAACATTTGGAATTTCCTACTTAAGAGTGCTTGTCCAGAAGTGAACGTTAATCGGTTGATTTTATGACCATCAGATGATGAACATACTTTTTATTTCGGAAATTGGTATTTTTGCTGAGGGGATTATGTCTGAGAGTCTGAGATTGCATTTCAATGATATTCCATTTTTTTCGATATTAGGTACTTTGTAATTAAGAAGGTTTGTTCCGTAGGGAGTAATTTTTTTTACTAAAAGTAGTGAAAAGGGAGTGAAATATTACAAAAGGCCGATGTTTTTTATGTTAAAGCATTACAATCTGCTATTTTAGTCATATTATAAAGCTAATTCCCGCGACTACGTCCGCGTTTATTTAGATTTTCAAGAATCGAGTAGGAAGTTGATTTAACATTATGCAATGTCTATCTCTAGGATGCAAGCTATATCAATGCAAAATTTTCTCAAGATTGTTTTGATGCTAAGTAGTTTAAAATTAACAGCTATAGAAAAAATATTCAGTTTAAATACTCCTAACAATCAAGAGATGAGTGATCTAAAAGCAGCACCAAAAAATAGTCGATCGCGCTAGTTAAGCAAGACTTAAGTAAGTTAATAGATGGGTAGACAAACATAGATTGTATAGGTAAAACCTTTATAAACGCGCACGAAAAACGTGGATCCTAGCTAGCGTAGCGTAGTGGAGTATAGCTAGTTAAAAATAAATCCCGGTTGCAGGTGGCAACCCTAAGTGGCCTGCTGCGCTAACAATAATAATAATAACTCGTAGCGATTACAAACGAGTCATCGACCTTCGAAATATCTGACCTGCGCGGCGCGCGGCAAGGTTGCGCGCACGACAGCGCCGAATCACTTCAATATTCAAATATTCCTCGGTACGCTTCCTTATTTTAGTGTTGCAAATGGCACAGATGGATCATGATTTAGGTATCTATTTATTATTATCTATAATATTTTTTTTGTATCTATTATTATTAACACCGGTGATAAATAGTTTAGGAATTAGGACTTCGGCGTTCTTTTAATATAGGTAGTAACTCCTGACGCAAAAACGACGGGGTCTAATGAGTTATCGTGTTTGTGTATGTGTTTGTATGTCTGTCTGTGGAACCGTATTTTCCGAATGGATGAACGGATTTTCATTGTGTTTTTTTTTATTTGAAAGGTGAATAAGTCGGGAGTGTTCCGAGCTGTGTTTGATAAAAATCGGTCCAAAATGACCGCGACAAAATGGCGGTTTACATATTTTTTTACAACTACCTCAATATAGGTATGAACTACGAAATAAAGGGCTTTTCTATTGGAATACTAAACTAAGATAAATTTCAAATCCAAGATGGCCGCCACGTCAAAATGGCGAATTATATTTTTTATACCTATATCAATTGAAAGGGCTTTCACGTAAAAATGTACACGATATTAAAATTGCACATAAATCATCCGCAGTCTATTAACGTCCTACTGATTGCCTCTTCTATCATAGGAACATGTAATTAGCTAGTTAAAGATAGATCCAATATAATAAAAGCAGTGATAGCCTAGTGGTAATAGTGACCGCCCAGACCTGGGCCTCTTCTCATGGCGAGCTCTCGCGCTCGCCCCACTCCCCCGGTAGCAACCCCTCAGGTGGTTATCGGCAAGTGTCTATCCGAAAAAGAAAAAAGCCTAGTGGACTTCGGCCTGCCTTTATTTTACTACAATACTGGAAACCAGTAATAATAATAAATAATAAATAAATAAATATACTACGACAATACACACATCGCCATCTAGCCCCAAAGTAAGAGTAGCTTGTGTTATGGGTACTGACTGACAGATGACTGATGAATATCGTTATAAATAATAAAAATAAATACTTGTAATATACATACAGACACCAAGACACTGAAAAACACTCATGTTCAACATTTTCCAGTTGTGGGAATAAACCCACGGCTTTAGACTCAGAAAGCAGGGTCGCTGCCCACTGCGCCAATCGGCCGTCAACCAGTGTCACTAGATGTCGCTAATTCGATTCAATACAAAACGTAGTTAACTCACACTCGATCTAATAAGTAAACGTACGTAGAAAATATCATTCTATGCACTCTGATGACGTAGAACATTACTAGGTAGATTTTTATTGTACTCCGCAAAAACATCGCGAAATCGATATCGTACGTTCACCGATAGTAAATTATCTGACTTGATTGCAGGTTATTAATATAAAGGTACCTATTCCGATGGTCTCACGTCCCTTGACCTTTTCGAGTCGGCGGCGTGTTTTAGCAAAAACTCGTATTTCTTGAAAACGAAGGTGTTGATCGAAGTGAAGGTTACTGTAGACATTTAAGGCATCAAAACGATCTTGATTCGTATGTTTCTCTAGAACGTTCGATGTTAATTTAAGAAACAATTTACACAGCGCTTTATTTTTAAAGAGATATCGGGAGCAGTTCCATTTTCCGGGCAATAATGAATCCCTGAAAATCACTTGATCGCTACATAGCAGCTAGTCTGCCAAATTGTACCTTCTACCTTAACGCTCTATTTTTTTTGGTATTTTTGTGAATTTCTCTCTGCGGTGTACAGAAAAAGTGTATTAATTCAATCCCATTATCTTTTTCAGGATGCAAGCATTTCGTATATGCAACATGTCTTGAGAAAAACCCTAAACCCTGTACGCAGACATAATCGCGGGCAACAGCTAGTTTATAACATAAGTAGTGGAATGAAATGTGTGTGGTTTTGTCTGTGTTGTTTTTCGGAATACTGTGTGTGTTAAATGCTCAACCAAAGATAGGTTATTTATTATATTAGACCTATTTTAACACATAATCCCATCAAACTCCGTACACATGATTGATCTTTGCACCTTACCAACCGGCACCATGAATTTTTTCAAGATTCTACTATGTCACATATAAACTATATCTAGTCCAATTATAACTATAAAACGCTATTCCATTACTGTGTAATATAAAAAAAAATGCTTTATTGCACACCGAGAAAAACAGACAATATTAACATGCAAACGACAAATTGAAGAACGTTTTTATTTCGCGGCCTTATCGCTAAAACCAACACCCTTAAGCTTTTATATACGAGAATGGGCACTTAAGTTTAAAATTAAATCATTAAAAATGCTACAGTTAAATTAAGTAGAAAACACTTTCATTATGTATAATTAATATACATAATATTAATTTTAGTTTCTGGAAAATGTAAACCAAATCAATGTCCTTGAAATCAAAATGAATCCCAAATAAAGTCTAGACCACACATCCATATAATTTAAAAAAGAACGCGCTAATGTTCATCATCTTCATTATATCAACTCATTACCAGCCCACTACAGGGCACGGGTCTACTCAATGAGAAGTGGTTGAGGCCGTAGTCGCTTACCCAGTGCGGATTGGTGGAGTCCATACAAGTTTGAAAACATTATTGTGAACTCTCAGGCATGCAGTTTTCCTTACGATGTTTTCCTTCACCGTTGAAGCGAGTGATGTTTTAATAAAATTCATATTATCAGGTGCATAACACAGGATATAGAAGGGCGATATTTAAAAAAAAGAGTGTGTATACTTATGTACACGCGTTAGAAGTTATACTTCTTTGGCGTATGGAAAAAAATAACTAAAATGCAGTAGCGATTAACGATAAATATTAAAATTAATCAAAAAGATTTTATTTAAATAAAAAAGGTTTTATTAACGTAATAATATTTATTTATTCACACTGTTTGTACTGTTACGAAACACGTGTTCTAAATATAAAAATGCTAGAATATACAACTTGAACATAGTTATCGATTTTCATGCCACCTACAACTAATTTTACGATGTAGAATTCAGGCGTCGGTGTGCGCATCGTAAAAATTCATTCTCATAATTTTTCTCGGTCGCGCCAAAAGAAGTATAACTTCAAAAAAAATTATGGACTTGATTTTATTATTTTAAAGTAACTACTTTTATCTACATATTGAAATCATGGATTGGTATCGCGTATCGGAGCAATATCCGTGCTTGTTTTATTTTCGTAAGGCCGTGTCGTAAAGGTCGATCGAGGTGAACACCCCATCAAGGAGAAGCATTGACCTCAGACCATATCCGCGTATGAACTCGTGGGGCTCTTTGGGTAGGCTAAGTTACTTAGCTAGCAGCGCGGAGGGTCTAGCTCTCCTATGAGAGATAATATGAGCTCAGCAATTGGATATCGATAAAGATGAGGATGATTACAAAAGAGTTTAAAAAATTCAAAAAATTCACAATTCATTTATTCAAGTCTGTCTGTTTGTAGTGACTCTACCACCGGTTCGGAAGGAAGATTCTACAGAGAAGAGGCCGGCAAGAAACTCAGCAGTTGCTCTTTTCCAACATCAACAATTTACATTTTAAATTTTAAAATTCATTTTTCTATCTTGTGAGAGATGAAAGCAGAGCCGGATGCTTCCAATCAACCTTGTCATAAATAATCGTATATACACAAAAAATGACCAGAATGTCGTATAGTTATCGTGTCGTAGATCATTAAATGACATATAGGTACAAATGATTGCATTACAAGCTTGTATTTAATTTTATTAAGTATCTTGATTTTTTTCTAATGTGTCTTTGTCTACGATTCATGTTTTGAAATCGATTTATAAGCACTCGCTGGCATCTGATTAGGCTCTATCTGATTGGGTGTGGGTACCCCATACTTTTTTTTGTTGAAAAAGTCTCGATGAGAAGTTAGTTCGATGATTACGTGCTTTAAAGGAGTTAGCTTTATAAGCTGGTTTGAAATAAAATTACTACTTATAATTAGTTTTTCAAAAGCATTCAAATATCGCAGTTATCTTTGTCTTTCACGGGGTCGGAAAAGGGATTCTACAAAGTCAGCAAGAATCTTTACTCTCCGAATGAACAGCACATATTGTAATTTATAACATAAATACTTAGCTATTCCCGTGTGAACCGTTTGCTTTCCGGGGATAGGAAAAAGCCTATGTAATTCTCCATCCTTTAAAGTAACTCTATTACAAAATCTTATTTAGGGAGTAAAGTAAGGGCAAACAAACTAACAAACGAACACACATTCGGATTTTATTGCTTTTAACCGCCTTTGTCATTGAGCCATTTATCCGTTCTACACTCCATTTATCCTAACTTGTCTAGTAATGTAAATAATTGTTTCTTTACTTTTTAATGTGAAGAAACAATTATTAAATAAATAAATAAATATACTACGACAATACACACATCGTCATATAGCCCCAAAGTAAGCGTAGCTTGTGTTTTGGGTACTAAGATGACTGGTGAATAATTTTAAGAATAATATTTATAAATACTTATAAAATACAGATAAACATCCAGGCACTGAAAAACATTCATGTTTATCACAGAAACATTTTCCAGTTGTGGGAATCGAATCCACGGCCTCGTACTCAGAAAGCAGGGTCACTCTGCCTACTGCGCCAATCGACCGTCATTATAAAAATGAAAACAAACATAATAGAATGAGATTTTCTTTATGTGGGTGTGTTTTTATTATTTTCTTAACAATTTAAAAGTTAAGTTCAGACTAAATAAACGAAAGGATTGCTTACATCATAAGAGTTGCAATCAATATAGAGTTAGCAGAACTACAGAAGCATGCTTACGGAACGTGGCAGTCAAGTTTCCAGAGAAAACTCAAGCGTGGAATGAGCTAACATTGTCTAGATTTCCAATAAGAATGTATATTTTTAGCGCCTGTTTGCTGTCAGACACGGTGGCAAACGTGCCAATTATACACAAATCATTAAACGAGACTAAATTGAGAGTTATTGAAATAGTTCTGTCCTTTTCTACAGGGAAGAGTGAAGAGAAGGTCCGAAGGGCGTGGTTGCCTGTATTTTTACTACTGGCTCAAGAGGCTTACCACCTACGATTCATGTTGATGAACACAAAGCGGCACTTTTTAGAACGTGTTCCTAGCATGCCCTGCGGTTTTTGGTTTTCCGTTTTTTTTTCCTTGGTTATTACTTTAGGATTTACCAATTACTTGGTTTAGTTTAAAGATCAGTCTTTTTTCAATACAACATCTAAAAAAGAGCCGTATTGTATCGGAATGTTCCTGTTATGAATATTTTTTATTTATTCCACTATAAGTTAGCCCTTGACTGCAATTTCACCGGCTGGTTAGCAAATGCAGTCCAAAATGGTAACGGGCTTTCCTGTTCGGGGTATATCAGCTACATTAAACCCATATCTCTAATCGTTTTCTACTCAAGAATCTTTATCTCAAGATTCTCATCGTACTGAAACGCTAAATAGCTTAGCGTCTTTGTCGGTAGGGCGGTAACTAGCCACGGCCAAAGTCTGCCAGAACAGAGAAAAATTAGGTAAACGACTTACAAAGACGCAATCATTGTAAAGTGGTGTTCACATACGTCATTAGTGCAGGCCGCGATGGAAAATACACAGGTTACCGTTGCAGCCCGTTACAGGGACGTCTCTGTAAACGAGTTATCCTTCCGGGTTCATACCCGCCGTGCTTCATTACCGTGACTTGGTGCTTTTTACGCCTCGCACAAACCCACCCGCCTTGAAGCTGGTTATTAAATAGCTAGTTTTTCACTTCCGCTTTTGTCCCTCATCTACAGTTTTATCTATATATATAAAAGGCAAAGGTGACTGACTGACTGATCTATCAACCACTACAGCTCTAACCACTTGGTGGTACGGGCTCAAATTTTGCACACAGACAGTTATTACAATGTAGGAATCCGTAAGAGTGTTAAATGGGGGATAAAAGTCAATTAATTTTTAAAGTTAATTCCATGAAACTTTTAATTTTGGGTTTTCGTGTTTTTAAAAATTCCATCTCCAAAGGCATCAAATTGGGGATGAAAATTTGTATGAAAGTTTCTGATTTTATAAGTAATTTACGTTCAATTTTTTCTATTAACAGCAAGACATTTTTTGAAACTTTTTATTTAAAATTTACCAAATCAAAAATTCAATTTAACGTAAGCGAAGCCGCGGACAAAAGCTACTTCTATATAGAATATTACCAGGTTTTACCGTAATTTAACTGCCGTGAAATAAATATAGTATACAGTACAGAAACGATGGTGTAGTTTTTTCTTACTTAACTAGCTGTTGCTATCGTTCTTTGCTCGCGTGCATTACGGTTTTCTACAAATCCCGTGGGAACAGTTTGTTTTTGCTGGGATAGGTCGACAAGTAACCTATATTACTCTTCGACCTTTCAACTTAACCTATGTCAAAAATCTAGTTAATTGGTTTCTTAGTTAGCGCATGAAATAAGTACAAACAAACAACACTTTCGTAATTATAATAGGTATTAGTATCTCTCTACAATCTTTTAACCCCTATTTTAACCACAAAGGGAATTTTAAAAAAAATATGCCGCATTTTAAGTCCAGTTTAATTCGTTCAAAATATAAACCTGGAAAACAGACACACTTGACACAGACATATAATAGTAATTAATCGTATTATATGAGCAGTTTTTTTGTAAATCACAGATTTATTTGTTTATTATTAAAGGATAGGTATATTGGATAGGATTTTTAGCGATATTCAAAATATATACGCCTATATATTCAATGGGAAACCATAAATGAAAACCATAGTTTGGTATGGGCACTTCCGAAGATGAAAAGATTATCCCAAAATTGTTGCGAACGTATAGCAAGAAAAAAAGTAAACTGTATCCCATCCAAGAAACCACACGATCGATTCTTCAGATGCTATTATCTGGAAGCCTGATAAATATTATTTATAAAATAATTTACCTTAGGCTTACCTACGCAGGCAATTTGTATTTTAGTTATACCTAATGTTTATCATAAAAGTTATATCGGCCTACACTACGATATTAAAGTCAAACATCACACTAAACAGCTTCTAAAAATACCGAGTAACAGACAAGCTGACAACACACGAGTAACTGTTTAGGACTGGCTCTCGTGAGACGCTGCTGGCACCATTTAACGAACAGCGCAGGCCGTTGCACGCCACTCGGCAAAGACAAAATTTTTGAAAAGCCAAAACCATAACCAGTACAAAACAACGCACAACTGTTAAGTATTTATTGGAGTACAATAGTACACTTTCTTTCTATCAAAAGGTAATACTAAAACTACACGAATTCCAAACATCAAGAAACGTGTATAACTGTCAACGAACGATACCCGACTAAATTAACCCCGATGTCAGGCTATATATACCAATGAGGTTCACTTATATCATAAATACGAAAGTGTGTTTGTCTGTTTGTCATTCCTTTAAGCCGTAACTTACTTAACTCCACTTCGTTATTGCCATACAGTTAGTTTAAAGGACTTTTTATCCCAGGAAAACTAACGGTTTCCACGAGGTTTGTAAAAAACTGTAATAAAATCGGGCGAAGAATGTGTGTGGCTAGTGCAGAATATAAAATGCCTATTCACCAAGAGTTTTATTTGCCGCTTTAATAGACCTTCATTGTATAATATGTAGGAGTAAACAAACAAGAGCGGCGCAAGGTTGAACCTTGAACTTTGTCAGCGATATCTCGGCATCCGCATTTAATTAACGATCGTCGGATCATTGGAGTCATTTGGCATAGCGGGCAATTTGCTTTCCCGTTTGAAAATGGGCCATCCGTGTTAGCTGTGTCCCGCAGTTACGGTCGCATTTTTTACAAATGAAAAATCTTATATATCTTCCCAATAAGAGGATTACAGACGCAGCGCAGTTTTAAACAATAAATAAAAATGTTTCTTTGTATATCAAAACCGTCGACGCAAAAACTACGGGGTGGTAGAAGTTTGTCGTGTCTGTGTATTTGTGAGTGCGAACCCTCGTTTGTGTGTGTGTGTTTGTGTGTGTGGCATCGTAGCTCGCAAACGGCTATTTTTTTCAATACTGTGTAATGAAACGGCTCGAATTGTAGAATATATAATGATAAATAATAGATTTCAAATTCAAGATCGCCGCCTCCACAATATGGTGAATTACATTTTTTATACCCTCATTGGGTTTTATTGGGTATCAAATAAAACGGCTTGACTAGTAGAATAATGGTATAACATTAATTATAATTTTTTAATTAATTATATACACCTACTTCTCAGGTTGATGGAAACAGAGAAGCACGTTGTAGGACATGTTCCTAGCCGTACGAAGTGTTGGTAGAGAAAAAACCGACACAAGGTACTGTAAATTGAGTTACTACGGGTAACTCAATAAAATATTTTTTTACGTAAATGTTAAAACGCTCAGATATTTTTCATTTAGGTTTTAAATTAAGCTCTCGCTTTCCACTGCAGAATAAGATTATGCGATGCATATTTTTGCAATGCAAATCGCTGTTTATCTATTACTATGAAATATTCATAGCGGACTTACCGTTTACGTCGCACCTTTTACACCCTGAACACCTTCTATTACAGTACTAATTACGCTTATATTCAACCCTTACTATGTGTTTTTGGAATACTGCATGTACGAACTCGTTCTGGAGATATCTCCGGGCGAGAGGAAAGAATTTTACTCGGTATTTCCGCTCCGATTTGGCACTTTTTTATATTTGAATACCACATATGTTAATTAATATTGGAGCTTCACACAAAAGGACAGATATTGTGCTTTATATAAAAGAAATTCGCATCGTTTTAACGAACTGCTGGGCACAGGCATCTCTCATAGAACCACCACGCCGCTTCAATGCGGAATGGTGGGCTTTAGTCACGAGTAAGTGATAATAATTGGGACCAACGGCTTAACGTGCTCTCCGAGACAAGAGGGTTGGCACCGGAAATTTCCTAACGATTCTTGACCCGACCCAGGATCCGAACCCAGGACCCCAAGAAGACGGTTTACAGAAATTTAAGATTAATAAATAAATTGATAATCAAGTTTACCTAAACTTTGATCACATGATTCTCTGCGTAAAACTGAAAGCTTACTTTTCCCGCTTATTATTCAAATACAACATAGGTATTTATGTTATATATTTTATTTGTATATATAGGTATATTTATATATATATATATATATTATTTATATATATATATATATATATATTTTATTTATATATTTGTATAATTTTAAATCTTATTTATTGCACCACCTATCTCTTTTCTATGTTATTTCCTTTTACGCCATTGGTTGCCTGGAAGAAATCGCCATGTAGCGATAAGGCCACCAAATTGTACTCTCTTTATATGTATTTATATCTTTGTAACTACTTATTTTTCTTTGTTGTACAATAAAAGTGTATTCATTCATTCATTCATACAATCAAGTGAAATGTTCCATACAAATATATTACTTTGTAAATAATCATAAAGTCTCACACATTCTGAAGATTTGCATAGACATACCGACAGAAAATCATTACATCATATTTTAAACTATATTTTATTTATTCTACTATATGGTCTAACAAATGGATAAAATGTTATCTGGTGGTAACTGAAAGTGCAGGCTAAGATGGTAGTGGGCTAACCTGTTAGGTATTATGTCAGTTATGTCACACCCATACTTATCCCTAATCGGTTTATATTTCGCATCCGTCCGGAACGCTACATCACTAGGCAGCTCGACTTTTTCAGCAGGATGGTAACTAACTACGACCGGAACCTCTCAACAATCCAGACCACTAAAAATTCTGAAATTCTAAATTTTCCAATTGGCCCGACCCCGGGACCACTACGACAGGGCGTCGTTAAAGAGCTTAATATGAGGCCGTTATTTCCAGATGACAGACAGTTAATTTTATTTATTTGTATAATATATTTGTAAAGATGTATATGCTGTCTTTGGGAGAGGTCATACGGCAATATCGCCGTGAATCTCGAAGGGCATCTTATAATCTTACAAATATACTCCTCGTCGGCTGTTGAGTTGCGTCCGGTCGTCGAGCCGTCTCGCTTGGCGTCTGTATCCTTAGTTCTAGATATGCGCGCTCGCAATAGTGGAGTCGTTTTCGTATATTAAACCCTGCATCATCAAAGTGAAATGGACCTAATGTCGTTCACTCCAGAGTTGCAAATTCTGTACGATTTTTTTCTTTACAAACGTTGCGTTAAAAGCCCGAGCAAAAGAATTTAAGGAATTTTAAAGTTTTAAATAAATAAGAATAAGATCCATTTGACTCCCATAATTATGTATTTCCATACTCGAAAACGACTGCTCAATTGCGAGCGAGAAAATCTTGTACTAAAACTACTGTGACCTTGTGACAATCCTCACTGCACGTGTCACAACGTAACTATAGGCGAAGGTTGACACTGACACCGTTTACAGTTTATCAGATACGATGTTCTCGAATATATTACGTCTATACTTAGCTATAGCTAACTAACTTTTTGGAGTTATGTGCGTTTTAAGCAATTATATATCACTTGCTTCAACGGTGAAGGAAAACATCGTGAGGAAACCTGCTCGTCTGAGAGTCCTCTAACTCGGCTAGCGTGGTAGGGACTTCAGCTTAGATTTCAGCTTTATCTGCGTGCACTGAGTAAGCGGTTCGTCATACGTTTATACAATATACTACAATAAAATGGTCCTTTAATAGATTTAAAAAAAGGCAGCACAGCCATAAGTAAGGTACCTCTTATCACTTATGAATAATTGTGATGTGCAATATCTTTAGAAATTATTCTTATCCAGACATCGTTGTGTCGATATCCCTTGCACATTATAGCATATTATTTGAACATACAGTTCGGGAGATACTTTAAAATTTACGCGCGATCTCGCGGTTGCGGTAGGGAAGTTTACGTCTAGTAGCCGTACAACATTTCGTTCCTACTACAGCTAGTTTTATATAAATACTAGCTGATGGGTGGTGAGTAATGCCCACGACTACGTCCGCGTGAACTTTTTGATTGCCCGTTCCCAATAAAAGTTTAGAAAAGAGTCCGATTAATGTCGCACCTGATGGAAACACACCTATTATCGTACGGAATCGATTTAGAGCTTTGAGATGTTGCCCCAAATTGGACGGATTTCACAATAATACTTATAAAATGTTAGGCTCTAAAACCCTCTCCCCTACGAGAGAGGAGGCCTTTGGCGGCCTGATGATGATTCACTAGACCAACAATACACATATTTGGTTGTTTGGAAGCCTCTGAGGCTCAAGAAGGTGGCGGGAACCTGATTGTTAAAATTTCCAATAGATGTCACTCAATATCGTTATTCCACGAGAATACTCGATCGAGTTGTAGGTATTTAAACGGTATTAAACGTTTCGATTGTATCATATCAAATCAATGCTATAAACGAAATAAACGTAACCATGGTTGACTTTTAAAAGCGACCCTAAGGCAAGTGGCGTAAAAAAAAGATCTTCTGTCGCTCTGTTGCTGTTGAGCTGTGCGGACAAAAAATACGTGAAGAAACTTTCGACTATTCCGCCCGATAGCATTATGAAACGGTTTGCGAAAGCGATTGTTGCGCCACGAGGCACGAGCGACGAGTTTGACAACGCCACAACCTCCCGATATCATCTTAAACCGGTATTTGAATGGTGGTTAAAGAGATATCAGTTCGCCGTGGGAGTTCTGTGGTCGCCACAATTTGTATTATACGTAGGCATGCCCGCGCGATCATTCCAGCTGCCCGATTTCGTAACTAATCCAATAATTTACCGAGCGCCTGTCTTCATACAAAACGCATCTTTTTTTCAGTACCACAGTTTCGAGAATGTATAGAAATGATAGCTCACCACCACGTAGCAACCGTCACAAAAGTTTCTAGATAGGAGTATCTGCAGATAAGATGACAGTAGAAAGGTATCGTACGATGCTAACAAACAGGATGCCAACATAACGTATCTTTCTCTCTCCTATTTGTCCTTTCGGAGCGAACATCGAAATCATCTCCTGCTTTGTATACGCGATTGCTGAATCGATTGTTCTGCGCTTTAACTACTTTAGTGTATCGCAGGTTCTGCCTTAACCCCCTTTAAATTCCCCTGTGGTTTTAGTCAGGAATTTTTTTGGACTCTTTGTAGAGATTGACGAAACTATTCAACGTATCATTTGCAGCAAAGTATTGTATGTGGTGTATCAATTGGATCTTTGTGGCTCAATCGATCTATAAAATTGAGAAAACAATTATGTAATATCTGATGAGCGCATGACAACAGTTTCGTCTTCCACGTCTTGCATCACAACCACAGAATTAAGAACATATAGAAACCGTGTACACGACTAATATTGAAGCATCAAAAAACACTCCACTTTAGAATAGTCTCTCGAACAAACTTCTAGTGACTTCATACCATTCAGCAGATGATAGTAATTATTTTACCTCTAATGTTCTAAGCGTTTACCATAAAATGTGCAATGGGAAAAAAGTTTGTGAGGTAGTTACATACGGGTGTAAAGTGAGACGTGCGCGGGGCGTTTCCACTGTTTTTGGATACAATAATGGCTGAATGAGGATTCTGTACGTTCTTAATTCTATGATTACAGTAGATTTTACGCATGAGTTGCAGATTTAGATTTTAACTTTACGTAAGAGATATTTCGATTGCCCCATTAAAGGAGTACGAACAGAGGCGCCCGCGCCAATGGCTCTGGTTCGAACGTTATTTATACTTGTTAAAGTGATTTTACTGCTGAGCTGTTAATTGAACAAACCAGACAGTTTAGGGAAGTTATCTTATCTATATCTCTACTAATCATAAAGTTTTCACACAAAATGGGACTGTTTAATAAGTATTAAGTACTCGGAAACGCACATAGTAGTAAAATTCCTGGAGAGGTCACCGCCCAATTGTATTAGGAAAAAGAACAAAGGCGTGAATGTTCTTTATGCTTTAAGTTTACAGCTAAGGTGTTAGCAGATTAGACATACCTAGGGTAGACGGCTGATTGGCGCGAACTCTCTGAGTCCAAGGCCGTGGGTTCGATTCCCACAACTGGAAAATGTTTGTGTGAGGAACATGGATGTTTTTCAGTGTCTAGGTTTATCTGTATACCTTTAAGTTTTTATGTATTTTATTCATAAACATATTTGATCAGTCATTTAGTATCCATAACACAAGCTACACTTACTTTGGGGCTAGATGGCGATGTGTGTATTGTCGCAGTATATATTTTATTATTTAACAGTGTCCGTAAATGCTTAGCAAAAAAATTCATAACCTTATTTGACACCGTACTTGATGCTTCCAGTAAAAGCGCTGCCTCAGAGAACACCAATTTGAACAGCCTCGTCGTTTAATTGTTCTTTGGAACAGACAGATAGGGTCGAGTTGGTCGAGATGAACAAGAATGCTTGGCGCTTGGCAGGTAAGTACAGTATCTCTGCAATGTAAACTAGGTAGAGATGGCGGTGAGCTACACGACGGGAACTGGTTCAGGCGAGGGGCGGAGGCGCGGGCCCCAGACGGAGGGACGTCATTGACCTGCCGCCCCCGCCACCGCACCCCACCGCACACACCCCGCAAACACCCGCGCGAACCGTAACTTCATTGTATTGCTGCACTGCGAATCAAATTCGGTGTAGCGGAGACGTTTTTGCTAACATCGTTCAAGTGAACTCGATTAATCGGCTTTTTGATAACAGGAAACGGGGTAAATATAGCCTATGGAGACATTTCTAACTTTATTACGAAACGCTTTGGTCGGCGAGACGATAGGTTGTGGTTCTAGAAGGCAGGATGTATCTTCGAAATAGGCTCTAACTACTTATGTCCTACCTGTTGAATTTATGTACTTGATGTTTCATAAGCTAAGTTGATTTCAAAGCACCCTATTGGAAACTGAGTTACTGCTTAAAGCGATGGTAACAGTAAGCCATCTGGAATAAAAAAGTAAAGTTTCATTTAGATTTTGAACTTGACCCAGTGGATTCAACGAGCCGAGTTTGAAATGATCGCCCGTTCTTTAGGCCCGGCCGGGTGCGTAGATTCGGCCGACCTTCGGGTTAAACTTTTTGTTCCCTGCCTCCGCTCTTTTTGTTTACTCTTTGAAAACCATTTGTTAACATTTGAATTCCTTTGTTTAGTCGTTGTTTGGTTGGCAACAGTTCATCCGTCTGTAAAATACCCAGTTGTTTAATATAAATTATAGTGGGTGACACGCAAGCCGCCTGGAACCGATGTGTAATTTTTTGAAAATTGCTAACCGTTGTCCATCCTGCTGTCTGATTTAGTAAATTTTCGGACAAGTTGAGCATCAGTCGTCTTCATTGAACATTTTGTTATATTATTTGTTTTTTAGTAAGAACAGCGGTTAGCAACCTTTTGGAAGTTACTAGATTGGACACCAGATCTCGGAAGGTTCCTTTTTACTAATTCTTATTTTTTTGCTGTAAAATCTTGAAAACGATTGCACATTTTAGCTTGCCGGTGTGGTTGATTATCACGTTAAAGTACCTGCTTTTCATAATAAGTATACCGTGGACGTGCCAAAAACACACAAAGGAAAGGAGAATAAGTTCTGAAAGCACCCTTATTAGTCCAGATACCCTACTACCAATGAACCCCTGGCGCAGCGGTGAGCGCTGTGGTTGGTCCTGGGTTCGTTTCCGGGCAGAGGAAATTTGGTAAATTTTCTCTTGTCTGGTCTGACGGGAGGCTTCGCCCGTGGCTAGTAACCATCCCTTCAGCAGAGACGTGCTTTTAAGCGATTTAGCGTTCCGGTGCGATATCGCGCAAAAACCGATCGGGCTGCGGGTTACCACCAGGTGAGATTGCAGTTACAGTAGCAGTTAACTTTTAGGGGAATAAAAAAAATATAGATACAAATTTTAAGTGGTAAGTAAAAATAGGTACTTTTTATTACGCATATACTGTAAATAATTGAAGGTGAATGTCGTTTGGTGAACATGTGCACCGGAGTTGTCAAGACCTCTTGTCGAAATGGGATGCACTCCCATACACACTTGAGTGTGGAGAGGCGTTGGACACATGGCTGGGATGTGAAATAAGCAAGGGAACTCCATGATTACTTTCTCAGTATTCGTTGATACTTGATACTGTTTTTAATAATGTCGCATGTCGCACGGGAGAGAAAAGGTCCCATAGGAGTTACGTTGTTATTACAAATGTTTGACAGAAAAACTTACTTATATCTTTTTTGGACATATTTAACTACAGATATTCATACTTATCAGAAGTGGGACAACTGTAGCAAGAGATCGAAATGGATAGATTCGTGTGTCTGTTTTTTTTAACAACCCAGCTTTTATCATGTCCAGATATCTCACGGATTTTTATAGACCGAAATAAAGTTCTCATAATAACACACGACTGATTAGTTGAAGAAAAAGTACTGATAAACAGTGCATTTTGAGCTGTTAAAGATCTTCAATACAAAGGCAAGGCTATAAACAGCAAAAAATATCTATATATAAAGACGTTGTGTAGTCGCTTCGGCCGTGGCTAGTCACAATCCTACCAACAAAGACGTGCCGCACAGTAATTTCGCTTTCCGGTAACAATGCCGCAAAGAAACATACCCGTATGGTATGGATTGAATATAATTCTCATTCAAGTTCTTCAAAAAATCTAGGAAGGTAACTTTTAATACGTCTTTCTGCAGCGTGTCACAGCTTGAATAAATTTGTGGAGTTCACCAAACTTAGCCATCCCATTGTTGGGGTAGTTTTATTCTTCTTAATTCTCTGTTAAAATTTGTTATTTATTATTGTTTTATTAGTATCATAATGGGGATGTTTTATTTTTTTGGTCACCTGCCTAACTAACAAGTACCTATCTACTTTAACTAGCTAATATAGTGCGCGAGAACGTGACAATTTTCTTAACTTGTAACCGCGCCGCTGACTTAATAAGGTTGCGAACCCCTGGTATAGCGCATTCGCTATTCACAAATTAATGCGTATTGTCCTGTATATACCAAGTCAGAGGTCAGTTGGTTCAAATACACTACTATTTCCACACAATCATCCTTACTAACACTATAAATGCGTGTTTATTTGTTCTACTTTCGCGAAGCCTTAGTCGCCTCGTACGACACCCCCGGGAAGAGAAAGGATGATGTATTTTCTTATCTGCCGTCACCACACGGCACGGTTAAACTAAGCTTACGTATATGTATATCGGCTTTACGAAGCGATAGGACGAGTGATAATAAAAAAGTGCGTACAAAAACGTGTAGAGTACAAAACTTGGTGTCACTGGCACCCACTTAGGGCGTATCTGTTGACTGACAGCAAAAACTGAGAGCAGTCACCCACAGAAATAGATCTATATGGTGGATTTAACCAAAGTTTTATACCTGCAGATCAGTGGCGTGCACAGGGTTTTTGACCAGGGTATGCATAAAGCAGGTACATGGGCATAAAATAGAAAAAATCCCCACCAATACGAGTTTATACACAATAATTTGGGTATGCAGTGCTTTTGTGCATGTATGAAGTGCACGCCACTGCTGCAGATAGATTTGCAATTTCAAAAACTAAGCGGTGCGCGCTGGACAGTCGATTGGCGCAGTGGGCATTGATCCTGATGTCTGAGTCAAAGGCCGTAGGTTCAATTCCCACAACTGGAAAATGTTTGTGTGGTGAACATAAATATTTTTCAGTGTCTGAATGTGTATCTGTATATTATAAATATTTTTTTATGTTATTCATGAAAATATTTCTCAGTAATTCTTAATACTCATAAAAAGTTAAGCTTACTTTGGGGCGAGATCGCGATTTATGTATTTTCGAAGTATATTTGTTTATTTTTTTGCACCTGAAGGGTTCCGCACAAAGGTAAATACAACTTTAGGTATAAACTGCATTATGAAGATTGCCCAAGAAACCCTTAAAAGGACAAAAGGTAATCATTTTAATTTTATTCATTTGTATATAGATAGGTGCATGCCGGGTAAAAAGCTTTATTATAAATGTATGCGTTCTAAATGTAGAGCAGAAATGGTCGACGGATTGATTTTCTAATAATATAAAATCTAATACTAATGCTCTTGTTGCTAAGTGGGTAATAATAATTACATTAAATAAATAAATAAATAAATATACTACGACAATACACACATCGCCATCTAGCCCCAAAGAAAGCGTAGCTTGTGTTATGGGTACTAAGATGCCTGATGAATATTTTTATGAATTATACACATAATACTTAGAAAATACATATAAACACCCAGACACTGATAAACATTCATGCTCATCACACAAACATTTTTCAGTAGTGGGAATCGAACCCACGGCCTTGGGCTCAGAAAGCAGGGTCGCTGCAAACCACGCCAATCGGCCGCCAATTATACTGTTTGTAACCGACATCAAAAAGGAGGAGGTTATCAATTCGGATGTTTTTTTTATGTATGGTAGGGCATAATTTCCGCGACTACAAGCTTGTTGTATAAAATGGTTTTCAGGCTTGATTTTATCATTTTTTTTACTTTTAGTTTGTATAACATTTATCCTCGAAGTCGGTTTTTTTTTTTAATTTTTTCTATTATCTAGTCTTATTATATCAGCAATATATTCGTTACTTTTTAGTGTTAAGTATTTTTAAAAGTCAATAAATTACCTACTAATTTTAGCACATTTGTTTCACTTTCATATTTTAAAATAATATTTCATTATGAAAATAATAAGATACATAGATAAAAGAAAAATCTAGTGTATATATATTTATATAATCCTTACCTTAGGGTATATTGACAATGATTAGTGAAGTCGACGTTAAGCGAATCTGAAAAAGAAAGAAAATAATTGTAGAAGATTCATCCTCGGCCTAATAATGTCCCACTTCTAGCCACAGGACTGTCAAAATAGTAGTCCCACCGCGCTGTTTCAATGAAGGTAGGCGGACTTTAACGAATATTATCTTATGACATGTTATCACTAAAAAGTCGTCTCTGCTACACAGGGGCAAAGAAGAATGAAGAAGATTAAAAAGAAATATCAAATGGGACAAAAATAACCAAACTATTTTTTAAACAGTTTAGTTATTTTGTTTTTTTTTTGTTCTTTATTTACTTGCACTAAGATAGCTTTTCCTCGCGTTTTTACTCGCTTTAAAACCGAAGGTTAATAACGTAATGTTAATAATATTATATATACATATATGTATATAAATATAGTTTACGTATATTAATAGTCCGTTTTTTAGTTTAACAACCACGTACTAATATACGTAAACTTTCGTCTCGAAGTTAGTGATTAAGTCTTAATATTTTAGCCCAAACAAATATTAAATATTAAACGAAACGTGGGCAACGAGCGTGATACGAAAACGAAAACAAAATGGTTTTTGGGTTAAACAAACTGTAAACGGTGTCACGAGAATATCGCCTGCGCCCGCACCTGTGACTGATATACAGTTTGTTATTAGAGTGGGTGGGGGAAGTGGTGATAGCCTAGTTGATACGGCGTCGGCTTTCTTTTCAGGGGATCGAGTTCGATACCCGGCACGCGGCGCTAAATTACGGAGTTAAGTGCGTTTTTAAAATTTGAGCAATTGAATATCACTTGCTTTAACGGTGAAGGAAAAAATCGTGAGGTAACCTTCGTGCCTTAGAGTTCTCTATAATCTTCTCAAAAATTGTAAAGTCGACCTACTGGGCCAGCGTGGTGGACCTTGGCCCTTTCTCATTGTGGGAGGAGACCTATGCCCTGTAGTGTGCCGGTTATGGGTTGATGAATGTAGATTGGTTGTAATCTACATAATTCTCCTTTTTTTTAAATATGAGAAATGGTTCATAACAACACACTCAGATTTTTTTGCAAGATAAACATATTTTAGTTACGTGTATAACATGGACTCGGCCTTGACATCAAATTTTCGCTGCATCTTGTTTCAGGCGAGTTTATTAGTAGGTATTTAGGTTGGTAATAAAGGTGTTAACCCAGTTCATACAAACTGACACACTAAATGCTCATTTACATAAAATTCTCGACTTATTAATATATTAGGCGTTACTGGTCATTGTCTATTAAACTCTAGTAGTAGAGCTTTTAAGAGCTTGCCCTTGGACTTACCCGCCATACTTATGCTTGGCCAGCCGATTGGCGCAGTGGGCAGCGACCCTGCTTTCTGAGTTCAAAGCCGTGGGTTCGATTCCCACAGCTGGAAAATATTTGTGTGATAAACATGAATGGTTTTTCATCGTCTGTGTGTTTATCTGTATATTATAAGTATTTATGTACATCCTCATCCCTACTAATATTATGAATGTCAATGTAAGTTTGTTTGTTACGCTTTCACACAAAAACCACTTAACCGATCCTCATGAAACTTTGTACACATATTCTTGGAAGTGATAGAAGTAACATAGGATACTTTTTATCCCGACATTAAGCTCGGTTCCTTTGGGAGAGGGGAGGAGTGTTTGACGATTTTACACCATAACTCCGACAAATTTTAACCGATTTAAATAATTATTTTTGTACTGTAGAGGTTATAATATGTGTTTAATTTCGGTCAAACAGTGGTTGGAGATAGAGGACAGCAGCAAACCCCTCATTTAAGGCTTAACGATACTACATACTTTAATTTTAATATTTTTTTTAGTGTTGTGGCCAGAAAATGGACAGAAGATTACTAATGTGGAAGATTTAACAAACTATATAAATATAGACTGTAGAAAAAGATGAAAGTCGATTTCAGAGCAAGGGTTATCTAAGACGTGACGAGTAGTTAAATGAAAACAAAGCCTAGTTCTAGATGTTTTTATACCGACATACTCTACTTTTAGTTGTGAAAGATGATACAGCCGGTGGGAGATTATTTACCACTCTATCGACAAAGACGTGCTGCAAATCGATCTAGCGTTCCGGTACGAAATCACGTAGGAACCGATTAGGAGTATTGTTTATAACTGTCCTCCTCCTAACAAGTTAGCCCGCTGCCATCTTACGCTGCATCATCACTTACAATCAGGCGCGATTGCTGTCAAGAGATAACAGATAACTTGTTGGTGATTTTAATAAAAACACAGTTTTCGTTTGCGAATCTGTTTTTCTTCAGGTTAATTTCCAAAGTATAAAAACTAAAGCAAAAGATTACATCATTAAATCCCCAAAGCTCCGGACATACTTATATTACTTTTTAAGTATTTCTATAGTAACAAAATTATTTAAAAAAAAAACTAAGTGTACTTATAGCAGAGGTCGTAAAACCGACCTTAGTTCTAAAGCCAGGCATAGATAATTTTCGGTTCATAAAGCAAGAACAAAGAGCGTCTTCACGAAACCAAAGTTCGAACAAGACAATCTATATGAATGAAATAGTCGATAAAATAGGGTATTTGATAGAGATAAATGGTGAAGATTTAAGGATTAGTACTGAAATAAATTAGCTCTGTCCAAAAAGCTAAGCCGAATGATTATCAAATTTATTTAAAGTCAATTCGGCAACTCGAAAACTCCTTATCTTAATGATACCTTATCACATTCTAATCATCCTGAAACAAATACATATAGCGATCTATATGTATTTGTTTCAGGAGAGGAGTCAAAATTTAAGTCACAGCATGCATTTCCAATTTCAGGATCAATGTCGAGTCCCACTAATAATTATTATACGTAAGCTTATAGAAAAGTCCTATTATAGTATAAAGGACTACGTAATCGATAAAAAAGCTTGGATGTAAATAATTGCTCTAACCAGGTTGCTCTTCTAATAAATTTAAAATGATATTGTGAGATGGTGATAACAAAAAAAAACACCCGGCTAAGTTTGTTATGGGCTTCTTCTTAGACCAGGACGCGTTTAGAACCCTCGTAGCTTTAGTTTTAAGTTTACGAATGTGGTTATCGCCATCATCTCACTACCGTGTAATTCTTATGTAGGTACGCATCAAGAGTGCCACCTATGGGGCCTACTTGAATAAAGATATTTTTGACTTTGACTTTGACTTTGACTTTATCGGTTGTTTTTTAGTGTTGCTAAATGAGGTTGCAAGAACTGAAATTATGAATAATATACTATGTAGTTCGTGACTGCGAAGATTTTCTATACTTAACCATATTTTTGACCAAATGGTTGTTCGCTTTATACGTACACATTTGACTAAACATTACATTACAAAAAAATTCTCGTTCTCCATAATGTTCTCATCTCAAAGGCGTTCAACAAACTGCACTGGGCCAGCGTGGTGGACTACGTCCGAAACCCTTCTAATTTGTGGGAGACCCGTTTCCTGTAATGAATTGATATGATGGTGACATTAGATGTTAAAAAGTCCTCTAAGCCTACTTATCTCTTATAAATAAGCCAAAATTGCACGTCAATAAAACATAATATGTTTAAATAACTGTGGGTATTGAATAACTCAATGATTCATCAGTGACGAACCGAAACCTTTGAACTTATGAATGCGAAATTTGAAACGTAGGTAACTTAAGACGAGTCGCGGAGATCCTCTACAATGATCGTGTTATAAAATAACATATACATTAAGTTATTGTTGAAATTGTATGTATTGTACGTTTAACTAAAATATCGGCTAACATCTTAGGACCCTCTGTCCTTAGCTAGATATCAGTTTTTAGTAGGAGGAGCAGATAAAATACAGCTAAGACTACTGTCCTTCAATCTTACCAGAATCGATAACTAGATACCTAAGTTATGCCAAAATAGCATGAATATCGATTTATCCACTACAGCTCTACGAAATTTTATAAGAACAAGGTTGCTGACGCAGTCACCTCCGATACTAAATCTATGAACAATGATTGTTATTATATTCGATCTTGATGGAAAATAGCAGTTGGTGGGTTTCTCGCCGGCTCTTTTTCTTAGTCTAAACTGCCGAGCAGTAGTTATTACAATCAAGCAGCCTTAACAATTCTAATAGGACTACTTGAAATTGAAATCTATAAATTTTATTTTTATAAAACAAAGCACCCTTCTTTTTGGGTGTTAAAACGAAACATCGTACCGTTAGTTAACATACGAGTAACTTTTATTTAACATCTATTTCGACAGTCTCTTGTCGTGCTCAGGTCACGTGATCATTATGATAGTGCCAATTCGTCAACGAGGTGCACGCGCGCATAACATGGCCGACAAGATGGCGGCGGTGAAAGTGTTGCGGCCGGCATCCGAGCGAACTGGTGCCGGTCACATCGAGCATCTATCTACAAACTTAAGAGCTATTGCACAATTTGTTAAACCTGTAGTAAATTAAATGGGATCCGGTTTCAGTTATTATACCCATAAGTGGTTAACTTTGTGTTATTTATTTTCACAGATACCTCACTTTGAGGTAAAGTAGGTACATACTACAATTAAGTTAGGCTGAGTTCTGAATCTAACTTTCGAACGCTAGAGTCGCTAACTATACTTATCGTTAGACGTACAATGCCCTTTTCTTACAATTAAATGTTAATGTGACCGATGTTAATAAAAAATAAATAAATGTATTAACATCGGTCGATCAAAATATGATATTTCATATTCAATTGGATGATGTATTCATCTTCCAAGTGAATGTCACGGTAAAAGGTAGATAAAAAATCTCGCAGAACTTTTTCGCTCAAACGCAATACGAATGCGTATCTTGGGAGGTGTGCATAATGTATATAATAGGTATTTCCATCATTGTAACTAACATAACCATAACCTTCCATACATCAACTAATTATACATAACTAGGTAGTGATGCGAAAAAACCCGCTCTGCGTTACGTTGTGAAATGATTTCGTTCAGTCAAAATGCATGCAAAAACGTTAGGCAATAATGAGGCAGATCAGAATACAGTTATCACTACACCTCACGTAAATTATAAAACTGATTTTGTCCAAGCACGCTTATCTCAGTAACTACCAAAAGTCATTTAAAGGCTTAATTAAAGGCTAACGGTTTTTTTCCGTATATAATATATTTTTTTATAAAAAATAAATAATAATTTGTTTGTTCCTACTTAACATACTTCGTCATGGCATACTAGTTATTACCGACACACAAATACTTATGTAACTAATTAAAAAATATGTATCGATACCAAAACAAATCAGGCAGCTACCTCAACACTATTTGTGAACACAGTATCCATGTAATTAAAATCTTTACAACATAGGCTGCGGTTCTCACAAGACGAGCGACCTTGAAATGAGCCGACACTATTTATAGACTACCTAATAGTGTTGCTGCAACTGTTGATTTACAATCATCGTGAGTATGAATGTGGAAGATAATCAAATAGCTTTTCGCTACGAAACATATGCGATGGAATTCTACATTTTAGCTAATGCAAGTCTTCGTCCGCGTTAATTACGGTTTTGACAAATCCAGTGAGAGCCGTTTGTTTTAAACCAAATTAACAGTATACCAAAAATGATATTGATTTGTCGCATAGTTATTGCGTGAAGGAAATGCAAACTAACAAATAAACTATCGCATTTATACTATTAGTCTGAAACTGTAGGACTCAACTCAGCGGGCGATGGAGTGAGATGGATGCTTGGAGTATCAGGAGATCGACGGAGATATGAGTTACCGAAGAGAAGAACCAGAGTTAGAGTCATAGTTTAAAGATTCGCGAAGCTAAAGTGACCATGGGCGAGGCACATAGCTCGGAGAACCGATGGACGTCAATAGTAGTCTGATAGCCCAGCAGTTGTTGTTGATGTCTTCGGCTTAACTTTCTGGGGGCAGAGTTCGAATCCCAGTACGCACCTCTAACTTTTCTAAGTTATGTGCGTTTTAAGTAATTGGAATAAGGACTTGCTTTAATGGTGAAAGAAAACAACGTGAGGAAACCTGCATGCCTGAGGGTTCTCCGTAATGTTATCAAAGGCGTGTAAATTCCACACATCAGCACTGAGCCAGCGTGGTGGACAACGGCCTAAACCATTCGCACTGTGGGAGGAAACCCGGCTCTATCACGTTCGCCCTAGACTGTGATCTTAGCTGGTAGTCAGTTATGATGCAGTCTCTGATGGTAGTAGATTTAAATGAGTATGACAACGACGTCAATGATGATAATGTCAACTACGATGACGACGACGTACGCTATTCAATATTTGACACTTGTAGAGTAGCTTTATTCCTAAGTACCCGTGACCATAACAAAGCCGCCGAAAGATTTTCGGAAACATAAACGTCAAGAAACACATTATGGGTGCACAAAATAAAAAATACATAAAAAGCTGTTACTGAAAATTTTTCGCCTTTTTTTCGTGCCAAATAATAGAAAAACTCCCATTGACGTTTTCTAGTTACATCACCGTCTTTTAAGCTTAGAAAGGACATCCCAGGCCACAAGGTTGGTGGTAGACAAAGTAATTGAACAAGATCGTCTCGATCTCAGCCCCATCCAGCTTCCGACATGCCAGCCATGAATCATAATTTAACGCATGACACTCGCCTGATTTACGATCGCTAATATTGTCTCGCTCTAGAATATAAACTCGATAATTTTATACACTTACTATATATACATAGTAAAAATTGTCGTACCAAGCAGATAGCCCGACCATTATTGCTATAAAAAAATTAGCTCGCGCTTACTATCAGTAAGTGGACAACCATTGCATATTATACAGAGCAACACTTCACAAGGCATGAAAGGAATACGTCCTGCAAAATGACTTCCTGTGTCTCTCATCCTGTGACGTAGGTGGTAAGCCATCTGCCTGTAGTTAAACCGATCACCAAGCCCTTTAAGACGGTAGTACTTCCCCGGACTAGCTATCACAAAAAGCTCGGCAACTATTAAAATATTAGTTTTGTTTCAATAGTCAAAAGTCGAAGTAGTTGAAAGTCAAAGTCAAAGTCAAAGTCAAAGTCAAATATTTCTTTATTCAAAAAGGCACATAGATGGCAGTGAGTAGTGATGGCGATATATGCAATCGTTAACTTAAAACTAAAGCTTCGAGGGTTCTAAACGCGCCTTGGTCTAAGAAGAAGCCCACAACAAACTTAGCCGGGTGTTCTTTTTGTTATCAGCATCTCACATTGTCATTAGAAGATATTCAAATAAATATTAATTATTGACATTAGCCGATTTACAGAAAGCCTCAATGTTGTGTTGCTGAGCCGTGGCATAACAAACCTTATGACATAATCACTTGTAACAAACTTCCACGGACAATCATCATAATTACCAACACATTGCCGGCCCACTAAAGGGCACGGGTCTCATCTCGGAATGAAAGCATTGGCCGCAGTCCACCACGCTGGCCCAGTGGCCATTGGTAGACTTCACACGCCTTTGAGAACGTTATGGAAGACTCTCAGGTGAGTAGTTTTCCTCACGATGAGTTCCTTTATCGTCATTGCAAGTGATACTTTTAATTGCTTAAAACGCTACTACGCTAAACTAGGCTATCACCTATTTTCTATAGTTAACGTTTATTCGCATAGTGTTTGGTTATGGAAGAAGCATTATTACTTTTGCGGAAAACATGTGACTGTAGGTCTCAGCGAGGTACCATCTTGTTTTGTAATTGTAGAGCTCGATGAAAATAAAATATTTTTTTTTTTGTTTTCCTAACAACAAAAAAACGACGCCATTGTTCCAAACAAGTACAAAGGTATTTGCCCCAGTTCGAAGCTGGAGCGTGTTTAATTAGAAACACGAATCGAATCGGATTCCAAACGTCCTGCCGCCCGATAACCCTTCGCCCTCGTGTCGTAAATACCTATAAATGTATTACGTACTAGTGTGATAAAGTGCGGACATCGAGACAAAGTCGCGGCCGTTAACCCCGGGCTATCAGCTGACGACATCGCTTAACTGCGGAGAAATTATCTTTCGTGCAATATTTCGGTCGTTACTCGTTGACTTTTTGTCATAATATACTCCCGAAACAAAAATTTGGCTGTTTTTCTTTTTCGTTCTGACATAAAATAAGACTACTGATCATATGTGATTATATATCTGTAACACATGATTAAGTTCGTTATATATCTGTAACACATGGTTAATAAAAGTGTTAAAGTAACTTACTTTTATTAATCATGTGTTACAGATATATAATCACATATGATTATATATCCCCCATCATATGATTATATATCACATATGATTTATTAACCCCCGACGCAAAAGTATGGGTTGGTGTGTGTGTGTGTGTGATCGTTTGTGTGAGTGTGTGTGTGTGTGTGTGTGAGTGTGTGTGTGTGTGTGTCTGTGGCATTGTAGCGCCCGAGAGGATGAAACGATTTTGATTTTGTATATTTTTTGTTACTTCTTTTTTTCTTAACTCTTAATTACCTCAATATGGATATCAAACGAAAAGGCTTGACTAGTAGAATATTGCACACTATATGTAAGTCGGGGTTCTTTTCCATTTTCAAATACGATTATTAATTAAAATTTTAAACGATTTTTTGTCAGTTCCGTATACAATCAAAATATGTATTTATCTTTTGATGAAAATAAAAAAAATATATAGTCTGATTTTAATAAATATTTTTAAATCTTATGAAATAACTATTTCCGCGTATGAACATATCTGAATATAACAAACCCTTCCGTAAACAAATGAAAAACATGATTGTGTCTATGTGCGCGTGTAAGTTTGCATATTACAATGTGGATTTGGATTCCTCGTCATTCAGAAAGTGAAAGTAGGTACTGTGGGTGTTCGTGTGAGTGTGTGTGTATGTGTTTTTGTATGTGTGTGCGTGTGTTTGTTTGTTTATGTGTGTGTTTTGTGTGTAATTTTGACTAGCATCATAATCGATAGACAACGCAATAAAAATAAAAGTACTGAAATAATGAAGCCAATTGACAAAGAACATCATTCCTTATCCTGTTGTTGTATTGATCATATGTTGCGGCAGGATGTTGTTCCAATTAAGAAAGTTCCTAACAATATTTTGGCGGCACGTCTTTCTCGGTAGGGTAATAACCAGCCACGGCTAAAGCCTCCCCAGCAGACCATACCAAACAATCCTGAGACCTCCTGCTTTTTTACTCACCTCACCACTACGTCAGGAAGTCGCCAAGAGTTAGCTGTTGACACAATCGGCGCATGCTTCCATCCCGCATTAAGCCAGGCATTCGTCTCAGTTTGAAGAGCTTCATTAACTTTTAGGCTATATATAAATTATTTTGCACAACACACAAAATATGTTATATTCGCAGCAGATGGCCCTTATGTTAAGAAGAAAACCATTGTCTTTAAACAGAGCAATACATCGCAGGGCATGAAAGAAACACGTCCTGCGTCATGCCGCCATGTGTCCAACAATCTGAGGTGTAGGTGTCAAGCCTCATGTGCCTGAACTACACCGGCAACCACACCCTTTAGACCGGAACACACCAGTGCAACAATGCCGCTTGGCGGCAGAAATAAGCATAGCTGTAGTACTACTTCCCTAGCCACAAAAGCTCTACTGCTCAACTAAAAGGACTCGTTAGTATTCTCCACGGACTATACCTGTAAGCATTGTATGTATATTGTAGACTTCCGCAAAGTAACACCAGCTTGGATCCAATATCCCTGAGACTGATTTGATTCAGACTGTCCACCCAGGGGGGATAATTAAGATAAATTGTCCCAATAAGCAAAATAAACAAATCAAAAGATTTACAGGTTTATTGGACAGGAAAAGAGAGAGTAAACATTGAGATGCGGGGGTGAATCACAAAACTTCCGGCCATTAGCGTGTTTCGCGTGTCGGGCCCGTTTTTATAATGGAACATTCTTCGAATTCCGTCCTACCAATTGCTAATTAGGTGTTTTGATGTTATTTGCGTATTTGCTATTTTTATTATCATCCACATCAAGATCATTATTATTGGATAGAATCACGCGTTACTTTGCGGAATTCTATGATACAAATGCAATTCTTACAGCTATAGTCGTAGAGTCCGATAAGAACTAAGACAACAATTATTCATTGTAGAGTCAACATCTCCTGAGGATGCCGGAGGGTGTCGGAGCGAAACGTGCGTAGAGAGTGCATTGCTGAAGATCTGTTTGGTCAAGTATAAAGATTGGCGAGGTTATAAATTGCACCATACAGTTTCTCCTGCTTTTCGCGGATTATAAGCAAATTAAGCTTCATTTTCATAAGCTAATTATTTTCCCCATTGGGTTATTCTCTATCTTAGGAGAGGGGAAGGTGTGGTTTAGTTAGTTAGCTTATTAGTTATTTTGGTTCTAATATAAATCATTTTATTTGTCTAAAAGTCGCCTAAATTATGAGAACAATTTTTTTAAACAGTAAATCCAATTAACCTGTTTTTTAGGTGTGCCTCATACATAACCTATAACAGTACACTACTGGACTAGTCTCTCCAAATGGGAGAGCTGGTCCATAATCACCAAGCTGGGCAAATGCGAATTAATGATCGCATTAGACGGTAGTAGTAGCATAGCGGAAGCTGCTGCCTGTTCTCTGTTATATATAGCTAAAGTCGCCTCGTATGACAACGACGAGAAGAGAAGGGGTGGTGACAACTGACTAATCTATGCTGATCTTCCGTCAGCACAAGGCTAGGACTCTGATTTTTGTCCATAAAATCGTAAGCAATGACGAAGAGTACCTACGAAGCGTCGTTCGTCGTGGACGAATGCGCGTCGCGACCTACTTGTTCCACGAGCGGCGAACCGCGTGCCTCCGCACTGCTAAAAATAGACGAAATGTTGGGAAAGTTACAACACATGCATATCGATCGATTGTTTTCTACCTCAATTAAATACAAATCAAATCAAAACTCCCTCATTCAAATGTAAGTCTATCTTATTACAAGCTATAAAGGTCTCCACACTGGCAATACTTTTCAGCGATCTACAAAAATCATCATCATCACTTCAACCAATTAACTTCCACTGCTGGACATAGGTATTTTGTAGGGAGTTCCAAAATCCACGGTCCTGGGCCGCTTGTTTCCAGAGGCTCCCAGGGACCCGATAAACCCAGATAAAAAACAGACTAATTGGATTTACTGGTCAAAAAATTTGTTCTCATAATGTACATACAATAATCGTCTGTCCACCTTGTGGGGAGCCGAACAACGCTGCGTTTACCTTTGCGGGGTCGCTTTTCCAGCACCTTTGGAACCCCAACGTCAATTCTATGTACCCGCCCATTGCCACTTCAGGTTCGTCACAGGTTGAGCTATTTCGGTAACTCTGGTGTAAAGTTCTCCTCACTTCTGATTGAATTACGCAGATATACTATTAACATAGATCTCGCCATCGCCCGCTGAGTGATTCAGAACCTTCTTATGAGGCCTATAGTAAGCGACCACGCCTCAGATCCGAAAGTCATCCCTGGCAACACGCACTCTTCGAAAACTTTGGTCATCAGTCACGTCAGATTTTGGACGAAAAGATGCACGGCACATTTGGGGACTTCGTGGGACCAATCGTGCCACCGGTTGCTGCGATCGATTGTTATGACTCGTTTGCGACGGTACGTGGCATCACAGAGAGCTCGTGCAAGAAGCCCGAGTTGCTTTTGCAAATAGCATGTGCATTTCGTTAACACCAGTTACTTTTGCAAGTATCATATGCATGTAGCTTGTACCAACAGACTGCAGCGGTAGGTTTGAAAAGATGTATCACAGCGATTCTCTCGCAATCGATCGCTGCGACGACGGATCGCCCGTTAAACGATACTACCTAAAAACCTTATTAAAATAGGTCTAACATAGGGCTAGCAAAGCGTTTATCTTCTAATTGCTAGAGCGGTATGATATTCAATGGTGGATCCTTACTTGGCGTGGAGTATTTTTGTAGCGATATTGGTATATATGGCGTCAGTGGCGTGCACTGGGTTTCTTACCAGGTTATGCATACAGCAGGAAGATTGCATAAAATGCCAAAAATCCTCCTCCTATTCGAACTATATATAAATTTTAGGGTAGCCAGTGCTTTTGTGCGTGTATGAAGTGCACGTCACTGTATGACGTAGCGAATATTTCACGTAAGTTTTCACAAATACCCCAAACATGCCATCCCTGGATGACCGGTGCCAGTAAATAATTTTAATTTTGAAATATATGAGAGTCCTCTGACGTGTCTTTAAAAATCAACAAGAAGACGCGTTAAAATTTGGATTTGAATAAACCAAATGTAATACAGCGAACAAATGGAGTAAGACTAAGACATTGCCGTTTTGGACAAATACAGGAAAATTTTAACATTGCTTAGTTTAAAGAAATAAACATAAAAGGATTTATATCGATTTTATAATTTTAGGAAGATGAAACATCACTACAGTTCGAGATAATTAACTTAATAAAGGTCATTTTCTAGTCGCTATTATGCGCATTTATTCGCATTATTATAATTATTTCAACATCTATCTGAATATAAGGGTACAATAATTAAATATTTCTATAAGTACAAAATTCCACATAATCAGTCGTTATAGCAACAACACAAGTACGGACACCATCAAGCCTAGCCTAAATTTTTGAAAGCTTCTGAATAACTCGTTCATCATATTTACGATGCATGGTTCTCGAAATTCGGATGTAGTAATTTCGCAATATTGTTCTTAGCAAATGATGAAAAAAAAACTCGATCCTGTGGGCCTTGGCAACACTTGGCCGTTTGCCACGCCCATCCAGACTTGCTGGAAAAGCAGTTTTGCACTGCCAAGTCGTCGCTTGCTAATTAACCAACTGTTAATTTACACCCATTATCTACATCGCAATCTGTTAATTCTGGACTTTTCTGTATCTCTGTTTCGCTTGTATACAACTCCAGATATTACTTTGTTAACAGGTGCTATTAAAATTTCGATTCTGTACCTTGTAATACAAGGATGAGGAACAATAAAGTTTCGCTTCCTCGTACGTAACTCTTCAATCAAGATAAGTAGTGACATTGAAATTTGTTTAACGTTTACGAACACAACACAAGTCGCTAATTAAAAACTAAACACTTTTACAAATAGATCTAATTCAATTTAATCGAGAGCACAACAGGTGATTAAAAGTTATCATTAACTGACAGCATGCATAGTTACAGCGACGCAGATAACGGTACGGGTAATAAGTGTTATTTACTAAGTGGTTACAAAATGGTTCATATTGTAACATGATTGAGTTTTTTTCATGAATATAAAGAATCGCAGCTGATTTAATATAGTTATTCAGTTTGGTTTTATTCCACGTAGACACTTCTTATAACTTACAAGCAGTTTCTTTATTTACCTCAGAGCGTCAAGGATCCACATCGACAGCTCAGTCGTTTTGGACGACGACGTCGCGTAAGCAGTCACAAGCACTCTCACAAATCCAACACTACACCATCTGCACGGCACTGATCCGCCGCGACGAAGCGTATCATCCAGTTTTTTTGTGAGGTCTAAAAGAGTTTTTGTAGAAGACGCACGAAATAAAAGTCGGATCAATTCGATTTTAGCGAACGACACAAACACTCAGACGTACGGCCCGCTGAAAACTGGTAGTTTGAACGACGATAAAACCCGATCTCGAGCCGACCTGCCCTGGGGAGGGTAGAGAGGGGCTTCGAGGTCTCGTTCACTCTCGCGAGGCTCTTGTAACCACATTCGAAGTAGGGGAACGAAGGAGGCCGAAAAGAGCCGAAGAGCGCTCGCCGATCCCGCTATGATCGCTACGAAGTACGATGAACGATCCACGATTCCATGATATCGCGCACGGCTGACGGCCGATGGGTGACGTGACGGAGTTTACTTGGGCCTATCGCTGATAGCACATTGGCACAAGCGTCGCGTCAACTCTCTGTGTATGGGCTTGCGTATTTTTCTTTTCTCCCAGGCATGTGAATTGTGAAATCAACGATTTGTACTTACGCGAGTTCAGCGCGTGTTTTAGTACCTACTACAAATGTAAAGCAATCGTTAATTATAGGCACACTTTAATGTGTTTTTATATATTTATTATATACCAAGTTTACACTATATTTTTTGAATGAGATAATATAAAACTAAAACATATCGTCGTTACTGCAACTCAATTATACAAAATGCAGAAGTGGGGGCTGCTAAGAGCATAAGCAGAAAAAATATTTATATTATGCTGGCAGCACATCTCCAATGTCACTCTACAATCATACCATACGATATTTCATTAATATTAAAGTATATAATATATTATTTGCATAGTTGAACCAATTCAGCTTTGCATTTACCTATCGGAATGACCATAATTTGACTTCCGGTCAACTTTTTTTTTATATATTGCTAGACAGATGCTATATGAAGCAGTACCAACCAACAACAAAACTTCTATCCTTTAATATTATTAAGCTAATAAAGTGTTCTATTACAGTGACTTTAATTATAATAATTATTATTTCAGATGGCCCTTGGGTCCCCCAAGGCCAAGGTGCCCAAGACACTGCCACTATTTCCCCTCTAATATGAACGTGTTTGTATATTTGACTCAGTAATATCAGCTGTACACCGTTTGAAAGAAAACCGTTATTAGCTGATATGATATGTATATATAATATAGCCCTTTAAGAGCGCCGAAGCGGTGGTAGCCCAGTAGGTAGGAGCTCGACTTACTTTTCGGGGGGCCGAGTTCGAATCCCAGCACGCACCTCTAACTTTTCTAAGTTATGTGCGTTTTAAGTATTGGATAGAAACAGGCGTTACTTTGCGGAAATCTATAATATATTATGAAAATTAAGCTTAATCTGCTATACTCCGCGAACAGAAGCAGAATCTGTATGGTGTCATTTATAATTACTTCAATTCGTATACACCAAACAGATCCTCGGCAATGTACCCTCTACGCACGTTTCGCTCCGAAACCGGAGCATCCTCAGGAGATGTTGACTTAACAATTATTCATTGTAAAGTTAACAATTATCCATTGTAAAGTCACAGACTCTGCTTCTGTTCGCGGAGTATAGCAGATTAAGCTTAATTTTCATAATGCGTTTTAAGTAAAGGTGAAGGAAAACATCGTCAGTGGCGTACACGTTTTTTGACCAGGGTATGCATAAAGCAGGTACATGGCATAAAATGGAAACATTCCCCTCCAATACGAGCTATATAAAATAATTTGGGTATGCAGTGCTTTTGTGCATGTATGAAGTGCACGCTACGTGCACGTGCACGTGTGGAAACCTGCATGTAGTTGGCTGGTAATGGGTTGATGTGCAATGATTTACCGACAACTTTCTAGATCCACCTTAAAGGGCAACACAATTTGTTAAAAAAATACATATTTGAGAAGATTAATTCCTCGTTGTGATATGAATCTGTATATTAGATTCATATAGGATCCTGATCCTGCAAAAAAGAGGAAATCACACAAATAATTTTCCAATTAGTTAAAGGAAGTAGAACTATGTACAATTTCATATTGAATGACTTCAGTTGTATGATTCCCAGCAAATCAGCGGCAAAAGCTATTCAACGAGCGATAAAACTCCGTTAGAACCGATTTGCATTCAACAAAAACTGTTTGAAGGCAATTTCTCCGCGGGAATTTTTTGTGCCTGCCACGCTATCTTGGTATGCGCCAGGCCTTAACGGCGTTATAGGCATTAAGCGAATATTAAGTTGAGTGTTACATACTGTTTACATGAGTAATTTATATATTACCAGTAAGAACTATTAATTACTGGTATTAATTTAAAGCCATTATCGGTAATTTATGATGCAGGGTAATTTCACACATGAATTTGTTTTTACTAAAAAAACCTAGGCCGATGGGAAAAGGTTGTAGGTACCTATATTCAAATTCAAAATTAATTTATTTCAAGTAGGCCTAATGTAAGAACTTTTGAAACGTCAAGTGTGTCTGTTTGTAGTGACTCTACCACCGGTTCAGAAGGCAGATTCTACCGAGAAGAAGCCGGCAAGTAACTGAGCAGTTGCTCTTTTCCAACATCGTTTTACATCTTATATAGTTACTAGCGGACCCCAGCGCCATCTGTCGGGCTGATTTGTGTAATGAATATAGTTTTTTTCACTCATTTTGAAAAAAGAGAAAGCAGCGGGCATTTCTGACTTCAGTTTTAGGGTATAATTTTAATATCAAAGACATTGCGTCTTTGATATTGACATTAAAAGCGCAAGAGTGTAGAAACTACCTACTTTTACGTACGCATTCATCCGCCCGACTTTTCTCGTCTATCGCACAACTTTCCTACACATTGTTTATTTTTAAAACGTGGGAAAACTGTTTTTGCCTTACAAGAGTGATTTTCTAAAGAATATGTAATTTGATACTAAGAAATCGTGTCGCGGAAGTATTCTTGCTAAAGTATTATTCAAGAATATACAATATAAGAGTGGTGTATACTTGGACCGAGTTCTATCCCAAGCACGTATCTTTCGGGGTTATGTGAGTTTTAAGCGAATAACCCTTGTTCTGACGGTAAAGGAAAACATCGTGGGGGAAACCGCATGTTTAACAGTTTTCCATAATGTTCACGTCTGTCAATCAGCACGGGGCCCGCGTGTTTGACTACGACCCTTTTCAATCCGAGAGGAAACCCCGTAAATAAATGTTTAAGAGTTACCGTATACTTGTGAGAACTTGTGATTCCGAAAACTCAGAAAATACAAATTCCTTGCATTCGATAGCCAAATTTTTATGAGACTCCAACGGAGAAAAATCGAAACTATATTAAAGGTGGGCGTTACGACGCTGTAGATCAGAATATATTGCGTAGAATAACGAAAGAAAGCATGGGAAGCTTATCAGAAGGTGTACCCGAATGAATTCGCAGGAAACCGCTAGTCTTATTATAATAAGCATAATAATAACAATTAGTTAATAGAGTATTTGAGACAAAGCCCATATTATACATTTAAAACAACAATTAGTATTAGTTAATATACAATATCGAATTAAAAATTAAAATAACAGTATAAATTGATTCAAATGGCATGTCATAAATATAAAATAAAAAAAACAAAAAAAAATAAAAAAAAAAAATACAATGAATAATGATAGTGAAATGAAATGAAAAAAATAATTAAAATTTAATAATTTTTGCTCCGTGTGTGTGTATGTAAAACCACCACATTATAAAGTTTATTTTTTTTGATAACTTTTAAATGGCTTTTGTTTTCCAAAAATATGACAGCCATATCGTGAATATATTGTTCCCAATTAGTAATTAGTCAATAGTCAGTACTTTTTAAAATTTTGAAATCAATGCGAGCACAGGTTATAATAATAGTCGCACATTCCTAACATTCTCACCAGTGCTAGGGTCAATGTCTGTTGATGCTGTCGATACATATGTCGATATCAAGACCTTTACTTAGGCTAGAGCGGATATTAAAATTTAAGTACTAAACAATCAGCCTAGCCGTGTGATAAAGGCGGCAAATGCAAAAACAGTTGTCAAATGTCACCAACACAAACATCATATAGGTTAAAAAAACTAAGACTATAATATGTATGATGGTACCACAGAGTAAAGTCTAAATAGAGCAATCGGTTTGTGTTGGGCGAGGAAGGACCCTTTCTACAGTAGTCAATAACGGTCCTTTCTTCTCCCCGATAAATGTCGCGATGCTGTCTCGATGATTCACGATGTCGCAACTAATATCTCTTCTTTATACGTGATAGTACTATGTACAGAAGTAACTGTCCTTTGATCTTGATGAAAGATGCCTTTTTGTATTCCTAAACATCAAGCGTCTATATAATTTAAAAGGTTTTACACAGATTTAATGTCATCACTATAGATACTAATTGAAAAATAATTAATAACTGAAACTAACTGAAAGTCAACAGACGTGAGCAGTTACGCATACGTTCTCAAACGGCGCGGCGCGGCGCGGCGTGGCGTGACGAGTTAACCTTGTGAATTGCCGTCTCGACTGACCTCAGCAGTCCACCAAATTGTAGGAGCAGTTAAATCATGCCCACCGTTTGTTACAATGTACTAGTTTTAATGCTTTATAGAAAACATAATTCAAAATTTCTAAACTATAAATAACCTCATTACCGGTTTATAGTTGCCATTGAAATATAAAGAAGACAACTGGCCTTTTTTCGATTTTCCCTCTGAGGAAATAACTTAAACTATCTGTCACTACTCACTGCACTAATGTTTTCTCATTTTCATCTTTGGCATGCTATATATCATCTATACTACTCATAAAATATCTTAGGCAATACACACTTAAGTGTATAAACAATTTACAAGTGCTTGGCAGTCAGCTGATTTCAACTTCATAAAGATCCCGACTTTCTATACACGGAACGATCTGTAGCTTCGCTAAAACGCATGAACGTTGCATCGCGTCGTGACGATCCATTGAATAACTTTCGCCAAACAGTAAACGAATGGTTGCTGCTATCGATCATTTATTTATTTGAACGTGACGTCACAGAAAGCTAAATATTAAAAATAGTGGTAAAATCGCAAATTGTTCCGCGTTTTTTTCGTTTATTTAACATCCCTCGAGAACTGATTGTTTTTCTGGGATAGAAAATAATCCCAAGCATGCTACCTTTATTCTATATAAGCTGGCAAGCCGTGAATAGGCTAGCACTATTTTTTATTACTCAACGAGTCTTACAGCTGAAGTGGCAAATAGCTCAACTAAACGCAGCGTTGGTCGACCCCAACGAGGTGGACAGACGAATGTTCAAGCTATAAATGTCCAAATGGCATCAAGATCGGGGCAATGATTGAGCCACTTTCGCATTTATAATATTAGTACAGATGCTCGCCGAATCACAATGAGGCAAAAATCTAATCGTAGATTGTAAAGATCCAAACACTGACGATTGATCGTTGCTATAAATATTCAAGATTGCTAGATACGTTGAAACTCCGATGACTTCTTTGAAGCCATCGCAAAATCATTAAGAATATAAAGCTGGGATTCTCATTACAAAATATGTATTCTCTTATTTCCGCCCTGCATCATAAAAGTTAGAGATTTCCCTCTAGAGATTTTTTTTTCGTAAAATTAAACTCTTGTGTAGATACGTCGCTATCATTTCATGTTCATAACTTTACAAAATCTGACCTGCTAAACCTGCTCGGTCGAAACCAGAAGAGACTAGAGTTCAGAAATTATAAATTCCCCTATTGCCACTGACAGGGTCCAAAATGGGGCATTCCATCTTTACCCGGGACTTCTTCGTCTGGAAGCAGTAACTAGTTACTTCACCGGTTAGCGTTAAAGTTAAAGCCTTTGGTCCTAGTGAACAGTAGATAAATCTGAGACTCCCGCGCAGCCGACGACAGTTTTGCCGTCTTGGACTGGGAAGCGAATGAATAAATATTAGATACGTATATTTTTAATCTTTAAATCTTTCTCCAATAACTTTAAAATAATTTAAAATCCTATTCATTGATCAGGGTTTGTTCTCACTGGAGCCGGAAAAGATAGCAAGGTCAATTAGATTATCCAAAGACGAGGTAATCGTGATTCATCCTGTTATCTCTCGTCTTTGCTTCAGTGATAACATTGTAAGAGTTTATACATAATATTATGAGGGGCAGATCAAATTCCGGACTATTACTTTAAAATCTCTAGAGACACGTTTCAGTATTCATCAGTAGGTACCTCGTTATGTAACCTCTATTATTTTTACCTTCTACTGTTTACAATTTCCTTTTAATTTTGTCTAGCTACTAGTATTCTATTTATGTGGTTTCCTGAAAACCACCTTTTTCGTGTGATTCGTTGCGTTTGAAGCCTACCGATCCGCACTTGATCAGCGTAGTGGATTACTAAACCCTTCTCATTCTAACTTGTGCCCTGTAGGGTAATAGACCGATAAAAAAATAATGAAATACATCTCGTTTAACCAAGAATGTCGCATTGATTGATTAGCTTTTAACATCTCGCTATTATTTGCTGATTAAGTTTACTCAAGCACTCGATATAAACTTAGTCAATAGATTCCTTGATTAATATATAAGGGCCATTAATAAGAATGGTAATTATGTAATAAGTAAGCATAATATACGGACTTTATATCTCGCGACCGACTTTAAGACTCGGTAAGCAAGCAAGTGAACTCATCAGATAGTATGGTTGTCAACCTTTATTGCCACATAAAAAACACATTGAATTGAGTTCCTAGTTTTTGGATGTGTAAAAAGTTTTGTGACAGAGTTCGTCCGGGGAAGTAATACCACCATGCTTGATTGCAGGAATCCTGCATAAGTTTCAGAAGGTGATTCTAATTTCTAGCCTTAAGCAAAAAGAGCGCTCAGAAGGTAGATGAATAAGAAGATGGCATAGTATCTTTGAAGATTTTTTATCTAATCTATGGTTCATTTCTTGAACTTGCAGATGAGGTGCAATTTCCGTGGTGAAATCAGAAGTTATGTTTAAACACAAATTAACTTGTGTTACAGTTACAGATAACCACAGAAGGTCATATAAAATATAGATCTATAATTTATGGTCGAGATGTTGTTAAAAATATCGAGTCCGGCTAAAGAGTTGTCGACACCCCTGCGCATGGTGAAGTTGTGAAAGCCGATAGCACGCAGAAATTGGGTTAGCATGCGACTTGCGAGCGCGCAAGTCTTTGCCCGCTTCGTGCCGCGTGCGCGGTCTCCATCCGTTTATTTTGGTGCGACTCGATTTTACTGTTACGTTACAGTTATCAGCCTCATTGTTTTACTTTTTTCGATCATTTGTAACCGGTACGTAGGTCTTAAGCAGGTTTTTACTGGTCACAGAGGCTTTGTGATGTCCAGTTCGCACAATCTTACTTGTCCGGGCTGCAGTTGGCTGTCTGAAACGTTCGCACATGTACCACAAACAAAACTCACCTTAGAGCCTTTTAGAGTTAGACTTCTATTGAAACTACCAGCTATCTTAGATAGTTCGTACTGTGGTTACATCTAGATATCTAAATGCCAAAGAAAACGCAAATTGTACTTATATCTCGTCTATATGATGACTACAAAACTTCCAAAATAAATGAATTAAAATTTTAAATTTAAATAATTCACTGCAATGCGCGGGAAGACGTTCAGATGATCCGGATACCAGTCCACTGGGGCACCACTTTTCTTGACGGTATCTGTAAGTATGTTACGTACATCTCGATCTCCGTCCGTCTATGCCTGAGAGCAATTTTTGTTTTCTAGAAGAAAACAGTCATGTTAAACATTATTTTACAGTCAGAGTCAGAGTAGACAGTTATTACAGTCAACAGGTATGTAAGTAGTTTGTAAAACAGTAAGGCTGAGATAAAAGTATACCAACAAAATACAAGTTTTTATCGAACTATTTGCCATGACATGGTTTTGACCTGTGAGATTTAGGTCAAGAAAGATCGATTTAAGTAGGTACTTACTGCTTTAATTTTTGATTTACTTTTAAAAGATCTTATACCGAGAGGGAAATTAAAAAGGTCTTATTGTTTATAAAGATTAAATTGATAAATTTGAGAAGTAGTTAGTAGACACTTTTTGGGACAGAATTGTCCGGGGAAGTACCCACTACCGCCATGCCTTTTTGTGCTTCATCATTGTGCGCCAAGCAACATTGCTGTCTGTGCATCGGTCTGAAGGACGTGGTGGCCGGTGTAATTACAGGCATATAAGGTTACGCCTCAGATTGATGTGCAATGCGTGGTATTATAGGACCTGCTCCTCTCAAACCCTGAGAATTGTTGCACTATTTATAGGCGATGGGTTCCCACTAACCATCGGGGCTATCTGTCAATTGCTGAAAATTGTATTTGTCACATCATCAAATTGTCAAATTAACAATATGGAAATTAGTGGCTCAAACATATTTATAGCCTACTAGCGTACCCAGTTCGCTTCGCCGGGCTAGATTTTGCTTTATTTTATTTAAACAATAAACTTAAATCATTAAATTTTTAATTTTAGTCTCATAATATATTAAATCATTTATTTCTCTCCGTATTCATTCTCTTCTATTCTCTTCTAGAGCGGGTGAAGATCATTATCTACACCCATGTACACCCAACAATAGAATATCATCATAGTAAATAAAAGCTTTATTTGACAGTTCAAAAATAGGAGTGCTCCGATCGTCACCAAACTTTACAGGATTAATCGCCAGGTCAATCCGGAGATTCCCTGAAAGTTTCATTGAAATCGGTCCAGTCATTTCGGAGCCTATACGGAACATACCCACACACTTTCTCTTTTATATATATAATAATAGATAGATAGCCTATAGGTATTTTATTTTCGCATAAATTTCTCTGGGTAGGTACTATTACATTGGAGCATGACAAATAAAGTAACCTGTAGTACATATTCATTTCACCGAGAAAATAACAGCCCTAGAAGTTCAAAGAGATTTATAAACATCAGCAGAAATCGAACGCCAAGAAACAGGTTAGATTAGATTATGCGAGCCAATTTTGTGTCAATACAACGTTGAAAAGGTTCTGAACTGAACACGTACGTAGTTAATTTGTATGTATAGTTCGTCCGCTTAATTTATCTGCACTACATAACTTCGGAAACTAGGAATGCGAAAATGAATTCATCGGTAGATTGTTTCATGATTTAGTAGGTGGTAACTCATTTATATTAATTTGTTTTACATTAATTTGCCGTATTTAAATAAAAAGGATCGAACCATTAATGAGATGGTTATAAGACATAAAGCATTACAAATAAATCTGGAAAAACAAACGTCAAAAAACACGAGTAATCCAGCGTGACGTCACTTTTTGTAAGGCCTTAATACAAGTCATCATAATACTTAATATAAATTACGATACACCAAATGACGCATTTAGAAAATTAAGCATAATTTTCTATACTCCGCGAAGTGCAGGAGAATCTATATGGTGTCATTTGTAATTTCTTCAACCCTTGTACTCCACACCAAACAGATCTTCGGGATCACTTCGCTCCGAAACCGACAACAACAAACTTAACAATTAATAGCAAATTAAGCTTAATTTTCATAATATATAATGGAACTCCGCAAAGTTACGAATGCTTGTATTCAATCTTTGAAGTAGGCGACGCCTGCCTTACTCGCGCAAACTGTTTATGCGAATGAACTGTAATAATAATACATAGTCCCATTGTCCCCGTTCCCGTTCATTGGTAGGCAGTAGCTCGGTAAGATATACCGAGTTGCACAAGCTCGGCGAGGTCGCGGCCCAATATTCCTCTTAATCTAGTGTCAGGATCACGGCCGATAAATTTGAGATTCAACTTGTGAGAAGCAGCCATGTTTGGATAGTTCGCAAGAACGTTACGTGGCAACGAACTTTAGCGTTAATGTAACGAATCCTAGCTAATTTTATTAATGCGAAGGGTGCTTGCTTCTGAGTTTGTTTGTCCTTCCTTCACGTCTTAAACAATGATTTTTGGCACAGAGCTGGTTAATAGGACGGAGAGTAACATAGGCTATTTATCACCCAAGGACAAACAAACGATTCCCACGGGATATGTAAGAAATTACAAAGCGGCCGAAGATCGCGGATAACAGCAGTATAGTACTAATAATAAGTTAGGTCTAACTTTTTAAGCAAATGTTGATTCACTTAAATAGAATATCTTTTTTAAATGTTTTAGGCTAATTATTAAAAATAATGTCAGTGTAGAAACTTCTTATGTGTGCTGGGGATTCGATTTTAGGTTTAAAAAACGGGAGAGAGGTCTGAGATGTAAATAAAATGAATTGAATGGTATTTACATATTAGTTTATTACTATATCAAAACATAATATCGTTTAATTTTAATGAGCACAAACCAACATAACTGGTTTATTAATAATCGGACATCGGGCTAAGAACTGATTCTCAAGTGCCTACGGTCTGAAGTTTAGATTTACCTACTGAATCTTGAGAAACTGTTCTTAGCACTTAGTTTAGTATGCCCGTTTTCACTAACGAAGGACAAGGTTTTTTTTTTATTTAACTACAAGTAAGCCCTTGACTGCAATCTCACCAGGTAGTTATGTGATGATGCAGTTTAAGATGGTAGCGGGCGAGCCTGTTAGGTAGTATGGTAGTAATACCCCTAATCTGTTTCCAAGCGACATCGCACTGCAACGCTTAATCGCTTAGCGGCACGTCTAAGATGGTAACTAACCACGGCCAAAGCCTCCCACCAGACAAAACCATAAAAAAAATTAAAAAAAACCGAATTAAATTTTTTTTTATCTGCCAAGTATTTGTGTCCTTTTATCTTTTTTAGGAATCGTCTAACTCACTATGCATCTGATTAATACGATTCCTAGGTTAGAGAAAACGGCCATTAATTATTTTATATTTAAGTACAACAGCCAAACCATCTAAGCCCTTTTCGCAATTTGTACAAATCGAGGTTTAAAATTCACATGTTAAAGAACTCAATTTACTTTTTATTAATAATTTCAAATTAAATAAAAAAAGACTAGAAATAAGATCGTATTAATCGACAAATAATAATTAATGTTCTATAAATCATTGTGTAATACACTCATCACTATTTCCGTATTTACCGAACGTACACTAACTTAAAAAGTAATTCAATAATTAAGTAAGGCTACATAAGTCAACATTCCATTTCACATCACTCATTGATGGTCGGTTTTAAATCCATGTGATGCCATCGTTGCACTGTCGAATACTTTCTGATATAAACTTGAAGAAAGTTTTCGGTAAATATTCAAATAAGGCCCCATAGCTTTAGTAAATATCTACTTAATTTATTATTGGTAGGTTTACAATCCTTACTTTTTCCATACCATTGCATCTTTGACAGAAAGTAAACTTATGTTGGAGAACGCGGGAATAGGACATGGAATAATACTATTTTTCACTTTTTACTTTTGACATATAATCGAGCAGAGTTTCCCCCTACAACTAATTCATACAGAATGAATGCTTGAGAAGGTAATGCTTCTACTTTTATACGGCTCATTTAATTTATAGTGACGTCCCAACATGTTTATGGCGTAGCGTAGGTGTCAGCCAGGTGGGCAATCGCGAACTTTTATTTAATAAATGAAGCCCTATATACATATAGTGCTCCATATCATACTATGTAATTCATCACTTATTGCTGGTAAGTTTTTTTACTTTCTGTTACATTTTAACAACCTATTAAAGGTATGTGATGTTTGATAACTTTTGTAGCCTTATTTAGTTATATTATGTCAAAGTGTCATAATAAAAGCCGGTAGGGCTTTTATCCATTTTTATCCATTTTTGTTTAGTCCATATGTATCTAAACTTTTACATTTCATTGGCTTTAATTCATTCCTATGTCCATACATGCACTGTATTTTTGACCCAAAGTATACTTATATATACCCGACATTATCGTCATACAAACAATTTCGTTCCGAAATAGATGATACGATTTTCGAGCCTAATATTTTTAAAAATTTATAATGTTGATTTTTTTATTAAAGATTTGTTTAAGATGTTAAATAAGTCTTTTTGGCGACTGATCGACAATCCAAGGGAGTACAAACAAAAAAAGTTCACTAAGTAGTATAGACGATAATATAGTAACTAATGTACAGTTAGTTCTAATTACCTTTCTCTACGTTTTTAAATTTTTACAAATGGATAGAAAAATGTAGGTTAGAATCTACATAGGCATATGAAAAATCTATTTGGAATAGGAATCATATTGGATTGGCGAGTCAAAAAAAATTAGGTAAGAACTGTCATTTATTTATATTTTTTTTTTGTTTGGTTTAGGATTTAGAGTGAAAATCTATTAGTTTGGTTCTTATCTGCAAAAGTTAAATATACTACTAGGCTTAGAAACTTTATAAACTTTCTAAGTCATCTATTTATCATTTGAATTTTAAATTATATTCAACTTTTCCATACTTATTTAATTAATAATATCTACGTGTTTCATAATCCACATCCTGGTCTGTTAGTGCCCAAAGCTGGACATGGGCTCATCCTTTATGATAAGAAAGTGGTACTTAGAGCCTAGAATAACTACAACCCCGTTGCTCCTACACGAGGTTTGCGATCTTTACCTTAATTCGGGCTGGTAGTTACTGAGAAATTCTTAAAAGGAAATATCAATATTGGTCCGACCCATAGTCAAACAAGCTAACGAAAAACTGTAACTAAACGTTAAAATAAACTAATTACAAAAATTATTATAAACTATAAATTCACAACACTTTTAACACAACACAACCTTAATAAAAATGCTAGTAAAGGCATACTCTTTGGACTTTGACTTTATTCACGTTGAAGGCGGCTCACCGATATTTTTCGGTTTAGGAAATTGCCAAACCATAACGATTATAATACGTCTTTATACAAACCATTAAAAATCCGAAAACATTATGATTGGATATAAGTATTAAGTACTTGAAGTTCACTCGAAACACAGAGGGCTTCGGATTTGGCCTTCAACGTCCACATAAAAGTTATCGTTATCTTAATTTATATCTTTTCTGAGCAATATTTTACAATTGTTTTATTTTTCAGGGCCCTAATACTTTAGTTATGACATTGAATACGTATTATGGCCAATAACATGAAAAGTACTGTCTTGTTCAACGTCGAATTACAGAGATCAACTGTGACACAGTTACCAGTGTTTGAAACTGCAAAACTGTCTTTGCTAATTGCCTGTATGCTTATTTAAAAAAAATGGAGCTTTATTCAGAGTGGCCAAAATTAAGCATAATCTGTGATCGATATAAGTTCGTGTGAAATTCCATAATGACAGGAATCCAGATTAAAGAGGAGAGTAGGCTGCATGGTCAACAATCTTTGCCTGGCCGAACGGGGACCAACCAAAAAATATCGTAGATTAAATAAAATCCGGAAAAGGTAGGAAAAAATGTTCTGTGATTAACTAAGTTTGAATTATGCTGTAATTAGAGATTTCGATAGTCAAAATCGACATTTTGTTCGTGAGCTTGTAAATCTTATACGCCAAAGCCAAGGCGTCCAACTTAAGTCTACGGTAGCCTGCATTGCGTCACACGTAGGACCAATCACAAGGCTTGATCAAACAGGCGTTAATTGTGATTGGTCGTAAACTTACAAGCAGTCGCGTATAAAGGTTTGATGTCACGTGGTCTTGCCTAAAATGAGCCCTCGCAAACTGGTTCTAAAACTGAATTCGATACTGATGTCCACGCTTATTGTTATCTTTGGCAGATTCGGCAGAGCGTCTCCGAGCGGCTGCATACACAGCGAGCTTGGACGGTGAGGGTAAACTGGAATCACGCGGTCGTACAAGCGATTCGCGCGACTCAGCTGCTGGCAAGGACGCCGACGTTGGCACCGAAGGTAGCTTGCGTTGGGTCACTGTGTCGTACGGCAGCGGTGAACTACGCGACGCAGTGGAGGCTATTGAGCCAGATCCGTCGGAATCCTTTAAAAAATAACACCAGTCTTAGAAATCTGTTATTGATGAATCCAATTATTAATAGTAGGTATACATTTTATTAGTGGGCTTACTAAGGTATGACCTCCTAATATTGACGGAACGCTCAAACGCGTAGGGGCAACCCCTCGATTTGCACTACAACAACTTATGTGAAGGACTGTCGATAGGGATTTGTGGAATAAATTGATTAATTACCTATCATCATCAGCCATACAAATAAAATTGGCACGGAGTCAAATCCAAGGGATTCGATGGGGAAAAAGATCCCAACAGCCCAGTGTGACAAGATTGGCTGTGACTCCTCCTTTGGTCGTCCAGTAACTTCTTGTTAGGAAGGATACAATTTTATTTGCTACACATCGAACCGGGCATGCACAAAAGCTGATAAAAGGGCATTTTACCCCCCTCAGCTCCTTGAAGTTTTTTACTACCTACTAACGAAGCGTTGTCTGCTGTATGGAGGTGTCAAATCATGACGTTTGGTTGTCTATACGAAATCACTTAATTGCAATTAAACGAACAAATGTGTTATCCTTATGGTTTGAAGATCAGTCCATTGGGGGCACTTTAGACTTTTGTTAATGCATTTTTGAATATCACTTGGTTTAACGATAGAGAAGACTTTTGTGAGGAAACCTGCATGGCTGGGAATTCTCCACAATATTCTCAAAAACGTGTCAATACAAAGGGAGACTACCTTTTTTTTAGCGTGGTGTAAAAGCTTAGCTTTATTGCTACCTTCGACCCTTGGGCAGGACGGAGGTTATGTGGGACTCCCACATAACCTCCTTCCGTAAATGGGGTATACCCCCTATATAACTAAAAACCACAACGGCATGTAAAGGGTGACGACATAAACCTTCATGTCCTGTATTGAGTTTATAATAATGGTGTAGATGCTTACCTTCCGCGCGTCTCTGTGCTCAAGGCGATCGTATCTAGTCGTTCTCGCAGACGGTTTCCGTGGAGGTCGGGGCAAGGCCGAAGGTGGCGGCGGTAAAGAAGAGGAGCGCGTCTGTTGCGACGCTCTGCCTTGTCTCTCCAACAACAAAGCTTCTTCACCGCGGCCATTCCCGCGCGCTCCGACCGTACCCAGTCCGGGGAAGCAACACAAGCCACGCTGTTAACATACAATTTTATCGCATACTGATATTCTATTATATGTTTGCAATATATCACTTAATTGTGGTAATAATCCTTAAAGCCCACCAAACCATATTCGAGCAGCGTGGTTGGTCTATACTCTTAAACCGTATATCCTATGAGAGATGTGGCCTGTGCCCAACAGCTGGACGTTAATAGGCTACGGGTGATGGTTCTAGCTGTTTTCTGCGTTCATCGTCCCAGTTTATTACGGCTTTTACAAATCTCGTTCCCAGGAAGCGTTTATTTTCCCGGGATAACTCCGTTGGTACAGCCAACTCTATGCTGAAAACCAACGAGGAATTCCTGAAATATTGTTTTTCGTTTCTATTATTTAGTGTTCTATCGACAATGGAATTACCTTCATATTCTATAAAAAAACTGTCTACCTATTAAGGTTCATAGCCCGCAGACATATGGACGGACAGCGTTATGAGAAAGTCCCTGTGGCATCGCACGAGTATGTAATCCCTGAAACTAAGACTACAGTTTGCTAGCGAGCCTAGCAAACTGTTATACTGCTCACAGAAAGTGATCCAATCTACTTTAGTTAAGTTTAGTAAAAAGTATGTCCGCAAAGTGGTTCATTGCGTTCTCCGCTTCTAAGTGAGGCAGTTTTATGTACTACTTTACGCCTCCGCATCTCTGAGAATGTTTATTTTTTTCAAGACATGTCATCCCGAGATCGCTATAGATTACACTTTACGATTATTAGATTCACAAATAAAATCAATTCCAAGTGTTTGTACTAAGTACCTGCTAAATCAAAAAGAACCAAAACATCATTACAGTAATTAAGTACTTGAGTAGGTACATAAGTTAGTGCATAAAGCAAAAAAATAGTCAAACTGATTGTTCTTACCTCTTTCGCTCATTGACATGTTGAAGAAAGCCGAAACTCCAACACTGAACACAATAGCACGAGCAAAATTCATTTACAGTTAGTATTTACATATACCTATTATCGGTGGCATTCCAAGACCAAAGCTAGTATGAGATTTTAAAAGTCTTCTTCATTGTATTAGAGGTACATGAGATATATGTGTCTCTAAAAGCTGAGGCCAAACCGAACCGTGCACCCCGCGTTTGCGTTCGTTGCGGTGGCGTGAAAAACCACTAATCACACAGACGCTGCGGTTTGCGGAAATCTTGAGACAAAGTAATTAGCAATACCTTAAAGAAAACCCCTTTTTCCATTTGAACTCTATAGTTGTTCGGGTACTGTAGTACTCTTGTGGATCTATCATACGGAGAAGATTGCCACTTCTAATTTGTAAGCCCTGACGCAAGAGTAGAGGTTTATTAAGTTTTAACTCCTAAGTTTGACCGCATTCTTTGAAGGAGTGTTTTTTCGCTTTTCGGCTATTAAGTATTAACAGACCTTTTCTCAGCTGATGTTGAGATCAGTTTCATTCAATTGATATCTATGATTTCAAAATTTTAGCTTTAGCTAAACTAATCATTATGATACAAAATAGGATAACCTTCGTGTAAGCATAACAGTGTCAACCCAACTTCTCAACCATCGCACAGCAGGAGTCTGTGTGTGGAATCATTCATTTGGTTTATTATAAGAGAAAAGGCCGACGTATTGATAAAATTAAAAATGGACGATTAAGAGCTTTAAATCAAGCACCATTCAATCCATTTTACACTGACGTTGTAGTGTTTGGATAAAATAAACGAAAACCATCCAAGGTTGCGAGGTGTACAATCGAGCACAAGCGGTTTTTTACACTATTATTTTGACTTCGGAAATCCAAGCATGATTATTTTGACAATATCTAATTGTTATTATTTGCGAAACTCAAAGCTAGTATTAGGAATGGTTATTAAAACTACAACAAACAAAACATGTTTTTTTTATTAATCAACATGCCTCTAAAAATATATCGAGTACAAAATAGCTTACCAAAATATTCACTCTCTTAAAATTAGATCTTATTATTTTAATGGCCGTATCCAGTCCAGAGAAACGTATTCCGCTAGGATAAGATCTCACTGAGCTGAGCAGAGCGAAGACTTGCAGGGTTGTACCATTAGCTTATTGAAATACTCAGTTTTTATTTAGACAAGGCTAGTTATGAAAGGGTTGTTCTTACATTATGGGGTATTAGAGTATCCTTAATAATGAAAAACGTTTGTGTCACAACTTTTTCATGAAAACAATACTCTTGGAGATACAACTGTAAAAAAATACGCAGTAACAACCACAATATCAGCTGTTTTCCATTTAAGGACAAATACAACAGGTCCGCAGTTTACATGTGATAACTTAAACACAGCACTGACCAATTATGAATCAACCTTGCATAGATCAAAGAATCAATAAGTGAACAAATCGGAAATGAGGAGATCCACAGAAGAGCCAGTGTTACCGTTTTAGCTTAACAACTTGGGAAACTGAAGATGCGGGACATCACTGTGGAATCCAGATGGTAAGTGTTAATGCAACTTGTGGTTAGTGGGCAGAACAGAAGCCTGGAAGTGCATCTGTGCGGTGCTTATATGAATTGAAGAATCAAAGCGCTTCGTAAACAATGCACACCCTTTGCGAGTTTCCGCGGTCCTAATATAGAAAGATGAGAAAGGAACTAAATAGAAAAGTTCCTTAACTTACTCTCCGAAATATATATTGTAATATACCGATAACCAGGCCTTGGAACTATATTCCAAGCTTTTAACAACGCCTCGTCGTCAGTGATTCGTCTATTCCTAAAAGTCGTCGCTCTGCGCATTTCTTTTGTGGAACGCACCTAATAATACTTAAGGAAATCTTAAATACTAAATGACTGTGTGTAGTAGTTTTATGGACAATATACAGGTCAATTAAAATTTAAGGTGCCCTCAAGTACAGGCTTGCTGTGTCCTGAGGTATGCTTTGTAGATACAGCTATCACCGATAAAGGCACGTAGGTACATAATACGGAACGTATTAAAAAGTTATTTATATAAATAAGATACATTATTAAACGGTTTGAATTCATCATATTTTAGTCTTTTGTTAAAAAGATAAAAATGATTTTCAAAAACAAATACTTTTTTTAACAACACCTATTTAAATAATCCCATAGACTATACATAGCGTCTATTGAAATAAGTATTCGTATCGGCGCAACAGTTTATTCTTAAAATACATTGAAAAGTGGTAACCAAAGAGGATGCAAACAATACGTTAGTTAGAGGGATAACGTTGCTATAAAATGTAGGTATAAAAGTAAATGGAATTTAAAAAAAATATTATAAAAACTATTGTATAACATGAAAGAAACATCCTTTCCTCGTATTCTCTATCCATGTCAAAGTATGCCATGATTTAATTTAAAGCCGGGTCCAGATATTATTTGCCTGATCTGTTCACCATATCGCATTCAATTAAGTGTCATATCTCATGGTGGATGGAGCTTTCTGCTCTCCTTTTATGATAGAGCCAAAACCAGGTCGATATGTAATATGCCATATGTATTACACCAGCAATTATGAAAATAAGCATGGCAGAACTACCTCGGACGAGCTGTGTCACAAAATGTTCGTCTACTACAAGAGATACGAGTCGGTGATATGCATCAGTGACCGAAACGGGTAACGGACGAATATCTGAGCCCGGCTTAACATGTGATGTCACGGTTTTCCATTACCGAATGGCTATAAAAAGCAAGAATAGTGAATGCCGATACTTATACCCCCTTAAATAAAAAAATACAGCTAAAATAAATACCATAATAAAACAACATCGCATTAAAAGACGACTGATTATATTACAAAATTATTTCCAAATACTCTATAGAAATTGAGTATACGAATAACCTTTATTCTAACTTTGGCGTACTTTTGTGACCAATCCTTTAAATCTTATGTAGCTACCGACTGACTAAACTGGGTGTTTTATATATTCAGGACAGTATGAGGGAATCTTAAACGATTAGGAGGTTAACGAAGATACAAAAAGACTTTGTATGACGATATTTTTTTGTTGTTTTAGATAGTATATAATATGGAAATTCAGAACTAGTCACTGTTGTCTAAAAATTAATCTAAGCTTTATGGCTAGATTAAACTTTCTTTTTAATATGTTTGCTGTTTTCCTACTACCTCTATTGCAGCAGAGTGACGGAACTCTGCTCTATAGCTGAATCAATAATTATTTATGATTCAGCTATAGAGCAGATAAACAGATGAATACGATGAGAAACTTTTTATTGGAAATAACCGCTTCATTTTACAGAGTAAATTAATTTAAAATAATAAAAATTGGACCAATTTTTTAAATTATACCAAATATGTTCTCATTATAAGGGAAATTTTATTAAAATATATGAAGATTAGATTCCGCTTTTAAATAGTTTAACACAAGGAGTTGTTTGTCTGCGAAACAAACAATCCACTCATCATCATAAACTTTTTTACGTTTAAAAAACGGCCTGTTCTGAAGAGAACAGGCTGACTACCTACACTGCACTAAATAAATAAAACACTGTATCAGTTATATTAATAACACCAAGCAATCATACACCCCACGGTGAATTACAACGACTAGTGGAGTTCATATTCCATTTGCATATTTAGAGATTCTTTAAATCTACAAAAAATAACGTTTCCAAATCATCTTTTTAGTTTATATATACCTACGCTCACTGAATAAGGCACCACGCGGAGAATTTATTTTGTTTAATCTGTGGTTACACTAAGTTTACTTTTCGCCTAACTCGTATTGCTTTAAAGTCAAGCCATTACTAAAGTTCATTTGCGTTAAGAAAATACTAAGTCATCGTTGTTCGTCGTAGCCACGCCCCCTGACCAATCAGGAAACTATAAATTATAAAGTTAAGTTAACAGTACTGTCACGGATTTAAGACCTCATCAGTCTTATCCACGGTCGAGGGGGCTGAGGGTTCGGACTAAACCCTCGTACAAAAACCCAAATACATTTTTATTTGATTTTTATCGACGAAACTTATTCTATTGCTTTTTATAAATTTCACTCCATTGTGAATACACCTTTACCCTGTCCTGATGACTCACTATTTTCTATCTACTATAGAACTAGGCTATAGATATTGTTAGTATACTATTCATAAAAATACAATAGCGTCCTAGTACGAATTGCTGACATATACATTTTCTGCAAACAACAACGCAGAGTTTTTCCAGCAGGTCAGTTGTAAACAAAAAGACAGAAACTGGTCTATGGTTTAGCCAATATCCTCTGACCTCTAAGCCCAGCAAAGCTAAATAAAATTCTAGCAATAGTTTTGCTCGTATTCGAAGTTTGTTCTGTAACTAAATTATATTCGAAACATTTAAGAGATTCTAGTTTTAAACTTAGATTCTGACTCGGGAAACCAATCAAACATTATTTTAAACTGACTTGTTGAACAGACTCCTATGTTAGAAAGCTTATTGTTAAATCACTTCACAAATTCCAAACAATGAAAAAAAAAAAAAACACGCAGAACACAGAAAAGCTATTATAAAAAAAATCTTGTTTTTAATACATAGTGAAGGAATGTTATATGTTACAGATATGTCATACGTGAATTTTTTGATATTTGTGTTGATACGTCCAAAATCAGTCCTAATTTACTGATAAATCTTTACAACACGCATATGAAAAATCTCGTGTGAAAATACCTGCATTTGTATGTTTCTTGGAATGTTTTGTAAAATGTTTTTCGCAAATAGATCCATTTCTTAAGTACAAAATTCGTATTACTAACAATAGCTTTTTAAAATGTAAAAGTTTCCATAATTTACAAGTCTTTTATCGTACTTTAAAAAGAATTGTATAAAATTGTAAAGGTGAGGTTCTGATTATCGAGACAAAAGACATTTTTACATTATGCAATGAACATTTGACCTCAATTTGCTATAATCCATGACGGTACTTCCGCAAAGTACCATCTGCTTCTATCCATTTTTTTAACATTAGACTAGCCTCAAAGTGTAGGAAGTGAGTTGTCAGTATTCAGTAGTAGTGGGCGTGCGGTCGGGAATGGGAGGAGTGCGAGGAGTGAGACGAGTGGGAGGAGTGGGGGGAGTCGGGGAGGAAACTCACGGCGGGCACGGGCGGCCGCTCCAGGCGAGATTCCAAGGCTGCTAGTTGTTCTTCTAGTCGTAAGGAGGAACTGTCAAAACCGCATCCTGGAAATGACAAAGGAATGTTTCATCATCATCATCATATCAACACATTACCGGCCTAATACAGGGCACGAGTCTTCTACCACAATGAGAAGGGTTTAGGCAGTAGTCCACCACGCTGGCCCAATGCGGATTGGTGGACAATATTTATTGATACAGTATATGATATTTATTGATACAACATATTACATAGTTTAAAGATTCTTCGCAACCTTAAGCCTTGTCGACTTTTCTGGATACAGCACAATCCACTTAAATACCAGATAATGTACTAAAGTAAAACGAAAGAACAGCCATCATGCTTCATGTAGGTATGCGAACATGATTATTACCGTACGAAGGCTGCAAAACTAAAACTACTTTTTTTACTAATAATTGACACCTGATGTTTAGAGAAAATCCAGCGCGATGTTTATACATGTATATTATAAGTATTAATGTATATTATTCTTCAGTCATCTCAGTACCCATAACACAAGCTACGCTTACTTTGGGGCTAGATGGCGATGAGTGTATTGACGTAGATTATTCATTTATTATTATCAGTCCATACGTGACTGTTAGTGCCATCTAGTTGATATGTGCTCCAATGAAGCCCTTTAATAAAATAAAAAAAAAACGTGAGTGTACTTATACGCGTTACACTTATTTGGCGTAACAAGATAAATTTTTTTTCAAAAATGTTATCTTTCACCTTGTTCTACGTTTGTAGAAAAAACTACACTAACACTAGAAAAAAGGTATTAAATACATTGAAAGTTTTGCTATAACGCATTATCTAGTTGTCTCATTATCGGACAGCCAAGTCTTACTCAACATTAAAATTCGGGATTATTTTACAATTGAATCAATTAAATCACCGGAATGTGCCCGCAGACTTTGACAATTGAAAGTGTCAAACCTTTTTTCAAAATTACAATGTTGTCTATAGCTAACTTCAGGGTGTCGGTTTTTTGTGACGGTCTGCGCGTGCTTAGTTAAAATTTACTTTTTTAATGTATGACTTAGTATAAAGTATAAAAGTGGAGCTCAGTGGAAAAATAAATAAATAAACAAATTACCGCTAGCATTATCGTTGTGTGGCGAGTAGTTCCGCCTCGTTAGATGTCGATATCGGCCCGCCACCGCGCTGCCCGCACCCACCCCCTCCGCACTGGAGAACGATGTACCAGACGATAGACCCACTGAAACAATAATCCAGATGAGTAAGACGAATCTGCTGTGTGGTGACGACAGATCAGAATACAGTTTTCACCACCCGTAGTCATCCCGCGGGTGTCGTACGTGGCAACTAAGGAAATGTAACCGGTCAATGAACCCAGTCAACAATCACACAAGAAATTTATTCTCTCAATAGATCTCAAAATAATAACCCGTTATCAAATACTTTTTTGAAACGCATTTAGAAGATCGATAGCCGTTTGAAAGGATAATCCTTCGTAACTTTATAAGATCTGAGATATATATTTAGGAGTTGGTTGGTTACAGTATTAAATAAAATTAAGTTACTTTGCGTCAACAAATGATTGATCTATTTTATGTATGACTATTATTAAAGGCAATACCTCTTAAAATATAAAAAGTATGATAACTCAGGAACTTATTACCGTTACTCAGGTACTGATTACCGAGTTCTTCACGGCTAGAGTTGTTCCGCAGCGACGCAGCGCTCGTGTGCTTTTGTAATACTTTAATCATGGCGTCTCGTTCTGCTACTTTTGATTCGAGCTCTTTGACTCTGAAAGCAAAAAGAAAATACATTTTATTTTCTACTACAAGTCTCACCTGCTGTTAACTAATGATGCACTCTAAGATGGTAACGAGTTAACCTTTTGGGGAATGGCAATGAAATTAAACCCATACCTAATCGATTTCTACACGACATCGTACCGGAACGTTAAATCGCTTAGCGGCCCATCATTGTTGGTAGGGTGGTATCCAGCCACGGCTGAAGCCAGACCAGACCAGAGAAAATTCAGAAATTATAAACTTCCAAATTGCCCGGACCGGTCGAACCCGGTCCCTCACACTTAATTCCACAGCGCTTACCGCTGCGCCAGGGAGGTCTTAAAAAATAATATAGTACAAAATAATATTGTTTTACGCATATTAGCCAGATTGGCAGGTAAGAAGTATTCTCTAGTCTGTCTCACCTGCTTTCTAGATCAGCAACCTTTTTCTGCGCTAAATGCAACTCGTCCATATGTCGAATTTTTTCGCTGCGTGCCTCAGCCATCAGGCGCTCAGACTCTGCCGACGTTTTCTCCAACGCCGCGATCTTCACGTCTCTACAGGACAATTTTTATACAGGGGTTAAACGCAAAAAATTCAAAATTCATTTATTTCAAGTAGGCCTAATATAAGCACTTTTGAAACGTCAAGTCTGTCTTTTTGTAGTGACCCTACCACCGGTTCGGAAGGCAGATTCTACCGAGAAGAAGCCGGCAAGAAACTCAGCAGTTGCTCTTTTCCAACATCAACAATTTACATTTTACCATTCATTTTTCTATCTTGTGAGAGATGAAAGCGGAGCCAAACAGAAGAATGTTAACGATAACTATGTAAAGAAGTTGCGGTTAATTCCAAAACCATTTACTTCGGAAATTACGGGTAAAGGATTTTGTAATTTTTCAGCACGCAGTGTATCGCGAAATATGCGCAATGCTATAATAACGCTCCGCGATTTACGTGAGCATCGATACTAAATCAGCATAACTAAATAGGTATGTGTACGCAGAGGTCGATCGCAACATTGTCGTGTTGGTTTGTAGGTATATTTTGCTCGACCTGTATTTGAAGTTTTAGAGAGACAGGAGACGCGCTTTTTGTATTTCATTTAATATCAACTTTAGGTCTGTCTAAACTGTACCACTTAAACATGAAATCATCTATTTAGTCTACTGAATAGATGATTTCATGCTTAAGTTAAAAAAAAACTGTTGGAAATATCATCAAATTCATGAAAATACCGACAAAAAAGTCCAACGCTCGGTAACTCAGAATCATGTTATGAATCCCTGGTATCAATTTTCTTTCACTTAAACCATTTACAGAGTTACCAAAATGTTGTTTTGTAAACTAAATTAACAAGGGCGCTTCTATGTAAATATACATGCACATAAAGTTTGCAACGAACATGAACGAACTGTCAGACCCCGGCACTTGCCTGAAGTTGAAAAAACACACACAACACAAACACTAGGATTTATTAACTAATTATTTCAACTTTACTTAAACCACCTTACTATTGAACACGACCCACAAAAAGTCTTTTACGAGTTCCCTTAGTATAATAAGATTTGCCCACTCTTAATCGAAGAGTCGATTCCGAGTATCAAACCATGTCAAAGTAAAATGGACCTAATGCCACAAGTTTAGGAGTCGCAAATACTGTTGTTCTGATTTTTGTTTAACTAGCATTCTGTCAAAAATCCAAGCAAAGGAATCGTAGGCAAATTTGGGCTTTAAATAAATTCATTACTCCGATGTTCAAGCATTTCCATACTCGAAAACGTCTCCTCGATTGTGAGCAAGCAAATATTTTAGTAAGGCTTATTGTCTACGGATGTTAGATTATTGTTGAGCCAGGCCGGCTCAGACATAATTCTGATTCAACTTTATTGTTGCGCAAATCAATAATAGTATGTGAACAATATATACGCTAGGTTTTTAAGGGACGTAACAGAACGTCAGTAGCATGTGTGTGATCACTGAACTCTAGTACCCAAAGTTTAGGATGTAACACACTTCGTTATCATCGACTCCATTTCGAATATCAAAACACCGTAACGGCAAAGTAAAATGGATCTAATGTTCCTCATTTTAGAGCTGCAAACACTTATTGATTGTTATTTTACAAACTTCCGGTAACTTTCGTATAATGTGGACAAATATGGTCTTAAAAACAAGGAAGATAAGTCTCATTAATTATTACGTTACTGTTTTTCGAAATTTAAAACGATTATGATTGCAGGCGTGCAAATGTAAAACTCAGGGTTCAGGGACACTGTAATGACGTCGCACTGTCAACAATTTCTTTGGTTTTCTAAAGCGTTAACAATTAAAGATAGTCAAATTGGCAAGTGTAGAAGTTTTAGCTTCATGCATATGAGAGATAATACATAAATGAAATTTTTTCGGTTTTTCGGCGGTTGCGTGTTGAATGATGGCACAATGACTTCCTTCATACACAGTCCACAGATCTCTGTCTTACTTGGGTATTGAGGCGGCGGATACGGCGGCTTGCCGGAGCGCGGCCTCTTCGAGGTATCCCTGCTCCCACTTGGCACATTCTCCCTCCAAGGCCAGTAACCGTTCGTCTCGCTCCCTTAACGCGCGCTTTAATTCTTCCGCCCCCGCCTCGCTGACCGCACCCCCGCTCGTGTTGTTAGACACGCCGCCGCATGCGCATTCCCGTTTCCTGATATACGTAAAATAGTGGAGTTACAACATCATTCAACTGTTGGCCTTAGTACTGTCAGGTATTACCCAGGCTTGCCACAGTAGCATGCGAAAGCGATCCTGTGGTCTCGGTATGGCGTAGACGGTTCCGCTGGGTGTTAGTTAGTGGGTATTCTGGTCTCGTGTCAGCGAGTCCCACATACCCTTCCGGAAGCAGGTTAGATTATTTCTTACATGTCTCCGGGAGGGATGCGAATGAATGCATTTCTCAGCAAGAAAAAAAAAAAAAGCTATTACCCAGGCCATCGAATGTGCCTCCTCATAAATAACTTCATCATCATATACACCCATTAAAGGCCCGCTACAGGGCACGGGTCTCCTCCCACAGTAAGAAGGTGTTCAAGGCACTAGTAGTCCGACACACTAGCCCAGTGCGGTTTGGTGGACTCCACACACCTTTGACAACATTAAGGGAACTCTCAGGCATGCAGGTTTCCTCACGATGTTTTCCTTTACAGTTGTAGCAAGTGATAATTTAATTGCTTAAAGCGCACATAACTTAGAAAAGTTAGAGGTGCGTTCTGGGATTCCAACTAGGCTTTCCGAAAGAAAAGTCAAGTCCTCACCGCTAAATAACTTACATTTTTAAGTAATAATTGACAGATCAAGCTGATGGCCACCTTACGATGAGTGGACCCATCGCCTATAAAAATAGAGAATCACAGAGCAAAACTTCGCAGGGCTGTGTACATCAACCTGTGCCTGTAGTTACACCGGCGACTTAGCTCTTCAGACCGGAAAAAGCATACTGCTTGGCGTCATAAATAACCATGGCGTTAGTTATACCCCAGGCGAGTTCTGTTACATAGAGACAACATATATACGCATTTTTTACGCATTTTGTTGCACTTCCACGTTTATAATATTATTAGTATTTTGAAAGTATAGTGTAGCGCAGACTGTTTAGCTATTTTCAAGGTCGCCTCCTGTAGTAAGTAAAGGATAAATATACACCTTCTTGATATAAAATACCAAATACCTTAACGCCTGCAGTTCAGTCTCGAGCTGGGCTCGCAGTTTACGCTCCGTGTGCTCGCGACGATCGGACGCTTGTTGTAACGACGACAGTGCCCGCTGAAGTCCTAGTACACGTTCCACGTACCCGCTTGCGTGCCGACACTGACAACAACACCGTATTCGGTACATGGTATTCGGTACACGGTATTCGGTATACGCTATTCGATATACAATTGCAGTTAATTCATGCATGTAACTAATTACTACAGCGCCATCTAGACCCAAATGTAAAAAACCTATAGCGTTACCAAGAATGTTAAAAACCTATGGCGTTACCAACAAATGGCGTTCGCGTACCTAACAAATTCCTCAGAAAACATTAAGCTACTAGATGGTAGAGGGCGTTAGCTGTTACTTTTTAATGGCCTGTTTAAAATAATAATTAATGACAGCTTAGAGTTATCACGAAATTGATAGTAGATTAGATCAAAAAAACAGTTTAAAATAAACCAAACTAAAAAGTAGAAATAAATAATAGTTTAAAAAAAACTAAAAAACACGCTTTTTGTACAAAACCGAACTAAAAAATAGAAAATAAATTTTAATAAATTTAAATGAATAGTGTTAAAAATTTCAATAAATATAAATTAATAAGTGTGAATAAAAAAATATATTTTATTTTAAAAAAAGCGTAGGGTGCTTTTTAAGATATTATCAAAATAATAATCACTCTACTCATATCTGTCAATAAAATATTTATAACTATTGACACCAATAAAAAAATATATTTTATTTTAAAAAAAGCGTAGGGTGCTTTTTAAGATATTATCAAAATAATAATCACTCTACTCATATCTGTCAATAAAATATTTATAACTATTGACACCATGCACCCCACGCTTTTTTTACAATAAAATATATTTTTATATTCATACTATTATTAATTTATATTTATTGAAATTTTTAACACTATTCATTTAAATTTATTAAAATTTATTTCCTAATTGTCTTACAATGTAAACATTATTTCCATTACTTTTTATATTGTAAATTATAATTTAAAAATAGAATAAAATCAATTGCATTTAAATTGATAAAAAGACATGAAATAATAGTGGTTTTCTTTATGAGTGTTTGTTTTTATTATTTTTTAATATTTTTTAAACATAGCAGTAAAATGTAATGAAAAGATTGCATATATAACGTGTCACGGAATTACGAAATACTGTTGAACGGTGCATAATTATATTTCATAAGGAATCACCCTGTAAAAATATTTAATCAAAAGGAGCATATTTATTTTTCCCTACAAACTAATTCAAAACATTCTAAATGTTTACCTTTGACAACCCTATTGAAGATAAAAGACCGACACGGGCATAGTACCTTTACTACGGAACGCGTACCTAATAAAGTACCAGGAGTCACTTTATTGATTTTACTTTTACATGTGATGTTAGGGCTGTTGGCTTCAGTAAAAACTATGGTTCACTCAAAAACTATTAGCGTTTCGGTTTCACAGATAAGTCTCAGAGACAGTAAATAATGTACCTCAAAAGCTTCTGAAGTATTATTTCGGTTTTCATTTGCACGTTGTATAATAAGACAAGTTAGAAATAATGGATTTACACATGTATCTATTTACGTCTCACTGATGGACACAAGACTCGACTCTCTTACAGAGCATAGACTTACCACGCTGCTCCCACAGAATTAAGAACATACAGAACCCTCATTCTGCCATTATTGTATGCAGTGCGTTGGGTCCAAAACTGAGAGAACACCCCGGGAACGTCTCACTTTACAACCGTGGAATGTTGCTAGCGCACTAACGTTTCCACATTTTCCCATTTTACGGTAATCTTTTAGAACATTAGAGGTAAAATAATTATTGTCAACTGCTAAATGTTATAAATAATAATATTGCACGCCTAAAATGGCATACTGTGTCCCTATTTTAGCTCATAAGACCTTTATATGTACACAGTTTATGTTATAAATGAAGTATGAATTTAAAAAAAAACCGGCCAACTAATGAGCACTGGTCTTTTCTCAGAATTAAAAGCGAGCTTATCCCGTAGTCCAACATGCTAGCATATTACATATTGGTAGACTTCACACGCCTTTGAGAACTACGTCTCAGACATGCTCGTGTCCTCGCGATTTTATGCTTCACATAAATATCAAATCTTTCTTTCTCACACAACTTAATAAACGGCAAGTAAAATCCTACCTCGTCTTCCAATCGTACAACATTTGACTGTGCGTTGGTGAGGGCGGTGTCGAGGATGTCTATATGTGTGCGTTGCTCTTGTAACGTCGCTCGCTGCGCCGCCATTTCTATCTCTTGCCTCTCTTTCGCACAAGCTAACTCTTTATCTGCGAGAAAAGAAAACCTGTTAAAATAATTCTTATTCTGCTTTTTAGCAGATTATAATTTGGATTTTTCTTTCTGAGCGTATTACACTGGTAAGGCATTATGAGAGGTGTGAGAATGACTTCTTACTCTGTGTTATGAGTTGCGCGATCAGCATCTCTCTATTCTGTAACTCCTTCCGAAGCGCCTCGCTGTTGCCGTCGTTCTCAGCACGCACTCCTTGTGACAACAGCTCCACCTATCATACGACAGGCTGATAAAAATGCATATCGCAGTATTAGGTAAGAGCGTGGCCTAGGGCTGTAGCTAGAGTCGAATTTGAGATGGGGCAGCATTGTTTACAGGTAGGGCGGAAGTAAAAAAAATATCATAATTGATCTTCCCTGTCAGGCGCGATGGGCTCCTTAACCTCCTAACCTATGGTATTGTATAGTGAATCCATTCTGCATCACATAGATTTTATTTAAATAGCCCCATCGCTTCATATGATGGTGCTAAAATGCCATCACAGAAAAAATTATTATCATAATATGAAATTAATGTCACAAACTGTGGTATATTCGGAGAAGTTTAGATAACTATCGTTATAAAGTATTAAGTCAAAGTCAAAAATATCTTTATTCAAGTAGGCCCATAGGTGGCACTTTTGATGCGTACATAAGAATTACACGGATGATGGCGATCACCACATTCGTAAACTTAAAACTAAAGCTACGAGGGTTCCAAACGCGTCCTGGTCTAAGAAAAGCCCACAACAAACTTATCCGGGTGTTTTTTTTTGTTATCACCATCTCACAATGTAATTTTAAATTATTAGAAGAGCAACCTGGTTAGAGCAATAATTTACACCCAAGCTTTTTTATCGATTACGTAGTCCTTTAAACTATAATAGGACTTTTCTATAAGCTTACGTTTAATACAAACTTTGAACTTTTTGAGAGACATCTCCAAGATGTCAATTGGTGGTTTATTGTAGAATTGTATGCAATTTCCTTTAAACGAATTATGAATTTTATGTAACCTAGTATGTTACACTGTGAGTTTATTCTTACTTCTAATGTTTAAATTATTGCAGTCACATTTTTTCTTAAATTTAGAAATGTTTTTATGAGCGTACATTAAATTTTCAAATATGTACTGACTATACACTGTCATTATTTTAAAATCTTTAAATTTATCTCCCAATGACTCTCTCGGACCCATTTTGTGGATCGAACGAACAGCCCTCTTCTGCAGCACGAAAATAGTGCTAATATCAGCAGCATTACCCCAAAGTAAAATTCCATATGACATAATGCTGTGAAAGTAACTAAAATATACCAGTCTAGCAGTTTCTACGTCGGTCATATGGCGTATCTTCTTTACCGCATAGGCAGCAGAACTAAGCCTGTTCGATAAATTATTTACATGAGGGACCCATTGAAGTTTAGAATCTAACGTTATTTCCTAGAAAAACTTTCGTATCCTCCAGTTTCAGTTCCTCATTATTAAGTAGTACAGTGGTGTATTGGTGGTATTTATAATGTATCCAACTTTTTGGTATTTTTAAGAGCATTAACCCACAAGGTCCCCCTCCTCGGCGTTGGCATGTCTTTACTATCAACGCTTAGTATAGCAGTATTATTTTAATAATGTAAACGTTTTGTTTGCGAATTGTATTCGTTATTTTTAGGGCGTCACGGTATAGTATATTAAATCAGCTGTTATTCAAAATTCAGTAAAATAGTTGTCCCTTTTGTTCATATAATACTAAAATATTGCTAAGTTTTGTTGCGGCAAAACTTACCATTGTCGAGAAACTTAGTACCTATTATTTGAGCAACATTGTAACCTATTGTTTGAGCAGCATTGTTACCTATTGTTTTACCTGTTGTTTGCTCAACGTAAAAATTTTGTTACCTGTTGTTTGAGCGCCCTATTTAACTCATGCAGCCGCCGACAGTCCGCCTGCAGTCGCACCCGCGCGGCCGACTCGAGCCTCTCGCGCCGTTCGCACGACCCGACTAGCTCCTCATGCGCTGTACGAACTTTTTCCACTTCCTCTTCCAACTGTCGAGGATAAATATAGACTGTACAACAAGTTCAATAAATATTTTTATAATTTTTATTAGTGTTTTACCTACACTTGGAGGAATCAACAATTTCATAAATTTAAAATGCATATAAAAATTTTTGGAACCGACAGGATTTGAACCTGCGACTCTCGGGCAATCGCGGCCTGAGCGCTTTCACCAATTAAGCTACGGCTCTCCTACCGTCGATGCCGAAATTAGTATATGCCTTTCACATCAGTCTTATAGCGACTGTAGCGTCATCTAGTAGGAAACGTTGCAGTTTCGATCAGTTTCGTCTGAAACTAGAGATAATATTTTATATGCATTTTAAATTTATAAAATTAAAAGTTCAATAAACCTCTAAACCTAAATGACATCTCGAGCATTTGGACTATAACTTTGGTATTTAATAGCAAGAAGAAGCTTTTGATTTATCATGAGATGGGCCGATATGCCTTGTGTTGACGGAAAATCAGAATACAGTTATCACCACCTTATTTTTTCCGCGGGTGTCGTACAAGGCGACTAAGAGACTATAACGGAGAACAGGCTGCAGCGTCCTCTGTGCATCTACTACCATCTTTTGCGATCACCAATCCATCCATTTTAACGGCCGATTGGCGCAGTGGGCTACTTTCTGAGTCCAAGGCGGTGGGTTCGATTCCCACAATTGCAAAATTGTGCGATGAAATAAAGTAAAAAAAAACGATGGTTAATATTTATAGCCACTCTATTATATATACAGATATTATTTTTATTTTGAATAACTTGTAAGCACGAAACTATTTTATTTCAAGTCTACCTTAATAATTCAATATCAAAGTAAGTTTAAAGGTGTTTGGTCCTAGCTTCTATATGTGGTCACCAGTGGCGTGCACTTCATACATGCACAAAAGCACTGCCTACCAAAAAATTGCTATAAAACTCGTGTAGAAGGAGAATTATTGCCCTTTTTATGCAATTGACCTTCTGAATGCATACCCTCGTAAGGAACCCGGTGCACGCCACTGGTGGTCACATATTTACTTTTAAAATGAGCCATCTACTACAACAACCAACTAGCCATCAGAGAGCCGACGGATGGCGCTCTCAATATTGAACAGAAGTCGCTGTGGCCGAATTCGGTCTTGTTGATGATGATTTGACTTTCAGCCAAAGGTTATAATTTATAAGATTCACGGGCCGAAGAAGTTTGTTTTTAATATTATCAAACATAGAACATTGAAATGTGTCAAATCACATAGCCTGATACAAGGTTACGCTTCTCACAAACACGTCAGAATATAGAACAGGGTTCAGTGCAACGTAGTTTCACGCTGAAATTCATTCAAAACGACGGTGACATCACAGCTCGCGCGAAAATAAACATTACTCACAATCAAAATTAGATATACGAGGATTCATACGGTCAAACGACCGATATCTTTTTACATGGCCTTTTTATGAATTTACAATATTTTTGAGCTCCTCAAAGCATTCATGTGTAATATATTTCATTGTGTTTTAACTTTTTTATATTAAAACTACACCGCTAATTGGTTTCTACGCGACATCGTACTGGAAAGCTGAATCGCTTAGCGGTACTTCTTTTGCGGTAAGGTTGTAGCTAGCCACGGCCGTAGCCTCCCACTAGACCAGACCAGAGAAAAATTGAAAAAAAAATTGCTCATAATTGACAGATATACCACCTGCTTTGTTTGTCAATTATGAATATAAAAAAGAAAAGGATACATTCTATATAGCTTTTTTCGGAATAAAAACACATGACATTCTCTGGAGTATTATAAACATCAATCAATACATAATTATTTTTTTTTTTATTTAGTTTAGTATTTTAATTATTCTATTTATGTTGTAGTGTAATGCGTTGTGATGGGTCATAGATACCAAATAAATAAATAAATCTGTTAATTCGTTGCTGTTTTAAAAACACATTAGAAAACACGCTTTCACATTTATAATATTAGTAGGGATTTCGTTAGTACCTTATATATTACCTTGTTAGTCTTAGCGACTCGTTCGCACGCATCCGCCAGCTGCCTCTTGAGCTGATGGTTTTCTGCGGCCAGGGTATCGAGGACGGCTGAAAAGGCATCATCCGGTTCCTCCAGTGAACCCTCGCCACCGCTGCACCAGCCACTGGACTCGGATCCACCAGGTACTGCACGTACGCCCACACTGCACAAATGTACCATGTTTTTTTTTTAAATGTATTAATAGACAGACAAAGCACATGGTCCCCCCGATAGTAAACTAAAACCCGTCCGTATTTGTTTGGTTGTGCAATAAAGTGTTTAAATAAATAAATAAAAACAGTCGCAGGCAACCAAAGGCCAAAAAGGAAAAATTATATAGAAAATATACATAGGGTTGGGGGCTTTAACGACTATTGACACAATTGACGGCCGATCGGCGCAGTATGCAGCGACCCCGCTTTCTGAGCCCAAGCCGTGGGTTCGATTCCCACTACTGGAAAATGTTAGTGTGATGAGCATTAATGTTTTTCAGTGTCTGGGTGTTTATACGTATATTCTAAGTATTAATGTAAAAAAATTATCTGTCATCTTAGTACCCATAACACAAGCTACGCTTACTTTGGGGCTAGGTGGCGATGTGTGTATTGTCTTAGTATATTTATTTATTTATGTATATTTAATTTAGTGATAACGGGACGGTCGGCTTAACCAATAATATTAACCATGATATTATTAATGTTAAGCATAATTAAACGCTTACCTCGTCAAATCAGGTTGAGATCGTGACAAGTTCAACTTCTCTTTACTAAGTTTAGCTTTCGAGCCCTTTCCTTTTCTCTCCTCCCTGGGCTTGGAAGGTGCTCTATTGGAGTGCGGGGAGAGCGGGGAGGCGGGGGGTGTGGGCCCGCGCGGGGTGGGTGACTGGGCCACCTCCTTCGCAAGATGCTTCAACACTGACGATTGGTTTAGAAAGTCATCTGGTATCTCGGTGATTTCCTGAATGGAAAGGCACATAGGCTTTTTAAACTACAGTCTACGTATACCGGTAAAAAAAAACAGGTACATTTTGTAATGTTTACCTGTAGTTTTTTTTACTTTTATGCAGTAAAATAAGTTCCTTACATTAAATTAAATATTTATTAATTAAGTGCTACAATAAAGCGGCAAGTATATTTTTATGATACAAGTACTTGTATCATAAAACTTATTTGACCACATTTGTTATATACTAGCTGTTGCCCGCGACTTCGTCTGCGTTTGTTTTTTTTTTTTGATGTGGCATTAAATTTAGTTGTAGTTCAAAAAAAAATTAAAGTATTCAGTATCTAGCGATACTGAATACTTTAATTTTTTTTAAACCCTTAAATGAGGGGTTTGCTGTCCGCTGAGGAGTTCTGTCCTCTATCTCCAACCACAGTTGGGGCAAAATTAAACACATAATCTCTATAGTACCAAAATAATTATTTAAATCGGTTATAATTTGTCGGACTTATGGTGTAAAATCGTCAAACACTTTCATCCCCTCTTCCAAATGAACCGAGCTTAATGTCGGGATAAAAAGTATCCTATATTACTTCTAACATTTCCAAGAATATGTGTACAAAGTTTCATGAGGTACGGTTAAGTAGTTTTTGCGTGAATGCGTGACAAACAAACTTACGTTGACATTTATAATATTAGTAGTAGTAAGTAGGGATAGAGAAATAGGGACCTGCCAGCCCATTTGTTGAATAACAAGATATTCATTAATATCTCGATATTCAACAAATGGGCTGTTTTCTGAACTTAATTAGTTTTTAGTTAGTGCGTGAAGGAAGGATGAACAAAAAAACAAACATTTTTTAACATTCGCATTTATAATATAAGTTGGGATAGTAAAATGAACAAACCTGAACTCCATGGTCAGGAGGGCTTGTGTAGATCCTCTGCCCACCGATATCAATATAGTTAGCATGCGCAGTGACTGTTTGCTCTTTATGCATCTTTGGCAGGGGAATACCGCTGGGTTTCTTCACACCCTCCTTCTTCAGTGTGTGGTATGGAGAAGATTGTGTGTTTGAATGTTTTACTTCACTGTTTGTTCGTTCGTGTTCTCTATATAAAAAAAAAAAGTTAGCTGAATATAAATGAAATAATTACAAAAAAAAAAGTAAATAAAATTTTGTATATTGAATACTGTGTCCAACATCATAAGGTTCCAGTCGCGAAAAAATATGCAACTACTAACTTTGGTAGAAAATGTGGGAGTACCCCGATACACTGAAATATTTTTGACTGCCGATTCGCGCAGTGGGCAGCTACCCTGCTTTCTGAGTTCAAGGCTGTGGGTACGATTCCCACAACTGGAAAAAGTTTGGTGTGATGAACACGAATATTTTTCAGTGGCTGTGTTATCTGTTTGTGTTTATTTTATATGTATTTATTTATATTACCCATTACACAAGCTACGCTTACTCTTGGGCTAGATGGCGATGTTTGTATAGTCTTAGTATATTTATTTATTTATTAATAAAACGGCGTAACGCTTTTCAGTGTACTGGCGTGATGATGCGTGATGTTATGTTGTGTGTAATGTAAATATTTAAGCGATAGCCACAATCGCGGTTGAATTTTAAGAAAAGTTATATATTATTATATATATTTTTTATATATTACTTGTCTCCGATACTCTAAAAATTAATTTACATAATATTTTTTTCGTGCTGGATTTATTACGGAATAAAACATCTTCAAAAAAAAATGTTATCTTTAACAATAAATACTTACCTGTTTAGGTAAGTATTAGCAACAATAAATACGTATAAGTAGTAACAATAAATACTTACCTGTTTAGGTACTTGCGTTAAATTGGTTCTTAAGGATTCTTATAGATTAATTTAAAAAACTGTGACAATTAAAGAAATATTCATAACATATTTTAAGTCGAAACCGTAAATCTTATTTTCGAATGTGAAAAAAAGTGTTTTTCTTTTTTATTAAATAAAAAAAATTCAATTTTAATTTTTTTTTTATTCACAACAAAGTTGTGGACGCTACACTTGTTATAATTTATACGACGTTCGTCTTGACGTTTCAAAATTGCTTATAAACTAGGCCTACTTGAAATAAACAAATTTTGATTTTTTTTGAATTTTATAATGATTTTCTACTATCGTAAATTTCAAGTCTATATAGCTGGAGGAGTTACTGTAATATGATGTTGAGATTATTTCGATATTACTGCTTTGTTAAGGAATTCTAAATAAGGTTGACAAACAGCAACTTTCCACCACCCAAGTAAACAATGTCACTTTAAATGCAAAGATTTGTCTGTTACTTTTAAGCTTTCACCATTCAATGACTTTACATTCACATTCCACACGCTTAAAGGTTAGCCCCGAAAAATTATAAATTTTATCAACACTAAATTTAAAACCTACACCTTTCTTAACAAGGTCAAAATAACAATTACGTAATAAATATTAATTTATTATTGGAAAATTAATACAAATACAAATTTTATACTCTAAATTTCAAGTAGCCTACCTAATAAAATTCTTGATTTCAAAGTAGCTCTTCTGAAATGTCTAGTCTGTCTGTTTGTAGTGCTATCATATTCTGAAACTTTTCTGTCAGATTGTTAACCGGTAGTATTCATATAAAATTAATCGCAAATTATGTATGAAGCTTTAAGGTTAGCACCGGTTAGAATCTTTTGAAAGGGTACAGAAAGAAGGAGCAGTTTGAAATTTACTGAGATTAGGAGAAATCATCAATAATTAAGAGACATTCAGTGGCGTGCACTTCATACATGCACAAAATCACTGCATACCCTAACATTTTTGTAAAATTCATAAAGGGGAAGGATTTTTCAATTTTATGCCATCTCTGGTTTCATTCTTTATGCATACCTTGGTCAAAATCCCTGTGCACGCCACTGGAGACTTTTTATAATTTAAAGTTTTTAGTCTGCACATCTATATGTGAAAAGAGTTCACCTATGTGAAAAGAGAACATTTTTTAGTGTACCTTTAGTCCAATATAATTCAGTGCAATTTTCAACGCGCGAATAAAAACGGCACACGGTATAAAGCATTAAAATAGAACATTTTATTCATTCCATGAGAGGTTTATTTAGAACACCAGTAAATCCTGTATTATGAATCATTGTTAAATTTGAATGGAACCAACTAGGTGGTACTATATTTTAAATTAAAAGAGGATCCTTGAAATGTATCCAGATTTTACAGATGCATGTAGTAACATCCGGAATGAAAGAAGAACATAGGTATATAGGTAGAAAAGATGAATCCTATAACGAAAAACTTATCAACACTGATGATTTACTTGTCAGCATTTTAGATACAAATCAAGTCAAAAAGATTTCTATATAAGTATTTACATCATAGTATATGCTAGAATACTTTTTATATTTTGTCATGAAATAAATATAAAAAATTAACAATGACAAAAGTACAAATATCAATGAAAAAAAATATAATTTCAAAACTAATAAACAGCTGTCTTGCAAAGTATTACATAGGTGGATGCGCCATTTCTACAAATCACCGACGACGATATCGGTACCTACAAAAAAAAGGTTAGCCCACTATTCTTAGAAGACCAATAGCTTACCGAATAGGTGTTGGTCGCGACGACCAGGAATCATCCTGATTGTGGATGATGAGCGTATTGTATGAAGATGAGGAAACGTCCAAGGAACTGCGGTTGCTGTTCCCACCACCCACTGAGTCTTTCAGTGAGTTACGATTGCTGCCTGAGACACTATCCTGTTGGTGATAAAATAATATTTAAGGCCTTTTACTGTGACAACTTTCTCGCCAAAGGGCACTCAGATTGTACTTTGGAGGATGAATAAGGAAACTGGGTCAAATTCAAAAGCTTTCTATAATTAAATAGATCTATAAAAAATGTCGTGATAGCCCTGTGGTTAGGGCTTCCCCGGCATGCACCTCTCACTTTTCGGAGTTATGTGCGTTTTTAATTTAAGCAATTTAAAAATATCACTTGCTTTATTGATGAAGGAAACCTGCATTCCGAGCGTTATCCATTAAGTTCTGAAAAGCGTGTGAAGTCTACCAATTCAACCTTGGCCAGCGTGGTGGGTTCTGATAGGAGACCCATGCCTATAGTGAGGGTAATGGGTTGATAACGTCCATCCACGTTTTTTTTAACTTTAAAAGTTTGTAAAATGATGGTGATTGCATTCCAAATTTATTTAAACACAAGGCCCAACCCAACTTGAATTCAATTTTGAACAATGTTTGCAGCTGAGTTTACATTACACAATATGAACAAAAGACAACCCAGGATTCAAACCCCAGTAATATTTTCTTAATAATCAGATACATTTTTTAATAATCATATGTTTCTTTTTATCTACAAAATTATTAAAAAAGGTAAAATGAGTTTTTTGTTGGTCCTGAGTCTAGAGATTTTTTTGTATTTGTACACAAAAAAGCGAATACAATCTTAAGTATGCCAACTAAGTGGAACTACATTGTGCAAGTTTATTATGATATAAATTACCTTGAGTGAATTTCTATTGTTGTTATTATTAGTTTGGCTCTGGTTCTCTTGACCTTGTGGCTCGACCCTCGCTGTGTGGCGGACCACGTATCGCTCCTCTCTGGATAGGTTCTCATTTGATGTTGATACATCTGTCTCACTGCCTGATAAACTTTGTGGAAACCCACTGGGAACTGGAGAACAAGTAAGTTATTTAAAGCCTGGGGGAATGGTTCCTGAGCACTTTTCCAGGGCAAAAAGTATTGTATATTGATATGAATGAATGGAAGCTATGTATGTTTGTAATTTCATTGTTCTACATATGGTGGTTGGGTCAAACATAGGTAACAAAAAATCAGACACACTTTTGCATTTATATTATTAGTATGGATGACATGCGGACTAGCTTTCAACATCAATAAGCCTTATTAATGCTACAGTGCACAGGCCCTTTTCCACATATGATATACATAGAACATAGATTATCCAAACTGATACAACATGGGTTGACGGGTAATATACTGCAATTATTAGGTAGTGATTGTAATTTGGTGTTAGTGGCCATTTAAGCTTACGCAATGAAAGGAAAGAAGTTAAAAGTCAAATTTAAAGCTCAAATTTTGTGCATTTTCCAATCATTCGATTAAAGGAACCTAAAAATTATTGGCTTTCAACTTAGTTCAAAATTAGTTCACCAGTGACCTATTTCATCAACAATGGAGCAACATTTCAACATTGGGTGATGCAAATATTAACAGGAAATAACAAATAAATGCTCTTTATTGTCTTTTAGCGTGTACTTATACTAAGAGTGGGCATACTTTATAAGCTAGTTTTAACAACATATGAACTGATTGGTGATCTAATGTAAGTATTTGGCATAAGAGGTCTTCTTCCTATAGCTTCCTGTTTTTTAAGAATAAAACTATTTTCGTACTGAAAGAGTACTGGACCACTTTTGATGCAGTTTTTTTAAAACCGAATGATCAATACTCTTTTTTACTCAATTATTGACCTCATTCCCTGGTTTTTTACCATCATTCCATGCAATAATTTCATAGTTCACAATTCTCAATATATTTTACTTCAATAAATTATAAAAGTAAATAAATATTGCACAAAATGTTACATAAACTAATAGTAAATGTTAAAATCCGGAAGATAAACAAGGGCACTCATAATACAAAAGATATGATTCATTTGGTTAGTTTGTCAGACCTCAGTTACTAACAATAACACTCACCAGGTTGTTTCTGTGTCCTCTGAATATTATTAGCAAACGTTAGGAACCGTCCAGTCGGTCGCATGGACCCCATATTTATAACGTGACCTTTTTTATGTTACAACTACAAGTTATTAATTTATAATCAATTCACACCACATCTTGTTTACTATATCACTCTTGTACTTTGCTATGCGACATCTATCTGAAAGTAAATCACATACCACTGATAAAACATCTAACATATGCGTAGAAATAGATTGCAATAAGAAAAACCTAGTGATAGGTTCTACGACGTCGTGAATTAATGTTTGCAGTCGTGTAGCGTGACTAAAAATATTATGTTTTACGACACTATGATTATTTATTGTGTAGAATAAGTTGAAAACAATCACAACTTACAAAGAAAAAACGAATCTGTACTATCAAAACAAATCAAATTAACTTTTTAATCTTACAAAAAAAAGAATTATTTCTAATAATTTGATTGATGGGGGTCACAGAGAGCATATATTCACAGACTACGATGTTTTGTGTTTGTAATTTATGTTAAAGATAATACAGCCATTACCCACAGACTCTTAACCCCATGTTAGACCAACGCTCTCGGCGGAATAAAAGTAAGGCCACTCAATAAAGAAGTTATATCTATTTTATGTAGTGTCATATGTTTAGCATGATGTACTGATATTTTAAAATATATCACACGTAGTATACAAGTTTTGATGGTCACAAGGTAAATTGTTACAAGTCTGTTCCGACTTGTTTGCAATTTAACAAGATTAGGTGCTGTCAACTGTACCAACAAAAATGCCAACATAAACCCAACTTAACTTTGGATATTCAGTGGTGCCGATTCTGTGGTACACAAATTTATATGCTAAGTTAACGGTTAATTAACTAGTTTAGTATGTTGTCCATTTCACATGCGCTGTTTTTTGCCGTCTCAATGTAAGGCCGTTTTTCTTATGAGGTGAATTTTAATATTCTCAGCTGAGATTCTCAGTGTTCTGCGCATTTGTTTTCTGTGAGCATATTGGCTTCTTCTTAATGAATGTCACCTAGGAACAACGTAGTCTGGCACAGCCCGTAACTAAGGTCACAGCACAGGGTCACAGATCATAATAATCTTAGATAATAGTATAATAGAGGTCAGTGAACTGGAGTGGTGGACGGGTGGACCGAACCGAAGTGGAAATTCGTTGTCTGTGGTGTTGACTGCGGCCTAAAAAGTGAACCTACCTATTTTGAATTCAAATTTCACAAAAAGATGTTGGTAGATAATTATAATTGTTTTTAATTTAAATACTTGTTGTATTTTTAAATTTAAACTCAAAATTTACCAAGATACATAATTGGTATCTAATGATCTTACCCTAGAATAACAGTTAGGTACAATATTTTAGTGTTGTGACATTTGGTGTTTTTGATAAACTTGAAGGTAATAATTAATAATATTGCGCCGTGCGTTAAATAACAAAACTAATTTATCATTACAAATGCAGTGTATAAAGTCAACAGTACGACAATGCACCAGGAATATTTCTGCTATTCGTAAGTTTTTTTCTAGTTTTCTTAAAATCATCATGATCCTCTTCAGGCCTAACTCATCCTGCTGGGCACAAGCATCCTACCTCACGGGGGCTCAAATTAAAGGTGGTGCATCGCCATGCTGTTCCAACACGGTTTTTACAACCTTTAATGATTATTACACGTTAGTGAGACTTAACTGACGTATAAATGGGCTGGAACTGAGGGTAAAAAAACCAGAAACCTTAATTTTTTACCAAACTGGATACTGAACACAAGTCTTTATGACTATTTACTGACTACTACAGCAATAACATACTAATGAGAAGTTTTCTTTGAAGTGATATACTATGCCACCATAAATTCCTTGAAATTTAAGACCTACATCTATAACAAGATTCATTTAAATAATACAACCTATAATTATTTTTATAATTAATATAACTGTAGTGTAAGAAAAACACAAATAAATAAAATAGTATTGCAGCCACTTGTGACATATTTCAGTTGAGCCAGCATACATGAGTACTTTATAGCATACTAAATATTTTAAATTTACAGAAAACAGAACAGTTTATGTAAAGCAGACACTAACTGTGTCTCTACGTCTTTATTCTGAAAAAGTTAAGGTTGATGAACTAACTGTAGATTACCACCAAGTCAAAAATGCAACATTGAACGGGAATGTTTTGATTGTTGATGTAAGAGAACCGGAGGAAGTTAAAGAACATGGGAAAATTCCTAATAGCATTAATATTCCATGTAAGTTATACTGCATACTATTCTTTTTTACTTTAAATATTTTAGGTAAATTGATTAATGATGGTATATCTTTAATAAATTTACTATCTGGATGACTTCTTGCAAAGTCATTTGACTTCAAGCTGCCAAACAGAAAAAGTGGGTTTTGAACAAGCTATTAAAAATCCATACCATGTGTAATTATTTTTAGATTATAAAGACATTTCAATTTAATTTATTTGTGTTGTTGATGGATTACTATTTATTTGTAATGAAAGTAATGTTTTTAATACTTTATGTTTTGTTAAAGTTAGAGACATTTCAGTTTTAATTTATTTGTGTTGTTGATGGATTTCTATTTATTTGTAATGAAAGTAATGTTTTTATTACTGTGTTTTGTTAAAATTATTTGTTTTTCAATAACAAGAGGCACATAATATATTTCACAGTGGGCAATGTATCAACCGCTTTAGGCATCATGACAGATAAGGAATTCCAATCACTATACAAGAGGCCAAAACCTACAGAGGAGGGTGAAATTATATTTTATTGTATGATTGGGAAAAGGTCTGGAATGGCACAGCAAAATGCTATAAATTTAGGATATAAAAAGTGAGTAAAAGGTTATGTGCTGACTTCTTTTACAATAAGTAAAATTTATTTAAAGCTTTTTCATCTTTGAGTCTTAGGCCTATGCAGGGCACAATTATCTGGTATCTTCGGGCTAGCTGATGATAGCACTGAAACAATGATTTTATATCCAGTCAGCATGCCAGTGGAACTAAGATACTAGACCTAATTCAGTTACCTTCACTACCTGATCAAAGGACAACACTAAAAAAAAACACCAGACTGGGCGCAAAAAAAAATTTACTCATATTAAAGGGATGCGAAGGTAAGTACTGCATAGGGAGCATCATCGATGGCTTAATGTGTGATATTGCTATTCTAATTTTGACTGGGGTCAGTAGTCAATGTACAAGTAAAAGGAGCATTAATTGTTTCAGTTTTGTTTTAAAAATACCCTTAATATAAGTAACATTTTGTTTGCGCCGGGCCTGGGTTTTATTCCCCTTAAATTTTGAGCACTCTCCTTTGTGTTGATTTACCATTAAATGTAGACTATTCCCTGTGAAACCAAGACTACAAAAATAAGCAACTTGTAGATATAGAGCTTCTAGGTGTCTATATTTTCTACAACCTCAACTTACTGAAGATGAAGCTGAACTCCTTTCATATACATCTTAATAGAATATCATCCCACCATTCACCAGTTCAATGGTTATGCATGGTGTTGAATACTACAGGTTTTGACCATTATTCATAGTTTCTATTATTAGACCATTAGAGATAGTTCATAGTTCAGATATTCTTGAAGTACCGTATCTACCTCAGATTATACATATGAAAAACACTTCATTTACAGTGTCAAGAACTATCTTGGTAGTTGGACAGATTGGGCAAGCAAGCTTCATTAATTACTGAATTCCAATATTAAACTATGGAAAAAAGGAGACTTCATGGAAATATCTAACAAAATGGGGAACTTGATTTGGCAAATGCTGCTTTTCAGCAGTGGATCTTTGAAGGATAAATTATGGAGATTACTTACGATTAGTACTTAGCTACATTACCAATTATACTTTTGTTGTTATATTTTGTTGAATAATAATACTTTAATTTTTTTTTTTAAACTGGTGTTTTACTAATATCTTTGTGTCAAGTTCATTAATTCATACCAGCTCTCTAGCTGTAGATAATAATATCTATTAGTGATAAGAACTTTGCAAACACTTGGGATATAAAACAATAATGATAAGTTTATAGCAGTAGGTAAAGCTAATACCTAAAATATGCTATCTAAGAAGATAAAAAAGAATGTTTTATATCAAATACTTACTGTTCGCCGCGGTTTCACCCGCGTTCACTTTAGATCGTAGCAATCCAAAGTTCACAATAGTTGCGCGAACTTTACACACGTAAATTGCCCTCCTGCAATATGATACCTTCGTTCAATACTTTAATTTTACATTTAGGAACTTTGAGTAATATAAATACTCTTATAAATAAAAGGCAATGTTTATCAAAGTAAGGTTGTTGTGTTAATGAAGTGTTAATAAAAAATGTTAATTAAAATAATTAATATTCCTAATAATGCCTAATAACATAAAACCACAAACTATTTAGTCAGCGCAAAGAACAGCAGCACAACAGCTTTTTGTGCTAGCTTGCTTTGCAGATACTGTTATTCAGGCTGAAATAATAGTATATAAAACTTGCTGCAAATGTAATGTCAAATCAAATAAGTTAAGTAGTTTTGAATTCATTCATTATTTACAATCATACAATTTCATAAATCTTTATTCACAATATATGCAAAGATTATTCTTCCGAAACTGTTGTTGTGCTATTTAATTAAATTAAATTAATATTATAAATATAGTTAGGAAAAAATAAAGGAGTTTAATAAATTACAAAAATAAATTTATTACATTCCATATACACTATTAAGGCAAAAATATTATGTTGTATATCAGTCTTGAAACACTGGATATTTATATAAAACTAAAATTATGCTTATTCAAACATACTATATTATACATGTATTTTGTGGAAGCAGAGTATTTTACAATTTTTTAATCTCATTTTGATATTTATACACACTTGTTCACTTGTAGTGTAAACCTATTTCTTCACTGATAGCATAAATGCGAAAGCGCAAGAGCATGAATACCCAATACGAACTGAATGTTCCTGGTATAAAAAGTTTTAGCCTATGCCACTCTCCCCAGCCCATAAATTACAACATTCATTGGCTCTGTTGCATTGTGATTGAAGAATAGACCAAAAATCACACATTCGCATTTTTTAAATTATTACCAAAGAATCTGATAATATGATGTATTGCTTGGATAGGTTGTTCTGATGTTTACTTTACAAAATATATGAAGAAAAAGAAATTTCTCCCATCTTCCAGTTCTGTATTAGTGGTTTTAGTTCTTACCAAGGAACACAGACTTCTGAGTTTTTTTAGTTTTTAAACAAAACTTTGAAAAGATTAGAGCTTGTTTCAATGAAAAATATTTATGTAAGTCAACCTGTTAAGTTTTACATAAATAAAATATTGTAGATTGTATGTTAAAAATAATAAATGCATTTTATTTTTCTCTAAATTGTGATGATGCTCCATTTACTAATGGATAGCTTATATTACTTAATCAAATATATATAAAAAAGACAATATAAAAATCATTTTTATCAAGGCAATAAATTTCTGCTGAATCTTAGATATGAAGCATTTTATATTAGTTATGAGGAATTAAAAAATCATGGAAACCTTTTGTTTTGTTTAGCTATTGACAGTTAATAATTATTTCACAAAAAAAACAACCGATTTATTACTTTCCAAATAGAAAAAATAAAACCAAAAAATCTTTTTGTCTTGTGATGAAATTCTTGTGCTGTTATGTAGAAAGCGAACCCAATTTTAATCTTAATCTGCAACCTTTTGGAAGTACTTCTTTTTTTCAGCTGGGTTGGGAATTATCTGGGAAGCACAAAATGAGACATTACATAAAAACACTGCAATTTTTTTTTTTTTAGTGAATAATGTTGAACAAAATTGTATGTTTTTGTTTAATAGGAATTAAAGATGCTTTGTTGCTGTTCTGATTCTTTTACTTAATCACATTATTTAAGAGTATACTCACAGTATCCTGTCCTGGCTTCCATCCAGCTGGGCATACCTCACCATGTTGATCAGTGTACTGGAATGCTTGGACCAGCCTCAGGGTCTCATCAACTGACCGGCCTACTGGCAAGTCATTCATTGTAATCTGTCTTAAAATGCCTTTATCATCAATTATAAACAGGCCTCTTAGTGTATGACCCAAGTCTTCTAAGAACACTCCATAATCCTTAGCAATAGAATGAGTAAGGTCACTTAAAAGAGGTATGTTAATTTTTCCTAGTCCACCCTCTTTACGTGGAGTGTTGATCCAAGCAAGGTGAGTGAAGTGTGAGTCGACTGAACATGCCACAACATCAGTGTTGATCTTTCTGAATTCTTCTATTCTTTCAGAAAATGCCAATATTTCAGTGGGGCATACAAAAGTACTGAAAATAATATTATTTATTAAACACAACAATACAAATAGGATAAGAAAATTCTGCATATTCTGTGTGACAGCTAAACACTTGGTAGTGATTTGTAAAAAAAAATTAACCTAACTATTACCTACTATACTACTAACATTTTTATTATTTGATTTTGTAAGCTATATTTGTTAATTCGGAAGGAAAAGAGAAGCAATGATAGCCCAGTGGTTGACTTTAATACTTCACTTTCAGGGAACCAAGTTCAAATTCCAGCATGTGCATGCTGGAATTTGAACTTTTACTTTTCTAAGTTGCATGTGTGTTTTATTTTATTTTAGTTTTCTATGTTGTGTGCAATAAAAGTGTATGAATGAATCATAAATTCATTCATGCCTCTATAATGCTTTCAAAGGTGTGTGTAGCACCATGCACTGGGCCAGCATGGTGATTACAGCCTAAATGCTTCTCATTGTGGGAGGAGACCCAAGCTTTGTATTGGGCTGGTAATGGGTTGATATGATAAAGCTATAATTTTTCTATAGTTTAGTTGTTTTAGGCAAGAGAAACCTGAATATCGGGGAATGTTCTAAGCTTTAAAATGTAAAGGCATGCACTGAAACAGTGGGGTGTGTTAAAGTTCTATAAATCATTTCTTGACATTCTCTGCTCAGCCAAATAAATTGAGTATTTGTATTCGTTTTTAAAAACTGTAACTGGAAAGAAAGTAGATGCAAGCTGAGTAATGAGCTATATCAAACTACTCTAGTAACTTAGCTAGTTTTCAGCAACTATAGGCCAATATCAAGCTGTGCAATAAATAAAATTAAAAAAAAGCCGAATTACTTACAAATCTAATGGGTAGAAGAAGAAAACTAAATATTTCCCTTTGAAACTAGATAAAGAAAGCTGCGTTATCTCGCCGTTAACTACTGCTGTCGCCTCCCACTCCGGAGCCGGTTTTGAAACTAAAATGCAACGTTCATTTAATTTTTTTTAGTATAACTCTTGTTTCGTGTAATTTTTGAATCCAACATACTCATAGCCTTTGTAAATTGCAATTTGTGATCAATTTTCCGAGCACCGCCGGGAAACACATTGCCGCTTCCGAAAGAATAGCAGGAGTCGCTCTCAAATAGCGTAGAATGAACACAATTGAAAATTAAACTTAGTACAAAAATTAGCTTTGTTGCCGCCGGTACTCCTGCCATTGCAAAAAGTAATTTCGAAAGCACAGTTTTTGTTTTGTGAAATAAAAACAGCAAAACCAATGCTACAAAACAAAGTGCACTGCACAAACGGCTAAAATTACGATGTCAAATGTCAGTTGTCATAATTCTGATTACACGTAGCTGTAGATAGGTACCGTATTCCCTTCTTTGCTCGATGGTTAGCTTGGAGTCGATGGCCTCCGATTATGGAGGGTAGAGGTAAGGAGAGTCTTCTTATATGGGAGAAAAGTTGAAAAAGTGTCCAGTTGTTGCGCTAAATAACAGTTCAAAAATCCTCCACAATGGCGCTGGTGGATGCACAGGGTATGGTATGAATGTAGCAATCGTAGATGAATTGAAGTATGCCGAGTTAAAAAATTTAATGTCATTATCGACTAAAGTAGTTAATTATTGAGAATTTCAACAACTTACGTTGTACAAAATATTGTGGTAAATATAACCTTACTTCCTTGTATCTCCATACTTCCTTGTTTATTTTTCAAGCCTACTCTAACAATATTTATATTTGGCGCTTCTTTTAAGAGTTACCCTGATGCAAATGTGGCGCCATCCTAATTTAATACATTTTGACGACACTTTTTCATATACACAGATGACTCTCCTTACCTCTACCCTCCATACCTCCGATGCAACAGACTAAGTGATTCACGTTAACCAACCTAAAAATGTTAAAAATACGTTATACGTTCTTTGGTAGTTGGTATGTAATAACTTATTTAATCTGTAATGATGAGGTAATGACGCTTGTTTATGGCTTGTTTGTATCACTTGTCTTTGGTCTATTTCTATATTATTTTTTATCTATTGTGCATCGCATTCGCAATCTCAGCGAATGTTGTATTTTGTACTTTCGTAATTTTATTTTATTTGTATTCGCATAAAATAAGCTTAAAATGATTTTGTTTTCGCATTTTATATCATTCTCCTAAGTTCAGTAGCGTTCCGGTCCATCGCAATAAGTTGCGGTAAGTTCGTACTTCGTAGGTTTAAATGGCTAGTATCCACTTGTCGTTCATTATGGCCGTCTGATTACATTAAGTTTTATGTTTGGTAACGAAAAGGGAATAATACTCGCTGGCAAGTGCAATGTAATGTGTAAATGTTAATACTCTGAAGATTATAAGTGTTATACATTGTAGATGGACGGACAAGACGAAGGGGTCCTGGATGTGGATTTATTAGCTGATGATGGATCAGACGAAGAGAGCGAGGTTCCACCGTCCTCAGGTACTGACTATTCTTATTTATCCATATTTTAGTTCAATTTAAAACATTGTAACCTATACCTGTGTTACCTGTACTGTATAACATTGGACTTCAAATTCTTCCTTATTATCATGAGGCTAGTGAATATCCTACTTTAGACTCTCTTGTTAAGATTGCTGCAGACTCTCTTGGTCTTAGTGGCAATAGCTAACAGATTAATATGCTCACGTAATGAAGAAAAACATTTTTAATTACCAGTGTTGCTTGGCTAAATTGTAAAAATGCTTTTTCTTACTTTTTAGTGTTAATAATGAACATACTTAGTTCTTAAAATAGAAAAAACATGTTGAAGTAATGTAAAGGCATGAACTGAACAGGACAGAAAACTTAAGGAAGAGTATTTTTATTAATGTATGTGAAATAAATACTTTGCGATAAAGTAAATTTCGTAATAACCTGGTTCCTAGTGGCTCTGATAAATTAACACAGTTGAGTTTGAAATCTGCTTAGCCAAACTCTAATCCATCTTTTCTCCATCTTTTCTCCACATTTAGTCAATTGGTTTCAACTCAAACAAACATACACAATATGCCCATTCATGTATATGAGCATAAACAATGGAGTCTTGGAGGATGGGATAATTCTAAAGATTTTAAAATAAAGATAGTGTTCACTAAAATATTTCTAAATTTAAGAAAAAATGTGACTAATGCAATATAAAATTAGTAATTTGTTTAAAGGAAATTATATAATTTTACATCTTGTAGATGTCTCTTAAAAAGTTCTGCTTATATATTATTATAAATTTTTAGGTATAAATTTTTGCCCTAACCAATTATTTTATAATAATTTTTATTGATAACGATTAGAGATGGTGATAAAAAAAAGAACGCATGGCTTCTCCTTATCTCAGTATGCATTCTGAGCCTTTGTAACTTTAAGGCCAACACTGGAATGCTCTGCCTGATGAAATTATATTCTCTGAATCATTGGTGACTTTAAAAACCATGTCAAGAAACACTATCTGTTTTTATAAATATGTTTATACTTTATTTGTATGTATAAACTTAATAGTACATACTTTTTGTAGTTTAGATCTATGTTGTTATATTGTATACTTTGCAATATCTGGTTTCTCAGTTATTTATGATCCTTTTGTGTAAGTAGCCTAGGAAATATCACCCTTAGTGATAAGGTCACCTTTTGCTTGTGTTATTTGTAAGTCTTTCCATTGTATCTTTTCCTCTAACACGCAATAATGTTGTTTGAATAAAAATAAAATACTTAATTGTACAAAACATAAAACAATACAAATAGCATGAGCAGCGAGAAAAGATGCCCTTATGGTATTATACCAGTTGAGTATTCTACATAGTATATAAAATATTAAACACATAACTGACTGACTGATTTATCATGAGATCAAGAGCTAAACTTTTTCAATGAGATAGTTTATAGCTTGGAGAACCCAGATAAGAATAAATGGTTGAAATAGGGGTTGGAAGTATAAGTTAATAATAGTAATAATAGTTGAAGACACCAAAATTCGCATCTAGGTAAGTAATTATAAGTAAGATATACTAACATCAATGTTTTGTTGGCTATCAACTTTCAAGAATGCTAAAGTAGGGGATGAATAGGAAATGTTTTTGCAGATATTTTTTATTATTAAGGTTGAACATGAAATGTAGAATATGAAACCGGAAATTAAGAAAAAGGAAATGATTTTTAGGTTCATCATTGGTCTAGGAGACAGCTGGAGTAATCTTATCTCCAGCTGTGTCCAGGCAATGCCAGGATTTTTTTAATTTTATGGTCCTTCTACAGCTACTTCTATATATTCATAACTTCCAACTAAAATAATTGGAATTCCTTATAGATTTCTACCCAGGCCCTGCATCAACACCAACATCATGTGCCTCTTCACCGAGAGGCGAGGAACCGGCGTCTCCACTGGCCGTGGTTTCACAACCAGCATTCTTCCATCATCAGACTTACACACGGCCATTCTTCACATCAGGCAGGAGGGGCCCTGGTAGGCCGCGCAAAGAGGGCCCTAAGCTGGCACGTGAAGGGAAAATAGTTAGACGGTAAAATCTTGTGTATAATCTATCTATACATGTAATAAAGTTGTAGAATTTTAGTTATATTAGTATAAGTTCTACTGACCGTATTTATAATTTTTTTCAAAAAATCATCATTTTTTTCATTATATTAGGTAATTTTGTATTTGTCAATTATTAATTATATTTATATTAGAATTTTAAAGCATATATTGTTGCAGGTATAGAGGTAATCTAGCTGGCTCTGTCAGAGGAGCTAAGAGACACCGAAGTAGCCGGGATGAAGCACCTGATGATATGGTAGACGAGGATGACTTCACCATGCCAGCCCCGGAGGAACCGCCATACATGCCTGAAAAATGGTACCAATATTGATTATAGTATTCTAAAATATGTAAAAGATCTAAATTAAGTATATAACGGGCGGTTCAGGCCAACCAAGTACGGCGACAGGCCCAGGAGCTACATGGCGGTGTTTGTATTGTTATAGCATATTTTTATGAATTTTTAATTTTTCTATTGACGGTAGCATTTGTTATGTAAATAGGAAAGTGCCTGTGAAACAATAAAAGCAAATAACAATTAAATAAAACAAAATAAAATTGAGAAAACGAAAATAAAAAAAAGTGTATCTTACATAATTATTTCAGGCCTGGAAAAGTATGTGCCTTATGCAACCTCAGCGAGCGCAGTCAACTGGGACAGGGAGAGATGCGTCAGACTGTCTGCCCCGTTGATACCGACGGTAGCACCACGCCGGTGGTAAGCAACTCTGGCGGCGCCACCCCCACCAGTACACCGAGTACACCGATACTAGCGATGCCTGCGGGGTTAGCCTCACCACCACCAGAGTTGATGGAAAGTATCCAACAGCAACAGGCAATGCCGCTTAGTAGGCGGCAGAAGGCATTCAATAAATGCAAGTAAGTAATGTTGATTGATGTGGGATCAATCCTTAATTATAATCTAGTCATGAATGAATGAATACACTTTTATTGTTCACCACATAAACATACAGAAAAATTGTAAAAAAAAAATGTATAACGCAATGTATACAATTTGGCGCCATCGTCGCGATCTCTTCCAGGCAATCAAGGGCATACACAGCACAAGAAGAGAGATAGGTGAAGCATATAAATATAAATATTAATTTGCATATATACCTACTTATACATAAATACTATGTATATATATATATATATATGTATATAACAAACTAAGAATATTATATATAGATACTGATGATTAATATATACATTTACAATGAATATTAATAATACATAAATATATACAATATAGTCAATCCCCATACGAAACCGAAGGGAATAGGCATGACTCAGGTTCCCAAGATCAGACAAAAATAGATCTTTAACAAGTTTGTTATAAAACAATTTTTAAGAGATTAAAATTTCACTTGCTTCAATGGTGAAGGAAAACATCGTGGGGCAAACTGCATCCCTCAGAGTTCTCCATAATGTTGTCAAAAGTGTGTGGAGTCCATCAATACACACTTGGCCCCCCTTCTCAAAGTCAAAGTCAAAAATATCTTTATTCAAGTACAGGTACTTTACAGGTGGCACTTTTGATGCGTACATAAGAACCACACGGTAGTAAGATGATGGCGATAACCACATTCGTAAACTTAAAACTAAAGCTACAAGGGTTCCAAACGCGTCCTGGTCTAAGAAGAAGCCCACAACAAACTTAGCCGGGTGTTTTTTTTTTGTTATCACCATCTCACAATGTCATTTTAAATTATTAGAAGAGCAACCTGGTTAGAGCAATAATTTACAATGTGAGAGGAGATCTGTGCCCCGTAGTGGACAAGTAATGGGTTGATATGAAGAAGCTTAATTTGCTATACTCCGCGAATAGCGTGGAGCAAATTAAGCTTCGTTTTCATAATATGTAAATATTGCAAATTTTTAGGACCCCCTTATACAACATGGAGCACACGGATGAACTATCCATCATTGGGTTTATAGAACCCTTAGAACTGCCTGCAGTGGTATCATCTGGAATGCTTTACGTTCACCGATCCTGCCTTGAATTCAGTCCGCCATTTCAAGATCAAGTTGCCGCTGCATGTAATTCTGAGGAGGATAAAGAGCAACTAGAAGAAGCCAGGGTTAGAGGGATTGTTACAGCTGCCCTCAGTAGAAAATGTTCCTTTTGTCAGCGACACGGTGCAAGCATTCCTTGCAAGGTAAGTGTTTTACGTCCTGTTGATAAAATTTCACCACTTTGATTAATGTCAAGTTTGTGTTGAGTTTATAGGGTATGCAAAGGTCATATGAGTGGCAGTCAAAAATGAAAATGGACTCCTTCATGGATGTATCAGCTATAATAAAGTATCCTATTAAATTAGGACGAACTTGAGACATTACTCTACTCCAACTAAAAAATATAATAATATATAGCCGGAATATCCTGTGCAAAGTTTACATAATAATGAAGTGCGATATGCAAAACTGATTTTATAATTATTGCAACACAATCATATTTTTTTAAGAACTACCCTCACACTTACCCATAATATTTTGTATGGAGCTTTAAAAATACCTGCTCATAATTACCGAGCGCTGAAATCGTTCAGCATCGGTATTTATCGAAATACCAGTACGGATAAAACCGATTGAGGTTTAATTATGCCTTAGTAGATGTGTTGTTATGTTTATTTCAAAATGCATATTTTTCTTTAAACGAAAATAGTCTTTTGTTTTTAATGTAAGCTATCTAACTAACCCTACGCAACATTTCTTCAAGATTACTTTATCAATGCATAGGTAAAATCTTGCTTGAATAGTGGTTGTCCATGAAGAAAAGTATTCTGTGCCCATCCTTGGGAAGCAACAACTTTATACAGCTTTCATCTCTATTTATAATCTGGCTGAATATGGCTGAAATAGTCGTATACATACTTATAATGTAGTATAGCTCATTTAAGATATCACAGTGAAATGTTTCTGAAACAGTCGCAACAGTATTTAATATATTGTATATAGTGTAATGAAAGTCTTGTTTTATCATTTGCAGATGAGTTGCAGTAAATATTTCCACCTGCCTTGTGTTCTCGCTTCTGGTGGCTTCATGGACTTTCAAACTAGATCATCGTTTTGCAAGGATCATTTATATCAAGTGCCAGTCGACTGTAAGTTTCTATTTATTTCTTGTAAACAAAAACTTTTTTTTTTTTTACTACAACAATACACACATCGCCATCTAGTCCCAAAGTAAGCGTAGCTTGTGTTTTGGGTACTAAGATAACTGATCTGTTGAATATTATACATAAATACTTATAATATATAGATAAACACCCAAACACTAAAAAACATTCATGTTCATCACAAAAATATTGTCCAGTTGTAGGAATCGAATCCACGGACTTGGACTCAGAAAGCAGGGTCGCCGCCACTGCGCTAATCGGCCGTCAAATTATGCTAGTAAATTAGCTTACTGATTACAACAGCACACAGCATACAGCGGATTACAATAATTATTAATTTGATGCAATGTAAACAGATTCTACAATCAAATGCATAAGAATGCTTTCTTGCAATGTTATCTTGTTCAGAAAAATGGTATAACTTTTAGAATCAATCGATCAAATCTTAATTTAGATTGAATAGTCCATAGCTGGACTATTTAGTCCAACAATAGACTGTGTTTTAAGTGTAAAGTTAATAGTCGTATGCAAATAAACTCGTAGTATTTGGCGACAAACTGGCGCAGTGGGCAGTGACCATGCTTTCTAAGTCTAAGTCTGTCGGTTCTTTTCCCACAACTGGACAATGTTTGTGTGATGAACATGAATGTTTTTCAGTGTCTGGGTGTATATATTTATATGTATATTATATGCATTTATTTATATTATTCATAAAAATATTCATCAGTCATCTTACCCACAACACAAGCTAGGTTTACTTTGGGCCTAGATGGTGATGTGTGTATTGTCGTATTATTTATTTATCAGGAAATAGCACGTCAGAAAGTGGCAAACTATTGGCACTGTTCCCATTTACAACACCAAAAAGAATGTACACAGTTAAAGCAATACAAAAATAAATTATTCCATACTCTTCCAACTTTCCCAACAGGATTTCCTATAATAACCACGCTAGGAAGACTGGTTAGTGATCACAGTAGAAGTACAAAAAGGCTACTGCCAGTTGTCTTTTAAATTCCCTAAGTCGCCTCGTACGACAGCCGTGGGAAGAGGAGGGGAACTCTTCTGTACTCTGCTGTAATCAGTGCCATAAAAATTACAATACGAAATTTACTATAATACTAGTGTTATTTTTTTCTATTATTTATGTACCACAAATAGTGATTATAAACATTAATATATTAGGTAGGAAAGCATGTATCTATAAGATCTCGTTACAATGTACACTAGAAACAGTTAAGGACCTAGAATAGACCCTTGATATACGCGATACTAATCTTAATTGAGAACGAAACGTTTTTTGACCAATCAAAACTAACGTATTAAATATAATTTTAATTCTTCAACAGTTGTGATTTGGCAAATAGCCAGACCTTATCTTAAGAGTATGGTTTAATTGGTATATTATTGTAGGTACAGGTGATATCGACTGTCGGACTTGTAGGACCATTGGTGACATATCAAACTTAATGACATGCGTGACTTGCGGCGGTCACTATCATGGAACTTGCGTGGGACTCGCTCAGCTGCCTGGTAAGTCATTATTTATTTGTATATTAATTAGTACGGACAATTTCACTTACACTAATTAACATTACATTATTATTTGCATTCCACTTTGAACTACACGAACAATATGTATTTATTTAAAATTAGGGTATAAAATATAGAAAAGAGAGAAATACTAATAATGGTAACAAAAATAAAAAGAAAACAGACAAAAAAATTAATAACAAAAAAAACACATCACATTACCGGCCCACTACAGATCACGGGTCTCCTCCCACAATGAGAAAGGGTTAAGGCTACAGCCCAGTGCGGATTGATTGAGAACGTTGTGTAAAACTCTCAGGTTTCCTCACGATGTTTTCCTTCACCGTTGAAGCAAGTGCATTTCATGCTCAATTGCATAAAACGTCAGTGGTGCTTGCCGGGGCCCGAAATTTTTGTCTACACGAAAGGAAAGCCGAAGTATTACACAATAGGCTATCATCGTTTATTCATGCCGCGCGAGAATTTTTGCGTCGTCTCTCCGGTGCCTGAACATAAAATTTGTGTCAAAGTCAAATATTTCTTTATTCAAATAGGCACATAGATTGCACTTTTGATGCGTTGATTGTATACAAAAAGTGTACATAGCAGTGAGTAGTGATGGCGATAACTACAATTGTAAACTTAAAACTAAAGCTACTTTCGTACGTTTACGGGTTCCAAACGCGCCCTGGTCTAAGAAAAAAGCCCACAACAAGATTAGCGGGTTGTTCTTTTTGCTATCACCATCTCACATTGCCATTAGAAAATATTTAAGAAGCAACCTGTCGTAGGCGTGCGAGCGGGCTGGTCGTGCCGTTCGTGCCGCGTGTGCCAGGTGTGCCGCGGCGAGTCCGGCACGGGCTCGGGCGACGCGCGTGCCGTGTCGTGCGAGCACTGCGACAAGCTGTACCACGCTACGTGCCTGCGCCCCGTCATGGCCACCGTACCCAAGTACGGCTGGAAGTGCAAATGTTGCCGCGTGTGCAGCGACTGCGGGGCCCGCTCTCCGGGCGCCGGGCCCTCGTCGCGCTGGCACGCGCACTACACCGTCTGCGACTCGTGCTACCAGCAGCGCAACAAGGTAAGCCGCGCCACCGTGCTTGCGTAACCCTATTCTTCTTCTTCTTCTCCTTCTCCTTCTTCTTCTCATTCTCCTTCTTCTTCTCATTCTCCTTCTTCTTCTTGTTCTTCTGTTCCTGCCTTTTCCGTCCGTTGTACGTATGGCCACTGATGCGGCTCCCAGCTGCATCACTCCAGCCAGCCGAGCTCACTCCAGAAGCTCAGCAGGCCGCCCAGGTCGCCGAATGCGGCCTCTCTTCGACTTATTCATAATTCATTTATTTCAAGTAGGCCTAGTTTATAAGCACTTTTAAAACGTCAAGTTGGTCTGTTTGTAGTGACTATCACCGGTTTGGAAGGCAGATTCCACTGAGAAGAGCCGGCCAGAAACTATGCAGATTGTTCCAACATCATTTTATAGTTTGACAATCTCTATAATTATTATGTTTTGTGAGAGATGAGTTAATGAAAAGTAACTTAAATGCGCCGCTATGGCCAATAAGTGTGCCAAGTGGACCCATGTAGTAGTAGTATTTGGGAAAAATGAGATGAAAGCTATCAACATGAATTTTGGTAATGTTGGATACAACCCAATATCAGCAATAAAACTCAGTGCACTTTTAAGACTCCTACTAGGTTGTTTATTTTATGTAATAAATGATTACTAATAGTTGCGGAATACAGAATAATTTTTTGGGTGTATACTTATATCGCGTAAACTATACGTGGACCAATTCGCCCTCGAAGTCAATCAGGTACAATTTTATTATGTATAAACAAATTGATTGTTTGTCTGAAGGGCTCTTGCTGTCCACTGTGCCGTCGTGCGTACCGCGCTGCTGCGTATCGGGATATGATACGATGTTCTGCTTGTCGCAGGTATGGACACACACACGCACAATACTTATGCAAACCACATAACACGCACGCACTCGCGTATACACACACTCACCCGCACACTCGCACTCATGCATACACACTCACATAAGATGCTAAAAGTTATATGATGCCTAAAAATATACGAGCTAAAAATAAGTTAAAATAATATTTTTTTCTCATTTTGTTTTCATGTAGTTATTAGAATAAACATAATTTAAGGGTATTTTGTATTGTTATATAACCTGGCTAAAGAATAAGTTTGCCATATTTCCTATACAAAAATTGCCAAGACGTCAGATGTTAAAAAAATATTTGGCGATTAAAAAAACCGCTCATAATGATTTAAGCGCGTCAACATTCTTTACTTTTTTTCTTTAGATACGTACACGGATTGTGTGACCCAGAGGCGGATCCTCATCAATACAGGCTAAAGAAAGAACAGAACCCAACATATGAATACAGCTGTCCTATATGTAAAGCAAATCAGCAAGCGACTGGCTCCAAATCTGGATGTAAGTCAATCTTGGATATTTTTTTTAGACAAACCTGTATATTTTTCAGTAAAGTACATTTTGCATTTATGTATTTTATGATTAAATTTCGAGAAGAGACAAATTATTTTATAGTCTTGCAAAATATATCATTTTACATCTCACTATAGATGCATGCCTATTTTATTGAAGTATGACTCTTAAAAACACTGTATATTTCAATTCTGTTTGGCAATTTCGTGGATTCGCTTTTGATATAAATTTATATTCTAATATTTCTATTGGAAAGGTTATTAGGAAATAACTTATTAGCGGATAAAATTGCGTTTTGCGTGCGAATAAAGAAGGCCTCGTGAGATGAAAATGTATTATGAGCTGAGATTGTTTTATTATTTTTATTTTTAGCATTTGAAGAGGACAATATGGCTTCAACATCTCAAGATTCCTCGTTTGGTGAGGATACACCACAAGACCAAGATCCGCTTGCTATTGAACCTAAGGTATTTTCAGGCTAAAGTAATGTGTTTTTAAAACTTGTTCAGAGTTAACATCATAAGTATTGTAAAGCATTAAAGTTTTATAAATTTTTCTTGTCGCGAATAATAAAAAATTTAAGGTATTGTACAACATACTTTAAAACTTTATTCAATGTTGCATTTGTATATAAAGTGTTTTGTATATACTTTTTTCCTCAACGTTCTAACAGGAATGGAACAGGGCAATGCTTTGCTATGGTTTGGTCTGCTATATTGCCAGATTGCCATAGCAAAGCGTAGCCAGCTTGTTCTTCTCTTTAAAGCCGTTATTTTTGTATTGTTTCGAAAACAGTAATTTTTAATTACCCAGGTTGTCTCGCAGATTGATGTGGGACTAGGAAAAGGCAAACCTTACTCGGTGTCATCCAAAGTGGCCAAGAAAAAGATCGGTGGTTATAAACTCAAAGGTGGCTTCCCACCAGCCGGAAAACTTGGATTTCAAAAGCGGCAGAGATCGGTTTTCGATTTGGGGCGAAAAAGAGGTTCTAAGCCAAAGATGAGAGGCGTGTTTGGGGTCCCTGGGTTAGGGTTACAAAGACCTCAAGCTCCCGATAACAAGACCTCTGATGATGATCCAGGTAATAACAGTATTATATTATGAATTAATATATTAATGATTATATAGTTAAGATTTGTCGCTTCGTTAGGAGTAATATCTTGTTTCAGAGGTAGATAACAAACTTGATCTTTTTTCAAGTAAAGATACACTTTGGTTACTCAATACTTGTGTGTTATGTACCTATAGAAAATGAACACGACCTCAAAAATACCCACTAGTTATTTACGTCATTTTAATTTTCCATTGGATTAGGATTGGTTAGAATTTTCAGTAACATTCGTGCTTCAGAGGTAGGAAACATTTTCAGTTACCTAAGGATGTGTATCAGGAGTAGTGTATGAGGTTTTGGTACCTTGGTCAAGTGATGATTTTGTGCTGACTCAAGACTTGTGATTGATGTCGATTTGCGGTGTAAGTCTAAAATTAGACATTACAAAAGACCCACCGCTCTTTGGCTCATGGTAATTTTCGATTGGATGGTTGTGATTTAGAACACATTATTAGTTACTGGACCCAATAATGAGTAGAAAATTTACAAATACTTTTTTTCGAATAAATATAAATTTTTGCTGACTTAACACTCAAAACCTGTGTGTGTAAGATATGATTAGGTCGAAAACACAAATTACAATTGGACGGTTAGGATTTTTAGTAACCTAAAGATTTGTTTCAGGGGTTGAAAACAAACTGGTACTGTGTTCAAGTAAAGATAAATTCGTGCTGACTCAAGACCTATGTGTGATGTGCGGCGCTATAGGCACTGACTCTGAGGGATGTCTGATAGCTTGCTCGCAGTGCGGGCAGACTTATCATCCGTACTGTGTCAGTATTAAGGTAAGAATCGATGAATGCATAAACTAATACTATAAAATATGAAATTGTGTCCTTCTTTCACGCAGCAACAAAGCAATGGGGTGACGAGATTTTTTTGCTTAAGATAGTGAAAAGGGCCGGGGAAATTAATGCTACTTTTTCCTCTTTTAAATATTTGTAGAATTAGCATCTATTATTTGAAAAAATCTTTGATATATTTTACACGCTATTGTAAATGCAAATAAGAATATTACGACTTTTACCATTTAAAACACAGCATTATTTATAGGTGCTTGAGAGTATGAAATCACGTAAAGAAGAAAAGTAAACTTATCATGTTTATTATTAGTTTCCAAAAATTTGAAAAAAAAACTGTAGGAAGCTTTTATTCCCTTTTCGGTAATGACACCTTAACTTATAACCCTACAGGTGTCCCAAGTTATAGTGAGTCTCGGTTGGCGGTGCCTCGACTGCACAGTATGTGAAGGTTGTGGTTCCCGCGGGGACGAACCGCTTCTGGTACTCTGCGACGACTGTGACACGGCGTGGCATACATACTGCGCTCGCCCGACTCTAACGGAAGTACCTAGAGGCGCTTGGCGTTGTCCGCGATGTCGGAGATGTCTCGTCTGTGGTACTAGAGATACCGCTCTGTGGTGTGATAATTATACTGGTAAGAAACCTTTTTGTTATTTTAAGGTTAAGCTTTCTTAGAGGAACGGAACAGATAAATTCAAATTCAAAATTTATTTATTTCAAGTAGGCCTAATATAAGCACTTTTGAAACGTCAAGTCTGTCTGTTTGTAGTGACTCTACCACAGATAACGCTGACATATATAAAAGATTCACTTGGACACGTCTAATAATTGAATAACTACTTAAAAATCCCGGCGAAGTTGAGCTGCGGGTTTTACTTAATGTTTACTTTAACTATTAAAGTTCAAGACAGAGTTGAGAGTTGATGTTTAGGACTCTCACAAGACGCTGCTGGCACCATTTAATGAACTTGGCTGGCTGTTATTTCGTAATAAAACTGTTCAAAAAGGGGGAAACACAAAATTAGATCGTTTGTTGGATGTTAATAATAATCTTTGTTCCCCAGAGTGTGCACCGTGCGCATCACTAGTGATGTGCTGCGTATGCACGGAGCCATATTCGGACGGCGAGCTTATCATTCAGTGCACAGGGTGCTCGCGTTGGTTGCACGCCGCGTGCGACTCCATCCGCAGTGAGGGCGACGCTGAGACCTGCTGTCGGGCCGGGTAAATTATGTTACATCACTATTGTCTCTGTATTGAGATGCTGTTTACGCAGAAAGCATTATTGGGATGGCGAGCTCATGAACCATGTTGCAGTGTATATCTCCAGGATGCAACCTGGATGATACAAAGCTTTTCCATTATTTCTTTTGCTCAATACACAAGTATTATTTTTATTTTCAAATCCCATATTGATCTTTTTTTTTAAATAGTAGTAACTTTGCGCCATATTTCATCAAGATCGTTTCGTGGGACATGTGCCTTATTCGTTTCTTCTAATCCTGCTGTTCAGTTTTTTCACTTCAACACCCGTTCGCAGATACAAATGCCTGCTATGCCGCGGTCGCGACGTACCGCCTGCGCATTTAGTGCGTGCAATAGAGGCGGCGTGCCCGCAAACCCCCCCACCAGTGCGTCCGCGCCTCACCGCGCTGGCCCTAGGCCTCGCGGGGGAGTACTACGTCGATGACGTGTGCCTCTCTCAACGAGGGGCCCATCATATGAAGCAGTTGGAAGCAGAGATGGGGATAACGCACACGAGAAGAAAACGTAGATTCAAGAATGAGAATACGGAGAAGGACGCCGGTGAGTGCGATTTTGTTTCTTTTCCTTTTTTCGTCGGACATGTTTAAGAAAGCGGTGATTATTGACGCATGTTTAAGCTTTAATTTCATTTGTAGAGTTCTGTACCAAAATAGTTAAAATTGTTATGTGTTGTATTATATAAAAAAGTGTATAGTGAGGCACTCAGCGGCCCTAGAGGGCAACAAATTAACAGATTGTACCAATTCCGATGCAATCCCTTTCTACACGCAACTTGTGTGGTAGACCGGAACGGCTTTGCCTGCGTGCTGCCACTCTCAAAGAGTATACAAAGAAGTTATTCGTTAAATACCCTTATAAAATGTAGGCTTTGGATATCAATTGTTACAAACAATGCTTATCCAATTTTATCGCAAATGAAACAAACGTATTTATTTATTGTTATTTTCATGGTAAAATCTAACATTAATAGATTTTTATAACTAGTATAGTGTTTTAGAAATCAGCAATAATCCTTCATAAACCAGCTTAGTTTTGCGGTAAACAAACAAAAAGGAATTGGATGGATTGACGGAATAATTTTATAGTTTAATATTTTTTTAGTTTAAATTTCATTAGTTCTGTTTGAGTCGGTGCGCGATACTGAAACGCGCTCACTTTTAATGCATTTATGCATTGTAGAACACAATTAAACTCGAGTCATCCTTAGACTATGACGATGACATCCTTAGACGGCAGTAGGTCTCATAGGAGAAAGGGACTTAAAACCGAGACCCTAGAAGAGATATTGCTCAAATCTGAGTCGACGGGCTTTAACGATTACTATCACATGTCAGAAATAACCGGGGCCTAGGAAAGTGTCCAACCAGGCAACGCTGATACTAATAATTACCTGACAAAAACACAATAATCGTTGTTCGGCCCTAGAATTGAACCTAGGTCCTCAAAATCAGCAAAGCAAACCCTTAGACCAACGAGGCAGTAAGCGTATATTAGTTAAGGTCGAGTATCTAACAGTAATTTTTGTGTGTTGGACGCTGGCATATTGGATATAGAAATAATGGCATCTATTGAAACAGTGGTTCAGAATGCAGAAGGCGAGCTGGGCGACGAGACCAAGCCTGATGGCACCGTGGAAGTCAAAGAGGAACCTGGTGGGTGCAAGTATATTAACCATTCCATACAACTATATATTTATATACGATTACTACTACCGAGTTTTCGAGTAATCTCGTCCTTATCCCATGTTAAGTACAATGTCAGTAAGACGGCAGATTGGCGCAGTGGGCAGCGACCCTGCTCTCTGAGCCAAGGCCGTGGGTTCGATTCCCACAACTGGACAATGTTTGTGTGATGAACATGAATGTTTTTCAGTGTCTGGGTGTTTATCTATATATTATAAGTATTTATGTATATTATTCATATAATTATTCATCAGTCATCTTAGTACCCATAACACAAGCTAAGCTTACTTTGGGGCTAGATGGCGATGTGTGTATTGTCGTAGTATATTTATTTATATTTATTTTAAAAAAAATGTATTTTTCTTCAACTCTATTAGCCGTCGTAAAACTTCTCCACTCATTTTACTGAATATCCTCTATCTTCTTTAGTTTATTTAGTTTCTGTACTTTGTACTTTCGAATAAATATTTATAAATCATCAGGTAACATGATTTTTTATTATCAACTAAATTTATGTTTTTACAAAAATATTCAAGTACTTCATTTTATACTTGAATATTATTTTGTAATACTTACATATTTTTATATTATATATATTTTTTATAACTTACATTTGCGGTTTAATATATAAAAATACAGATTTTATTCTATTTTTATTTACGGATAAGAATATAAAGTCAAAGTTTTAAGCAAACGCCATTAATAAAGGCGTCTAATCTACGTCTGCGGTGGCATAGATATACGCGTTGTGTGCTTGACAAATCACAAGACACTTACCTGCGTCTTTTGATGCGATGCCATTTTGCATACTATTGCGGAAGCAGATTCGACGCTTTTGTTTAGTTTCTGCTCAAGGTAAGAACTCACGTTGGCTCTAAAATTCAGGTTTTTTCAATTTTACTGAAAGACAATACTGAAATAAAGTAATTCAACAGAATTAGGATTCTCACATTGCAGTTTTTTAATAGATATAATTTATTGTCATTGATTTAGCGCAATACTTGCAATTTTTTTTAATCGCATTTGTAACAAGTATATACGAATGTTCGACCCTATATCTGAATGTTGGCTTGGGTTAATTAGTATTTAGCACCATCAAATGCTTTTCCGCTAATTTTTATACGAAATTGACACCCAGGGCTAACTCCAACCAGCAACCTAAAGGAGGGTATACTCTGGAACATAGCGAACGATGGCCCAGTGCCCGAAGGCTTCACAATATACACCACGGACTCCGGCCTCACAGTATTGAGAAGGAAGCGGCAGCGGAACTTGAACAAACTCGGCATCGGCGGCTTTGTGGTGCGACAGAGACAGAACACCAAAGCTCAGGCGGACGACGAGAAAGACGGAGATGGAACACAGGGGTCCAGTGGTAAGTAATGTGACGAGCTCCGCTCTAAAATCTTATTTGGTAAAGATCTGCGACGTTTCCTAGTTAATTTCCTAACGACAGCTTCACTTCCTCGTTTCTTTTACGCACCGCAAAGCTCATTTATTATAGAGGTCCTTTAAATCAAGAGAGAATAAGACATCGGGCATCTTGTAGGCAACTCCACCTCAGGCTCAGGCTTGTTAGAAGGGGGATATGTTTATAATCACAGATTGTGTGGGTAGGTCATGGATAATGCAACTCGTAAAGTGCTAATGCTAGTGATAAGGATCATGACTGAAGGTTGAACATGCTCTTTGACAAAGCACTCAGGGCTACTGAAGACAGCGCCATTCACGCGTAAGTAGAAAGTAGAAGGAAAGTTATAAGGCAGTAAAAAAAAAAAGCAAAATAGCATAACCATATCACGACAATCGTGAGCTGGATGTGAAACAAGGCCTAACATTGACAGAAAAACCTTATAATTTTTATCCCAACCAGCAATTGGATGTAGCTTGGCATGAAGGACTCAAATCATTTACAATAATGAATTATTGACACTGAAACGGCAAGCAATGACTTTAATTCAGCAATAATAAACAAATAAAACATACTTTGTATTACTGGGACCAAAACCATAGAGTCGGCTCTATATTTCATTGTATTTTCGTTGTTTAACGATAATTTTAAGTAACCCAAAAGTAACTGAGTAGGTTAAGTCCTTGATGCTACACTTTTTACACCACTACACAGGTAGGAATATAAAGGAAGAAATAAAGAGAAACAGAAAGACTGGAGTAGAATACAAAAGGCGGCCTTATCGCTTAGAAGCGATATCTGCCAGGCAACCTAAGGATTAGGACAACATGAGCGAGAACAAATAGGTGGTGTAAAATAATTATAAACCTACATTCAAATAACTATGTAGATTGTCTGACTTAAAACTTCGCCACTACTTGTCTCGTTTGTGTGGATCATAGATTTTGAAAACAACTACATAAATAGTATTTAAAAAATGGTGTTAATTTTGGTAGATTCCCCGAGTAACAAACGCAAGCCGCGTCGCAAACCGCGCTCCAAGCTTATGGAGCAGTTTCCCTCCTACATGCAGGAAGCATTCTTCGGCAAAGACCTGCTTGAGCCAACTAAACCCGCTATTACTTCTACTGGTGAGTATTTTATGTTTTATGCCAACTTTGTTTTTTGATACATCATTCTTGCCCCACTGCTAAGCCCAGGCCACTTTCCTCATAGGACAGACTATGGACTTCTCAAGTCCAAGAGTCTGCTTTAGTTTAAGGTTTAAGAAGAAAGATAAACGCCGCTGTCTCACTACCATGTACATTTTTTTTTAATGTAATGCAATACATCAAAAGATGGCAGCTTTGGGCCTAATTGAATGAAGATAAATTTGACTTTGTTGTCCTGCTCCAATGCAAGTTGGAAAGTTTTGGCAATGGTTAGGACACGTTGCTCGGCAGTTGATCTTGTATGGACAAGAACATCATCAAGAGGTTACAATTTAACATTAATAATTCTATCTAGTCAGAGATGAAAGCGGTGCTGAACTCTTTTAAATTGTTGTCATTAATATTTTTTTAGTATTGTTGCAAGTAATAAATGTGTTTTATCTAACACTTTGTTTATACTAATGCATTGGTAGGGCCAAAATACCTCAGGAATCATCTTATAAAAACATATACTCAATCCCACAAAAGGCGACAACTTAATAAGTAATATTTTAGTATAAATTTAAAATATTACGTTAAGTCATCGTCTTTGGAAATTATTTAAAATGTCTTTAATAGGTTAGTACTGTACAGCACTCTGGCAAATAAATCTTTGCAATAGTGTGTTGAGTTCTCTAATAGTTAAGTGAGAATAGCATGCTGACTAAAACGGGCGTATGTGTGTGTGTTTGTGTGTATACTATTGAGTGTCCTTCTGTGTGTGTGACTGAAATTGATCGATTAAATAAAATACTCTATAGGCAATCTTTCAATGTATATAATACAAGTTAATATGGTACTAGGTATTAGTCCAGTGGCGTGCATAGAGGGGTATGCACAGGGTATGCAGATGATATAATATGAAAGAAAATCTTCAGTACGAGTTATAAATACTTAAGAGTAGGCTTTTTATAACTCTTACAATACCTATTCTTAAGTTTTTTATAACTCAAACTGGAGATTTTCTTTATTTTATATAATCTGCATACCCTGTGCAAACCCTCTATGCACGCCACTAAGTATTACAGCTATTGATTTTGAAATTCACTGTCAATATATATATAACTAACTCAAAAAGTATATATATATATATGTATAATACTCAAAAGAGTATATTGTGTATTTGTAGGTGCTGGAGGTATAATGGAGGCAGAGGGCAGCGGTCGCGGTGCTACACCGGAGGGATATCGGGAACTGCGCGACTTCGACAACTCTGACAGTGATGGCGACGACGTACTCTCTGCGTTATGCTCCTTCAACGACCATGATAACACTGTCTTCATAACCCTTAACACGGTGCGTGACGGGGAAACTAACTTATTGATTTTATTTAGATGGATATGTTATACCCGATATAGTATCGAAATGTTCCAACTATGAATTTGATCGAAAAGGGTGGTCAATCGTCATAAATTAAGGCAGATGAAATACACTACACCACACAAATATTCCGAAATGCACCCTCCTCTACGCACGTTTCGCTCCGACACCGGACAAGATGACACTTGTGGTGTATAAACATTGAAGACATTTAAAATTAACCCGTGCAGAATTTAAGCTATACTACTATTTCTGTAAACAACATGCACTTCATACAAACTTTTAATTTTATGTTATTCTTATAGTAAGTGGCTTTGTGCACGCTATTATTATTGTTAATATTAAATTCTTTATTGCACACACAAAAATAAAATACAAAGAGAAACACAATACATAAAAATTAAAAATAATAAAGAACTAGTACAGGTGTGCAAAGGCGGTCTTATCGCTAAAGCGATCTCTCCCAGACAACCTTTCTTTTTCGGATGGACACTTGCCGATAACCACCTGAGGTTGTTACGGCGTCACCGGGGGAGTGGGGCGAGCGCTAGAGCTCGCCATGAGAAGAGCCCAGGGCTCGACGACATCGGGGGGATAAGACCACCTTTGGCGCCAGTAGTATAGTAGTAGTAGTAGCAGTATAAGGAACACGCTACTGATTATAAATCATGTAATTCTGCAAAATAACCTCTGCTAATTCCATAATGACACAGATATGTGAGCGTTAAATTCAGATGTATAATTTGCTCTATCATATTCTCATTGCTTCTATAGGAAGAAAATGATATTCTCCAATCATTGAAACCCAAAGAAGAAAAAGACGAAGGGAATTTATTAATAGACACAACAAAGATTAAGACCGAGGCGTCCGATGAATACCAGTTGAAACACACAGAGGACTCAACAGCGTTGAAGAACGCAATCTTGGGTCCACCGCCTACTGAAAGTGACGCTGCTCCTACCGATGTACCTGTACACACTCCGAAACAAGAAAATATCAGCGCAGGTAAGTTCATAATTTTTCAAATCACAGAATTAAGAACATACAGAAACCGCGTTCAAACCTCATACTGAAGAATCAAAAACCATTCTACTTTAGAAGGGTTTCTCGAACTGGCGGTTAATCTCTTCATTCCATTTAGAAGTAACCCTTTAGTTTTTAGTAAGAATCTATCAACTCACTTCTATATACATATTTTAAATGTATATAGAAGCATCAAAAGTGCCTATTTAAATAAAGAAATATTTGTCTCTGAAAATCAAAAAAACAATTTCAGTAGTTTAATTAATAGCTTTGCTGTCAATTGAACGGCATATCGATATACAATACGGATACACATAACGTGCCGAGTCCTTAAAGTAGCCGACGCTGCCTTTCGGAATTAGTCGGCGCCTGTAGTTGCGAATGTCTCTACAAAGTAACATCAAAGTCAATTTTACAGAAACAAGCGTTGGCTCGCAATCGTCTAGAATATCGCCGAAGGATGAGCTGTCACTGCTGGGTGTGAATTTAGACGCGATGGTGCGGGACACGCTACCGGATATGGACAGCAACGACGTAGATGAGATATTCAAGGGTGTACTCACTGATGATTCACAGGTACGTTCATTTGGTTCACGTGAAGAAATGGCTTTTATTTATTTTTACTACATTTAAGCCTTTGACTGCTCTAATGAGACCATACCGCTCAGCAATGGACCAGAGATGATGCATGCAGATGATTAAAAAGATTTCTTCTAGGAGCCCTCCAATGAGATAAAAATTTACCTTTATTAATAATAGACTAGCGCTCGACAACAACGTTAAACGTGATATAAAAATGAACGTACTTTTCTTGTATAGGAATCCCAGGAGTCAACAGTTTCATATGTGAATTCTATGGCTGGAACTCCATACTCACAACAAAGGCAACAACTGCAGAGTCCTATGGAATATACATCACCCTATCACTCAGAGTTTGGCAGCGGGTAAGTTTGCATAAATCCTTATTATTTATGGCGACCTTATATGTGAGACGTAGTACACCCACATGGGTGCAAACAAAATACCTACAATACTTCCAAATGCTTAAATCGGTAAAATGTGAAAACATGACATATATAAATGCATTCAGAGTAATAATTATATTGGAAGTGAATTTGGAATAAATAACAGAGGTATCCCAGCTTAAAAAAAAAAAGAATTAATATACAAGTAGATGCAAAATATCAGTAAAATATCAAAAAATATGTTCCAAGTGAGAATGGCTTTTGCATGTAGTTTGCTGTTTTGGAAACTATGTGAATATAAATTAATACAACATTAAGTTTTATTTAGATGTGTTGTATCGGTATGAAATTCAAAAAAAGAGCATTGTCATTGCCATGCGCCTTACATTACAAAAACGCCGCGCGCCTTTAAACAAAAAAAAGTGGGTTATTCGAGTCCCCGCCATTTTTCTTCGATATTTTTATTGTTTTCAGAATTTTTTATGGAGGATTCATATTATGGGAGTAGATAAAGTCTTGTATGCGACTGTTACTGTGATAATTAGTATTAATACCCCCCTATACAATAATATAACAGTTGCATAAATAGCTAATAAAACATACCTCGATAATAATAACAAGCAATGAACAACCATCATTTTGATGGGCGTTCAAAAGCCCCGCAAGCGGAGGGTCGATGTTTTTTCTTATAAATTTTTAATAGTGTTTTATATGTATTCTAGCATTGTTAAGAATTTAAAAAAGGAAAAATTAAATTCAATAAATGATAGTAAAATTAACAAGCAATGAGAAGCTTGTTTATATTTTAAGACAGGTTTAATGAAATTAACAATGATATTCCAGCAGCGCACTTAGCCCTCTATACGGCGACTGCAGCGGAGGTTCCGGCACGAGTGCGGGCACGGGCGCATGGAACGAGCAGCCCGCACCGCCACCGTCGTACAACCAGCGCAGTGCAGACAAGATGCGTGCTGACGAGAGTAAGTCTCACACTTATCCTTGTGATGTACCGTCTAGCTATTGTTAATGTTACTATGTTGGTTTCCCACAGGAACTGTTTGTTGTTGCCGAAATTAAATAATATCCTATGTATAGGACCCCTCAAGGATGCAATATTTTTTCATGATATTTGTTGAGCCGGTGCATAGGTTAACAATTTTTTTTTTTTTAATATCGCGTGGAAACTTTTTACGGGATAAAAAAGTATCCTTTATGTTTGGCAATACACATAGGATGCAAGTAATATAAAATTAATGCCACAAAATAGATTTTATCATATTGTTGAATATCCACACAATATGATATTGTGCGTACGACTTTACGACTGTACGACCCGATAACTTGTTAAAACAAAAAATATATCACGCAGGTCTAGGTTCAGCGGCAACAATATCAGCGGTGCTATATGCCAACACCAACCACCCGGAATGGAAGACCGAGTTCCCCAACTGGGTGGATCGTTGCAAGCAAATCCTTAAGAAATGGCGGGCACTACCCTCCGAGCAAAAGGCGCCCTACCTCCAACGCGCGAGAGACAACCGCAGCGCTATTCGTATGAAAAAAGCTCAACAGGTATGCGCTCTCATCAACCTTCCCTATCGTGTGTGCTAACCATTACTCACTGTGTTGTACTCACTCGTGTGCCCACCTAGTCCGCGCGTCCACCGCAGCTTTTATTGGGCGTAGTTTAGACTAAACGTATTGTCCGTTGCGAAATGTTTGCGAGTGTGACGCAGCCAGAAAACATTGGCACATTCGTTGAAATTCTAATCAGATGTGGCTGTTTCTTTTTGAAATAACAAAGTAAAGAAAAATTAAGGAAATGAGTTAGAAAATCAAAATTGCACGCTCAGATGTGCTCAACATATTAGTTTATTATGATAAGACAAATTGAAGTGTGTTAAATGAGATGATTATGATATGATCATCTTGTAGCGCGATCAAGTTGGCTGGTCTGAAGTAAGGCACGACAGCAGAGATATAATTGCTAGAAATTCAATATTATTCTGGAATAACATTTGTAAAGTACATGCAATTTTGGAGCCAAGTTCAGTCCAGCTAAGTAAGAATGTTCGAAATTAAAATATACTAAATTTGTTAAGTTTTACGATCACAGTCTCGCAGATTAGATGAATGTAGTACCACACAAGTAATAAATCCTTTGTATCAAATCTGTGACTTATAATTCTGCAAAGACATTGTTGTCATCCATCATGCGTGGACGTAACTTGAATTATAACCTAGTTTAGCAATTCTTGAGGGGCTATGTACGTATTTTTCGTGCACAGAAGCGACTGTATATCTTTACGTATTTTCATGTAAGCTAAAAAGCTCAATTTGAGATAGCTCACAGTCGACTGCTGACAATACGTCTGGTATGAACGATGCCTTATCCTCGTCCAATCCGTTACTAACACTACTTCTTATAAACAGATTTATTATAGTAAATGGACGGTTTTAGTGTTGGTACGCTTCCAAGAGTGATGTTTAATGCTAGTCTTATTAAATATTGTCTACTGATATTTCTATCAGACGTGGCAAATATAATAAATAGGCGAATTACTGGGCTAAATAAAACTTTTGGGAATTTTCCATATTGTTTGTGTGTAGTGAGGGTACATGAAAGCTGCTAATGAAGGCTTTTGTTCCGCGATAGATTGAAAATCGAAAAGTAGTTTCCGTTGCTTGTGTAAAAGCCTTAAGAGACACACAGCACAGCTGTAAATATAGCGTAGATTTGCAACACCAAATAAAAGTTTCACAGTTTTATATTAAATAAACTAGTTAGGTATATTTTGTAAATGAACTCCTACAAGTAACAAGTGTAAAATATTTTTAGTTAAACGATTGTAATATGTTCATATTGAACCATGAATAAAATGAATCTAGAAAAGGCAATCTCATTGTGAAGTAAGATATTATCTGTCGAATTACGTCTTCTTGTAGTGGAATTGTAGAATTAAGTTTGAGAAATGTATGGGTATACATTATAATATTATCATAATCAAATATTTTATGTTTTGTTTGAAATTATGAATTATAAATGAAAATGTTAATGATTATATGTCAGCATTTACTTAGGATTCTACGATGACCGACTCTATATAAATTTTAATGGATTTTTAAGACTGCGGCTTTGTTATAAAAAGTATCGCTCGCAAGTGTAAAATAGGCGTTGATTATTATACAAACAATTTGAGGTTGTCATGGTAGGAGTCTATGTAATGAAGTAATTAATATATCGGTCGCCAACGTCGATTCGATCGCGGAAAGGAAGTTACTAAGCGTTGGTTGGCGCGGCAGAGCTCGAGCGGACCGGCGAGCGTTGGAGCCGCGGGCGGCACCGAAGAAGGCGCGCGCTCCCCGGCCACGCCCACGCCCACGCCCGCGTCGGCGCCCACCACGCCCAGCCCCCTCGCCGCGCCCACCGCGCTCCCCACGCCCACCGCGCTGTCCACGCCCACGTGCCCGGCGCCCGCGAGCGCGCCCGGCGCCGCCGCGACGGTTGGCCCCACCGGCACGGTTCGCGCGCCCAACGTGACGGTGACGGCGGGCGGGCTCCTGGAGGCGGACGCGCACATCCGCGTGCTCACCCCCTCCGAGATCATGCGCACGCTGCCGCGCCTCGCGCCTCCCCCCGCGCACCTCGCGCACCTCGCGCACCTCCCGCACCTCGCCGCCACTCGCAACACGGTACTCGCTCAGGCGCTCGCATATGCACGCAAATACACGCTCACACTGCTCCAAACACACACACACACATACACACCCCACATTGACTTGCAAGGTGCGTGTCAAATGGAACGATCTTCTCCGGTACCATCAAAAACAGCTATGAACAGGCAGTGCTTCTACGCACGTATGAAGTGCACGCTAATGAGCCTTTAACCTTTTCTACATAATACTACGAGAATGTACCTTATCTGATATACATATTTTATTATATTCGATTGATATATAATCTGGATAATTCTGGTAATTTTTGCAATAAAGTTATGTGTATGTAATAAATCTTCTGATAAAATAACTAAAGATATCACTATTCAGATGCATCACACACAAAATACATTTAAACTAGCGAATATAAAACGTCAGAAGGCAATTTTAATTAGCACACAAATTACACTTACCCATTCATACATAACAGTATTAATACAAGCAATCTATGGTCACATATCTGTGGCTTTGCACAATATCATTGTAAGTGTGTATGCGAGAAGCTTTTCGGACATTGTTGGGTGAACGCGCGTGTTGCTCGCGGTCCTTTGCGCTTTCTGAATTCAGTTTTAAATCTAGTTGTCACCCAACAAACTCTTGGCTGTTCAATGGCGTTGTAAGCTGTGTGATTATTTTTTTAAATTTTCTTTTAGCTTATTTTTTCTCGAGGACACAAATCACGAAACGCCTCCCGGACTCGCGTCCTCTGTATCCGTAACGTTGTTTATTTTCATTTTCGCTTTGTCTTGGTAGAGTTGGCTTTAACTGACTTTGGTGGCTGGTACTGGTGTGCTAACAATTCTAACTTTAGTTCGTAAATAGTTGACAATTTAGTTGCGTTATTATGCTCATAAGGTTTTTGTTAAGATAGTTCTTAAGTTTGCAGGTAACAGCGTAACAAAAATTTATACGACTAATGAAACAAATGCATTTATTTATTATATTTTTCCTATCTGCACTGTAAATAAAAAGGCATAATAATAATCTCTTATTTGTTATGTTCAATGAATATTTGTATTGCAATAAAAAATTAAATTATGTTAACTTTTTAATCATCCATTAACAAAAAGCACAACGATAATAATAATAAAATTAAATATTATTAAAACTAATACTTACATAATGAACACAAATTAATAGCGGATGCAATTTATGGTTGATGAAAAAAATAACTCCAGCATGATAATGTTATATTATATTTTTCAAAATTTTAAATTAAATTAGTAACAACTATTAAATCCATTCAACAGATTGATACAAACTAGTGAAATTTATTAATTTGAAATATATGAAGTTTTACAGTTTTCACAGATATTTTTGTTACAATATCATTATTGCATGTAATTTATAACTTACGTTTATATAAAGTATGGAGACAATTGGCACGTTTGTTGATGTAGTATTGAGTTTGAGCAAAAATAAATCTCGCATATCTCAACAAATCTATGTAACTATCTATATTGACAGTTGACAATTTGATTTCCACGTATTTATCTATTGATTAATTGGTCCTTCATTATTAGTGTATATCTTTAACATTAAATTTTGTTTAAGCGATGCAACAAAGGGAAAATATATGTCGAAAATATATAAGAGATGATATAAATATATTATATTTTATGCATAACTACTGTTTCAAAGTTAATGGATTTTTCCAAGATATATGTAATATACCCTATGATCAACGACGTAATTTGAGATTTGATGAGATCTAGGGATGCTGTGTAATATGTATCGTTTATTTATATTTCAGTACAATAAAGTACCTATTACGTTTTCGTTTGGCGGTAACAAAATTAAAAATTACTGGTGAATTAAATCGCGTAGTTAACATGCTTTCAATCAATTACAATCAAAGTAAAAATGATTTACAATCAGAGTAAAATAAACCTTAATATAATAGGAGCAAGAGCGAGCTTGCAGCCAACAGAGAACCGCGCGAGAAGCTGAACAAGAGCGTCAGTGGAAACAGTTACAGCAACTTCGCCAACAGCAAACGCAGCAACAGCAGCAAATCATACACGATCAGAGGATCCAAGGTATCTTTCTGAAAACATCTATGTATTTACTAACGTCGTGTTAGCCTTTCGTTTATATTCACGATGGCACGTATATAGCAAACATACACGGTAATTTTTTCATCGTCCAACATGGACAGCAAATTTCACAATAACTTTACTGCAAGGTTACTGCATCAGTCTTTAACTATTATTATTAGAATTAATACCGCCATAGCGTCGCGCTGCTGACACTTGATGTAAGATCCTTCTTATACACCAAAATCGGTATTGATTTATTTGTCTATTTTTTATTATTATTTTTACCAATGTACAGACATTCGACAGATTAATTGGATCAGTGTTGTCAAACGAAAAAAAAGGTAGCCGTGTGTAATAAAACAAGCAGTCGGCAGTGGCGTGCACTACATACAAGCACAAAAACACTGCTTACCCTACAACTTTTGCATCACTCATAAAGGGGATTTTTCCATCTAATGCTATCTCCCTTCTTTATGCATACCTATGCGGTTATGCATGATGTCGTATTCGTCATATGAGCGTGTATTCCCACCCCCAAGCAGCAATGCAGCGTATCCGCGGCCCCGACGGCAGCAGTCCCCCGGGGGCGGGCAGCGCCCCGTCCCCCGCGCCGGCGGACGCCCCCCGCGCGCCCTTCCCCGCGCAGCGCTTCCCCCTTTACGCCACTAACGAGGACATCAACCGCCAACTGCGGGACCTACTGCAGCGGCACCCGCACCCTGATAAGATGTGGCCACCGCAACAGCGCGATTGCGGTAAGTGATAAAATCATATACAATTGCAGAAAACAGGTCACGCCACGAAGCTCCAGAATATACTGTCTCTTTATCTCATTATAAGACTTGTATTATTATGTTCTACTATTTTACATTATGATGAAAATTGTTTATAACCTAACCATTAATAAATTTTAAAAATAAGGTTTTGTGGGTAACTAATTAATCGTTATATATAACTTTAATTTGATTTATGCCAGACATTTTATGAAATTTATTATCGGTTTAGCAGATGTGGTGATAATTCTTCTTTAATTAATCAATAGTTTCCAAGAAATAGATAAAATTATATTTGATTCAAAGCCAATGTTCATGACACTGTGCGGCATATTTCGATATAAATACGGTTTCCTTTTTTAATACACTTTATTTCTCGTCTTGTATGAGACTGCAGACGATGCAGGTATACCTCACGGTGTTAGTTGTCATCACAAGATATTGTAAATTGTAAAATGTTATAAAAAAAAGCAACGTAAGAATTTCTTCCTGGCTCCTTGTAGACTCCGTGAGGGATTTAATTTTATAAAACCTTATCAGAAATTCTGCATTTTTACCAAACTCATATTGATCAAAATTGTATTGCGTACCTAAACTAACTTACTGACTTATTTTCTAACTAAGAGTGACATCAATTGAGTACCTTTAAATAGGTGGCTTATTGTGTGTAGAACCGGGAGTTGACGAGGGAGTGTCCGCTAATGCAAACAACGAAGGAGGCTCGTTCCGTGCGCCGCCCCCCGTCGCACTGCGGGCTCGTGCGCCGCACCCGCACCAAATGACAATGCAACATCGACCTGAGCACAGTGAGTATAATTAAATATACCTAAACTCGTATTTTTATATAAAATATAACTAATATAAAGACGGCCTATTGGCGTAGCGGGCAGCGACCCTACTTTCTGAATCCAAGGCCATGGGTTCGATTTCATGACTGGAAAATGGTTGTGTTATGAACATGAATGTTTTTTCAGTGTCAGGGCGTTTATTGTAAAAATGTTCTAAAATGTACATAAATACAAAAATATACATATATTATAAGTACTTATGTATATTTTAGAACATTTTTTATTTCTTTCACATTTGTTTTATAAATATATAAAATAAACTATGTGAAACTAAATAAAATCTAAAATTCATTTATTCATCAGTCATCTTAGTACCCATAACACAAGCTACGCTTACTTTGAGGCTATATGGCGATGTGTCTATAGTTATTATACAGTGGCAAGAGACTCATTTAACATTTTATTTCAGTGATTATACAACACCGTCTCATCGGTGATAATTCGCAAATACAACAAAACATTGCTAATGCAGCTGCCCAACAAATGGTGGAACAAAAACAGATGGCTGCCTCACAGGGAAACGGTATGTGTTTTTCAAAAAATCTTATAATACATCTTCTAACAACGATCGGTGATCATTGCGGAAACATCTCTATTGACACAGCAGCTCCCTTACTGGCGTAGGTTTCTCCGACAAAATGTTCTTTCAACGGCTCTTATTATTATTATTACGGTAAATGCATGTTTATTTTAATATTATATATAACTATAGCGTGCAAATAATTTCCGTGTGGTGAAGGTAGATGAGTCTGCAGTTGTCACCACATCTCCTTTTCCCACGGGAATTAAAGTAATAAATCGGGAAACGGGCATTAGCGTCCTCTTTGCTACTCCCACTGCGTCTGCCCAGCGTAGTGATTATCAGCAATCCCTCCCTATAAGAGAGGCCTTTAGTCCATCAGTGGCTTGTTATAGGCTATTGACTTATGAACTGCAAAAAAAATATCTGAAATCCTATTCTGGCACTCTTTGATTTTTAAATCCAGGGTCATAATTTGACCTTTTTTATAAAATAATAATTTTAAATTAATTAAATAAAAATAGATCACTTATATTTCCTGTCGATAAAGATTATAATATTTACATTTTCCTAATTCAGAAAGTCGTACTTTAAATCATTGTGTATGTGTATAATATATTCAAATTTAAGCAAGTCAAACAGTTATATAATTTAAGCAATTTATTCTAAATCTCCAGCGGTTCTGCAAGTTGTATCAAGACATAATCAATTTGTTTTTGCATGGAGAACAATAAATGGCCTATCACATGCATTATAATATGGATTGTAGTTCAATAACTACAATTCTTTAACATGTGTATACCAACAGTTTTTAAGGAGTATTGCAAAGTAAATTGCATATTTTATTAATTTTATAAATTTAAAATGCAATTATAAAAATTTTCGGAACCGACAGGATTTGAAACTGCGACTCTCTGGCATTCGCGGCCTGAGCGCTTTCTCCAATTAAGCTACGGCTCCCCAACCGTCGATGCCGAACTGACTGTAGCGTCATCTAGTGGGAAATGTTGTACTTTCGATCTACTTTTTAGCATATTTTATTGTAATAAGACTAAGAATGTTAAACCAATTTTCTTGTAGCTTCTTCTGCTGATAAACATGATGGACACGATCAAGGTACGGATGAAATGGATATTGGAGACATGGACAAGCTCGAACAAGATACAGGCAATATTGGAGAGGCAAGTGTTCTTTGATTTACGTTTAATTGGTGTTCAACTATTAAAATGTAACCAGAGAAGGGTAGCGAATAGTTAGTTACAAGAATATGTCGAAGCTGCACTTAATCATTTTATGAAACCCAGATGAGAGTGATCTTCTAAATGAAACAAATATTGCTTAAAGATATAACACAAAAATAAAGTTAGTCTCGAATGATATAATAACGTATATAACGACGGCCGATTGGCGCATTGGGCAGCGACCGTGCTTTCTGAGTCCAAGGCCGTGGGCTCGATTCCCACAACTGGACAATATTTGTGTGATGAACATGAATGTTCTTCAGTGTCTGGGTATTTATCTATATATTATGAGTATTTTTGTACCCATAACACAAGCTACGCTTACTTTGGGACTAGATGGCTATGTGTGTATTGGCTTAGTATATTTATTTTATATACCTAATAATGATACCTGATACAATAACCCTGTACCTGTTGCTTTATGCGTGTTAAACAGTAAATTTTCAAGCATTGTTCTTTAAAACTCTTCCTGGCGTGCTTTTAGACAATTGGCACGCACTGCTAAAACCTTGGATGAGTTTGCTTTGTTTCGTGTCCCCTATTTTTACCGTTAATATTTACACATAGTTGTCAAGGTAGACGAAACAAATATCCTGTATTATCCAGGTGGACATCTTAACGGGTTTGAGCGGCGAAGACGACGAGAAGCTTCTAGAATCCCTTACGTCAGAGATAGGCGAGCAGTTTAATATACTGGAGTATGCAGACCCTGAGCTAGCTGCGTTGGGCGATGAGCACCTTTTGGATGGCCTCGATCTGCCTGACGACGTGACTGACCGCGCGGATCGTTCTGACCACCCACACCAGAAGCGCATGCCCGAGTAAGTATCACAGGATAAGAGGCCAAGCCTGTGGGCAACCAACTATCATCAGATTTGTATACAGCAGCATAATATTTCTAGAAATAAAAATATTGAGAGTTTCTGGGAGGTTGAAAAATTGGTATTACATATTATATGCATTTAATGAAAAGATTTACAAAATTTTTATAATCTTGGGTTTTTAGACCTCTTTTTTTTACTAAACAGTGGATTCGTGGAATTTTCTTTTCATCATATTTCGTCACCTGCATTTGTGTTACCTGGTTCTTACCATCTAACACTATTTTTGTTACTTTTAAGTAAAATTATAACACTGCGTTTCGTTGCGTCGTCTAATGACAAAATGGGCTTACGGTCATGACTTAAGTTCATGAAGTTTTCAGTTAGTTAAAAGCCTTACTGTGACATTTTTGATTCAACAGCGAAGACTCCGAGCAAAAGGGTGACAACAAGATGGACAGTGAACTCCAGAAGGCCGTAAAGAACATAGAGTATGCTAAACTATCGGTGAAATCGGAACTTACGGAGGTTAAAGCGGAGGTTCTCGAAACAAAAACTGAAGTTCCAGTGTCCTCAAGCATGGGGCAAATGTTCCAAGACAACATTCAAAGAGTAATTTCACAGAATCACCAAATTGCCTTACACGTATGTATTCTTTTACTATTCCTTTGGCCTGATTAGCTACTACACCATAGTATAGAGCAAAGATGCTGTACCTTTTCATCATCATCAGCTTATTAATTTCCAATTCCTGGGTACAGACCTCCTTACTCTAAGAGGGATTAATTTTAGTGATTTTAGTGATAATAAAATCTAGGAAAGAGACGTATAATGCCAACTCGGGGCGAGTTAAATGTTCCTGGAATAGATATAAGTAATCATCAACATCAATCAAGGTCACAAGTAAATAATTAATTGGTTTTCCATAGTCGATGCAAGCAGTGAAAGGGGAGGTCAAGGCAGAGTGTGAAGAGACAAAAGAAAGCGATTGGCCACGGCCCGTTTTTTCACACATGTTTGGACTACAGATACCCACTCAGGTACTATTTGATTATTACTACTTTTATATCATATGAATTGCTCTAACTTCATAGCTCAACATTTACTAGACTGTGAGATGGTCATAACGAAAAAAAACCTGGCTAAGTTTGTTGTGGGCTCTTCTTAGACCAGGGCGCGTTTGAAACCCTCCTAGCTTTAGTTTTAAGTTAACGAATGCAGTTATCACCATCACTAAACTGTTACACTAATAATGTTAAATGTACGAACGATGAATAAAACATTTTTGAATTCAAAATTATTTTATCGTATAATTTTGAAGTCTGGCCATTTATTATATCTTAACAGATGTCAAATCTTGTAGTTTGATTCGATATTTCTCACCCCGGTTTCGGGCTCACGTATTATGGACGTGACTCAATGTTTTAATTGGTTCCAGCAAGCGCAACAAATACGCGCCGGCCCGCAGAACGTGGCGCAACCGTTATCGGCGCGCCCTCAAGGACAGATTCTCAATCAACATGTACAGTTTACACAGGTAATTTTATCCGAAAGAGTTCGTCGAAAGTTAAACTTTTCAGAAGACGTCAAATTGAGTATGCAAGTTTTGTTTTAATAAATCAAAAGTCACTTTGCACATAGGCATATGTTAGGAGTTTCCCAGAAGGCTTAAAGAAGCGGGAGCTAAAAGGCAAGATCCGCAGGAGAATCAAAAACACTAACTCAGTCAAAACCATCAGCAAGTTGAAAAGGCAATTTTCACGCCATGCTTGTCGTGTGGTGCGATGGACGTTGGACCACAAAAACCCTAGAGTGGAAACCGCAAACAAGAAGGCGTAGTGAAGGACGCCCTCCAGCATGATGGACCGATGAGATAAAGAGATATCTCATCGGGGGAGAGATTAACGGGGCGTGGGTGGATTATTAAGGCTGAGAACAGACTGTGGTGACGCTTTTTGGCCTATGATGATGATGATGATGAAAAGACATTCTGTTCCTCTCCTTAATACAAAAACAAAGCAGGCCTAGTATTCTTTGTGAATAACAGTCTGAGACGAATCGCAGCGTACTTGGCAGTAGTTGAGGTGTCGTAGTTGCAACGCTAGTAATAAGACGAAGTCCTCGGAATCTAGGACAGTATAAAGTTTCATTCATTTAGTATATAATTAATCTAATAAATTGTTGAACATGACAAAGGAATAAACCCAGATATCTTTTAAATTTCTCAGCCATCTTGCAACCTTATGCATATGCCTTGCCTTATGAGATTTGTACACATACAAATTTTCAGATGTTTTGTAAATCTCTCTCAATTCTCTCATTATGTACTCTCAGTTTAGAATTTTGTAACGAAATGTAATCTATCTGCTTTGTTTCAATTAAGTGCACATTAACTGCCAGCGCTGTTACTGGAATGTCTGTTAAGGCGGAACTTTAGACTACGATATACGCGAGAGCAGCGGCGGGCAGAACTAATCCATCATAATATCAACCCATTACCGGCCCACTACAGGGCACGGCTCTCCTCCCACAATGTGAAGGGGTTAAGCTCGTAGTCCACCGGCCCCGTGCGGGTTGGTAGACTCCACACAAATTTGAGAACATTATCAAGAACTCTCAGGCATGCAGGTTTCCTCACGAAGTTTTCCTTCACCGTTGGGCAAAAGCAAGTGATATTATAATAACTTGAAATGCACATAACTTACAAAAGTAAGAGGGTGCGTGCTGGGATTCTAACAGGGCCCCCCAACAGTGAAGTCGAGCCCCTACCCACTAGTCCATAATTTCATATTAATATTATTAATACGGCAATGTGTTTGAAGAAGAAGCAGAAGAAGAAGTAACCAACTGACTTGATTTTAGAAAATTTTTTATTTGGAAGGAGAGAGGGTAACACAGGCTACTTTTGTTCATTGAATTCCCAAAAGTTTGTTTACAAGAACATTCATTCTTTTCACCAAATGTCGACCTTTCATCACGACGTCCTAACAAAACAACCAAACGAGTTATAGAGACCGCAAGTTTTGGCATAGAGCTAGTTGAAAGGACGAAAAGTAACATGGGCTACTCTTCATCCCAGGAAAACATAGGGTTCCCTCGGGTTTCTAGAAAACAGTGGACAAAGAACGCAAGCAATAACTAGTATTTAATAAAATGAAACTTTCCAGAACCCTAATGCTAACAGCGCGGCTGCGGCTGCGGTGAGTGCCTTGAGCGCCAGCACGCAAAGCATCGTGAACGCTATGACGGCTCAAGTCCAGGCGGCTTTGGCTGCGGGACGAGCCATCGCGCCTGGTACCCGCTTGCTGGGAGCCGATGGAGCGGTCGGTGTCGTGAGACAAGACCGCTCCGTTGCATTAGCCGCTCTACCGCATTCCGGTCAGTGTATAGTATTTATATTTGCTAACCTTCAAAAATATATTAGTTAATAGTCCATGGCAACTTCACGCTTATCAAATCGTTGAACTACGATTCCCTATTACCCTCTGTACGACCTTGAACTTTTTTATCAGGCCCCTTGTAAGACGAGACGAATATTTTTAGTAGTAATACAGCTTTTTGTGTAGAAAAGTATTACCGCCATTCTTATTTCTGGCTTCAAGCAGCATTGTTGTGTTGCGACCTGATGGGCGTGTTTGCTGTTGCAATTATAGACTCATGAGGTTTTAACACCTACGCTTCATGTTACACAGTGCGGCAATTTGTAAGACGTATTCCTTGCTTGCCCTGTGAAATGTTGCTCTGTTCATAGGCTATGGTTTCTTTTTTTTTAAATAACCATCAGGTAGGTCATCTGCTTCAATTATTATAATAAAAAAAAACCTTTGTATATCCAGGATAGTACGTGTTTCGTTCTAGTGATACATCAAAGTAAATAAAGCATCGTACGCGCTAAAAGTCAAAGTTCTAGCGTAATTTACTGCGGGATTACTTAATGCTTAAGTCGCAGTATCGCACTCCGGTCAGCTTAAATGTAACTTTGATGAATAGTCAATAACTTAATCCACATGAAAGTAACATCCATTCTGGAAACGTAACATCAGAGTAAGGATCAGATGTCAACGCAATCATAAGTTAAGCCACGTTACCGCAATCCTATATTAATTTAGATATAGTGATTGTTTCTAACAATGGTGCAGTTCTTAAATACAAACAACAGGCGACTTTTGACTTTTATAAACATCAGGCGGCAAGTACTCAGGTCGCAATTGCCGGAGAAATGCGAGGCCAAATCCAGCGGGCTTTATTTGCGTTTTCAAGTGTAATTTTTTGATATTTTCTCAAAAGTTTACGTAAAAACACTTTGAAATAAAGTAAAAATTGAAGTTTTTAACTTATTCTACATTTAGCAGCGCGCGGCATGGTGGCAGCGGCTCGTCAGTTGGCGCCGTCTGCTTTACGCCAGGACTCACCACTCACCGTTTCATCGCTATCCGGTAAATTGATAAAAATAAATCGTTCATTCAATAAGACCATAAACGAACGCGAAAGCTGTTACGCACACACACACTTGACGGCATATGGGTCGTACCCTCGACTCCTAGAAGCGAGGCCCAATGACTAAAGTTTACCTCATTCAAATGCGGCTTATTGAAGAGGGTGCTTAAGCTTTATTCTGCTGAACCATTATGTGCGTGCGAGCGTGCGTGTGCCTGTGTGCGTGTGCGTGCATGAGCGTGCGTGTGCGTGCATGCGTGCGTGCGCGTGCCTGAGTGCGTGCGCTTGCGCGTGTGTGTGTGTGTACATGTACATGTACTTATTGAGACAAAATTATGATTACGAGACCAGGGGATCCTCCCGTAGACTGAAAAGACAATTCGCACGAGTCGTCAGTTAAAATATTCTGAATAAAATTGTAGGAAGCCAAGGAGTATCCGGCGTGCCCACGGGAGTACGCAGCGCACCACCACCGCCTTATCCCGGCTTGCGTGCTCCACCACCACCCCCCTACCCTCAGTTACAGGTACGTACCGCGCTCACTGTTTCACCCCAATCCTTATACCTTAATTCCTGAAGTGTAATATCTAATGCAAGCAGTAGACAAATCTTTCACGTGTATATTTTATGACCATTTCAATTGATTCACGCAATTATAAAATAAGGTCATTTTATAATCCACTGGAACGTATGTTAAAATAGGTAAATACAAAAAGTGTAACCCTTGAATGCAAGATATAGACAGGTTTAATTTTAGAAAAATTTACAGATTCGCGTGAAGCTAATTCTTGAATGGTGATTAAACTTGGATACCCAGCGACTTGGTTCTCGTCTAAAAGTTGTTGTACGTTGTTTAGCTATAAAGTTTTAATAGCTGCTTAACTGACGAAGTTAAGTCTTACATGATAATGTATCAAATTGCTCATCATCATCATCATCTCAACAACGGGATGTCAACTACTGTAAATAGGTCTTTTGTAGGGATTTCCACTGCCTAAGGTTTTTTGCCACTTGTATCCAGTGACTCCCTCTGACTCGTTTTACGTCGCGCTACAAACACTGCGCTTTCCAGTGCGGAGCGGACCTTGAAACCCCAACGTCTATCGTTTCTTGGAGCCAAATTGAATTGCTTGGAGTTAGAATCAAATTGCTCCTTTAATGCCAATTCCGCACCATCAAAACTTCTTTAAACAATGTCATTATAACTGCTTGCATTAATATGCCACTAAAATTTCTCTGCCATCCTTAAATTTACCACATATTTTGAAGACATTTTCCGTCTTAGTGTGAAAGTAAGTGTGAAAGTGTAGCGAAATAATTACAGTACAGTGTTCCAATATGTTAAGGCAACAGAAAAAGCTGAAAGCCAGAAGCTGCCAGAAAATGTCTTGAAAAATATATAATACTCTTTCTGAATAGAAAATTAAATACAATCTTTAAATACTAATAAATGCATTATTTAAATATAAAATGTTGTCTTGGAGGATTTTTTTATTAATGTTGTGCATGTCGTAATATTTTATCTCTAATTGTTTTTTTTTTGTTTGAATTCGCTTTGACGTTTAGATTTGTTGAAATGAAACGAATTCAAAGCTTTTAATGTACGCTACTAAAGCTAGGCTTGTATTTTTGATCTTTTTCTTATCTAAAAAGATTATTAAATATGATCCAGTGAATACTATTTGTCAGCTTCGATTGTGACCGCATCGCCAATTATTGTATTGCCACAGTAGAAAGAAGGAGAACAGAAGGTCGATACGCTTTATCTCGTGGTAAATATTGAGTACATTTAAAGATACTGAGACCAGTATGATTTCTTTACTCGCGCAACACATACCTGGAACTTCGTCGAACCTCTGTTTTACTATCTTTGATCTGTGGTATTATTTTAACTCGTATCGGTGTAAACATATCCAGAGCAATATTAAATCATCCATACTTTGGTGGAGGTTCAGTAACCAATGTAAATACTTATCGAACGAATGGAATAATCGCTCGTTTAATTCATAACAAGTTCCAGAAACTAATATTGCATGGGTATAATTATATAGTATCAGCCTCACTTTCATATCTACTGAGTGAAATTAGTACATTAAATATTTAATTGAATCACCTATAGAAATCAATCGGATTATAGAGTATTGAGCTATATTTTTTAACATTAATATATTTCTTTAGAAGCTTTAGAAGACGTACAAATCATCGCAAAATTTCTCACAGGCTGACCTTTTCAGAGCTTCTATTTATTTATTTATTTCATAAGATATACCAACGATACACTGTATTATCATTAATAATTGTAAATTATAGTTTATAATCCGAGTAAAGTTATCAATTACAAGTAAACACAACATTGAAGTTAGTTTGGTTAAAAATAATTTAATTAAATTAAAGCACAAATGGTTACAATAAAAGAAATGAAACAATTGCAAAAATTTTAGTTCGTTTTAAAGCTAAACAAAGTGTCAAGAAAGATGTTATGTGTTAAGTTGTTATAAATATTAGTCATTCGGTTAATAGGCGAAAATTAGTATTGGAAAATTTTGAGTGGTTTTTAACTCAGGGTATCTCGGAATACGACATTGATACTGATCTGATAAAGCAGGTCAGGGCATCCAAAATGTTGTAAACAATTTTATAGAGTCAAGAGGTCAGTCACCTCACCAGTTGCCTTCTAACCGAACCATTTATATAATTACCCTATTCTTTTTTTCTATTCTATACCCTATTCTATTTGTTCGTAAATTGCCAAAACCAAAACGCTACAGGGCCAGTTACCAGGGACAGTTCAGAAATTATATATTCTTAAGTTGCCCATGCTGGAGATCGCTCACTGATAAGACACCAGCGTCTATCACGGCGCAATACCACCTAACGAATATGGATCCTTATCCTGTATTTACGTCGTCACGTAACCGGAATTCAAACTAAGTGAAGCCATAGTTATGAAGAAGTGTAAACAGTTAAATCACAAAATATATATTATCCTAAATACTAGGTAAGCTAGCTTAGACAGCATCAACATTTTAAAATACCTTCCGTACTCAAGGGCTATGAGCGGTGATAGCTTGTTAACACTTCGGGTTTTCCTCTCGGAAATGTTCTATCTCCGGCACGCACATGTTTCTTGTCGAAGTTAAGTGTGTGTTTTTTTATATTAAATTAATTCAGGCAAAGCATAACATCGTGAGTAAACCTGCATGCCTGATAGTTCTCCACAATGTACTCAAAGGCGTTTCAAGTCTACTAATCCGCACTTGGCCAGTGTGGTCGACTATGACCTTACACCTTTCTCACTCACAGAGAAGACCCGTGCCCTGTAGAGGGTAATGGGTTGATACTCAAGGATAGTACGACTTGACCAATAAAATCCCATCACACATGTGACCATTTATTCTAGTACGTAGTACGTCACAACTACATGAATTCATATTCAACTCGAAGAGAGGGTCAGCCAAGCAGAAATATTGCGGCTGCTGTATTCAATGATTAAATCATAGCTTAGTAAAGCTTTAGCGGAAATTTTCGAAGTTTTAATTAAATACTCTATACTCACAAGAGGGAGGTTAACAGAATACGGAGGTAGCATGAAAGAGAGACTGAGCCGGTGTCGTAGTTGTCTGTGGTCGCGGAGTGGTATACAGGCGTGTTGTTGCATGTGGGTGGTTGGGTGCAGGCGCCCTTTGACGCGGACTGGGGCGACTGGCTGCACCGCCGCCCGCTGCTGCTGCAGGTACCAAACTATACCTAAACCTTACTTTACCCTCACTGTACCCTCACCTTTCAAGTGTGACCCTTTTATCCCCCTTAGTATTATCCCCACTACTCCTTTTACTAACCAAACAATAACGCCAACGGTACAAGATAAGAAAGTAGACAAATCCTGACATATTATTTCGTGCCAGAGAAAAGGACAGTTAGTATCTCTATGCTTTTTTTCTTGCACGCAGCGTTCGCTGAATTCTTTATCTTGTCTCACTGGCCTTACTTTGAATACAGTGACTGCTGAACTCTTAAATCTATCGACGCGTAGTAGGTTTCAGTTAGCTAGCATTAGTTTACTTCCTTTCAAGCTATCTTTTATTACTTCGTATAATACACCAGTATTAGATTTGATTTGATATAGAATGTTGGCTCAAGTCATTTCGATATGCCTATCGGGTAAAGATCTACTAATAGTTTGAGCATTCGCGTAGAAAGCTAGAGCTAGAAAGTTATAAACTAAATAATGACAAACTTTTACTTAAATCACCGAATTGTTGAGTAGTCTTCTACACTAGCAATTGATTTTTGTAATCTTTTCAAACCCAAAACTATTTAAAAAAAAAATTAAGAAGTCTTCTGCAGTCTGAATTTTGAGCAGTTCATTGTCGTACATTTTGACAATGATTTTATGCTCTTTATTTTCAATATCTTACAGTCTTTTAGAGACTAACTAGTCTTCTACACATTTGTGCAACCCTTTTTAGAATTTAGTTTTATGATTTGTTATATTTTTATACATAGTCAAATAAAATTAGAATTGAGTGATATGTAACTTTAGCACCATATAATCTGCCCTAAGCACTAATAGCATATGTTCCAAAATATTAACCAAGTATTGTTGTACGTACTATTAGCTTGAATAACATATATTGCCCGAATGAATATCCTTATATTGATTCCTTTAAAACTCATAATGTGGGAAAAAATATATATAGTTTTGAATACACGCTACGGATCCCATGTCGTGATTAGTTACGATAGATCTAGATATAGTTATTTACATAAAACTTACGTTAGTTGCGAGTGAGCTTGTAACCCTGATTTTAGATATAGACTAGTGCAAAAGGTAGCAGACACCGCAACGTCGCGATTTCAGCACCGTCACACAATTTATGATATCGTTATATATCGTTTCCAGTATTCCTATGACCTTCCCTTCGCCTAAATGATCCAAACCTATTCCATAAAGCGGTTCCCCCGATTTACTTTGGAAGGGTACCTATGTAACACCAAAACCAACTAACTTAAGCAAGGCCACCGAGACGAAATAAATAACATAAACAAACTGATGTTAATTGCATGCTCAAAAATAAGGACAGAGGTACTACGAATTCTTTTCCCTCGCACGCAATTAACATCCGAATTTGTTAAATTTTTTTATCTCATCTCCCTAGCTTCGTTATGGAGGGCCTTGTCACTACTAATCACCTGGTAGTTAGAGCTTTTTCTCAGCTTGCTCGCTGCACGCATGCATAAAGACTAACCTTTGTTCCTTTTCAGCATCTATCCTAACATCACACTAATATAAGAATGTTGTATTGAAATAAACAATTTTGATTATGTTACAAGGTTTACATATTTTGACAACTACGGAAAGCATTACTTTCGCTTATCGGATTCCGGTGGTGGAAGATCATGAACTGAATGGTTACGGGTAATTAAGTAGTTAATGAATTATTGTTAAAGCCTGAACAACTTTTACTAGATAATAATGAATATAATATGAAAATTGTTAAACATATTATTACAACGCATTTTAATATTATATAGAGATTTGTTTATTAACAAGATATAGTGATTGAAATATCTTAAAAATCATAAAGTACACAAACATTTACACAGCATTGATTTCTTTTACTATTATTTTGCCATAGAAATATTGTAAACGTAAATTTTGCACCGTTGTAGTATTAGAACTGTCGGCCTACGTCGTATTAAATGCACCTAATTATTTGTAGTATTTAATATATATTTTTTTATATCGATCGATCGAACTGCCCGTTAAATGTGTTTCGATGATCCCTCCAAAATACATTAATATGAACAGAATAATCCAGTGTTGCAAATCATGTGTTAGACTCGATACACGACTAACACATCGCTCTCTCAACGAATTGCAACCGGATGACGGTGACGGGAGAACGTTGTCGGCCGACGATCGAGAGTCGACGGTCGGCTCTCGTCGAGGAGCGATGTGAAAACAGACATTTAACCGTCAGAACGTAAACCAGGAGCAACCGTTGCTTCTGGAGGAGCTGTTGGAGCAGGAGAAGCGCGAGCAGGAGCGCGAGGGCGGCGAGTGGAGCGCGGGCCCGCCGCCCGCGCCCGCGCCCGCGCCGCCGCCGCCCGCCGTGCCGCTGTTCGCCGCGCCCGCGCCGCCGCAGCCGCCGCCGCCGCCCGAGCGCGCCGCCAGCGAGGCCGACCACCACGCGCGCCTGGCCTACGAGCAGTGGCTCACCGCCTACAACACCTTCGCCTCCGACCAGCTGCGCTACTACGAGCAGGAAGTGCAGAAACTGCGCAAGATCCGCAAGGTGAGTGCGCACCGCCGGCGTGCCCGCGCCCGCGGTGGTTCCCGTAGTTCGCTTCTGTGTTCGTGCGCTTCGTAGTCGCGTGTTGCGTCCTCCACTTCGCGGTTATTTTTCTATTCCAGGTATGAATCCGGGGAGTGGGCACCTGTGTTAACCGAATGTCGATGTGTACTAACCGGGTGCTAGATTGCGAATGTGCCACCGCCGTTTCCTACACTGTCCGCGTTCTTATTACAGTCGCTGAATAGTAAGCAGCGGCAATTGAGAAAATCGGGGAACGAGCTGATGCCGAACGACGCCGCCGAACTTCAGAGAGTGTCGACCGAGCAGCAGGCGTTACAGAAACACTTGGAAGCTGCTAGAAAACAAGCCAGGCAGCACAGTATGCTCATCCAGGTAATTAATCTAAGGAATAGCTCTAAGTATAATTCAAGCGTAAAGTTGGTAAAAGCAACCGTTAATTTTCTTTATATATAACAATTTAATTTATTTCTGCAGGAATACGATACGAAGCAACGTCAACAGAATCCACAATTAACACAACAAACCATTATAAATCAGCAACAGATTTCTAATCAGACTGTGTTCGCTCAAAATCAGAACATAAACCAAAGTCAACAAATGCAACAGCAGGCTACTATAAACAGACCGATGCAAATAGGATTGCAGGGCACCACAATACAGCAACAAACATTGATCCGAACACAGCAAACTGTTCTCGGTTCCGACGGACAACCGCTGCCTCAACAGAGAATAGGATTAGTCACTTCACCGCTCAATACCCAGGGCAGAATCTTACAAGGCGCTCGTACGTTAGTTATTGAGCAAACTGGTTCGCCGCAGCAACAGTTGGTCCGGCAATTATCGGGAGTACAGGACAGACCTCAGTCGGTGAGCGGAATAGTGCAGTTCAATCAGCAGCAGATGGCTAATGTCCGAAATAACATGCCCGTGGGTAATCAAACTCCCCGCCCGTCTAATCAGAGGCCAGTTATGTCGCCGCTACATGTCCAGTCTCCTCATTCGCAATCTCCTCTTCACTCTCTGGCTCCCCAGTCCCCATTACACCCTATGGCGTCACCGATGCAGTCCCCATTGCATTCACAACAGTCTCCGCTACATCATACGTCTCAATCTCCCTTGCATTCAGCGACACAATCACCTCATCATACGCAGCAGTCGCCAATGCATTCTCAGCAGTCGCCAATGCACGTGCAGCAAACGAGTATACCGCAACAGAGTCCGATGCATTCACAACAGAGCTCGATGCATCCGCAGCAATCTCCTATACACCAGCAGAGTCCAATGCATTCGCAAAATCAAATGTCCACACAACATTCTCCGATGCACCCGCAACAGAGTCCGATGCATCCGCAACAAAGTCCAATGCATCCGCAACAAAGTCCGATGCATCAGCAGCAAAGTCCGATGCATCAGCAGCAAAGTCCTATGCATCCGCAGCAGAGCCCAATGCATCATCAACAAAGCCCGATGCATTCTCAGCAATCTCCGATGCATTTACAACAGTCGCCGATGCATACGCAGCAATCCCCGATGCAATCGTCAATGTCGCCACAACATTTTCTGCAACAACTGCAAGCTCAGAGAACAAGTCCACAACTGCCTACGCCTAGCCGCAGTCCGCAGGTAATTAATTAATAGATTTGATTGAAAATTATGTGCACACACTATGATTGTTTAATCTTAGAAATATTTATAAATATAAATATTTTTATTGTTAACAGATTTATCAACAATCACAAATTCAAAGTCCCGTAGCCTCTCATTCGCCACAGCTACAAAACGTGAGTATACAATAGTTAACAAGCAACCTGGTTTAATCAAATAGATAAAAAGGAGTTTATTGGATTCCGTAACTAAAATATTGGAAATAGTGACGATGCAATGCCATAGGCTAGCCACGGTCCCAAAGCATTACATATTCAGCGTTTTAAGAAAAAAACATTTTTTTTTTCTTTCTAGAATGATTATACAACTGGTAGATTCTCTCGGCCTGCTCCTGGGTGTTCACCATTGCCTACACGTTTTGCTCGGCCACCGCATCACCAGCAAGGTTAATATAAACTGAATAACAATATTATAATATTTTCAATTATTTTCATTGCTAATTACTAATTATGTATTTTTAGGTATGCGGGTTGGTGTACCCTTCGTTGGGCGTCAACAAACTTCCCCACTCGGTAGCCCACAACCTCTACCGTCGCCCGGAAATTCAACCAACGAAATGACTGTACGTATTTTAACATTAAAGTAATATTAAATCTGTAGAATGGCGTTAACATGCGCTGTAGTACTTACATTTTCTATCAGAATAGGTTCGAATTTTAAGTATGTTTATTGTTACAGCGCCAACAAATCCTACAAAGGCAGCAATACAGTCCTATGGGTGGTGCTCCGGCCTCTCCATCGTTATCGCGATCTCCTCATGTGGCACGCACACCCACTCCGTCCGCGTCACCGGCCGCTTCCCCAGCACCCCACCACGAGCACGGCGGTGGCACCCACCACCACCACCACATGGCACCCATACCTCCAGGATACAGATACTTCAAACCTGGCCTCTTTGGAGGTGCTCCAGTATGGCCAACAAAAGAAGACGACAGACGACGCGCTACTCACATAAATAAAGTGTCCATACTTAAACGGCGCACGCCTCCTCGACCGAGATTTTCAGGAAAGACTGGCGCTCCCGGCACTGAAACTCGCATTGATGATATTGCTGAAACGAGCGATGCACGAAAGTATGTGCTTTACTCTTCGGGCAGTGTTGAATATTCGAGCGCATCTGATGACTCTGCTCGTATGAGCTTTTCCAAAGATGACGACGACGAAGATATGCAAGATTTTGTCGACCATTTAGATGATGACGATATAGTTGTAGTAGAACCTGGCGCTATATCACCTGAGGAGCGCATAGCTACAGAAGAAGATTTTGAGGAACTGATTGACAGTGGTAAACCAGAAGATGAAGCCGAGGAAGAGATTCTTCAAGATAAACCTCCAACGCGTACAGAAACAACAACTAAAACTGTGGCAGTAATAAGTTTAGCGCCCGCGAAGCAGCCGTCATCTAATATGCAGCAATATAAAATAGTCAATCAATCGCAAAGCTCGGCACTCTCACGTTTACCAGTTCTAAGCGCCACTGTGCTTTCACCGCATTCGAACACTAAAATATTGAATGAAGTTTCTCAAGCTACAGTTGCATCTGTGTCGATCGCCAATCAAACTATTTCTGTACCGGTATTAAAAAATCTTTCAGTACCTGTAGCTAATGTTACTGGTCACGGTTCTGGTATACCCAAACCTCAAATGAAAAAGGTACCTTTGAACATAAGTAATCCTCCACTTACTGTAAACATGTCATCTCATTCTATGCCCAAGCCAATGAATTCCGTCATAAGCGTAATATCTTCTAATGTCGCGAAGAGTGCCAGTATGAATCCGGTTATTACACTCGCTACCTCAAACTCAATTGCAGGTACATCTAGGGTACCAGTTTCCATCCTTACTCAGCCTCAAGTAAAACAAAAAATTGTAAAAACCATAGAAAAACCAATGGCGTTATCACTATCAAACACAAAACTGTCAAGCTTATCGGTAACTCATGATGCTACTTTGCCTGCTAAGATCTTCCAAGATGAGGCTGCATCACCAGACAGCACAGTAGCATCTGAACATAACATGGATATGCAAAATCCTTCTGTGAACCAGCATTTGCTCTCTTTGTCCTCGCAAGAAATGAAACAAAAAGATCAACACTCCTCTATGCAATCGACTAAAGACATTGACATTGAAAGTGAAATTAGTAAACAGACCGAGTTGCCACATACTCTTTGTTTGTCAGATCGTACTCCACTTTTACTCGGAAAGGCAGACATAAAGAGTCCCGATCCCATACCAGAAAAGATACCTGACAATATTATGGAGGGTGACGATGAAGACAAGCCAGAAGATTCTTTGCAGAACCATTTGTTGTTGTCTTATAATAAAACTTTGCACGAGCAACAAATACCTAACACATCTTCTGCAGGCAAAAACGCCGAAGAAAATGTAGTAAAAACCATTAAAGCAATAGCAAATCAAACAAAAGAGATGGTGATTGATTCTAATATGCAAATAACTTCGGATATTACTCAAGATTCGGTTCAGATATCTATACCATCGCCTACTCCTTCACAAGAAAGATATTTAAATGATATAACAATGCGAGATCACCCAGAAACAGTAGAAGGTACTCCCAAACATGTAGAATCATTCGAACATATGTTAAGTTTTCTAGAGAACATTACCGATGATAATAAAAGAATGGGTATGAAACAAGCAAATGTAAAAAAACCTAATCCGCCGCCTACTCAAAATCCTAATTTAAATCCAAATCATGCTTTAAAACAACAAGAAAGTAGAGAAACAAAAGAACCACCCGCGTTTCCAACTAGAGACGTTGAAAGGATTGCAATGCAATCAGCAACCATACCTCAATTATCGCCTTTATCCCAACCAGCAGAGTTGACGTCTAACATGGCAAATGTATCACAGCAGTTACGGTCTATTATGTCTTCTTTAAACACTAATACATCTAAAGTGGAATCACAGACAATTATGAGAAAAAATAGTGATGCTACAGCCCCTACACAAGTCAACTTTGAAACTCTACTTCCATCTTCAAAAGTGGAAATAGCCACATCGCGACCATCGCCTATACAAAGAATAGAAAAACCGCAAACTTCTAATTCCAGTTCAGAAACAATACCTATGAGTGCAGCGCAGATGATTGGATCTCGACTTAATACTTTGTCATCAATGGGACAAATGAGAAAATCTCCAAATATATCACCTATTAATTCCCCTGTAGGGATGCAAAATACTATGATGAAATCTCCGGCACAATCGCCTCTTATTAACAATCAGACGTTTAACTTAGGCGAAGAATCTCACAATGCAAGCATAACTTCTCAAATGATGCAAATGCCAGCTTTATCAAAAATACACAATAATCCTTCAACACCTTCTTCTTTGATACACTCCAATAACATAACCACAACGAGTGTTAGTAGTTATCCAAAACCTCAGTCTTTGCCGACTAGTATACTGGGCCACACCTTATTACAGCCTACTAGGCAAATAAATACCAGCAATTTACAATTTAATCCGCAAAATATCAGTTCTAGCCAACCGCCGGCTTTGGTTATGACATCAAGAGCAATAATAAGTAACAAAGAACCTGCTCCTAATGTTACCGTACGTACACACAGTATCGTGAGCACAGGTATGGGACAAATGCAACCTAAACCTGCACAAGGTCCCATTAGCTTCGTGACATCATCAAAGCTCTTACATACGCAATTGACTTCACCATTAAAACGATCAAAGTCAACCGATGAACCAAAGAGCGAAGTAATAGTGGGCCACATTCAGCCGACCAAAAGACATAGTGTGGAATCGGTTATAGTTAAATCGGAACCCATGGAAACTGATGAATCAACAGTTGCAACAGATAATTTGGGAAATAAAATAATTCAACAAAATGCAGCGAACCAAAGAAACGACGAGTCACAAAATGTATTGCTAAAACAATTATTACAGACCACTACTACAACGTCGACGGTTGTTCCACAACGAACAGTGACGATACAAAGAAGTGCCCCTGCTTTAGGTACAATTCCGTCTTTAGAAGCTCAGTTGGCGAGACCAGCAATTCCGCCACCAACCCTAGCTTTAACTCAAGAAGTAGAAATACCCAAGAGTTCTCCTAGACATATAACTACAGTGAGTTCCCCTTATTCCAACCGTCCAATTCAGACGTCAATCCCTACATCATCAATGTCTCCTTTGATTTTAACTCAATCCTTAATGGACGTAAGAAAGACACCGATGAAGTTCTTAAATAAAGAAGAGACAACCCCTGTACCAGAATGTTCGCCCACGATCAAATCTTTACCCATGTATCCAACAAGTATAGAAAATCAGCAACTTCAACAAACCATAAAAAAAGAAGTAGCTCCACCGCAACAAAGCCCTATACACCGCCCATTTACACCACTGGACGTTAAAAAGGAACTTCTCGACGAGAGTTCTCAACAATCTGCAACTTCCGGTGTTTCTACTGCATCCGATCAAGGCAAATTAGATCAACCAATGAAAGAGGAATTCCCAGAGAGTGTTAATATGGAAAGTTCATCAGATATCAATCCGTCAGAAACGCCATCGGAAGCTAAGAGACGTAAGCGACGAGAATATCAACAAAAGAAGCGAAAACAAATGCAACTAAATATGAAAGCGGCCGCAGAAAATAATATGAATGCTGTAAACGCTAAAAAGCGCCCTCGTAAAGGTTCTAGATATGAAGAAGATTACGATACCTTCATTGACAACTTAATGGCCCAATTAAGATTACTGCCGCCTATGCAGATCCAAGAACCTGCTTTGACTACTAACTTTGCAGTTTGTCCGCTGTTTGGGTCTGGCGATTTGACAAAACTGAAAAATAAAGACTATGATATTCTGAAAGGTGATTTATTGGGTGATTTTGGGAATGCTAAAATACCGAACGTAGCCGATTATTATAACACCAAGCCATTCGGAGATGAGGAACCGCTTCCAGAAAAACCCGCATCATCAACACAAAGAGGTTTCTATGATCAAGAATTTCAGCCTATACTATTTGATGAAGATCCTGAGGACAAGAAACTTGATTTTATCTGCAAAGAGAGAGATACAGATACACCGGATACTATAGTCAGTTGCTCCAGTCCGGAGGGATACGAAATTGATCATGACGATAGATTCCCATATCTTAAACCAATTGATAACGATGAAGATGAAGAAGATGAAGAATCGTCTTTATCAGGCCGTGTTTCACCAGTTTTACCAGTCGTATCGCCTATTCCAATAAGAGTTAAACCGCTTTCTTTATACCAACTAAAAGATGAGGAGGATAATCAGAAATCATTAAAAACATTGGATACCGAAACTCCACTAAAAACAAAAATGGAGGACTCTCCTGGTAGCGGAGAAAGCAATGAAAATGTTACAGTCACTCTTACTCTCACCTCTGGCGCTGCAGAAGATATTCTAGGTGTATTGAAAGAACTTGCGGGTATACTGCACATCCCACCACCCACTTCCTATCAAATAATAGAACGTACGGCCACTCCGCCGTCTCATAAACTTGGACTGTACAGATCAAAAGGTAAAGATGGCAAGGAAGGAACGCCTATTGATATTCAAAGTATTTTGAACGGAGCGGCGAAATTCTGCAGACACTGTGATGTAGTGATTTTGGATTCTGTTGTTAGAGCAAAAGCGTCTGAATTTCCTCTTTTATCTGCTAATAAAGGAAACGCTGAAGAAATACTGTGTGATAGCGATTCGGAACTGTATTTTTGTAGTACACAGTGCTATGAAAGATTCGCATGGCGTCCAACGAATATTATTTTAGATGGAAAATCAAAAACGAACATCAAAGAGGACAGCAAATCTGATATAGAAACCAATTTGTCAAAAGATAGGGATGATTTTGATACTGCATCTACAGAAAGTATGGAAACAGATGAGCTGGACATAAAACCTGACATCAAAGATGAGAAAATGGATTTCTCGTTCATGGACTCCTTAGATAATGATGAATTAATGAAAGAGGTCGGTGATGATGTAAGCGCACTCGATGAAGATCTAAAGAGTATCGAGACTGATGAGAAAAGTAATCAAAGCGTTGAAAAAGAGAAATTCAGAGGAA